>NW_026114543.1:2500-751267 GCF_025231255.1 Drosophila biarmipes | reverse complement strand
TATATAATATAATATAATATAATATATATAATAATATAATATAAATATAATATAATATAATATAATATAATTAATATAATTATATAATATAATAATAATAATATAATAATAATAATATAATTAATAATATAATATAATATTAAATATAATATAATATAATATAATATAATATAATATATAATAAATATATATAAAATAATAATAAAATAATATAATAATATAAATTAAATAATATAATATAATATAAATAATATAATATAATATAATAATATAATATATATAATATAATAATATAATATAATAATATAATATTATAATATAATATAATAATAATATAATATAATATAATAATATAATAATATAATAATATAATAATATAATATAATAATATAATATATAATATAATATAAATAATAATATAATATAATATAATAAATATAATATAATATAATAATAATATAATATAATATAATATAATATAATAAATAATAATATAAATATAATATAATATAATATAATATAATATAATATAATTATAATATAATATATATAATATAATAATAATATAATAATAATATAATAATAATATAATATAATATAATATAATAATATAATATAATTAATATATATAATATAATAATATAATAATATATATAATATAATAATATAATATAATAATAATATATATAATATAATAATATAATATAATATAATATAATATAATAATAAATATATAATATAATATAATATAATAATAATATAATATAATAATATAATATAATATAATAATTATAAATAATAAATATAATATAATCATATAATATAATATAATAATATATATAATATAATATAATATATAATATAATAATATAATAATATAATAATATAATATAATATAATATAATATAATATAATAATATAATATAATATAATATAATATAATATAATATAATAATATAATATAATAATATATAATATAATATAATATAATATAATAATATAATATAATATTAATATAATATTAATATAATATAATATAATATAATATAATATAATATAATATTATAATAATATAATTATAATATAATAATATAATATAATATAATATAATATTAATATAATATAATATAATATATAATATAATATAATATAATATAATATAATAATAATATAATATAATATAATATAATATATATAATATTAATATAATATAATATAATATAATAATATAATAATATAATAATAATATAATTATAATATATATAATATAATATAATATAATAATATAATAATATATTAATATAATATAATAATATAATATAATATAATAATTATAATATAATATAATATAATATAATATAATATAATATAATATAATTAATATAATATAATATAATAATATAATATAATAATATATAATATAATAATATAATATAATATAATAATATAATATAATATAATAATATAATATATAATATAAATATAATAATAATAATAATATATATAATAATATAATATAATATAATAATTAATAATAATATAATATAATAATATAATATAATATAATAATATATATAATAATATAATATATATAATATAATATATAATAATATAATATAATATAATAATATAATATCAATAATATAATATAATAATATAATATAATATAATAATATAATATAATATAATATAATATAATAATAATAATATAATATAATATAATATAATATAATATAATAATATAATAATATAATATATAATATAATTATATAATAAATAATATAATATAATATAATAATATAATATAATAATATAATATAATATAATAATATAATATAATATATAATATAATAATATATAATATAATATAATATAATATAATATATATAATAATATAATATAATATAATAATAATAATATAATATAATATAATAATATAATATAATATAATATAATATAATATAATAATATAATATAATATAATATAATAATATAATATAATATATAATATAATATAATAAATATATAATATAATATAATAATATAATATAATATAATAATAATATAATATAATAATATAATATAATATATAATATAATATAATAATATAATATAATATAATATATAATATAATATATAATAATATAAATAATATAATAATATAATATAATAATATAATATATATAATAATATAATATTATATAATAATATAATATAATAATATAATATAATAATATAATATAATATATAATATAATAATTATTAATATAATATAATATAATATATATAATATAATATAATATAATAATATATAATATAAATAATATAATAATATAATATAATAATAATATAATAATATAATATAATAATATAATATAATAATATAATATAATATAATATAATATAATATAATATAATATAATAATATAATATAATATAATATAATAATATAATATAATATAATAATATAATATAATATATAATATAATATAATATAATATAATATAAATAATATAATATAATATAATATAATTAATATAATATAATATAATATAATATAATATAATATAATATAATTAATATAATATAATATAAATAATATAATATAAATATAATATAATATAATATAATATAATATAATATAATATAATTATAATATAATATAATTATAATATATAATATAATATAATATAATATAATTATATAATATAATATAATATATAATATAATTAAATATAATATAATATAATATAATATAATTATAATTATAATATAATATAATATAATATAATATAATATAATATAATAATATATAATATAATATAATATAATATAATATAATATAATATAATATAATATAATATAATATAATATAATATAATATAATATATATATATAAATAATAATATAATATAATATATATAATAATATAATATAATATAATATATATAATTATAATATAATATATATAATATAATATTATAATATAATATATATTATATTATAATATAATATAATATAATATAATATAATATTTATATAATATAATATATAATTTAATATTTCGCGGCGGAGTATCAGCAGCTTTCAAGTTTGCTAATGTGCGCACCTTACCGGTAAAATTCGATACTCTCCGCTAATAAAAAATTGTGCTGACATACACCCAATAAATTAATAATGTGAATAGCAAATCGAAGCCATGGTGTGCTAGAACTTTAAAAAAGGCGTTGCGCTGATGCAAGAAGTGGAGTAGGTCAAGAACAATGACGTAACTTTCGACGGACGGAGTGCAAGTTATTCTTGCCAAAAAGCTCAATAATTTCATTGACAAGAACATTAAAACCTTTTTTGTTTTCACTGTGGACGGGAGCCCACGTAGTGAAAAAGCGCACCAGGAGGGTGTGCGAAGGCGATTATTATATATACAGAAGAAGAAGGTACTGCAAAACCTAAATGAATTGCATACCAAAACTTTAAAAAGATCAATTGGTTTGTATACCCCTAACTTGTAAAATACTGAAGCTACATGATTGTGCTATACGTTGTTAGAAAGGTATTTTGGTGGTATTTGTCTAAATATTTATATATATTTTTGTGCCTATTTTCTGATTTCTCAAAAAAGGCTCTTACGATTTCAGGTCCATTCTGACTGCACAATTCCCATTCACATGGGAAAGAAAAAAATAAGATCTTTTGCGCAGTGTTGAAAAGTAGAATAGTAACATGACCGAATATTCGTGGACGTATTCGTGGATGGGCAATTTAACCAATTAGTCGAATTTTGCCAATTTTTATACCCTTGCAGAGGGTATAATGATTTCAGTCAGAAGTTTGCAACTTAGTGAAGGAGATATTTCCGACCCTAAAAAGTATATATATTCTTGATCAGCGTCACTCGACGAGTCGATCTATCTACGTCCGTCCTTCCGCTTGTCCGTCCGTTTCTACGCAAACTAGTATCTCAGTTCTAAAGCTATCGCGCTGAAACTTTCCCAAAAGTCTTCTTTCTATTGCAGGTAGTATATAAGTCGGAAACAGCCGGATCGGACAATTATATCTTATAGCTCCCATAGGAACTATCGGGGAAAATAATATATAAACAAGAAAGGAAGTTAACTTCGGCAAGCCGAAATAGCTTTGGTGATTTTTGACATCTAACCTTCTTAGCTTGGAAATAAAATTTTTTAATTAGTTCTGAATTTCGAATTCAATTTTTATAAGATCGGACTATATCATACTCGTATAGCTGTCATAGGAACGATCGGAAAACAATTTATTTACTAAAATTGATTATTTCTTTTAACTGCAAGGCTTGCCGAAGTTAACTTCCTTTCTTGTTTAAGCTTTTTTACTTATTTTTATTTATTTAAAAGCTGAGTAAGGGGTATTGTGTTTCATTTTAAGAATTCTCTTAAAATCGTGTTTTGCGTATTTCTTTTGAACGGAGCATTAATGTATATTAAACTGTTCATTTGTCATTCGACGCCTTCGCACACCCTCCAAATAAAGGAATACAAATACAAGAAACGGTACTTATATGCAAAGTTTAAATGATCAGCTCAGAAAATGGACTACAACTCATACAATTTGTAGCAGTGAATTCAGTGATCTTTTAGTTGCAGTTAGATAAAAAATGTTATTTCTGATTTTCTATCGGAAGGGCTAACATTTAGTACTGAGACTTGGAAATGTTAAATAATGCTAGGAATCTTATGTTTTATTTCCCTAACTTGCGAACTAGTAAAGCTTCGGTCTTGTACTATATTACGTTTGAAAGGTATTTCATAACAAAATAAATAAATAAATATAAAAATAAATAAATATATAAATAAATAAATACATAAATAAATATACAAATAAATATATAAACAAATAAATATATAAATAAATAAATAAATATATAAATATTTAAATATATAATTATATAAATAAACATATAAATAAAGAAAGGAAGAATGAAAAAAATAAGGAATGAAAAAAAGGAAAAGAGAGAGGAAGAAAGAAATAAAGAAATACTAATATTTCTATATTTCTTTATATATTCTATATTTCTTTATTTCTATATATCTTTACTTCTGTTTATTTTATTTATATAATAGAAATATAAAAATAACTTCTCAAGATTTTGGGATTCTTTTTTTAATATATGGTAATGGGCGGCAGGTAGATTAATGCTTTTGACTGTTTGTGGGCGTTAGAGTGGGCGCGAAAAACTTGTTTAGGTTCTATCTATAAGTATTGATAATACTAATACATTTCATTAAAAACAAGGAAGAAGGCTATAGTCGAGTGCCCCGACTATCTGAGTCCCGTTACTCATCTTAAGGAGATATATAAGCAGGAAAGCGATACGGCTATTTCAGTATATTTTATGTGAGCGGCAAACGTTTTTTGGGTCAATGAATTGGTTTTGATGAGGCAAATACATTTCAGCTAACAAATTTTATTAGGATGAAAACTGTGGACGTTACACATTTGGGAGATTCGTGGCCGTTGGAGTGGTACTGATAAAGTACGCTTTTTACACAGCTCAGGAATGTATCATTCAAATTCCATTTTTTTAGCTATTTTAGTTTCTGAGATCTCAGCGTTCATACGGTCGGACAGACGGACGGGCAGACGGACATGGCTAGATCGACTCGGGTTGTCGGTTGTTTATGGAGTCGGAAATGCTTCCTTCTGTCTGTTACATACTTTCCGACGAATCTTGTTTACCCTTTTACTCTACGATTAACACTCAACTTTTTAAAAGTAATTTCAGAATCGAAGTGCTCGATATAATATTTGGTAGCAAATACAAAAATGAGAATTCGTTAACTTCACAATTACAGATTCAAATTTTTAAAATTGCAAAATAATTTAAATAATTTTAAAATTTTTTAAAGAAAGAAATTTGAATTTGGTGATAACTAATATGCAGAACAACGCTTTTGCTTTAATTAATATACATAATTCCAATACAAATATTTCCTATTCTCCATAAAACACAGATTACTTTAAGTTGTTTTAAATTCAAATCCGTTCACTATAACCAATAATAATAAATAATTTTACAGAAGGACTACAACTTGACAAACGCGATTCACAATATACGATTTCGGAGAGTGTATCCAGAGGTGAGTACAAATACATTGATTGGAACATATTGAACAATTTTAGGAAGTATACCAAATATTTATAGTAGAGCAGTATTTGTTCAGATATTGTCATTAAACTCATACAAAGTTTTTTAATTTAATTTGAAAAGCAGTGAATAATATTATTTAATAAAACAACAAAACATAGTAAATAAACCAATTTCTATTTCTTTAAAAACTTTATTAGAAAAATACGTTTTTTATTGACCAACCAAAAGTTCACATAATTTAAAATAAAATGAACTAATTTAAAGCCATCGGATTAAATGTTTTTCCTAACTTTTGCTCTAATTACCGCATAATTTTGGATTTAGTCACTGAATTAAATTTGTATTCTAATATAAATCACACATCCAAAATAACACGCAAAATACGTCGAAACCGTTGAATATGTTTCTATGGCTTGTGGGCGCTACAATTTCGAGCTTAATAATTAAAAAGTTGAAAATGTCCTCATGCAGTTGACGGAATACAATCAAATATCTACAATCGACTGTATCTTAAGAATATCGGTCCCTAAAACTATACGTTAGTTTGTTGTAGTTTTTATGAAACAAGTGCTAATTTGTATATACCAATATATTTTGTTTAGTTAGAGTGGGCGTGCAACATTTTTTTTGCTCATACGATGGGTATTGACGCTGAAGGCGCTGCAGTCTTTCGCGAATTGTGAGTGTTGCACCCTGCTGAAAAAAATTGAGCTACTCAGACATTCATACGGACGGACATGGCTAGATCGACTCGGCTAGTGATCCTGATTAGGAATATATATACCTAATGGAGTCGAAAACGCTTCCTTCTGCCTGTCACATATTTTTTAATATTTTTAACAGTCAATGTTGTTCTTTTAACAGTGAGTAAAAACTTAAATGCGGAAAAGCATATTAAATATTGTCTTCGTTTAAGTTATTAATTGAATGAAGTATATATAAATTATATTTATAAAATCATTAAGTTTTCTTGATAGTTTTAAATTTAATTTTTTTTTAATATCTCCCAAGCTATTTGGCACGTCATTTATATTTTCTGAGCTTTGCTAAACAGAAACATATTTTGTCTCAGGGAATTATATCCTTTTTTCAAATTTGTTATTAATGACGACATGGTGCAAAAGAGTTCTTAGGGGTGCCCTTTTTACCGTTAGGTCCTTTAGTTGTACCTGCGCATTTTGAATGGCCTTAGCATCGTCGCCCTCACATTTGCCCTCCCAACATACGGCTATCAACATCCTGAAACGAGAATTCCTAGTTTTAATGATAGCCCCATCCGTCCAGAGGTCTCAAGGGGTCATGCTAGCCTTGGTTAAAATATGGCGGTTTCTAGCACATTATAAACATTTATTTAACATCTAAACGTAATTAATTTTAAACCTTTACATAACCCTAAGCACATATAAAATGAAATATAAATAGGTAAATTAATAATATAGGAATACAATTTTATAAATCAATATAAATTATGCAAATACGGGCAATGAATATAAAGCGATAAAATTTAACTCGAATACTTTCAAAGTCAAAATGTAATGTGGGACAAATGCATACAGTTATTTTTAATTAAATTACAATTGCATCAAACTAGCAAACGAACAAGGAAACGAACTTTAGTGCAATGAGGTTTGATCGAGTCTTTTTCCATATGAGAGAGATTTTTTTTACCCTTTGACTTATATTGGCCGTTTAAAGTTTAATTTAGGCACTAGTTACGTTTTTAATCATTTTTTTTTGTGTTTTTCTTTTAAGGTTATATGTTACTTTACATGACACATACATCTCCCAAATTATGGTTTTATCAATAATTGTGTTTTTTCTTCACTTACCAACATTTTCGTAGATCCATCGTTGAAAGCGCTTTCTCTGACGAATCGTGTCTGGAAATCTGAATCAAAAAAGAAAAACAAGGGAAAGTGATACTTTTTTTGGAAATTAAAACCTAACCTTAACCTTTCTTTTCTTTTTTTCTTAGCCGCTCGTAAAGCAAAAAAATTGATAAAACTTTTTAGAGCGCGGTTGCAAGACAACTAGGCGCTCAAACCTAAATGTTTGACGGTTGCCCCTTATGTGGAACTCAAGTCCATCTCTTGAGCTTTAACTTTTATGTCTTTTTCTGCGCCAATTAAACTATCAAAAATATACGATTGCAGGTCCTGCTGTAGACATCAGATTCCTGCGCTGTAGACATCAGATTCCATCGTTTTTTTTTTTTTACCAATTTTAGGCCGAATGATTCGCTTCCGGTAATGAAATTAAGATATAAGCGCCAAGCCTGGCAAAAAAAAATATTTTTCCGAGTGTCTCCCTAAAAAATTAAATTAAAGGATAAAAAAGAATATAATATATTTACATATATTACGTGTTTTTGGCAGGACTTGCAGTATGATTATCATAAAGTACTCAAGCCGATCTGTTTTTTTTTTTAATTTGTTCATAGCAAATAATATTTGCAATAAACGCTCTTTATAATGATTTTTAATATTCAAATATTCTGAGAAAGGACTGCAATGATAGTATGTTGGTTTAATCGGGCTTAATCTTATACGAAACTAACTTCAGTCCAAACGAAATTCGATTTCGACAATCCTTTACAAATATGTATAAGCATCTTATCCAATGTCTATTATATTAATTGTTCTTTAGCCTACTGAAAATGTTGTATCTTAACATAACAAATAATCAAATCTTAGCAATGCTTTAAGCCAATAACAATAACAGCATTATGAAAAAAATGAGGAGGTCATTCTTTTGAAAAATGAAGTACAGGACTTATTACAGGTTTAAAATTATTAAGCATATTAAAATTTATATTCTTATTGCAGAAAATAAAGTACATCAACATGGTGGCAGTGATGTGCCTACATTTGTTCGTAATGATTATTACGAAAGATTTTTGTGTAAGTTGCACCTTGCACGATACAAACATCAAAATCGGCATTCTACGGTTTAAAAACAACCATCACTATTTGAAATACTAAAAAAAATACAAAAATTAATTTTTTTTTTTAAATTATCGTATTGGTGTTAGTAAACGAATGTTTCCAAATTCTTGCAAACAAGACTTTAATAAAATTTGTCAGTGGCATATTTTTTGAATAAGCAATGTAACAACCTTTTACTTAATATCATTTAAAGTAGGTAATTTGATAATAATGAATAGTACTTGGCATAGCTATATTTAGGGTATTTGGTATAAAGCAGTGAAATGATAAAGTTCCTTTAACAATGATCGTTTTTTGGAATCTTTTTTTTTAACTTTTAAGCGTCAACAGCGTAATTCGTGTTGGTTAAAATTTTGATTTATAACAAAAACCCAAAAATTACCTAGAGCTAAGCACTCTTCCAAGAAAATTGACTTGTGTAAAATAATTTTATAATTCCATTTCTTTTAAACCGAAAAATCAAATTAAATTTGATCTTAATTAAAATATATTTCCATTTTTCATTTAGAAATACAAACGTTTTAAGGTTCTAATTAGAACGAGCGAGAAAAGAGTTTCATGCTAATCAAAAATGTGAAATTTTTTGTTTACTTAATTCTTTCGGACCATATGTGCGGCTCCGAGAACCTGAAGCGGCGTCACCCATTTTGCTTTTACTTTACCAACTTGACCAGTGTTTGTTTAGGGTATTTAAGTTTGGGAAGCAAATTTACCAATTTACCCAAATGACCCTGTCCGAATGGGATTCAGGTAGGTCAGTTTGATGAAGAAGATAAGGAAATTTTTAATTTAATTCGTTTATTTTATATTCGTCTAGATGCCACAGAGTTAAAGATGCCAATAACTTTTCCGAGCTTCGAAAATGTTTATAAAATAAAAAAGCTCATTTTTAATATTTATTTAACACGTAGGTTGGTATTTGATTTTATGGCCAATGCCACTTCTAGCCATATAAGTACAAATTGCCTTTTTCACAAAAAAAATTGGAAATTTATTTTTTTTTTGTGTGACTACTTTTGATATTGACCAAGGATTAGTCTTAATCTTTCCATGACGGAAAAATGAAATTAACTTGTGACCATATTTTATTTGTACTATTTTGTCTTGGATTAACACGATAAGAGTGCATTAATGAACTTTTCGGCCTGCTGCTTTCTTTCAGCGGGATTTGCCAGTCGGTTCCTGGCCGGTATTATCACCTCGTGTCCAGTACACCTTATTTCGGTTCCGACCTGCGTTAGAAAGTTCCACCCTAACACCAATGAGTCCACTACCCCTGGTAGTATCAGCAGGCTCATGGTTAGTCGCTGGTTCCGAATGCGATTTTCACCTCCAGCTGTTCATCGATCCCGCCGCACCTTCCATCTGCCAACCTAACTTCCGGCAGTGTCCTTGCGATCCTCCCGAGGGCAGCCAGGTTGTCCGCTAGTTCCTTGCTTATAAAGCTCGCTGTTGCCCCGGTGTCGATCGTGGCCTTGTACGTGCCTCCCTTAATCGTCACCGCTGCGGACAACTGCTCCTCTTCGATTAGCTCGCCCGTTAGTTTGGAGAGGTAGCATCTTGCGACCCGCCCTCTACTCTCTGCGGCTGAGATCGCTGTGTATTTCCAGCCTGCTGGCAACTCACGACGCTCCTGACACCTACTCTCCCGCACACTCAGCAAAACAATAGACGTTGGAGTCGACATTCTCGCCCAGTGACCGTGGCCGCCGCACCTTCCGCAGGCCTCATGGGGGTGATGTGTGTCGTTCCCCGCGGCCTCTGTGTTGTGCTTAACGGTCTCCAGACAGTGTTCGGTGGTTGCATCTGTTGCTGCTGTGGTGGTGTCCATTGACCTCCTGGTGCTTCTGGTGCCTGCTGTCGTGAGACTCGTTGTGGCGGTGAACATTGGTCATTTCTCCGTGTCTCCTAGTCATCCGTCTCCTCTCTGAGAAAGATCCTTAAGCTCGGGGTGCAATTTACCTTGATGATCCTTAAGTGAAAATGCGAGAAGCCCCTCCTGCGCATATATCATTGTTTAGCAATTCAAAGTTTACTTAGACCTAATCGTAATTCAAAACATTACTGAAATTGGTATTGAGTTCACTAAAGAAATAGACGGGAAGACTAAAAGGACAAATTGTCTATTTAAAGTTTTAATTATTAAGTTAGCCGTGCACTCTGCCCTCTCTTAGTACCGGCTGCGCTTTTTCTTTGCGCGCAGCTCGGCCAGCAACTAATAACAAACACACATACATTAATGCCTTTTTCATTGCCTGACGTCATTGTGGCCGCCACAGTTTTGAGTGGTTTGTGGGCGTTAAAGTAGGCGTGGCACCCCGTTGAAACAAATTGCGCAGAAAGCCCAGGAATCTGCATGCCAAGTCTGTCTGTTCTAGCTCTTATAGTTTCCGATATCTCAGCGTCCATACGGACAGACAAACAGACGGACATGGCTAGATCGACTCGGCTAGTGATCCTGATCAAGAATATATATTCTTTATGGGGTCGGAAACGCTTCCTTCTACGTTTTACATACTTTCCGACAAATCTAGTGTACCTTTTTACTCTAGGAGTAACGGGTATAAAAATATGAAAACAACATTATTTCGTCGGCACGAGGTCAGCAACGCGTTCTTCAAAAAAAATATATTGTATCGAAGTTGCAAACTCATTACGCGCTATGCTGTACTTTGAAATTCATTCAATTTTAAAGTTGAGATCAACATTTCCTTACCTAAATGTTGTTTGGATTTCGAAATGGTTGTTTTTATATTATTTCTGGTTCAAGTAGTGTTCATGGGCGTAGTAATGGTTGCGCTCATGAATATTTGATGGCCCAAGCAAGATGCAGTCTTACTCAGCAAAGTGGTGAAGTCGCAGAACGAAGGAACACAGGAAATGTGAAATATATAAGTAGTAATGGCTTTGTATAGGTCTGTATAGAAAAATAACATGACCCTTCACGTTAAAGAGAAATATTTTCATGTCATAGAAAAAGCTTGACACAAAAGAAAACTGCTCCGTTAATGATCCAAAGATCAAAAAAATCGTTTAGCCGTTTTTTTTAGTAGAAAGAACTTACTTATAGATTTTATTCTTATCCAGCACGTTTTATTTAAAACAGGACTGTGGATACATAAAATAATAATAGAATAAAAAGTCTTTGGGGCTAGTGAGGATACGACCGTCACGATTTATTTCCAAATTTCGACTAAATAAATTCTTATATTGAGACCTAGAGTTGCATTTCAAGCCGACTATGCGTGGTCATCTTGTCAATTTTGCCAATTTTTTCACTTCGTCAATTTATCGTAGGGTTTCCATGTATAACTTTGGTAAATGCACTACTTTTTGGTAGCCCGTAATATTAACAACCGTTGATGCAGCGAAATGGTAAATTTTTTTCAGGTGTTTAGGTTCGGTAAACGGTGTTGTGACCTTTACCCCGTCGTCGAATGTAAAGATGAACGTTACCAATTGTCCATTGATCGTAGCTGTCATAATTAAGAAAGATAATGCCATTATCGATCTTTGTTAGGAGCTTAAGGTAGTTGGTGCGATTCGAACATTGTGCGTTGCCTCCTGATTGGAGTTGTTGCGCGCATGTTGTGTATAGTAAGTGCAGAATGTTGTTGTAACGGCAGCACTACAGTTTACAATCGTTATAGTTTCAATTCGAGCCACTTCCATTAGATCAGCAACAGTAAAAGCTGTAGATTGATTAAATTTAGCTAGTTTTTTGAGTCTAAAAATCAAGGGGTTAATTATTAAATTTTTGTCTAATCGACAACATCAAGGTTTTAAGCTGGGAAAAAATGATTATATTTATTAAACAAAACAATTATATATATTAAACAAGTTATCAAGAAAATTATCTTTTTTTATTTGTTTTGCTTTTGCACTCTTTAATTAAACGTTTGGTCTAATGTTTATTTGTTCCTCCGTCTTTTGTGTTAATATTTATATGCCTGTTTTCTGACTCCTTAAGTTTTTTTCTCAGTAAATTTAATCAATCAAAAACGGCTCTGAAAAAGGTAAAAATCTATTGAAAATCGCACCTAAAGCGAACAAAAGTTCTGTATCAACATTTGTGACAAAAATCGTATACGATCTACTAAATAAAAAAAATGTTCCAAATTTTTTACATTGGAGAAAATGCCAATGGGTATACACTTAAAGGCTTAGCCTGAAATCGTTGAAGGCGCTTTAAAAAGTAGAAAAAAAGTTTTATAAAATATCGGAACAAAATAAGTTTTGGTCATAATCATTAAACGATAGTATTTCGAAAAATCATGTTAGGAAATCGAATTATGTTTTTTAAAATTACATTCTTACAACATATACTTGTACAACAAACCTGTAGTTTTAGTAGTTCACAAGTCACGGGTGTACAAAATTTAGCTATATCTATCGCCAAACTAGCTATGGAGGGACTAGCGAAAGCTCTAGTCCGGTATAAAAGAGAATTGGTTATGATCTCCCTGGCACCGGTCTAGTAGCACCACTCCGCCAAAGTAAAGATTATGACTGGGAAAAAACTAGTGTTTCGAAGGAAGTCTACATCCTTTCTGGAAGACTCCTTTATCCTATAGGATGTCTACATCCTACCCTGGAAGACACCCTTATCCCTTAAGGTCGTTAGGATCTACAAACGCTCCGTTCAGCGACGCCGCGACCAACTTCACGCCCTGGAGAAAGTTGTGACCCACCTCGGAGAATAAACAGAAGCAGTTAAGGCATAAAAAAAGACAATAAACTGAAACAGGCGAATTAAGTGGCAATTGCAAACAAACGTTTTTTATTTTATTTTTTCATATTAGTTATTGAAGCTTCTCTGAATTGAGACTAACAATATATATAAAAGCTTAAATTAAATTGGATTTTAGTTTTAGATGAATTTTCTTAGCTTCGATATGTCACCGCCATGTAAGTCTCCTGTCTAGGTGAACGCCAAGGTACGTTACATCGTCAGCTTGTGCAAGTGGCGTGTTATTCAGAGTTAGCGGGGGACGAGTTTGTCTGTTTAGAACAAACGTTATAAGCTTACACTTTTGAAAAATCATGTTGCGAAATCGAATTGGTATTTTAAAATTACATTCTAACAACATATACTTGTATAACAAACCTGTAGTCTTAGTGGTTCACAAGTCTATCGCCAAACTAGCAGGAACTTGAAGTCCTGGCAGAGGGGGGAGTGAGCGTTTATGAGCCAATAGAGGCGTTTGGATTTTAGTTTTAGATGAATTTTCTTTGCTTGGATATGTCTCCGCCATGTTAACGTTATGAGATTACACTTTTGCGCATTTATTTTTATACGCCAGTCTGATATCCACCTCTCCACTACCACGAGATGATCAGCTAGTAGTGCTGTTGCCTGAATTGGGCATTTTGACCGACTTATGATCGCGGTATCGTCTGCGAATGTAAAAGTAGTTAGCCGGTCGTTCGTGGGAATATCTGCGGTGTGAAAGAGAAATAGAGTTGGACCAAGGGAGCGACTTTCGCGACCTCCAGCCTTTATAGTGTAATCAGCGGATGTTGTAGTTTTGCATCACACGGCGAATTCTATGTTGTAAAGGTATGATTCAAGTATACTGTGAGTGTTTTCTGGCAGAATAGTTCTGATTTTTGCATAAGGCCATCAAGCCAGACTCGATCGAAAGCCTGTGCAACGTCAAGGAATACCGGACTGCAGTGTTACCGATATCCGAATGCAGACTGTATTTCTGTTGTTAATCTGTTGACTTGCTCTATTGTTTTGATGTGATTAACGTTGTGCTCTTTCAGATATGGGATTATGCGTGTCAAAAGGAATTTTTCGAGCAGTTTTGTCAGACACGAAAGTAAACTTATCGGTATGAAGCTGGTACTGTGCAATCATTTCCTCGCATTGGGATCATTATGATTACCTATATTTTTCTTTTTTTTGGGAAGTAAAAGAGTTTACAAATGACCTCAACTGCACAGTTTGGGAGTTCAATTAGCATTTTGGTTCTTATTAGATCACCGCCTGGGCCCTTTTTTGGTTTTAATTGCTCGCTGCCGACTTTCGTAACTTCGTTTGGTTGAAACAGAGTTGGCTTCGTCTCAGTTTCAATTCGAATTGAAGGCAACGGTAGTGCGTCTTTTCACCAAATCAAGCTGTTCGATTTCAAGGTTAGTTTTCTGTTGGTGTGTGTGCCCATCCCTCCCTTGCAGTGTAGAGAATTTGGCTGCTGCGATGCAGTCGATGTTCTCCTTGATGTTGAGCTGTGGAGTTAGTTCAATGTAGGAATTTACGTACCTTTTGAACTTCAGCCAGTTGGTTCGTTGGACGTCAGCCTGCAAGGGTGCTTGATTAATCCCGGTCTCTGGAGAAGAGTTATTATCACTGGTGAGTGGTCCGATGATAGATCCAAAAGCGATTTCTCAGATGATAAATTGCGAGACATATTTTTTTCACAGCATAATCAATTAAATCAGGTAGTTTTCTAGGATCTGTAGGCCAGTATGTAGGGCTGCCTGTTGAAGCGTAGTCCAGTTTGTTGCATGTTTTTATGAGTGCATTATATAGTTGCCTTCCTTTGGGGGTCTCAAGGCGGGATCCCCAGTGTGTGTCCTTGGCGTTGTAATCTCCTGCTGCTATGAATCCTCTCCAAGTGAATTGTAGTCCACGAATTGGTCTTCGGAGACTATAAAGTGGGGTAGGCAGTAAACAGCGGCAATGGCAAGGTTCCAGTTACCCAACTGTAATTTTATCGATGTACATGGCAAATAATTTTTTGCAAACCTTTCGTGAAAGTGGTGTCTGATGCGGTCTCTTATTAAGACGTCGGTTCGGCCATGTGCTTTACCATCTAGATGATCGGTGCTGTAGAACGGCTCTGAACGAGGTAAAATTCTTGTGAAGATCGCACCTGTAGCAAACAAAAGTTCTGTTTCAACATTGGTGACAAAAATCGTGTACGATCTACTAAATAAAAAAAATGTTCTTAATTTTTTTACATTGGAGAAAATGCCAATGGGTATACACTTAAAGGCTTAGGCTGAAATCGATAAAAGCGCTTTTCAAACAATAGGAAAAAAGTTTTCCAAAATAACGGAACAAAAAAAGTTTTGGTCCTAATCATTCAACGATAGTATTTCGAAAAATCATGTTAGGAAATCGAATTAAGTATTTTAAAATTACATTCTTACAACACATACTTGTACAACAAACCTGTAGTTTTAGTAGTTCACAAGTCACGGGTGTACAAAATTTAGCTATATCTATCGCCAAACTAGCTATGGAGGGACTAGCGAAAGCTCTAGTCCGGTATAAAAGAGAATTGGTTATGATCTCCCTGGCACCGGTCTAGTAGCACCACTCCGCCAAAGTAAAGATTATGACTGGGAAAAAACTAGTGTTTCGAAGGAAGTCTACATCCTTTCTGGAAGACTCCTTTATCCTATAGGATGTCTACATCCTACCCTGGAAGACACCCTTATCCCTTAAGGTCGTTAGGATCTACAAACGCTCCGTTCAGCGACGCCGCGACCAACTTCACGCCCTGGAGAAAGTTGTGACCCACCTCGGAGAATAAACAGAAGCAGTTAAGGCATAAAAAAAGACAATAAACTGAAACAGGCGAATTAAGTGGCAATTGCAAACAAACGTTTTTTATTTTATTTTTTCATATTAGTTATTGAAGCTTCTCTGAATTGAGACTAACAATATATATAAAAGCTTAAATTAAATTGGATTTTAGTTTTAGATGAATTTTCTTAGCTTCGATATGTCACCGCCATGTAAGTCTCCTGTCTAGGTGAACGCCAAGGTACGTTACATCGTCAGCTTGTGCAAGTGGCGTGTTATTCAGAGTTAGCGGGGGACGAGTTTGTCTGTTTAGAACAAACGTTATAAGCTTACACTTTTGAAAAATCATGTTGCGAAATCGAATTAGGTATTTTAAAATTACATTCTAACAACATATACTTGTATAACAAACCTGTAGTCTTAGTGGTTCACAAGTCTATCGCCAAACTAGCAGGAACTTGAAGTCCTGGCAGAGGGGGGGGTTGAGCGTTTATGAGCCAATAGAGGCGTTTGGATTTTAGTTTTAGATGAATTTTTTTTGCTAGGATATGTCTCCGCCATGTTAACGTTATGAGATTACACTTTTGCGCATTTATTTTTATACGCCAGTCTGATATCCACCTCTCCACTACCACGAGATGATTAGCTAGTAGTGCTGTTGCCTGAATTGGGCATTTGGACCGACTTATGATCGCGGTATCGTCTGCGAATGTAAAAGTAGTTAGCCGGTCGTTCGTGGGAATATCTGCGGTGTGAAAGAGAAATAGAGTTGGACCAAGGGAGCGACTTTCGCGACCTCCAGCCTTTATAGTGTAATCAGCGGATGTTGTAGTTTTGCATCACACGGCGAATTCTATGTTGTAAAGGTATGATTCAAGTATACTGTGAGTGTTTTCTGGCAGAATAGTTCTGATTTTTGCATAAGGCCATCAAGCCAGACTCGATCGAAAGCCTGTGCAACGTCAAGGAATACCGGACTGCAGTGTTACCGATATCCGAATGCAGACTGTATTTCTGTTGTTAATCTGTTGACTTGCTCTATTGTTTTGATGTGATTAACGTTGTGCTCTTTCAGATATGGGATTATGCGTGTCAAAAGGAATTTTTCGAGCAGTTTTGTCAGACACGAAAGTAAACTTATCGGTATGAAGCTGGTACTGTGCAATCATTTCCTCGCATTGGGATCATTATGATTACCTATATTTTTCTTTTTTTTGGGAAGTAAAAGAGTTTACAAATGACCTCAACTGCACAGTTTGGGAGTTCAATTAGCATTTTGGTTCTTATTAGATCACCGCCTGGGCCCTTTTTTGGTTTTAATTGCTCGCTGCCGACTTTCGTAACTTCGTTTGGTTGAAACAGAGTTGGCTTCGTCTCAGTTTCAATTCGAATTGAAGGCAACGGTAGTGCGTCTTTTCACCAAATCAAGCTGTTCGATTTCAAGGTTAGTTTTCTGTTGGTGTGTGTGCCCATCCCTCCCTTGCAGTGTAGAGAATTTGGCTGCTGCGATGCAGTCGATGTTCTCCTTGATGTTGAGCTGTGGAGTTAGTTCAATGTAGGAATTTACGTACCTTTTGAACTTCAGCCAGTTGGTTCGTTGGACGTCAGCCTGCAAGGGTGCTTGATTAATCCCGGTCTCTGGAGAAGAGTTATTATCACTGGTGAGTGGTCCGATGATAGATCCAAAAGCGATTTCTCAGATGATAAATTGCGAGACATATTTTTTTCACAGCATAATCAATTAAATCAGGTAGTTTTCTAGGATCTGTAGGCCAGTATGTAGGGCTGCCTGTTGAAGCGTAGTCCAGTTTGTTGCATGTTTTTATGAGTGCATTATATAGTTGCCTTCCTTTGGGGGTCTCAAGGCGGGATCCCCAGTGTGTGTCCTTGGCGTTGTAATCTCCTGCTGCTATGAATCCTCTCCAAGTGAATTGTAGTCCACGAATTGGTCTTCGGAGACTATAAAGTGGGGTAGGCAGTAAACAGCGGCAATGGCAAGGTTCCAGTTACCCAACTGTAATTTTATCGATGTACATGGCAAATAATTTTTTGCAAACCTTTCGTGAAAGTGGTGTCTGATGCGGTCTCTTATTAAGACGTCGGTTCGGCCATGTGCTTTACCATCTAG
Organism: Drosophila biarmipes; assembly: GCF_025231255.1. Taxonomy (NCBI): domain Eukaryota; kingdom Metazoa; phylum Arthropoda; class Insecta; order Diptera; family Drosophilidae; genus Drosophila; species Drosophila biarmipes. The sequence continues at coordinate 732,530 of NW_026114543.1, read as the reverse complement.
ATGATCGGTGCTGTAGAACGGCTCTGAACGAGGTAAAATTCTTGTGAAGATCGCACCTGTAGCAAACAAAAGTTCTGTTTCAACATTGGCGACAAAAATCGTGTACGATCTACTAAATAAAAAAAATGTTCTTAATTTTTTTACATTGGAGAAAATGCCAATGGGTATACACTTAAAGGCTTAGGCTGAAATCGATAAAAGCGCTTTTCAAACAATAGGAAAAAAGTTTTCCAAAATAACGGAACAAAAAAAGTTTTGGTCCTAATCATTCAACGATAGTATTTCGAAAAATCATGTTAGGAAATCGAATTAAGTATTTTAAAATTACATTCTTACAACACATACTTGTACAACAAACCTGTAGTTTTAGTAGTTCACAAGTCACGGGTGTACAAAATTTAGCTATATCTATCGCCAAACTAGCTATGGAGGGACTAGCGAAAGCTCTAGTCCGGTATAAAAGAGAATTGGTTATGATCTCCCTGGCACCGGTCTAGTAGCACCACTCCGCCAAAGTAAAGATTATGACTGGGAAAAAACTAGTGTTTCGAAGGAAGTCTACATCCTTTCTGGAAGACTCCTTTATCCTATAGGATGTCTACATCCTACCCTGGAAGACACCCTTATCCCTTAAGGTCGTTAGGATCTACAAACGCTCCGTTCAGCGACGCCGCGACCAACTTCACGCCCTGGAGAAAGTTGTGACCCACCTCGGAGAATAAACAGAAGCAGTTAAGGCATAAAAAAAGACAATAAACTGAAACAGGCGAATTAAGTGGCAATTGCAAACAAACGTTTTTTATTTTATTTTTTCATATTAGTTATTGAAGCTTCTCTGAATTGAGACTAACAATATATATAAAAGCTTAAATTAAATTGGATTTTAGTTTTAGATGAATTTTCTTAGCTTCGATATGTCACCGCCATGTAAGTCTCCTGTCTAGGTGAACGCCAAGGTACGTTACATCGTCAGCTTGTGCAAGTGGCGTGTTATTCAGAGTTAGCGGGGGACGAGTTTGTCTGTTTAGAACAAACGTTATAAGCTTACACTTTTGAAAAATCATGTTGCGAAATCGAATTGGTATTTTAAAATTACATTCTAACAACATATACTTGTATAACAAACCTGTAGTCTTAGTGGTTCACAAGTCTATCGCCAAACTAGCAGGAACTTGAAGTCCTGGCAGAGGGGGGAGTGAGCGTTTATGAGCCAATAGAGGCGTTTGGATTTTAGTTTTAGATGAATTTTCTTTGCTTGGATATGTCTCCGCCATGTTAACGTTATGAGATTACACTTTTGCGCATTTATTTTTATACGCCAGTCTGATATCCACCTCTCCACTACCACGAGATGATCAGCTAGTAGTGCTGTTGCCTGAATTGGGCATTTTGACCGACTTATGATCGCGGTATCGTCTGCGAATGTAAAAAAAGTTAGCAGGTCGTTCGTGGGAATATCTGCGGTGTGAAAGAGAAATAGAGTTGGACCAAGGGAGCGACTTTCGCGACCTCCAGCCTTTATAGTGTAATCAGCGGATGTTGTAGTTTTGCATCACACGGCGAATTCTATGTTGTAAAGGTATGATTCAAGTATACTGTGAGTGTTTTCTGGCAGAATAGTTCTGATTTTTGCATAAGGCCATCAAGCCAGACTCGATCGAAAGCCTGTGCAACGTCAAGGAATACCGGACTGCAGTGTTACCGATATCCGAATGCAGACTGTATTTCTGTTGTTAATCTGTTGACTTGCTCTATTGTTTTGATGTGATTAACGTTGTGCTCTTTCAGATATGGGATTATGCGTGTCAAAAGGAATTTTTCGAGCAGTTTTGTCAGACACGAAAGTAAACTTATCGGTATGAAGCTGGTACTGTGCAATCATTTCCTCGCATTGGGATCATTATGATTACCTATATTTTTCTTTTTTTTGGGAAGTAAAAGAGTTTACAAATGACCTCAACTGCACAGTTTGGGAGTTCAATTAGCATTTTGGTTCTTATTAGATCACCGCCTGGGCCCTTTTTTGGTTTTAATTGCTCGCTGCCGACTTTCGTAACTTCGTTTGGTTGAAACAGAGTTGGCTTCGTCTCAGTTTCAATTCGAATTGAAGGCAACGGTAGTGCGTCTTTTCACCAAATCAAGCTGTTCGATTTCAAGGTTAGTTTTCTGTTGGTGTGTGTGCCCATCCCTCCCTTGCAGTGTAGAGAATTTGGCTGCTGCGATGCAGTCGATGTTCTCCTTGATGTTGAGCTGTGGAGTTAGTTCAATGTAGGAATTTACGTACCTTTTGAACTTCAGCCAGTTGGTTCGTTGGACGTCAGCCTGCAAGGGTGCTTGATTAATCCCGGTCTCTGGAGAAGAGTTATTATCACTGGTGAGTGGTCCGATGATAGATCCAAAAGCGATTTCTCAGATGATAAATTGCGAGACATATTTTTTTCACAGCATAATCAATTAAATCAGGTAGTTTTCTAAGATCTGTAGGCCAGTATGTAGGGCTGCCTGTTGAAGCGTAGTCCAGTTTGTTGCATGTTTTTATGAGTGCATTATATAGTTGCCTTCCTTTGGGGGTCTCAAGGCGGGATCCCCAGTGTGTGTCCTTGGCGTTGTAATCTCCTGCTGCTATGAATCCTCTCCAAGTGAATTGTAGTCCACGAATTGGTCTTCGGAGACTATAAAGTGGGGTAGGCAGTAAACAGCGGCAATGGCAAGGTTCCAGTTACCCAACTGTAATTTTATCGATGTACATGGCAAATAATTTTTTGCAAACCTTTCGTGAAAGTGGTGTCTGATGCGGTCTCTTATTAAGACGTCGGTTCGGCCATGTGCTTTACCATCTAGATGATCGGTGCTGTAGAACGGCTCTGAACGAGGTAAAATTCTTGTGAAGATCGCACCTGTAGCAAACAAAAGTTCTGTTTCAACATTGGTGACAAAAATCGTGTACGATCTACTAAATAAAAAAAATGTTCTTAATTTTTTTACATTGGAGAAAATGCCAATGGGTATACACTTAAAGGCTTAGGCTGAAATCGTTGAAGGCGCTTTAAAAAGTAGAAAAAAAGTTTTATAAAATATCGGAACAAAATAAGTTTTGGTCATAATCATTAAACGATAGTATTTCGAAAAATCATGTTAGGAAATCGAATTAAGTATTTTAAAATTACATTCTTACAACATATACTTGTACAACAAACCTGTAGTTTTAGTAGTTCACAAGTCACGGGTGTACAAAATTTAGCTATATCTATCGCCAAACTAGCTATGGAGGGACTAGCGAAAGCTCTAGTCCGGTATAAAAGAGAATTGGTTATGATCTCCCTGGCACCGGTCTAGTAGCACCACTCCGCCAAAGTAAAGATTATGACTGGGAAAAAACTAGTGTTTCGAAGGAAGTCTACATCCTTTCTGGAAGACTCCTTTATCCTATAGGATGTCTACATCCTACCCTGGAAGACACCCTTATCCCTTAAGGTCGTTAGGATCTACAAACGCTCCGTTCAGCGACGCCGCGACCAACTTCACGCCCTGGAGAAAGTTGTGACCCACATCGGAGAATAAACAGAAGCAGTTAAGGCATAAAAAAAGACAATAAACTGAAGCAGGCGAATTAAGTGGCAATTGCAAACAAACGTTTTTTATTTTATTTTTTCATATTACTTATTGAAGCTTCTCTGAATTGAGACTAACAATATATATAAAAGCTTAAATTAAAAAGATATCTGACAGTCAAGATGACTGACGCGAGATTTAAGGGCTGTGCTGGAAGGTCACTTCATTGCAATCTTGTTCGGTATAAAACCCTGGCGAGGCCCCTGGCGAGCTGGTTTGGATGAGAAGTTAGCTTGGTATGGTAGGACGCTTTTTGTTTTGATATATTGTCTTTCGGGTAGAATGACAAGATCTCTGTGGCCAAGTGACAGTTCTCAGGATTTTTGATTGTGCTCGCTGGATAATGTCGATGTTGCTGCTGCTCGCGATTCCACACAAATGGGAGCCCTAAGTCCAGACTGGCTTAAGCGTTGAATTGTAGAGCAGGAGCTTGAAGTCCAGGCAGAGGGGGGAGTCAGCGTTTATGAGCCAATGGAGGCTATTGGATTTTAGTTTTAGATGAATTTTCTTAGCTTCGATATGTCATCGCCATGTAAGTCTCCTGTCTAGGTGAACGCCATGGTACGTTACATCGTCAGCTTGTGCAAGTGGCGTGTTATTCAGAGTTAGCGGGGGACGAGTTTGTCTGTTAAGAACAAACGTTATAAGTTTACACTTTTGAAAAATCATGTTGAGAAATCGAATTAGGTATATTAAAATTACATTCTAACAACATATACTTTTATAAAAAACCTGTAGTTTTAGTGGTTCACAAGCCTATCGCCAAACTAGCAGGAACTTAAAGTCCTGGCAGAGGGGGCAGTGAGCGTTTATGAGCCAATAGAGGCTTTTGGATTTTAGTTTTAGATGAATTTTCTTTGCTTCGATATGTCTCCGCCATGTTAACGTTATGAGATTACACTTTTGCGCATTTATTTGTCTGATATCCAGCTCTCCACTACCACGAGATGATCAGCTAGTAGTGCTGTTGCCTGAATTGGGCATTTGGACCGACTTATGATCGCGGTATCGTCTGCGAATGTAAAAAAAGTTAGCAGGTCGTTCGTGGGAATATCTGCGGTGTGAAAGAGAAATAGAGTTGGACCAAGGGAGCGACTTTCGCGACCTCCAGCCTTTATAGTGTAATCAGCGGATGTTGTAGTTTTGCATCACACGGCGAATTCTATGTTGTAAAGGTATGATTCAAGTATACTGTGAGTGTTTTCTGGCAGAATAGTTCTGATTTTTGCATAAGGCCATCAAGCCAGACTCGATCGAAAGCCTGTGCAACGTCAAGGAATACCGGACTGCAGTGTTCCCGATATCCGAATGCAGACTGTATTTCTGTTGTCCACCTGTTGATTTGCTCTATTGTTTTATGGCTTTCTCGAATGCCAAATTGATGTGATATGGGATTATGCGTGTCAAAAGGAATTTTTCGTGCAGTTTTGTCAGACACGAAAGTATACTTATCGGTCTGTATGAAGCTGGTACTGTGCGATCATTTCCTCGCATTGGGATCATTATGATTACCTATATTTTTCTTTTTTTTGGGAAGTAAAAGAGTTTACAAATGACCTCAACTGCACAGTTTGGGAGTTCAATTAGCATTTTGGTTCTTATTAGATCACCGTCTGGGCCCTTTTTTGGTTTTAATTGCTCGCTGCCGACTTTCGTAACATCGTTTGGTTGAAACAGAGTTGGCTTCGTCTCAGTTTCAATTCGAATTGAAGGCAACGGTAGTGCGTCTTTTCACCAAATCAAGCTGTTCGATTTCAAGGTTAGTTTTCTGTTGGTGTGTGTGCCCATCCCTCCCTTGCAGTGTAGAGAATTTGGCTGCTGCGATCCAGTCGATGTCCTCCTTGATGTTGAGCTGTTTTTTTTTTTTTTTTTTTAATGTTAGTGGTGGCTTAAAGCATCGAAAGCCAACTCGGAGCTGTGCTAGCTTACCGAAGTCTGGGACTCTAACCCAGTAAAAACTCCACCCCCTCCCCGCTTCCCCGGCGGTACTGCCGTTAGGTATTACTTCGCCGGGGGGGGATTGCCCTAAGGGCTCTCGAGGATACTATCCTATTGGAATTTCGCAGCCTTTCTGCGATGCGCAGTTTTTTAAGAATTATTGTGGCCATGTTACATACAGCGGACCAATTTACTTCTGATTCAAGCATAATTTCCACCAGGTTACAAACGGCTGGCGTCCTCCCAACCCTTATGCTCAGATCTCGACTTTCATTATTAAATCTCGGACAGACAAAAAATACGTGCTCTGCGTCTTCATTATCCGACTCGCAGAGTGGGCAGTGCGGATAACGTTCATGCTTAAACCTATTCAAGTAGTATTTAAAGCATCCATGTCCTGTCAGCAGTTGCGTTAAGTAAAAGTCCACATGTCCATGCTTCCTTCCCAGCCATCTCTGCAGTTCTGGGATAAGCTTATGCGTCCATCGTCCTTTGCTGCTATTAGCCCACCTCTCCTGCCACTTTGCAATGGTGAGTTGTCTGCACCTTTTTCGTAGGGATTCGACAGATTCGACCCCTGTGCTACCTGCGCGGATACCCACTGACTCCACTGCTAGCAGGTTCATCGGAATTACTCCTGAAATAACTAGTGCCGCGTCATGGGATACCGTGCGGAACGCACAGCAGACCCTCAGGGCACACAGTCTCTGTACGGAATCACCCTCCTGCAGATAACTCCCATTTTTTGTGGCTCGGGCCCATATGGGAGCAGCGTACATTAGCGTCGATGTGACAACGCAAACTAGTAATCTACGTCCTGGTTGCCTCGGCCCACGAGTGTTCGCCATAATTCGCGAAATTGCTGACGCGGTTCTGCCTGCCTTGCCACTAGCGTACGCTAGATGCTCTTTGAAAGAAAGCCGGTGGTCGATCATGACCCCCAAGTATTTTAAGCTTGAGCGAGATCTTATGGTGGCTTCTCCAATTTTAATAGTGGCCGTTTCCACTTTCTGCCTGCTACTTATCAGGACTGCTTCGGTTTTATGAGCTGCCAAGGCGAGACCCTTAGAGTCGAGCCATGCGCTTGCTCGTTTCCCAGCTTCATTGCAGATTCTTTCCGCGTCTGGGAGTTTCTTGGCCGTAACTACTATGGCTACGTCATCCGCGAAACCAATGAGTCGTGCCCCTTCGGGCATCGTGATCCTAAGGATCTCGTCGTACATGACATTCCACAACAAAGGGCCTAGGACTGATCCTTGGGGGACTCCCCCGGTGACCCTGTGAGTGGATTGCCCGTTTCTGTTGCGTACAGGAGCAGGCGACCTTCGAAGTAGCTCGCTATTACTCGCTGTATGTACATTGGGACATTAAGTTTGCTTAGTGCATTTTGTGTGTGGTGCCAGCTAGCGGAGTTGAATGCGTTTTTAACATCCAATGTTGCCGCTATGCAATACTGCTTAGTGCCGTACAACCACCTCTTTCCCTCAATGGCTTTGTCTGCGATCTCACACAGTTTACCAATGGCATCGATTGTGGATAGTCCTTTTCGAAAACCATACTGCATCTCAGAGAGGCCGTTGGTCCCGACAAGGGCACTTTCTAGCCGGGAGTGGATAATTCTTTCAAGAATTTTTCCCACCGTATCCAGCATACAGAGTGGCCTATACGAGGAAGGCTCCTCCGCTGCCTTGTCCCCCTTTGGTATGAGTACCAACCGCTGAGTTTTCCAGCGACTAGGGAACACACCTTCTGTTAGGCATGCATTGTACATGTCAACATACTGTTTGGTGTTTGCTTTTATGGCTATTTTTAATACTTTATTCGGGATTCCATCAGGTCCCGGTGCCTTATCGTCCTTTATTGTCTTAAGAACCTCAAGGACTTCCTCAGGACTTGTGAGCTTAATGCTTCTCGTGACTACGATCTGTGCCATACGCGCCATACCCTCTTGCTCAGGGAATAGTGTTTCTACTACCCTTTTTAGGAAGACTGGGCATGTCGGCGACGGTCTACTAAATGCCCGAAGCCGTTTTGTGACGAGTTTATATGCGAAGCCCCAAGGGTTGGAGTCTATTTCTTCGCATATATTATTAAAACACCTGCGTTTGCTTTCTTTTATTAGTTTTTTCCAGGGCTCGTCTTTTTTCCCTGTAATATATCTGAAGTGCCCTAAATTCGAGTCTTCCTCTTGCTCGTTGGTATGCGCGTCTTGCTCTATGGCATTCTTTCCTGGCTTCCGCAATGGATTGGTTCCACCAGTATGCCGGTCTTTTCCTTGATGGGAGTTTCCCCTTCCTCTGCATAGATGCATCACAGGCTACCTTGGTGTAATCTGCGATGCGGTTTGCCCTTTCGTCTGCTGATCCGTTTGTAGAGAGGTCCTCGAACAACATCTGCACCATCTCCACGTCTAGCGTTCCTACTTTGTACCCTACCACGGTCTTTGGAACTCGTGGTGGGCCATTTCTGGACTTAATCGTGCAAATTATTGCCGCATGATCACTACCAATATAGGCGTCACTAACCTCCCAGCTGGAGCCCGAAGCCAGTCCAGCGCTCACAAATGTAAGGTCAATGATGGAACTTGTCCCGGCTCTAGAAAAGGTCGGTTTTGTTCCAGAGTTCAGCAGTACTAGCTTAAGTGCGGCGAAGCTCTCCAGTAGCGCCCTTCCCCTCGCATTTGTTCGGGAGGAGCCCCACTCCGTAGCCCAGGCGTTGAAGTCCCCGGCAATTACGGAAGGGCGATTTTCCCGGGCGTCTTCTGCAATCTCTTCGAGCACATTTATTGCCTGGGGGAGGCTAAGGCTTGGCGGCAGGTAGCAGCTATAGAAAGCTATACCATTCACGTGGGCCCTGGCGAAGCAATTTCCGCTTTTTTTCCTGCTAATCTGGCGCCTTGGGTTTCCGCAGCTCCATATTGCTGATTTTTTGCTACTATTTGCTAGCCATTCACCGGAGTTTTTATTTCTATATTGCTCGCTTATGAGTGCCATGTGTACGTTTTGCTCGATGACATTTTGCTCCAGCAACGATTGGGCAACCTCACAGTGGTTCAGGTTGATCTGAAGAATCTTCATCAGCCCCTTAGCCCTTGCAAAGCCCTCCTGAAGTACGGACATTTTCCACTCATTGCTGGGTGGTCACAGTCCTTCTCCTTTTTGCGCTTGCAGAGCATACAGCAGGCCTTTGCTTTGCAGCCTCTGGCTTGGTGCTCCTTCGCGCCGCAGTTGTAGCAGCATTTAGAGCAGTCCTCCTGGGATCTGCAGTTTCCTGCTATATGGTTGAATTCCATACACTTAAAACACCTTTTGGGTGTTATCTTGGACCGAATTCTGCACCAGGTCCATCCCAACCTGAGTTTTCCCTTTTCCACGAGACGCCTCCCTATGTCGGGCATAACTCTTAGTGTGGCGGTTTGGGTGCCCCCGTACGCCGCCCGTAGTCCTACCACCGCAGATTCTGGCAGTTCCACATCAAACTGTGACCTAACCGCACATATGACATCCGTTTTGTCCGTGGTCTCGTCGATGTCCTTCACCTCGATCAGCGTTGTCTCAGTCAGCGCTCTGACGTCAACATTGCTGCCCAGGACCGCTTTCATTTTGCTCTGAAGCTCTGCGGTTTTTGGGTCAGAGACCTTGTTTAGGAGGATTAGCAGTTCCCCCTTTGCCGTTCGCCTGACGGCCTGTACAGCTTGACCTAGGTCTTCCAGCTGCGGATCTGCCTTTACCTTTTTAAGGATATCCGCGTAGGACCCTCCAGTAGATGTTGCGATAACTATCGCGTCATTTCGTGGCGGACGTACCTTGGGCTTCCTCGCCTTCGGTTCTACTTTTTTCCACTCCTGTGGGGGTTTTTGGGGCTTACTGGTGCTCTCGGTCGCAGCATGTTTGCCCCTATTTCCCTCTTGGCTAGCTTCGCTTGCCGGCGCCTTATGCATCGCCTTTTTTGCTGGCATGGCTAGCGTTTTGCCAGTTTCATGTCCCCTGGGTCGCTTGCTATTGCCGCTCGCGAGCACTTCTGCGCAGGTTTTTTTAGCGGTCACTTTCACTCTTTCCTGTTCTTCGAGTATGCCTTGCACAGCCGACAGAACTTCTCTCTGGAGATAGTCGATTTCATCGACTATGTCCCGCATAGGGTTTGTGATGGAGCGCCTTCCGTCCATTAGCTTCTTCAGCTCCCTGGCCTTCGATCCAAGGTCAGTAAGCTGTTTCAGCACATCCCCTTGCTCTTCATCAGCAGCTTTTGGGCTGCCTTTCTCTACTATTGGTGGGGTGCCAGGCTGCTTGCCGATGCTCTCCGCCCTTTTTTCTGGCGATCTCGCCATCACATTGCTTTTTTTGAATGGGTCAGCTCCCATGTTGGCCCAGTCGGGTAAGCTGGACAGTGGCGTGTGGAATCCGTCCGCATTAGCCGGCGCCGCCAGTCCTTTGCTTGCCGGCGTACCACCGCCCACCACCAGTCCAACTCCTAGGCTAGCTCCCGGGGGTTGTGCCCCCGTTCCCCTACCCACCATATCCCCGCCTGGGGAATTCACCGGTACTGCACTAAAATTTGGGCCTTTGCCCGCAGTGATCGGACTTTGATCAATTATTTAATATAAGAGAAAAAAAAATCTTAGTGATAAGGTTTAGAAGTTTTATATTTATAATTTCCCGCGAGAAAATACCGCCTAAGGTGTTCCTACGTGCTACGGCACGCACTTATGTGCTTGGCCTGCACCCTGTCCGAAGCTTGCTGCTATGGCACCCGCAGCCCCTTTCGCACACTACGATCAGCTGGTCGCGCAAGCGCTTTACACCACTGATTTAGTGTTTGCGAATCAAAAGAGCGAGTGAAAAATTTGGCAACAACTAAACAAACAAACAACGAGTGGAAATAAGGAAGAGGAAAAAGAAAAAGATGCCTCCCCTCCTTCGCCAACGACCGGCCCCTGCCTGGCCGTCAAACCTGTTGGGGATAAATTCCCGGGTTGTTCCTGGATGCCGTCCACGACCTCCTGGCCACCAGCTGACGTCAAGGTATGTGTCCCGGTGCTTCAGGCCGGATAGCAGGCTGTTCCTTCGGGTTTTGCTGAAAACTTTGGAAAATAGACGGAGCGAATTAAAACGCGACCGCACTCTCTGCTTTCACAAAACTCTGTGCCTGATGTTGAGCTGTGGAGTTAGTTCAATGTGGGAACTTACGTACTTTTTGAACTTCAGCCAGTTGGTTCGATGCGACGTCATCCTGCAAGGGTGCTTGATTAATTCTGGGCTTTGGAGAAGAGTTACTAGCACTGGTGAGTGGTTCGATGATAGATCCAAAAGCGATTTTGCAGATGTTAGATTGCGAGAAATATTTTTTGTCACAGCATAATCAATTAAATCAGGTAGTTTTCTAGGATCTGTAGGCCAGTATGTAGGGCTGCCTGGTGAAATGTAGTCCAGTTTGTTGCATGTTTTTATGAGTGCATTATATAGTTGCCTTTTGTTGGGAGTCACAAGGCGGGATCCCCAGTGTGTGTCCTTGGCGTTGTAATCTCCTGCTGCTATGAATGGCTCTCCAAGTAAATTGTAGAAGTCCACGAATTGGTCTTCGGAGACTGTAAAAATGAGTAGGCAGTAAACAGCGGCATGGGCAAGGTGGCAGTTACCCAACTGTAATTTTATCGATGTAGCTTGCAAATAATTTTTCAAACCATTCTTATTAAGATGCCGGCTCGGCCATGTGCTTTCCATCTAGATGATCGGTTCTATAGAACGGCTCTGAATGAGGTAAAAATCTAGTGAAGATCGCACCTACAGCGAACAAAAGTTCTGTTTCAACATTGGTGACAAAAATCGTATACGATCTTCTAAATAAAAAAAATGTTCTTAATATTTTTAACTCTGGAGAAAATGCCAATGGGAATACACTTAAAGGCTTAGCCTGAAATCGTTAAGGGCGCTTTTAAAAAATAAAAAAAAAGTTTTATAAAATATCGGAACAAAAAAAGTTTTGGTCATAATCATTAAACGATAGTATTTCGAAAAATCATGTTAGGAAATCGAATTAAGTATTTTAAAATTACATTCTTACAACATATACTTGTACAACAAACCTGTAGTTTTAGTAGTTCACAAGTCACGGGTGTACAAAATTTAGCTATATCTATCGCCAAACTAGCTATGGAGGGACTAGCGAAAACTCTAGTCCGGTATAAAAGACCCCGGCCGAATTGAGAATGTAGAGAGAATTTGTTATGATCTCCCTGGCACCAGTCTAGTAGTACCACTCCACCAAAGTAAAGATTATGACTGGGAAAAGACTAGTCTTTCGAAGGAAGTCTACATCCTTTTTACATCGTTATAAGTGTACACTTTTGCGCATTTATTTTTATACGCTATTCTGATAACCACCTCTCCACTACCACGAGATGATCAGCTAGTAGTGCTGTTGCCTGAATTGGGCATTTGGACCGACTTATGATCGCGGTATCGTCTGCGAATGTGGAAGTAGTTAGCCGGTCGTTCGTGGGTATATCTGCGGTGTAAAGGAGAAATAGGGTTGGACCAAGGGCGCTACAGTGTAATCGTCGGATGTTGTAGTTTTGCATCACACGGCGAATTCTCTGTTGTAAAGGTATGATTCAAGTATACTGTGAGCGTTTTCTGGCAGAATAGTTCTGATTTTTGCGTAAAACCATCAAGCCAGACTCGATCGAAAGCCTGTGCAACGTCAAGGAAGACCGGACTGCAGTGTTCCCGATATCCGAATGCAGACTGTATTTCTGTTGTCCACCTGTTGATTTGCTCTATTGTTTTATGGCTTTCTCGAAAGCCAAATTGATGTGATTAACGTTGTGCTTTTTCAGATATGGGATTATGCGTGTCAAAAGGCATTCTTCGAGCAGTTTTGACAGACAAGAGAGTATACTTATCGGTCTGTATGAAACTGGTACTGTGTGATCTTTTCCTCGCATTGGGATCATTATGATTACCTATTTTTTCCTTTTCTTTTGGAAGTAAAAAGAGTTTACAAGTGACCTCAACTGCACAGTTTGGGAGTTCAGTTAGCATTTTTGTAGTTATTAGATCACCGCCTGGGGCCTTTTTTTGTTTCAATTGCTCTCTGACGACTTTCGTTTAGTTGAAACAGAATAGGCTTCGTCTCAGTTTCAATTCGAATTGACGGCAACGGTAGTGCGTCTTTTCACCAAATCAAGCTGTTCGATTTCAAGGTTAGTTTTCTGTTGGTGTGTGTGGTAGTTTTCTAGGATCTGTAGGCCAGTATGTAGGGCTGCCTGTTGAAGCGTAGTCCAGTTTGTTGCATGTTTTTATGAGTGCATTATATAGTTGCCTTCCTTAGGGGGTTACAAGGCGGGATCTCCAGTGTGTGTCCTTGGCGTTTTAATCTCCTGCTGCTATAAATCGCTCTCCAAGTGAATTGTAGAAGTCCACGAATTGGTCTTCGGAGTCTCTAAAGTAGGGTAGGCAGTAAACAGCGGCAATGGCAAGGTGGCAGTTACCCAACTGTAATTTTATCGATGCAGTAGTTTTATTAGTTCTCAAGTCACGGGTGTACAACATTTAGCTATATCTATCGCCAAACTAGCTATGGAGGGACTAGCGAAAACTCTAGTCCGGTATAAAAGACCCCGGCCGAATGGAGAATGTAGAGAGAATTTGTTATGATCTCCCTGGCACCGGTCTAGTAGTACCACTCCGCCAAAGTAAAAATTATGACTGGGAAAAGACTAGTGTTTCGAGGGAAGTCTAAATACTTTCTGAAAGACTCCTTTATCCTATAAGATGTCTACATCGTTATAAGTGTACACTTTTGCGCATCTATTTTTATACGCTATTCTGATAACCGCCTCTCCCCTACCACAAGATGATCAGCTAGTAGTGCTGTTGCCTGAATTGGGCATTTGGACCGACTTATGATCGCTGTATCGTCTGCGAATTTAAAAGTAGTAAGCCTGTCGTTCGTGGGAATATCTGCGGTGTAAAAGAGAAATATAGTTGGACCAACGAAGCGACTTTCGGGAACTCCAGCCTTTATAGTGTAATCATCGGATGTTGTAGTTTTCCATCACACGGCGAATTCTCTGTTGTAAAGGTATGATTCAAGTATACTGTGAGTGTTTTCTGGCAGAATAGTTCTGATTTTAGCGTAAGGCCATCAAGCCAGACTCGATCGAAAGCCTGTGCAACGTCAAGGAATACCGGACTGCAGTGTTCCCGATATCCGAATGCAGACTGTATTTCTGTTGTCCACCTGTTGATTTGCTCTATTGTTTTATGGCTTTCTCGAAAGCCAAATTGATGTGATTAACGTTGTGCGTTTTCAGATATGGAATTTTGCGTGTCAAAAAGCATTCTTCGAGCAGTTTTGACAGACACGGGAGCAAACTTATCGGTCTGTATGAAGCTGGTACTGTGTGATCTTTTCCTCGCATTGGGATCATTATGATTACCTATCTTTTCCTTTTTTTTTTTGAAGTAAAAGAGTTTACAAATGACCTCAACTGAACAGTTTGGGAGTTAAATTAGCATTTTGGTAGTTATTAGATCACCGCCTGGGCCCTTTTATGGTTTCAATTGCTCGCTAACGACTTTTGCAACTTCGTTTGGTTCTAACAGAATAGGCTTCGTCTCAGTTTCAATTCGAATTGAAGGTAACGGTAGTGCGTCTTTTCACCAAACCAAGCTGTTCGATTTCAAGGTTAGTTTTGTGTTGGTGTGTGTGCCCATCCCTCCCTTGCAGTATAGAGAATTTGGCTGCTGCGATGCAGTCGATGTCTTCCTTTATGTGGAGCTTTGGAGTTAGTTCAACGTGGGAACTTACGTACTTTTTGAACTTCAGCCAGTTGGTTCGATGCGACGTCAGCCTGCAAGGGTGCTTGATTAATCCCGGACTTTGGAGAAGAGTTATTATCACTGGTGAGTGGTCCGATGATAGATCCAAAAGCGATTTCGCAGATGTTAAATTGGCAGACATATTTTTTGTCACAGCATAATCAATTAAATCAGGTAGTTTTCTAGGATCTGTAGGCCAGTATATAGGGCTGCCTGTTGAAACATATTCCAGTTTGTTGCATGCTTTTATGAGTGCATTATATAGTTGCCTTCCTTTGTGGGTCACAAGGCGGGATCTCCAGTGTGTGTCCTTGGCGTTGTAATCTCCTGCTGCTATGAATCGCTCTCCAAGTGAATTGTAGAAGTCCACGAATTGGTCTTCGGAGTCTGTAAAGTAGGGTAGGCAGTAAACAGCGGCAATGGCATGGTGGCAGTTACCCAACTGTAATTTTATTAATGTAGCTTGCAAATAATTTTTGAAAACCATTCGTGAAAGTGGTGTCTGATGCGGTCTCTTATTAAGATGCCGGTTCGGCCATCTGCTTTAACATCTAGATGATCAGTGCTGTAGAACGGCTCTGAACGAGGTAAAAATCTAGTGAAGATCGCACCTGTAGCAAACAAAATTTCTGTTTCAACATTGGTGACAAAAATCGTATACGATCTACTACATAAAAAAGTTTTACATTGGAGAAAATGCCAATGGGTATACACTTAAAGGCTTAGCCTAAAATCGTTAAAGGCGCTTTTAAAAAGTAGGAAAAAAGTTTTTAAAAAAATTGGAACAAAAACAGATTTGGTCATACCTTTCTGGAAGACTCCTTTATCCTATAGGATGTCTACATCGTTATAAGTGTACACTTTTGCGCACTTATTTTTATACGCCATTCTGCTAACCACCTCTCCACTACCACGAGATGATCAGCTAGTAGTGCTGTTGCCTGAATTGGGCATTTGGACCGACTTATGATCGCGGTATCGTCTGCGAATTTAAAAGTAGTAAGCCGGTAGTTCGTGGGAATATCTGCGGTGTAAAAGAGAAATATAGTTGGACCAAGGAAGCGACTTTCGGGAACTCCAGCCTTTATAGTGTAATCATCGGATGTTGTAGTTTTCCATCACACGGCGAATTCTCTGTTGTAAAGGTATGATTCAAGTATACTGTGAATCGCTCTCCAAGTGAATTGTAGAAGTCCACGAATTGGTCTTGGGAGTCTGTAAAGTGGGGTAGGCAGTAAACAGCGGCAATGGCAAGGTGGCAGTTACCCAACTGTAATTTTATCAATGTAGCTTGCAATTAATTTTTGCAAACCATTAGTGAAAGTGGTGTCTGATGCGGTCTCTTATTAAGATGCCGGTTCGGCCATCTGCTTTAACATCTAGATGATCGGTGCTGTAGAACGGCTCTGAACGAGGTAAAAATCTAGTGAAGATCGCACCTGTAGCAAACAAAATTTCTGTTTCAACATTGGTGACAAAAATCGTATACGATCTACTACATAAAAAAGTTTTACATTGGAGAAAATGCCAATGGGTATACACTTAAAGGCTTAGCCTAAAATCGTTGAAGGCGCTTTAAAAAGTAGGAAAAAAGCTTTAAAAAATATCGGAACAAAAAAAGTTTTGGTCCTAATCATTCAACGATAGTATTTCGAAAAATCATGTTAGGAAATCGAACTAAGTATTTTAAAATTACATTCTTACAACATATACTTGTATAACAAACCTGTAGTTTTAGTAGTTCACAAGTCACGGGTGTACAAAATTTAGCTATATCTATCGCCAAACTAGCTATGGAGGGACTAGCGAAAGCTCTAGTCTGGTATAAAAGACCCCGGCCGAATTGAGAATGTAGGGAGAATTTGTTATGATCTCCCTGGCACCGGTCTAGTAGTACCACTCCGCCAAAGTAAAGATTTTGACTGGGAAAAGACTAGTGTTTCGAAGGAAGTCTACATCCTTTCTGGAAGACTCCTTAATCCTATAGGATGTCTACATCGTTATAAGTGTACACTTTTCGGCATTTATTTTTAAAGACATTCTTCGAGCAGTTTTGACAGACACGAGAGCAAACTTATCGGTCTGTATGAAGCTGGTACTGTGTGATCTTTTCCTCGCATTGGGATCATTATGATTACCTATTTTTTCCTTTTTTTTGGGAAATAAAAGAGCTTACAAATGACCTCAACTGCACAGTTTGGGGTTCAATTAGCATTTTGGTAGTTATTAGATCACCGCCTGGGCCCTTTTTAGGTTTCAATTGCTCGCTGACGACTTTTACTTACGTACTTTTTGAACTTCAGCCAGTTGGTTTGATGCGACGTCAGCCTGCAAGGGTGCTTGATTAATCCCGGTCTCTGGAGAAGAGTTATTATCACTGGTGAGTGGTCCGATGATAGATCCAAAAGCGATTTCGCAGATGTTAAATTGGCAGACATATTTTTTGTCACAGCATAATCAAATTAATCAGGTAGTTTTCTAGGATCTGTAGGCCAGTATATAGGGCTGCCTGTTGAAACATATTCCAGTTTGTTGCATGCTTTTTTGAGTGCATTATATAGTTGCCTTCCTTTGGGGGTCACAAGGCGGGATCTCCAGTGTGTGTCCTTGGCGTTGTAATCTCCTGCTGCTATGAATCGCTCTCCAAGTGAATTGTAGAAGTCCACGAATTGGTCTTGGGAGTCTGTAAAGTGGGGTAGGCAGTAAACAGCGGCAATGGCAAGGTGGCAGTTACCCAACTGTAATTTTATCGATGTAGCTTGCAAATAATTTTTGCAAACCATTCGTGAAAGTGGTGTCTGATGCAGTCTTTTATTAAGATGCCGGTTCGACCACCTGCTTTAACATCTAGATCATCGGTGCTGTAAAACGGCTCTGAACGAGGTAAAAATGTAGTGAAGATCGCACCTGAAGCAAACAAAAGTTCTGTTTCAAAATTGGTGACAAAAATCGTATACGATCCACTAAATAAAAAAATGTTCTTAATTTTCTTACATTGGAGTAAATGCCAATGGGTATACACTTAAAGGCTTAGCCTCAAATTGTTAAAGGCGCTTTTAAGAAGTAGGAAAATAGTTTTAAAAAATATTGGAACAAAAAAAGTTTTGGTCATTATTTCCTTTTTTTTGGGAAGTAAAAGAGTTTGAAACGTAGTCCAGTTTGTTGCATGTTTTTATGAATGCATTATATAGTTACCTTCCTTTGGGGGTCACAAGGCGGGATCTCCAGTGTGTGTCCTTGGCGTTGTAATCTCCTGCTGCTATGAATCGCTCTCCAAGTGAATTGTAGAAGTCCACGAATTGGTCTTCGGAGTCTGTAAAGTGGGGTAGGCAGTAAACAGCGGCAATGGCAAGGTGGTAGTTACCCAACTGTAATTTTATCAATGTAGCTTGCAAATAACTTTTGCAAAGCATTCATGAAAGTGGTATCTGATGTGGTCTCTTATTAAGATGCCGGTTCGACCACCTGCTTTAACATCTAGATCATCGGTGCTGTAAAACTGCTCTGAACGAGGTAAAAATCTAGTGAAGATCGCACCTGAACCAAACAAAAGTTCTGTTTCAAAATTGGTGACAAAAAATCGTATACGATCCACTAAATAAAAAAAATGTTCTTAATTTTTTTACATTTTACAAATGACCTCAACTGCACAGTTTGGGAGTTCAATTAGCATTTTGGTAGTTATTAGATCACCGCCTGGGCCCTTTTTTGGTTTCAATTGCTCGCTGACGACTTTTACTTACGTACTTTTTGAACTTCAGCCAGTTGGTTTGATGCGACGTCAGCCTGCAAGGGTGCTTGATTAATCCCGGTCTCTGGAGAAGAGTTATTATCACTGGTGAGTGGTCCGATGATAGATCCAAAAGCGATTTCGCAGATGTTAAATTGGCAGACATATTTTTTGTCACAGCATAATCAATTAAATCAGGTAGTTTTCTAGGATTGGGCATTTGGACCGACTTATGATCGCGGTATCGTCTGCGAATTTAAAAGTAGTAAGCCGGTCGTTCGTGGGAATATCTGCGGTGTAAAAGAGAAATATAGTTGGACCAAGGAAGCGACTTTCGGGAACTCCAGCCTTTATAGTGTAATCATCGGATGTTGTAGTTTTCCATCACACGGCGAATTCTCTGTTGTAAAGGTATGATTCAAGTATACTGTGAATCGCTCTCCAAGTGAATTGTAGAAGTCCACGAATTGGTCTTGGGAGTCTGTAAAGTGGGGTAGGCAGTAAACAGCGGCAATGGCAAGGTGGCAGTTACCCAACTGTAATTTTATCAATGTAGCTTGCAATTAATTTTTGCAAACCATTAGTGAAAGTGGTGTCTGATGCGGTCTCTTATTAAGATGCCGGTTCGGCCATCTGCTTTAACATCTAGATGATCGGTGCTGTAGAACGGCTCTGAACGAGGTAAAAATCTAGTGAAGATCGCACCTGTAGCAAACAAAATTTCTTTTTCAACATTGGTGACAAAAATCGTATACGATCTACTACATAAAAAAGTTTTACATTGGAGAAAATGCCAATGGGTATACACTTAAAGGCTTAGCCTAAAATCGTTAAAGGCGCTTTAAAAAGTAGGAAAAAAGCTTTAAAAAATATCGGAACAAAAAAAGTTTTGGTCCTAATCATTCAACGATAGTATTTCGAAAAATCATGTTAGGAAATCGAACTAAGTATTTTAAAATTACATTCTTACAACATATACTTGTATAACAAACCTGTAGTTTTAGTAGTTCACAAGTCACGGGTGTACAAAATTTAGCTATATCTATCGCCAAACTAGCTATGGAGGGACTAGCGAAAGCTCTAGTCTGGTATAAAAGACCCCGGCCGAATTGAGAATGTAGGGAGAATTTGTTATGATCTCCCTGGCACCGGTCTAGTAGTACCACTCCGCCAAAGTAAAGATTTTGACTGGGAAAAGACTAGTGTTTCGAAGGAAGTCTACATCCTTTCTGGAAGACTCCTTAATCCTATAGGATGTCTACATCGTTATAAGTGCACACTTTTCGGCATTTATTTTTAAAGACATTCTTCGAGCAGTTTTGACAGACCCGAGAGCAAACTTATCGGTCTGTATGAAGCTGGTACTGTGTGATCTTTTCCTCGCATTGGGATCATTATGATTACCTATTTTTTCCTTTTTTTTGGGAAATAAAAGAGCTTACAAATGACCTCAACTGCACAGTTTGGGAGTTCAATTAGCATTTTGGTAGTTATTAGATCACCGCCTGGGCCCTTTTTAGGTTTCAATTGCTCGCTGACGACTTTTACTTACGTACTTTTTGAACTTCAGCCAGTTGGTTTGATGCGACGTCAGCCTGCAAGGGTGCTTGATTAATCCCGGTCTCTGGAGAAGAGTTATTATCACTGGTGAGTGGTCCGATGATAGATCCAAAAGCGATTTCGCAGATGTTAAATTGGCAGACATATTTTTTGTCACAGCATAATCAATTAAATCAGGTAGTTTTCTAGGATCTGTAGGCCAGTATATAGGGCTGCCTGTTGAAACATATTCCAGTTTGTTGCATGCTTTTATGAGTGCATTATATAGTTGCCTTCCTTTGGGGGTCACAAGGCGGGATCTCCAGTGTGTGTCCTTGGCGTTGTAATCTCCTGCTGCTATGAATCGCTCTCCAAGTGAATTGTAGAAGTCCACGAATTGGTCTTGGGAGTCTGTAAAGTGGGGTAGGCAGTAAACAGCGGCAATGGCAAGGTGGCAGTTACCCAACTGTAATTTTATCAATGTAGCTTGAAAATAATTTTTGCAAAGCATTCATGAAAGTGGTATCTGATGTGGTCTCTTATTAAGATGCCGGTTCGACCACCTGCTTTAACATCTAGATCATCGGTGCTGTAAAACGGCTCTGAACGAGGTAAAAATGTAGTGAAGATCGCACCTGAAGCAAACAAAAGTTCTGTTTCAAAATTGGTGACAAAAATCGTATACGATCCACTAAGTAAAAAAAATGTTCTTAATTTTTTTACATTGGAGTACATGCCAATGGGTATACACTTAAAGGCTTAGCCTCAAATTGTTAAAGGCGCTTTTAAGAAGTAGGAAAATAGTTTTAAAAAATATTGGAACAAAAAAAGTTTTGGTCATTATTTCCTTTTTTTTGGGAAGTAAAAGAGTTTGAAACGTAGTCCAGTTTGTTGCATGTTTTTATGAATGCATTATATAGTTTCCTTCCTTTGGGGGTCACAAGGCGGGATCTCCAGTGTGTGTCCTTGGCGTTGTAATCTCCTGCTGCTATGAATCGCTCTCCAAGTGAATTGTAGAAGTCCACGAATTGGTCTTCGGAGTCTGTAAAGTGGGGTAGGCAGTAAACAGCGGCAATGGCAAGGTGGTAGTTACCCAACTGTAATTTTATCAATGTAGCTTGCAAATAACTTTTGCAAAGCATTCATGAAAGTGGTATCTGATGTGGTCCCTTATTAAGATGCCGGTTCGACCACCTGCTTTAACATCAAGATCATCGGTGCTGTAAAACTGCTCTGAACGAGGTAAAAATCTAGTGAAGATCGCACCTGAAGCAAACAAAAGTTCTGTTTCAAAATTGGTGACAAAAATCGTATACGATCCACTAAATAAAAAAAATATTCTTAATTTTTTTACATTGGAGAAAATGCCAATGGGTATACACTTAAAGGCTTAGCCTCAAATTGTTAAAGGCGCTTTTAAGAAGTAGGAAAATAGTTTTAAAAAATATTGGAACAAAAAAATACTATCGTTTAATGATTATGACAATCCATCAACGATAGTATTTTGAAAAATCATGTTAGGAAATCGAAATAAATATTTTAAAATTGCATAACATAAACATATACTTGCATAACAAACTTGTAGTTTTGGTAATTCACAAGTCACGGGTGTACAAAATTTAGCTATATCTATCGCCAAACTAGCTATGCAGGGACTTGCGAAAGCTCTAGTCCGGTATAAAAGACCCCGCCCGAATTGAGAATGTAGAGAGAATTTGTTATGATCTCCCTGGCACCGGTCTAGTAGTACCACTCCACCAAAGTAAAGATTATGACTGGGAAAAGACTAGTGTTTCGAAGGAAGTCTTCATCCTTTCTGGAAGACGCCTTTATCCTATAAGATGTCTACATCGTTATAAGTGTACACTTTTGCGCATCTATTTTTATACGCTATTCTGATAACCGCCTCTCCACTACCACGAGATGATCAGCTAGTAGTGCTGTTGCCTGAATTGGGCATTGGGACCGACTTTTGATCGCTGTATCGTCTGCGAATTTAAAAGTAGTAAGCCGGTCGTTCGTGGGAATATCTGCGGTGTAAAAGAGAAATATAGTTGGACCAAGGGAGCGACTTTCGGGAACTCCAGCCTTTATAGTGTAATCATCGGATGTTGTAGTTTTCCATCACACGGCGAATTCTCTGTTGTTAAGGTATGATTCAAGTATACTGTGAGTGTTTTCTGGCAGAATAGTTCTGATTTTTGCGTAAGGCCATCAAGCCAGACTCGATCGAAAGCCTGTGCAACGTCAAGGAATACCGGACTGCAGTGTTCCCGATATCCGAATGCAGACTGTATTTCTGTTGTCCACCTGTTGATTTGCTCTATTGTTTTATGGCTTTCTCGAAAGCCAAATTGATGTGATTAACGTTGTGCTTTTCCAGATATGGGATTATGCGTGTCAAAAGGCATTGTTCGAGCAGTTTTGACAGACACGAGAGAAAACTTATCGATCTGTATGAAGCTGGTACTGTGTGATCTTCTCCTCGCATTGGGATCATAATGATTACCTATGTTTTCCTTTTTTTTTTTGGGAAGTAAAAGAGTTTACAAATGACCTCAACTGCACAGTTTGGGAGTTCAATTAGCATTTTGGTAGTTATTAGATCACCGCCTGGGCCCTTTTTTGGTTTCAATTGCTCGCTGACGACTTTTACTTACGTACTTTTTTAACTTCAGCCTGTTGGTTCGATGCGACGTCAGCCTGCAAGGGTGCTTGATTAATCCCGGTCTCTGTAGAAGAGTTATTATCACTGGTGAGTGGTCCGATGATAGATCCAAAAGCGATTTCGCAGATGTTAAATTGGCAGACATATTTTTTGTCACAGCATAATCAATTAAATCAGGTAGTTTTCTAGGATCTGTAGGCCAGTATGTAGGGCTGCCTGTTGAAACGTAGTCCAGTTTGTTGCATGTTTTTATGAGTGCATTATATAGTTGCCTTGCTTTGGGGGTCACAATGCGGGATCTCCAAGTGAATTGTAGAAGTCCACGAATTGGTCTTCAGAGTCTGTAAAGTGGGGATAGGCAGTAAACAGCGGCAATGGCAAGGTGGCAGTTACCCAACTGTAATTTTATCGATGTAGCTTGCAAATAATTTTTGCAAACCATTCGTGAAAGTGGTGTCTGATGCAGTCTTTTATTAAGATGCCGGTTCGGCCATTTGCTTTAACATCTAGATGATCGGTGCTGTAGAACGGCTCTGAACGAGGTAAAAATCTAGTGAAGATCGCACCTGAACCAAACAAAAGTTCTGTTTCAAAATTGGTGACAAAAATCGTATACGATCCACTAAATAAAAAAAATGTTCTTAATTTTTTTACATTGGAGAACATGCCGATGGGTATACACTTAAAGGCTTAGCCTAAAATCGTTAAAGGCGCTTTTAAAAAGTAGAAAAAAAGTTGTAAAAAATATCGGAACAAAAAAATACTATCGTTTAATGATTATGACAATCCATCAACGATAGTATTTTGAAAAATCATGTTAGGAAATCGAAATAAATATTTTAAAATTGCATAACATAAACATATACTTGCATAACAAACCTGTAGTTTTGGTAATTCACAAGTCACGGGTGTACAAAATTTAGCTATATCTATCGCCAAACTAGCTATGCAGGGACTTGCGAAAGCTCTAGTCCGGTATAAAAGACCCCGCCCGAATTGAGAATGTAGAGAGAATTTGTTATGATCTCCCTGGCACCGGTCTAGTAGTACCACTCCACCAAAGTAAAGATTATGACTGGGAAAAGACTAGTGTTTCGAAGGAAGTCTTCATCCTTTCTGGAAGACGCCTTTATCCTATAGGATGTCTACATCGTTATAAGTGTTTGAAGTAAAAGAGTTTACAAATGACCTCAACTGCACAGTTTGGGAGTTCAATTAGCATTTTGGTAGTTATTAGATCACCGCCTGGGCCCTTTTTTGGTTTCAATTGCTCGCTGACGACTTTTACTTACGTACTTTTTTAACTTCAGCCAGTTGGTTCGATACGACAACAGCCTGCAAGGGTGCTTGATTAATCCCGGTCTCTGGAGAAGACTTATTATCACTGGTGAGTGGTCGTTCGTGGGAATATCTGCGGTGTAAAAGAGAAATATAGTTGGACCAAGGGAGCGACTTTCGGGAACTCCAGCCTTTATAGTGTAATCATCGGATGTTGTAGTTTTCCATCACACGGCGAATTCTCTGTTGTAAAGGTATGATTCAAGTATACTGTGAGTGTTTTCTGGCAGAATAGTTCTGATTTTTGCGTAAGGCCATCAAGCCAGACTCGATCGAAAGCCTGTTCAACGTCAAGGAATACCGGACTGCAGTGTTCCCGATATCCGAATGCAGACTGTATTTCTGTTGTCCACCTGTTGATTTGCTCTATTGTTTTATGGCTTTCTCGAAAGCCAAATTGATGTGATTAACGTTGTGCTTTTTCAGATATGGGATTATGCGTGTCAAAAGGCATTGTTCGAGCAGTTTTGACAGACACGAGAGAAAACTTATCGGTCTGTATGAAGCTGGTACTGTGTGATCTTTTCCTCGCATTGGGATCATTATGATTACCTATTTTTTCCTTTTTTTTTTGAAGTAAAAGAGTTTACAAATGACCTCAACTGCACAGCTTGGGAGTTCAATTAGCATTTTGGTAGTTATTAGATCACCGCCTGGGCCCTTTTTTGGTTTCAATTGCTCGCTGACGACTTTTACTTACGTACTTTTTTAACTTCAGCCAGTTGGTTCGATACGACAACAGCCTGCAAGGGTGCTTGATTAATCCCGGTCTCTGGAGAAGAGTTATTATCACTGGTGAGTGGTCGTTCGTGGGAATATCTGCGGTGTAAAAGAGAAATATAGTTGGACCAAGGGAGCGACTTTCGGGAACTCCAGCCTTTATAGTGTAATCATCGGATGTTGTAGTTTTCCATCACACGGCGAATTCTCTGTTGTAAAGGTATGATTCAAGTATACTGTGAGTGTTTTCTGGCAGAATAGTTCTGATTTTTGCGTAAGGCCATCAAGCCAGAATCGATCGAAAGCCTGTGCAACGTCAAGGAATACCGGACTGCAGTGTTCCCGATATCCGAATGCAGACTGTATTTCTGTTGTCCACCTGTTGATTTGCTCTATTGTTTTATGGCTTTCTCGAAAGCCAAATTGATGTGATTAACGTTGTGCTTTTTCAGATATGGGATTATGCGTGTCAAAAGGCATTGTTCGAGCAGTTTTGACAGACACGAGAGAAAACTTATCGGTCTGTATGAAGCTGGTACAGTGTGATCTTCTCCTCGCATTGGGATCATAATGATTACCTATTTTTTCCTTTTTTTTTTTGGGAAGTAAAAAAGTTTACAAATGACCTTAACTGCACAGTTTGGGAGTTCAATTAACATTTTGGTAGTTATTAGATCACCGCCTGGGCCCTTTTTTGGTTTCAATTGCTCGCTGACGACTTTTACTCACGTACTTTTTTAACTTCAGCCAGTTGGTTCGATGCGACGTCAGCCTGCAAGGGTGCTTGATTAATCCCGGTCTCTGTAGAAGAGTTATTATCACTGGTGAGTGGTCCGATGATAGATCCAAAAGCGATTTCGCAGATGTTAAATTGGCTGACATATTTTTTGTCACAGCATAATCAATTAAATCAGGTAGTTTTCTAGGAACTGTAGGCCAGTATGTAGGGCGGCCTGTTGAAACGTAGTCCAGTTTGTTGCATGTTTTTATGAGTGCATTATACAGTTGCCTTCCTTTGGGGGTCACAAGGCGGGATCTCCAGTGTGTGTCCTTGGCGTTGTAATCTCCTGCTGCTATAAATCGCTCTCCAAGTGAATTGTAGAAGTCCACGAATTGGTCTTCGGAGTCTGTAAAGTGGGGTAGGCAGTAAACAGCGGCAATGGCAAGGTGGCAGTTACCCAACTGTAATTTTATCGATGCGGCTTGCAAACCATTTGTGAAGTGGTGTCTGATAATTTTAAGAAGTAGGAAAAAAGTTTTAAAAAATATCGGAACAAAAAAATACTATCGTTTAATGATTATGACAATCCATCAACGATAGTATTTTGAAAAATCATGTTAGGAAATCGAAATAAATATTTTAAAATTGCATAACATAAACATATACTTGCATAACAAACCTGTAGTTTTGGTAATTCACAAGTCACGGGTGTACAAAATTTAGCTATATCTATCGCCAAACTAGCTATGCAGGGACTTGCGAAAGCTCTAGTCGGGTATAAAAGACCCCGCCCGAATTGAGAATGTAGAGAGAATTTGTTATGATCTCCCTGGCACCGGTCTAGTAGTACCACTCCACCAAAGTAAAGATTATGACTGGGAAAAGACTAGTGTTTCGAAGGAAGTCTTCATCCTTTCTGGAAGACGCCTTTATCCTATAAGATGTCTACATCGTTATAAGTGTACACTTTTGCGCATCTATTTTTATACGCTATTCTGATAACCGCCTCTCCACTACCACGAGATGATCAGCTAGTAGTGCTGTTGCCTGAATTGGGCATTTGGACCGACTTTTGATCGCTGTATCGTCTGCGAATTTAAAAGTAGTAAGCCGGTCGTTCGTGGGAATATCTGCGGTGTAAAAGAGAAATATAGTTGGACCAAGGGAGCGACTTTCGGGAACTCCAGCCTTTATAGTGTAATCATCGGATGTTGTAGTTTTCCATCACACGGCGAATTCTCTGTTGTAAAGGTATGATTCAAGTATACTGTGAGTGTTTTCTGGCAGAATAGTTCTGATTTTTGCGTAAGGCCATCAAGCCAGACTCGATCGAAAGCCTGTGCAACGTCAAGGAATACCGGACTGCAGTGTTCCCGATATCCGAATGCAGACTGTATTTCTGTTGTCCACCTGTTGATTTGCTCTATTGTTTTATGGCTTTCTCGAAAGCCAAATTGATGTGATTAACGTTGTGCTTTTTCAGATATGGGATTATGCGTGTCAAAAGGCATTGTTCGAGCAGTTTTGACAGACACGAGAGAAAACTTATCGGTCTGTATGAAGCTGGTACTGTGTGATCTTCTCCTCGCATTGGGATCATAATGATTACCTATTTTTTCCTTTTTTTTTTTTGGGAAGTAAAAAAGTTTACAAATGACCTTAACTGCACAGTTTGGGAGTTCAATTAACATTTTGGTAGTTATTAGATCACCGCCTGGGCCCTTTTTTGGTTTCAATTGCTCGCTGACGACTTTTACTCACGTACTTTTTTAGCTTCAGCCAGTTGGTTCGATGCGACGTCAGCCTGCAAGGGTGCTTGATTAATCCCGGTCTCTGTAGAAGAGTTATTATCACTGGTGAGTGGTCCGATGATAGATCCAAAAGCGATTTCGCAGATGTTAAATTGGCTGACATATTTTTTGTCACAGCATAATCAATTAAATCAGGTAGTTTTCTAGGAACTGTAGGCCAGTATGTAGGGCGGCCTGTTGAAACGTAGTCCAGTTTGTTGCATGTTTTTATGAGTGCATTATACAGTTGCCTTCCTTTGGGGGTCACAAGGCGGGATCTCCAGTGTGTGTCCTTGGCGTTGTAATCTCCTGCTGCTATAAATCGCTCTCCAAGTGAATTGTAGAAGTGCACGAATTGGTCTTCGGAGTCTGTAAAGTGGGGTAGGCAGTAAACAGCGGCAATGGCAAGGTGGCAGTTACCCAACTGTAATTTTATCGATGCGGCTTGCAAATAATGTTTGCAAACCATTTGTGAAGTGGTGTCTGATAATTTTAAGAAGTAGAAAAAAAGTTTTAAAAAATATCGGAACAAAAAAATACTATCGTTTAATGATTATGACAATCCATCAACGATAGTATTTTGAAAAATCATGTTAGGAAATCGAAATAAATATTTTAAAATTGCATAACATAAACATATACTTGCATAACAAACCTGTAGTTTTGGTAATTCACAAGTCACGGGTGTACAAAATTTAGCTATATCTATCGCCAAACTAGCTATGCAGGGACTTGCGAAAGCTCTAGTCGGGTATAAAAGACCCCGCCCGAATTGAGAATGTAGAGAGAATTTGTTATGATCTCCCTGGCACCGGTCTAGTAGTACCACTCCACCAAAGTAAAGATTATGACTGGGAAAAGACTAGTGTTTCGAAGGAAGTCTTCATCCTTTCTGGAAGACGCCTTTATCCTATAAGATGTCTACATCGTTATAAGTGTACACTTTTGCGCATCTATTTTTATACGCTATTCTGATAACCGCCTCTCCACTACCACGAGATGATCAGCTAGTAGTGCTGTTGCCTGAATTGGGCATTTGGACCGACTTTTGATCGCTGTATCGTCTGCGAATTTAAAAGTAGTAAGCCGGTCGTTCGTGGGAATATCTGCGGTGTAAAAGAGAAATATCGTTGGACCAAGGGAGCGACTTTCGGGAACTCCAGCCTTTATAGTGTAATCATCGGATGTTGTAGTTTTCCATCACACGGCGAATTCTCTGTTGTAAAGGTATGATTCAAGTATACTGTGAGTGTTTTCTGGCAGAATAGTTCTGATTTTTGCGTAAGGCCATCAAGCCAGAATCGATCGAAAGCCTGTGCAACGTCAAGGAATACCGGACTGCAGTGTTCCCGATATCCGAATGCAGACTGTATTTCTGTTGTCCACCTGTTGATTTGCTCTATTGTTTTATGGCTTTCTCGAAAGCCAAATTGATGTGATTAACGTTGTGCTTTTTCAGATATGGGATTATGCGTGTCAAAAGGCATTGTTCGAGCAGTTTTGACAGACACGAGAGAAAACTTATCGGTCTGTATGAAGCTGGTACTGTGTGATCTTCTCCTCGCATTGGGATCATAATGATTACCTATGTTTTCCTTTTTTTTTTTGGGAAGTAAAAGAGTTTACAAATGACCTCAACTGCACAGTTTGGGAGTTCAATTAGCATTTTGGTAGTTATTAGATCACCGCCTGGGCCCTTTTTTGGTTTCAATTGCTCGCTGACGACTTTTACTCACGTACTTTTTTAACTTCAGCCAGTTGGTTCGATGCGACGTCAGCCTGCAAGGGTGCTTGATTAATCCCGGTCTCTGTAGAAGAGTTATTATCACTGGTGAGTGGTCCGATGATAGATCCAAAAGCGATTTCGCAGATGTTAAATTGGCTGACATATTTTTTTGTCACAGCATAATCAATTAAATCAGGTAGTTTTCTAGGAACTGTAGGCCAGTATGTAGGGCGGCCTGTTGAAACGTAGTCCAGTTTGTTGCATGTTTTTATGAGTGCATTATACAGTTGCCTTCCTTTGGGGGTCACAAGGCGGGATCTCCAGTGTGTGTCCTTGGCGTTGTAATCTCCTGCTGCTATAAATCGCTCTCCAAGTGAATTGTAGAAGTCCACGAATTGGTCTTCGGAGTCTGTAAAGTGGGGTAGGCAGTAAACAGCGGCAATGGCAAGGTGGCAGTTACCCAACTGTAATTTTATCGATGCGGCTTGCAAACCATTTGTGAAGTGGTGTCTGATAATTTTAAGAAGTAGGAAAAAAGTTTTAAAAAATATCGGAACAAAAAAATACTATCGTTTAATGATTATGACAATCCATCAACGATAGTATTTTGAAAAATCATGTTAGGAAATCGAAATAAATATTTTAAAATTGCATAACATAAACATATACTTGCATAACAAACCTGTAGTTTTGGTAATTCACAAGTCACGGGTGTACAAAATTTAGCTATATCTATCGCCAAACTAGCTATGCAGGGTCTTGCGAAAGCTCTAGTCGGGTATAAAAGACCCCGCCCGAATTGAGAATGTAGAGAGAATTTGTTATGATCTCCCTGGCACCGGTCTAGTAGTACCACTCCACCAAAGTAAAGATTATGACTGGGAAAAGACTAGTGTTTCGAAGGAAGTCTTCATCCTTTCTGGAAGACGCCTTTATCCTATAAGATGTCTACATCGTTATAAGTGTACACTTTTGCGCATCTATTTTTATACGCTATTCTGATAACCGCCTCTCCACTACCACGAGATGATCAGCTAGTAGTGCTGTTGCCTGAATTGGGCATTTGGACCGACTTTTGATCGCTGTATCGTCTGCGAATTTAAAAGTAGTAAGCCGGTCGTTCGTGGGAATATCTGCGGTGTAAAAGAGAAATATAGATGGACCAAGGGAGCGACTTTCGGGAACTCCAGCCTTTATAGTGTAATCATCGGATGTTGTAGTTTTCCATCACACGGCGAATTCTCTGTTGTAAAGGTATGATTCAAGTATACTGTGAGTGTTTTCTGGCAGAATAGTTCTGATTTTTGCGTAAGGCCATCAAGCCAGACTCGATCGAAAGCCTGTGCAACGTCAAGGAATACCGGATTGCAGTGTTCCCGATATCCGAATGCAGACTGTATTTCTGTTGTCCACCTGTTGATTTGCTCTATTGTTTTATGGCTTTCTCGAAAGCCAAATTGATGTGATTAACGTTGTGCTTTTTCAGATATGGGATTATGCGTGTCAAAAGGCATTGTTCGAGCAGTTTTGACAGACACGAGAGAAAACTTATCGGTCTGTATGAAGCTGGTACTGTGTGATCTTCTCCTCGCATTGGGATCATAATGATTACCTATTTTTTCCTTTTTTTTTTTTGGGAAGTAAAAAAGTTTACAAATGACCTTAACTGCACAGTTTGGGAGTTCAATTAACATTTTGGTAGTTATTAGATCACCGCCTGGGCCCTTTTTTGGTTTCAATTGCTCGCTGACGACTTTTACTCACGTACTTTTTTAACTTCAGCCAGTTGGTTCGATGCGACGTCAGCCTGCAAGGGTGCTTGATTAATCCCGGTCTCTGTAGAAGAGTTATTATCACTGGTGAGTGGTCCGATGATAGATCCAAAAGCGATTTCGCAGATGTTAAATTGGCTGACATATTTTTTGTCACAGCATAATCAATTAAATCAGGTAGTTTTCTAGGAACTGTAGGCCAGTATGTAGGGCGGCCTGTTGAAACGTAGTCCAGTTTGTTGCATGTTTTTATGAGTGCATTATACAGTTGCCTTCCTTTGGGGGTCACAAGGCGGGATCTCCAGTGTGTGTCCTTGGCGTTGTAATCTCCTGCTGCTATAAATCGCTCTCCAAGTGAATTGTAGAAGTGCACGAATTGGTCTTCGGAGTCTGTAAAGTGGGGTAGGCAGTAAACAGCGGCAATGGCAAGGTGGCAGTTACCCAACTGTAATTTTATCGATGCGGCTTGCAAATAATGTTTGCAAACCATTTGTGAAGTGGTGTCTGATAATTTTAAGAAGTAGGAAAAAAGTTTTAAAAAATATCGGAACAAAAAAATACTATCGTTTAATGATTATGACAATCCATCAACGATAGTATTTTGAAAAATCATGTTAGGAAATCGAAATAAATATTTTAAAATTGCATAACATAAACATATACTTGCATAACAAACCTGTAGTTTTGGTAATTCACAAGTCACGGGTGTACAAAATTTAGCTATATCTATCGCCAAACTAGCTATGCAGGGACTTGCGAAAGCTCTAGTCCGGTATAAAAGACCCCGCCCGAATTGAGAATGTAGAGAGAATTTGTTATGATCTCCCTGGCACCGGTCTAGTAGTACCACTCCACCAAAGTAAAGATTATGACTGGGAAAAGACTAGTGTTTCGAAGGAAGTCTTCATCCTTTCTGGAAGACGCCTTTATCCTATAAGATGTCTACATCGTTATAAGTGTACACTTTTGCGCATCTATTTTTATACGCTATTCTGATAACCGCCTCTCCACTACCACGAGATGATCAGCTAGTAGTGCTGTTGCCTGAATTGGGCATTTGGACCGACTTTTGATCGCTGTATCGTCTGCGAATTTAAAAGTAGTAAGCCGGTCGTTCGTGGGAATATCTGCGGTGTAAAAGAGAAATATAGTTGGACCAAGGGAGCGACTTTCGGGAACTCCAGCCTTTATAGTGTAATCATCGGATGTTGTAGTTTTCCATCACACGGCGAATTCTCTGTTGTAAAGGTATGATTCAAGTATACTGTGAGTGTTTTCTGGCAGAATAGTTCTGATTTTTGCGTAAGGCCATCAAGCCAGACTCGATCGAAAGCCTGTGCAACGTCAAGGAATACCGGACTGCAGTGTTCCCGATATCCGAATGCAGACTGTATTTCTGTTGTCCACCTGTTGATTTGCTCTATTGTTTTATGGCTTTCTCGAAAGCCAAATTGATGTGATTAACGTTGTGCTTTTTCAGATATGGGATTATGCGTGTCAAAAGGCATTGTTCGAGCAGTTTTGACAGACACGAGAGAAAACTTATCGGTCTGTATGAAGCTGTTACTGTGTGATCTTCTCCTCGCATTGGGATCATAATGATTACCTATTTTTTCCTTTTTTTTTTTTGAAGTAAAAAAGTTTACAAATGACCTTAACTGCACAGTTTGGGAGTTCAATTAACATTTTGGTAGTTATTAGATCACCGCCTGGGCCCTTTTTTGGTTTCAATTGCTCGCTGCGACTTTTACTCACGTACTTTTTTAACTTCAGCCAGTTGGTTCGATGCGACGTCAGCCTGCAAGGGTGCTTGATTAATCCCGGTCTCTGTAGAAGAGTTATTATCACTGGTGAGTGGTCCGATGATAGATCCAAAAGCGATTTCGCAAATGTTAAATTGACAGACATATTTTTTGTCACAGCATAATCAATTAAATCAGGTAGTTTTCTAGGAACTGTAGGCCAGTA
Organism: Drosophila biarmipes; assembly: GCF_025231255.1. Classification (NCBI taxonomy): domain Eukaryota; kingdom Metazoa; phylum Arthropoda; class Insecta; order Diptera; family Drosophilidae; genus Drosophila; species Drosophila biarmipes. Next base: position 700,186 of record NW_026114543.1, on the reverse strand, counting down.
TGTAGGGCGGCCTGTTGAAACGTAGTCCAGTTTGTTGCATGTTTTTATGAGTGCATTATACAGTTGCCTTCCTTTGGGGGTCACAAGGCGGGATCTCCAGTGTGTGTCCTTGGCGTTGTAATCTCCTGCTGCTATAAATCGCTCTCCAAGTGAATTGTAGAAGTCCACGAATTGGTCTTCGGAGTCTGTAAAGTGGGGTAGGCAGTAAACAGCGGCAATGGCAAGGTGGCAGTTACCCAACTGTAATTTTATCGATGCGGCTTGCAAATAATTTTTGCAAACCATTTGTGAAGTGGTGTCTGATAATTTTAAGAAGTAGGAAAAAAGTTTTAAAAAATATCGGAACAAAAAAATACTATCGTTTAATGATTATGACAATCCATCAACGATTGTATTTTGAAAAATCATGTTAGGAAATCGAAATAAATATTTTAAAATTGCATAACATAAACATATACTTGCATAACAAACCTGTAGTTTTGGTAATTCACAAGCCACGGGTGTACAAAATTTAGCTATATCTATCGCCAAACTAGCTATGCAGGGACTTGCGAAAGCTCTAGTCCGGTATAAAAGACCCCGCCCGAATTGAGAATGTAGAGAGAATTTGTTATGATCTCCCTGGCACCGGTCTAGTAGTACCACTCCACCAAAGTAAAGATTATGACTGGGAAAAGACTAGTGTTTCGAAGGAAGTCTTCATCCTTTCTGGAAGACGCCTTTATCCTATAAGATGTCTACATCGTTATAAGTGTACACTTTTGCGCATCTATTTTTATACGCTATTCTGATAACCGCCTCTCCACTACCACGAGATGATCAGCTAGTAGTGCTGTTGCCTGAATTGGGCATTTGGACCGACTTTTGATCGCTGTATCGTCTGCGAATTTAAAAGTAGTAAGCCGGTCGTTCGTGGGAATATCTGCGGTGTAAAAGAGAAATATAGTTGGACCAAGGGAGCGACTTTCGGGAACTCCAGCCTTTATAGTGTAATCATCGGATGTTGTAGTTTTCCATCACACGGCGAATTCTCTGTTGTAAAGGTATGATTCAAGTATACTGTGAGTGTTTTCTGGCAGAATAGTTCTGATTTTTGCGTAAGGCCATCAAGCCAGACTCGATCGAAAGCCTGTGCAACGTCAAAGAATACCGGACTGCAGTGTTCCCGATATCCGAATGCAGACTGTATTTCTGTTGTCCACCTGTTGATTTGCTCTATTGTTTTATGGCTTTCTCGAAAGCCAAATTGATGTGATTAACGTTGTGCTTTTTCAGATATGGGATTATGCGTGTCAAAAGGCATTGTTCGAGCAGTTTTGACAGACACGAGAGAAAACTTATCGGTCTGTATGAAGCTGTTACTGTGTGATCTACTCCTCGCATTGGGATCATAATGATTACCTATTTTTTCCTTTTTTTTTGGGAAATAAAAAAGTTTACAAATGACCTCAACTGCACAGTTTTGGAGTTCAATTAGCATTTTGGTAGTTATTAGATCACCGCCTGGGCCCTTTTTTGGTTTCAATTGCTCGCTGACGACTTTTACTTAGGTACTTTTTTAACTTCAGCCAGTTGGTTCGATGCGACGTCAGCCTGCAAGGGTGCTTGATTAATCCCGGTCTCTGTAGAAGAGTTATTATCACTGGTGAGTGGTCCGATGATAGATCCAAAAGCGATTTCGCAGATGTTAAATTGGCAGATATATTTTTTGTCACAGCATAATCAATTAAATCAGGTAGTTTTCTAGGATCTGTAGGCCAGTATGTAGGGCTGCCTGTTGAAACGTAATCCAGTTTGTTGCATGTTTTTATGAGTGCATTATATAGTTATCTTCCTTTGGGGGTCACAAGGCGGGATCTCCAGTGTGTGTCCTTGGCGTTGTAATCTCCTGCTGCTATAAATCGCTCTCCAAGTGAATTGTAGAAGTCCACGAATTGGTCTTCGGAGTCTGTAAAGTGGGGTAGGCAGTAAACAGCGGCAATGGCAAGGTGGCAGTTACCCAACTGTAATTTTATCGATGCGGCTTGCAAATAATTTTTGCAAACCATTTGTGAAGTGGTGTCTGATACTTCTAAGAAGTAGGAAAAAAGTTTTAAAAAATATCTGAATCATGTTAGGAAATCGAATTAAATATTTTAAAATTACATTTAACAACATATACTTGCATAACAAACCTGTAGTTTTAGTAGTTCACAAGTCACGGGTGTACAAAATTTAGCTATATCTATCGCCAAACTATCTATGGAGGGACTAGCAAAAACTCTAGTCCGGTATAAAAGACCCCGGCCGAATGGAGAATGTAGAGAGAATTTGTTATGATCTCCCTGGCACCGGTCTAGTAGTACCACTCCGCCAAAGTAAAGATTATAACTGGGAAAAGAGTAGTGTCTCGAAGGAAGTCTACATACTTTCTGGAAGACTCCTTTATCCTATAAGATGTCTACATCGTTATAAGTGTACACTTTTGCGCATACTGTGAGTGTTTTCTGGCAGAATAGTTCTGATTTTTGCGTAAGGCCATCAAGCCAGACTCGATCGAAAGCCTGTGCAACGTCAAGGAATACCGGACTGCAGTGTTCCCGATATCCGAATGCAGACTGTATTTCTGTTGTCCACCTGTTGATTTGCTCTATTGTTTTATGGCTTTCTCGAAAGCCAAATTGATGTGATTAACGTTGTGCTTTTTCAGATATGGGATTATGCGTGTCAAAAGGCATTGTTCGAGCAGTTTTGACAGACACGAGAGAAAACTTATCGGTCTGTATGAAGCTGGTACTGTGTGATCTACTCTTCGCATTTTTTTTGAAGTAAAAGAGTTTACAAATGACCTCAACTGCACAGTTTGGGAGTTCAATTAGCATTTTGGTAGTTATTAGATCACCGCCTGGGCCCTTTTTTGGTTTCAATTGCTCGCTGACGACTTTTACTTACGTACTTTTTTAACTTCAGCCAGTTGGTTCGATACGACAACAGCCTGCAAGGGTGCTTGATTAATCCCGGTCTCTGGAGAAGAGTTATTATCACTGGTGAGTGGTCGTTCGTGGGAATATCTGCGGTGTAAAAGAGAAATATAGTTGGACCAAGGGAGCGACTTTCGGGAACTCCAGCCTTTATAGTGTAATCATCGGATGTTGTAGTTTTCGATCACACGGCGAATTCTCTGTTGTAAAGGTATGATTCAAGTATACTGTGAGTGTTTTCTGGCAGAATAGTTCTGATTTTTGCGTAAGGCCATCAAGCCAGACTCGATCGAAAGCCTGTGCAACGTCAAGGAATACCGGACTGCAGTGTTCCCGATATCCGAATGCAGACTGTATTTCTGTTGTCCACCTGTTGATTTGCTCTATTGTTTTATGGCTTTCTCGAAAGCCAAATTGATGTGATTAACGTTGTGCTTTTTCAGATATGGGATTATGCGTGTCAAAAGGCATTGTTCGAGCAGTTTTGACAGACACGAGAGAAAACTTATCGGTCTGTATGAAGCTGTTACTGTGTGATCTTCTCCTCGCATTGGGATCATAATGATTACCTATTTTTTCCTTTTTTTTTTTGGGAAATAAAAAAGTTTACAAATGACCTCAACTGCACAGTTTGGGAGTTCAATTAGCATTTTGGTAGTTATTAGATCACCGCCTGGGCCCTTTTTTGGTTTCAATTGCTCGCTGACGACTTTTACTTACGTACTTTTTTAACTTCAGCCAGTTGGTTCGATGCGACGTCAGCCTGCAAGGGTGCTTGATTAATCCCGGTCTCTGTAGAAGAGTTATTATCACTGGTGAGTGGTCCGATGATAGATCCAAAAGCGATTTCGCAGATGTTAAATTGGCAGATATATTTTTTGTCACAGCATAATCAATTAAATCAGGTAGTTTTCTAGGATCTGTAGGCCAGTATGTAGGGCTGCCTGTTGAAACTTAATCCAGTTTGTTGCATGTTTTTATGAGTGCATTATATAGTTATCTTCCTTTGGGGGTCACAAGGCGGGATCTCCAGTGTGTGTCCTTGGCGTTGTAATCTCCTGCTGCTATAAATCGCTCTCCAAGTGAATTGTAGAAGTCCACGAATTGGTCTTCGGAGTCTGTAAAGTGGGGTAGGCAGTAAACAGCGGCAATGGCAAGGTGGCAGTTACCCAACTGTAATTTTATCGATGCGGCTTGCAAATAATTTTTGCAAACCATTTGTGAAGTGGTGTCTGATACTTCTAAGAAGTAGGAAAAAAGTTTTAAAAAATATCTGAATCATGTTAGGAAATCGAATTAAATATTTTAAAATTACATTTAACAACATATACTTGCATAACAAACCTGTAGTTTTAGTAGTTCACAAGTCACGGGTGTACAAAATTTAGCTATATCTATCGCCAAACTATCTATGGAGGGACTAGCAAAAACTCTAGTCCGGTATAAAAGACCCCGGCCGAATGGAGAATGTAGAGAGAATTTGTTATGATCTCCCTGGCACCGGTCTAGTAGTACCACTCCGCCAAAGTAAAGATTATAACTGGGAAAAGAGTAGTGTCTCGAAGGAAGTCTACATACTTTCTGGAAGACTCCTTTATCCTATAAGATGTCTACATCGTTATAAGTGTACACTTTTGCGCATACTGTGAGTGTTTTCTGGCAGAATAGTTCTGATTTTTGCGTAAGGCCATCAAGCCAGACTCGATCGAAAGCCTGTGCAACGTCAAGGAATACCGGACTGCAGTGTTCCCGATATCCGAATGCAGACTGTATTTCTGTTGTCCACCTGTTGATTTGCTCTATTGTTTTATGGCTTTCTCGAAAGCCAAATTGATGTGATTAACGTTGTGCTTTTTCAGATATGGGATTATGCGTGTCAAAAGGCATTGTTCGAGCAGTTTTGACAGACACGAGAGAAAACTTATCGGTCTGTATGAAGCTGGTACTGTGTGATCTACTCTTCGCATTTTTTTTGAAGTAAAAGAGTTTACAAATGACCTCAACTGCACAGTTTGGGAGTTCAATTAGCATTTTGGTAGTTATTAGATCACCGCCTGGGCCCTTTTTTGGTTTCAATTGCTCGCTGACGACTTTTACTTACGTACTTTTTTAACTTCAGCCAGTTGGTTCGATACGACAACAGCCTGCAAGGGTGCTTGATTAATCCCGGTCTCTGGAGAAGAGTTATTATCACTGGTGAGTGGTCGTTCGTGGGAATATCTGCGGTGTAAAAGAGAAATATAGTTGGACCAAGGGAGCGACTTTCGGGAACTCCAGCCTTTATAGTGTAATCATCGGATGTTGTAGTTTTCGATCACACGGCGAATTCTCTGTTGTAAAGGTATGATTCAAGTATACTGTGAGTGTTTTCTGGCAGAATAGTTCTGATTTTTGCGTAAGGCCATCAAGCCAGACTCGATCGAAAGCCTGTGCAACGTCAAGGAATACCGGACTGCAGTGTTCCCGATATCCGAATGCAGACTGTATTTCTGTTGTCCACCTGTTGATTTGCTCTATTGTTTTATGGCTTTCTCGAAAGCCAAATTGATGTGATTAACGTTGTGCTTTTTCAGATATGGGATTATGCGTGTCAAAAGGCATTGTTCGAGCAGTTTTGACAGACACGAGAGAAAACTTATCGGTCTGTATGAAGCTGTTACTGTGTGATCTTCTCCTCGCATTGGGATCATAATGATTACCTATTTTTTCCTTTTTTTTTTTGGGAAATAAAAAAGTTTACAAATGACCTCAACTGCACAGTTTGGGAGTTCAATTAGCATTTTGGTAGTTATTAGATCACCGCCTGGGCCCTTTTTTGGTTTCAATTGCTCGCTGACGACTTTTACTTACGTACTTTTTTAACTTCAGCCAGTTGGTTCGATGCGACGTCAGCCTGCAAGGGTGCTTGATTAATCCCGGTCTCTGTAGAAGAGTTATTATCACTGGTGAGTGGTCCGATGATAGATCCAAAAGCGATTTCGCAGATGTTAAATTGGCAGATATATTTTTTGTCACAGCATAATCAATTAAATCAGGTAGTTTTCTAGGATCTGTAGGCCAGTATGTAGGGCTGCCTGTTGAAACTTAATCCAGTTTGTTGCATGTTTTTATGAGTGCATTATATAGTTATCTTCCTTTGGGGGTCACAAGGCGGGATCTCCAGTGTGTGTCCTTGGCGTTGTAATCTCCTGCTGCTATAAATCGCTCTCCAAGTGAATTGTAGAAGTCCACGAATTGGTCTTCGGAGTCTGTAAAGTGGGGTAGGCAGTAAACAGCGGCAATGGCAAGGTGGCAGTTACCCAACTGTAATTTTATCGATGCGGCTTGCAAATAATTTTTGCAAACCATTTGTGAAGTGGTGTCTGATACTTCTAAGAAGTAGGAAAAAAGTTTTAAAAAATATCTGAATCATGTTAGGAAATCGAATTAAATATTTTAAAATTACATTTAACAACATATACTTGCATAACAAACCTGTAGTTTTAGTAGTTCACAAGTCACGGGTGTACAAAATTTAGCTATATCTATCGCCAAACTATCTATGGAGGGACTAGCAAAAACTCTAGTCCGGTATAAAAGACCCCGGCCGAATGGAGAATGTAGAGAGAATTTGTTATGATCTCCCTGGCACCGGTCTAGTAGTACCACTCCGCCAAAGTAAAGATTATAACTGGGAAAAGAGTAGTGTCTCGAAGGAAGTCTACATACTTTCTGGAAGACTCCTTTATCCTATAAGATGTCTACATCGTTATAAGTGTACACTTTTGCGCATACTGTGAGTGTTTTCTGGCAGAATAGTTCTGATTTTTGCGTAAGGCCATCAAGCCAGACTCGATCGAAAGCCTGTGCAACGTCAAGGAATACCGGACTGCAGTGTTCCCGATATACGAATGCAGACTGTATTTCTGTTGTCCACCTGTTGATTTGCTCTATTGTTTTATGGCTTTCTCGAAAGCCAAATTGATGTGATTAACGTTGTGCTTTTTCAGATATGGGATTATGCGTGTCAAAAGGCATTGTTCGAGCAGTTTTGACAGACACGAGAGAAAACTTATCGGTCTGTATGAAGCTGTTACTGTGTGATCTTCTCCTCGCATTGGGATCATAATGATTACCTATTTTTTCCTTTTTTTTTTTGGGAAGTAAAAAAGTTTACAAATGACCTTAACTGCACAGTTTGGGAGTTCAATTAACATTTTGGTAGTTATTCGATCACCGCCTGGGCCCTTTTTTGGTTTCAATTGCTCGCTGACGACTTTTACTTACGTACTTTTTTAACTTCAGCCAGTTGGTTCGATGCGACGTCAGCCTGCAAGGGTGCTTGATTAATCCCGGTCTCTGTAGAAGAGTTATTATCACTGGTGAGTGGTTCGATGATAGATCCAAAAGCGATTTCGCAGATGTTAAATTGACACACATATTTTTTGTCACAGCATAATCAATTAAATCAGGTAGTTTTCTAGGAACTATAGGCCAGTATGTAGGGCGGCCTGTTGAAACGTAGTCCAGTTTGTTGCATGTTTTTATGAGTGCATTATACAGTTGCCTTCCTTTGGGGGTCACAAGGCGGGATCTCCAGTGTGTGTCCTTGGCGTTGTAATCTCCTGCTGCTATAAATCGCTCTCCAAGTGAATTGTAGAAGTCCACGAATTGGTCTTCGGAGTCTGTAAAGTGGGGTAGGCAGTAAACAGCGGCAATGGCAAGGTGGCAGTTACCCAACTGTAATTTTATCGATGCGGCTTGCAAATAATTTTTGCAAACCATTTGTGAAGTGGTGTCTGATAATTTTAAGAAGTAGGAAAAAAGTTTTAAAAAATATCGGAACAAAAAAATACTATCGTTTAATGATTATGACAATCCATCAACGATTGTATTTTGAAAAATCATGTTAGGAAATCGAAATAAATATTTTAAAATTGCATAACATAAACATATACTTGCATAACAAACCTGTAGTTTTGGTAATTCACAAGTCACGGGTGTACAAAATTTAGCTATATCTATCGCCAAACTAGCTATGCAGGGACTTGCGAAAGCTCTAGTCCGGTATAAAAGACCCCGCCCGAATTGAGAATGTAGAGAGAATTTGTTATGATCTCCCTGGCATCGGTCTAGTAGTACCACTCCACCAAAGTAAAGATTATGACTGGGAAAAGACTAGTGTTTCGAAGGAAGTCTTCATCCTTTCTGGAAGACGCCTTTATCCTATAAGATGTCTACATCGTTATAAGTGTACACTTTTGCGCATCTATTTTTATACGCTATTCTAATAACCGCCTCTCCACTACCACGAGATGATCAGCTAGTAGTGCTGTTGCCTGAATTGGGCATTTGGACCGACTTTTGATCGCTGTATCGTCTGCGAATTTAAAAGTAGTAAGCCGGTCGTTCGTGGAAATATCTGCGGTGTAAAAGAGAAATATAGTTGGACCAAGGGAGCGACTTTCGGGAACTCCAGCCTTTATAGTGTAATCATCGGATGTTGTAGTTTTCCATCACACGGCGAATTCTCTGTTGTAAAGGTATGATTCAAGTATACTGTGAGTGTTTTCTGGCAGAATAGTTCTGATTTTTGCGTAAGGCCATCAAGCCAGACTCGATCGAAAGCCTGTGCAACGTCAAGGAATACCGGACTGCAGTGTTCCCGATATCCGAATGCAGACTGTATTTCTGTTGTCCACCTGTTGATTTGCTCTATTGTTTTATGGCTTTCTCGAAAGCCAAATTGATGTGATTAACGTTGTGCTTTTTCAGATATGGGATTATGCGTGTCAAAAGGCATTGTTCGAGCAGTTTTGACAGACACGAGAGAAAACTTATCGGTCTGTATGAAGCTGTTACTGTGTGATCTTCTCCTCGCATTGGGATCATAATGATTACCTATTTTTTCCTTTTTTTTTTTGGGAAGTAAAAAAGTTTACAAATGACCTTAACTGCACAGTTTGGGAGTTCAATTAACATTTTGGTAGTTATTAGATCACCGCCTGGGCCCTTTTTTGGTTTCAATTGCTCGCTGACGACTTTTACTCACGTACTTTTTTAACTTCAGCCAGTTGGTTCGATGCGACGTCAGCCTGCAAGGGTGCTTGATTAATCCCGGTCTCTGTAGAAGAGTTATTATCACTGGTGAGTGGTCCGATGATAGATCCAAAAGCGATTTCGCAGATGTTAAATTGGCAGATATATTTTTTGTCACAGCATAATCAATTAAATCAGGTAGTTTTCTAGGAACTGTAGGCCAGTATGTAGGGCGGCCTGTTGAAACGTAGTCCAGTTTGTTGCATGTTTTTATGAGTGCATTATACAGTTGCCTTCCTTTGGGGGTCACAAGGCGGGATCTCCAGTGTGTGTCCTTGGCGTTGTAATCTCCTGCTGCTATAAATCGCTCTCCAAGTGAATTGTAGAAGTCCACGAATTGGTCTTCGGAGTCTGTAAAGTGGGGTAGGCAGTAAACAGCGGCAATGGCAAGGTGGCAGTTACCCAACTGTAATTTTATCGATGCGGCTTGCAAATAATTTTTGCAAACCATTTGTGAAGTGGTGTCTGATAATTTTAAGAAGTAGGAAAAAAGTTTTAAAAAATATCGGAACAAAAAAATACTATCGTTTAATGATTATGACAATCCATCAACGATTGTATTTTGAAAAATCATGTTAGGAAATCGAAATAAATATTTTAAAATTGCATAACATAAACATATACTTGCATAACAAACCTGTAGTTTTGGTAATTCACAAGTCACGGGTGTACAAAATTTAGCTATATCTATCGCCAAACTAGCTATGCAGGGACTTGCGAAAGCTCTAGTCCGGTATAAAAGACCCCGCCCGAATTGAGAATGTAGAGAGAATTTGTTATGATCTCCCTGGCACCGGTCTAGTAGTACCACTCCACCAAAGTAAAGATTATGACTGGGAAAAGACTAGTGTTTCGAAGGAAGTCTTCATCCTTTCTGGAAGACGCCTTTATCCTATAAGATGTCTACATCGTTATAAGTGTACACTTTTGCGCATCTATTTTTATACGCTATTCTGATAACAGCCTCTCCACTACCACGAGATGATCAGCAAGTAGTGCTGTTGCCTGAATTGGGCATTTGGACCGACTTTTGATCGCTGTATCGTCTGCGAATTTAAAAGTAGTAAGCCGGTCGTTCGTGGGAATATCTGCGGTGTAAAAGAGAAATATAGTTGGACCAAGGGAGCGACTTTCGGGAACTCCAGCCTTTATAGTGTAATCATCGGATGTTGTAGTTTTCCATCACACGGCGAATTCTCTGTTGTAAGGTATGATTCAAGTATACTGTGAGTGTTTTTTGGCAGAATAGTTCTGATTTTTGCGTAAGGCCATCAAGCCAGACTCGATCGAAAGCCTGTGCAACGTCAAGGAATACCGGACTGCAGTGTTCCCGATATCCGAATGCAGACTGTATTTCTGTTGTCCACCTGTTGATTTGCTCTATTGTTTTATGGCTTTCTCGAAAGCCAAATTGATGTGATTAACGTTGTGCTTTTTCAGATATGGGATTATGCGTGTCAAAAGGCATTGTTCGAGCAGTTTTGACAGACACGAGAGAAAACTTATCGGTCTGTATGAAGCTGGTACTGTGTGATCTTCTCCTCGCATTGGGATCATAATGATTACCTATTTTTTCCTTTTTTTTTGGGAAGTAAAAGAGTTTACAAATGACCTCAACTGCACAGTTTGGGAGTTCAATTAGCATTTTGGTAGTTATTAGATCACCGCCTGGGCCCTTTTTTGGTTTCAATTGCTCGCTGACGACTTTTACTTACGTACTTTTTTAACTTCAGCCAGTTGGTTCGATGCGACGTCAGCCTGCAAGGGTGCTTGATTAATCCCGGTCTCTGTAGAAGAGTTATTATCACTGGTGAGTGGTCCGATGATAGATCCAAAAGCGATTTCGCAGATGTTAAATTGGCAGATATATTTTTTGTCACAGCATAATCAATTAAATCAGGTAGTTTTCTAGGATCTGTAGGCCAGTATGTAGGGCTGCCTGTTGAAACGTAATCCAGTTTGTTGCATGTTTTTATGAGTGCATTATATAGTTATCTTCCTTTGGGGGTCACAAGGCGGGATCTCCAGTGTGTGTCCTTGGCGTTGTAATCTCCTGCTGCTATAAATCGCTCTCCAAGTGAATTGTAGAAGTCCACGAATTGGTCTTCGGAGTCTGTAAAGTGGGGTAGGCAGTAAACAGCGGCAATGGCAAGGTGGCAGTTACCCAACTGTAATTTTATCGATGCGGCTTGCAAATAATTTTTGCAAACCATTTGTGAAGTGGTGTCTGATACTTCTAAGAAGTAGGAAAAAAGTTTTAAAAAATATCTGAATCATGTTAGGAAATCGAATTAAATATTTTAAAATTACATTTAACAACATATACTTGCATAACAAACCTGTAGTTTTAGTAGTTCACAAGTCACGGGTGTACAAAATTTAGCTATATCTATCGCCAAACTATCTATGGAGGGACTAGCAAAAACTCTAGTCCGGTATAAAAGACCCCGGCCGAATGGAGAATGTAGAGAGAATTTGTTATGATCTCCCTGGCACCGGTCTAGTAGTACCACTCCGCCAAAGTAAAGATTATAACTGGGAAAAGAGTAGTGTCTCGAAGGAAGTCTACATACTTTCTGGAAGACTCCTTTATCCTATAAGATGTCTACATCGTTATAAGTGTACACTTTTGCGCATACTGTGAGTGTTTTCTGGCAGAATAGTTCTGATTTTTGCGTAAGGCCATCAAGCCAGACTCGATCGAAAGCCTGTGCAACGTCAAGGAATACCGGACTGCAGTGTTCCCGATATCCGAATCCAGACTGTATTTCTGTTGTCCACCTGTTGATTTGCTCTATTGTTTTATGGCTTTCTCGAAAGCCAAATTGATGTGATTAACGTTGTGCTTTTTCAGATATGGGATTATGCGTGTCAAAAGGCATTGTTCGAGCAGTTTTGACAGACACGAGAGAAAACTTATCGGTCTGTATGAAGCTGGTACTGTGTGATCTTCTCCTCGCATTGGGATCATAATGATTACCTATTTTTTCCTTTTTTTTTTGGGAAATAAAAAAGTTTACAAATGACCTCAACTGCACAGTTTGGGAGTTCAATTAGCATTTTGGTAGTTATTAGATCACCGCCTGGGCCCTTTTTTGGTTTCAATTGCTCGCTGACGACTTTTACTTACGTACTTTTTTAACTTCAGCCAGTTGGTTCGATGCTACGTCAGCCTGCAAGGGTGCTTGATTAATCCCGGTCTCTGTAGAAGAGTTATTATCACTGGTGAGTGGTCCGATGATAGATCCAAAAGCGATTTCGCAGATGTTAAATTGGCAGATATATTTTTTGTCACAGCATAATCAATTAAATCAGGTAGTTTTCTAGGAACTGTAGGCCAGTATGTAGGGCGGCCTGTTGAAACGTAGTCCAGTTTGTTGCATGTTTTTATGAGTGCATTATACAGTTGCCTTCCTTTGGGGGTCACAAGGCGGGATCTCCAGTGTGTGTCCTTGGCGTTGTAATCTCCTGCTGCTATAAATCGCTCTCCAAGTGAATTGTAGAAGTCCACGAATTGGTCTTCGGAGTCTGTAAAGTGGGGTAGGCAGTAAACAGCGGCAATGGCAAGGTGGCAGTTACCCAACTGTAATTTTATCGATGCGGCTTGCAAATAATTTTTGCAAACCATTTGTGAAGTGGTGTCTGATAATTTTAAGAAGTAGGAAAAAAGTTTTAAAAAATATCGGAACAAAAAAATACTATCGTTTAATGATTATGACAATCCATCAACGATTGTATTTTGAAAAATCATGTTAGGAAATCGAAATAAATATTTTAAAATTGCATAACATAAACATATACTTGCATAACAAACCTGTAGTTTTGGTAATTCACAAGCCACGGGTGTACAAAATTTAGCTATATCTATCGCCAAACTAGCTATGCAGGGACTTGCGAAAGCTCTAGTCCGGTATAAAAGACCCCGCCCGAATTGAGAATGTAGAGAGAATTTGTTATGATCTCCCTGGCACCGGTCTAGTAGTACCACTCCACCAAAGTAAAGATTATGACTGGGAAAAGACTAGTGTTTCGAAGGAAGTCTTCATCCTTTCTGGAAGACGCCTTTATCCTATAAGATGTCTACATCGTTATAAGTGTACACTTTTGCGCATCTATTTTTATACGCTATTCTGATAACCGCCTCTCCACTACCACGAGATGATCAGCTAGTAGTGCTGTTGCCTGAATTGGGCATTTGGACCGACTTTTGATCGCTGTATCGTCTGCGAATTTAAAAGTAGTAAGCCGGTCGTTCGTGGGAATATCTGCGGTGTAAAAGAGAAATATAGTTGGACCAAGGGAGCGACTTTCGGGAACTCCAGCCTTTATAGTGTAATCATCGGATGTTGTAGTTTTCCATCACACGGCGAATTCTCTGTTGTAAAGGTATGATTCAAGTATACTGTGAGTGTTTTCTGGCAGAATAGTTCTGATTTTTGCGTAAGGCCATCAAGCCAGACTCGATCGAAAGCCTGTGCAACGTCAAGGAATACCGGGCTGCAGTGTTCCCGATATCCGAATGCAGACTGTATTTCTGTTGTCCACCTGTTGATTTGCTCTATTGTTTTATGGCTTTCTCGAAAGCCAAATTGATGTGATTAACGTTGTGCTTTTTCAGATATGGGATTATGCGTGTCAAAAGGCATTGTTCGAGCAGTTTTGACAGACACGAGAGAAAACTTATCGGTCTGTATGAAGCTGGTACTGTGTGATCTTCTCCTCGCATTGGGATCATAATGATTACCTATTTTTTCCTTTTTTTTTTTGGGAAGTAAAAAAGTTTACAAATGACCTTAACTGCACAGTTTGGAAGTTCAATTAACATTTTGGTAGTTATTACATCACCGCCTGGGCCCTTTTTTGGTTTCAATTGCTCGCTGACGACTTTTACTTACGTACTTTTTTAACTTCAGCCAGTTGGTTCGATGCATCGATTTTATCGATGTAGCTTGCAAATAATTTTTGCAAACCATTCGTGAAAGTGGTGTCTGATGGAGTCTTTTATTAAGATGCCGGTTCGGCCATCTGCTTTAACATCTAGATGATCGGTGCTGTAGAACGGCTCTGAACGAGGTAAAAATCTAGTGAAGATCGCACCTGTAGCAAACAAAAGTTCTGTTTCAACATTGGTGTCAAAAATCGTATACGATCCACTAAATACAAAAAAATGTTCTAAATTTTTTTACATTGGAGAAAATGCCAATGGGTATACACTTAAAGGCTCAGCCTAAAATCGTTAAAGGCGCTTTTAAGAAGTAGGAAAATAGTTTTAAAAAATATTGGAACAAAAAAAGTTTTGGTCATTATTTCCTTTTTTTTTGGGAAGTAAAAGAGTTTACAAATGACCTCAACTGCACAGTTTGGGAGTTCAATTAGCATTTTGGTAGTTATTAGATCACCGCCTGGGCCCTTTTTTGGTTTCAATTGCTCGCTGACGACTTTTACTTACGTACTTTTTTAACTTCAGCCAGTTGGTTCGATGCTACGTCAGCCTGCAAGGGTGCTTGATTAATCCCGGTCTCTGTAGAAGAGTTATTATCACTGGTGAGTGGTCCGATGATAGATCCAAAAGCGATTTCGCAGATGTTAAATTGGCAGATATATTTTTTGTCACAGCATAATCAATTAAATCAGGTAGTTTTCTAGGAACTGTAGGCCAGTATGTAGGGCGGCCTGTTGAAACGTAGTCCAGTTTGTTGCATGTTTTTATGAGTGCATTATACAGTTGCCTTCCTTTGGGGGTCACAAGGCGGGATCTCCAGTGTGTGTCCTTGGCGTTGTAATCTCCTGCTGCTATAAATCGCTCTCCAAGTGAATTGTAGAAGTCCACGAATTGGTCTTCGGAGTCTGTAAAGTGGGGTAGGCAGTAAACAGCGGCAATGGCAAGGTGGCAGTTACCCAACTGTAATTTTATCGATGCGGCTTGCAAATAATTTTTGCAAACCATTTGTGAAGTGGTGTCTGATAATTTTAAGAAGTAGGAAAAAAGTTTTAAAAAATATCTGAATCATGTTAGGAAATCGAATTAAATATTTTAAAATTACATTTAACAACATATACTTGCATAACAAACCTGTAGTTTTAGTAGTTCACAAGTCACGGGTGTACAAAATTTAGCTATATCTATCGCCAAACTAGCTATGCAGGGACTTGCGAAAGCTCTAGTCCGGTATAAAAGACCCCGCCCGAATTGAGAATGTAGAGAGAATTTGTTATGATCTCCCTGGCACCGGTCTAGTAGTACCACTCCACCAAAGTAAAGATTATGACTGGGAAAAGACTAGTGTTTCGAAGGAAGTCTTCATCCTTTCTGGAAGACGCCTTTATCCTATAAGATGTCTACATCGTTATAAGTGTACACTTTTGCGCATCTATTTTTATACGCTATTCTGATAACCGCCTCTCCACTACCACGAGATGATCAGCTAGTAGTGCTGTTGCCTGAATTGGGCATTTGGACCGACTTTTGATCGCTGTATCGTCTGCGAATTTAAAAGTAGTAAGCCGGTCGTTCGTGGGAATATCTGCGGTGTAAAAGAGAAATATAGTTGGACCAAGGGAGCGACTATCGGGAACTCCAGCCTTTATAGTGTAATCATCGGATGTTGTAGTTTTCCATCACACGGCGAATTCTCTGTTGTAAAGGTATGATTCAAGTATACTGTGAGTGTTTTCTGGCAGAATAGTTCTGATTTTTGCGTAAGGCCATCAAGCCAGACTCGATCGAAAGCCTGTTCAACGTCAAGGAATACCGGACTGCAGTGTTCCCGATATCCGAATGCAGACTGTATTTCTGTTGTCCACCTGTTGATTTGCTCAATTGTTTTATGGCTTTCTCGAAAGCCAAATTGATGTGATTAACGTTGTGCTTTTTCAGATATGGGATTATGCGTGTCAAAAGGCATTGTTCGAGCAGTTTTGACAGACACGAGAGAAAACTTATCGGTCTGTATGAAGCTGGTACTGTGTGATCTTTTCCTCGCATTGGGATCATAATGATTACCTATTTTTTCCTTTATTTTTTGAAGTAAAAGAGTTTATAAATGACCTCAACTGCACAGTTTGGGAGTTCAATTAGCATTTTGGTAGTTATTAGATCACCGCCTGGGCCCTTTTTTGGTTTCAATTGCTCGCTGACGACTTTTACTTACGTACTTTTTTAACTTCAGCCAGTTGGTTCGATGCGACGTCAGCCTGCAAGGGTGCTTGATTAATCCCGGTCTCTGTAGAAGAGTTATTATCACTGGTGAGTGGTCCGATGATAGATCCAAAAGCGATTTCGCAGATGTTAAATTGGCAGATATATTTTTTGTCACAGCATAATCAATTAAATCAGGTAGTTTTCTAGGAACTGTAGGCCAGTATGTAGGGCGGCCTATTGAAACGTAGTCCAGTTTGTTGCATGTTTTTATGAGTGCATTATACAGTTGCCTTCCTTTGGGGGTCACAAGGCGGGATCTCCAGTGTGTGTCCTTGGCGTTGTAATCTCCTGCTGCTATAAATCGCTCTCCAAGTGAATTGTAGAAGTCCACGAATTGGTCTTCGGAGTCTGTAAAGTGGGGTAGGCAGTAAACAGCGGCAATGGCAAGGTGGCAGTTACCCAACTGTATTTTATCAATGTAGCTTGCAAATAATTGTTGCAAACCATTCGTGAAAGTGGTGTCTGATGCGGTCTCTTATTAAGATGCCGGTTCCGCTATAACATCTTGATGATCGGTGCTGTAGAACGGCTCTGAACGAGGTAAAAATCTAGTGAAGATCGCACCTGTAGCAAACAAAAGTTCTGTTTCAACATTGGTGTCAAAAATCGTATACGATCCACTAAATACAAAAAAATGTTCTTATTTTTTTTACCTTGGAGAAAATGCCAATGTGTATACACTTAAAGGCTTAGCCTAAAATCGTTAAAAGCGCTTTTAAAAAGTAGGAAAAAAGTTCTAAAAAAAATCGGAACAAAAAAAGTTTGTGTCATAATCATTAAACGATAGTATTTCGAAAAATCATGTTAGGAAATCGAAATAAATATTTTAAAATTACATTTAACAACATATACTTGCATAGCAAACCTGTAGTTTTGGTAATTCACAAGTCACGGGTGTACAAAATTTAGCTATATCTATCGCCAAACTAGCTATGCAGGGACTTGCGAAAGCTCTAATCCGGTATAAAAGACCCCGCCCGAATTGAGAATGTAGAGAGAATTTGTTATGATCTCCCTGGCACCGGTCTAGTAGTACCACTCCACCAAAGTAAAGATTATGACTGGGAAAAGACTAGTGTTTCGAAGGAAGTCTTCATCCTTTCTGGAAGACGCCTTTATCCTATAAGATGTCTACATCGTTATAAGTGTACACTTTTGCGCATCTATTTTTATACGCCATTCTGATAACCGCCTCTCCACTACCACGAGATGATCAGCTAGTAGTGCTGTTGCCTGAATTGGGCATTTGGACCGACTTTTGATCGCTGTATCGTCTGCGAATTTAAAAGTAGTAAGCCGGTCGTTCGTGGGAATATCTGCGGTGTAAAAGAGAAATATAGTTGGACCAAGGGAGCGACTTTCGGGAACTCCAGCCTTTATAGTGTAATCATCGAATGTTGTAGTTTTGCATCACACGGCGAATTCTCTGTTGTAAAGGTATGATTCAAGTATACTGTGAGTGTTTTATGGCAGAATAGTTCTGATTTTTGCGTAAGGCCATCAAGCCAGACTCGATCGAAAGTCTGTTCAACGTCAAGGAATACCGGACTGCAGTGTTCCCGATATCCGAATGCAGACTGTATTTCTGTTGTCCACCTGTTGATTTGCTCTATTGTTTTATGGCTTTCTCGAAAGCCAAATTGATGTGATTAACGTTGTGCTTTTTCAGATATGGGATTATGCGTGTCAAAAGGCATTCTTCGAGCAGTTTTGACAGACACGAGAGAAAACTTATCGGTCTGTATGAAGCTGGTACTGTGTGATCTTTTCCTCGCATCGGGATCATTATGATTACCTATTTTTTCCTTTTTTTTTTGGGAAGTAAAAGAGTTTACAAATGACCTCAACTGCACAGTTTGGGAGTTCAATTAGCATTTTGGTAGTTATTAGATCACCGCCTGGGCCCTTTTTTGGTTTCAATTGCTCGCTGACGACTTTTACTTACGTACTTTTTAAACTTCAGCCAGTTGGTTCGATGCGACAACAGCCTGCAAGGGTGCTTGATTAATCCCGGTCTCTGGAGAAGAGTTATTATCACTGGTGAGTGGTCCGATGATAGATCCAAAAGCGATTTCGCAGATGTTAAATTGCGAGAAATATTTTTTGTCACAGCATAATCAATTTAATCAGGTAGTTTTCTAGGATCTGTAGGCCAGTATGTAGGGCTGCCTGTTGAAACGTAGTCCAGTTTGTTGCATGTTTTTATGAGTGCATTATATAGTTGCCTTCCTTTGGGGGTCACAAAGCGGGATCTCCAGTGTGTGTCCTTGGCGTTTTAATCTCCTGCTGCTATAAATCGCTCTCCAACTGAATTGTAGAAGTCCACGAATTGGTCTTCGGAGTCTGTAAAGTGGGGTAGGCAGTAAACAGCGGCAATGGCAAGGTGGCAGTTACCCAACTGTAATTTTATCAATGTAGCTTGCAAATAATTGTTGCAAACCATTCGTGAAAGTGGTGTCTGATGCGGTCTCTTATTAAGATGCCGGTTCGGACATCTGCTATAACATCTAGATGATCGGTGCTGTAGAACGGCTCTGAACGAGGTAAAAATATAGTGAAGATCGCACCTGTAGCGAACAAAAGGTCTGTTTTAACATTGGTGACAAAAATCGTATACGATCTACTAAATAAAAAAAATGTTCTTATTTTTTTTACCTTGGAGAAAATGCCAATGTGTATACACTTAAAGGCTTAGCCTAAAATCGTTAAAAGCGCTTTTAAAAAGTAGGAAAAAAGTTCTAAAAAAAATCGGAACAAAAAAAGTTTGTGTCATAATCATTAAACGATAGTATTTCGAAAAATCATGTTAGGAAATCGAAATAAATATTTTAAAATTACATTTAACAACATATACTTGCATAGCAAACCTGTAGTTTTGGTAATTCACAAGTCACGGGTGTACAAAATTTAGCTATATCTATCGCCAAACTAGCTATGCAGGGACTTGCGAAAGCTCTAGTCCGGTATAAAAGACCCCGCCCGCATTGAGAATGTAGAGAGAATTTGTTATGATCTCCCTGGCACCGGTCTAGTAGTACCACTCCACCAAAGTAAAGATTATGACTGGGAAAAGACTAGTGTTTCGAAGGAAGTCTTCATCCTTTCTGAAAGACGCCTTTATCCTATAAGATGTCTACATCGTTATAAGTGTACACTTTTGCGCATCTATTTTTATACGCTATTCTGATAACCACCTCTCCACTACCACGAGATGATCAGCTAGTAGTGCTGTTGCCTGAATTGGGCATTTGGACCGACTTATGATCGCGGTATCGTCTGCGAATGTGGAAGTAGTTAGCCGGTCGTTCGTGGAAATAGGGTTGGACCAAGGGCGCTACAGTGTAATCGTCGGATGTTGTCGTTTTGCATCACACGGCGAATTCTCTGTTGTAAAGGTATGATTCAAGTATACTGTGAGCGTTTTCTGGCAGAATAGTTCTGATTTTTGCGTAAAACCATCAAGCCAGACTCGATCGAAAGCCTGTGCAACGTCAAGGAAGACCGGACTGCAGTGTTCCCGATATCCGAATGCAGACTGTATTTCTGTTGTCCACCTGTTGATTTGCTCTATTGTTTTATGGCTTTCTCGAAAGCCAAATTGATGTGATTAACGTTGTGCTTTTTCAGATATGGGATTATGCGTGTCAAAAGGCATTCTTCGAGCAGTTTTGACAGACCCGAGAGAAAACTTATCGGTCTGTATGAAGCTGGTACTGTGTGATCTTTTCCTCGCATCGGGATCATTATGATTACCTATTTTTTCCTTTTTTTTTTGGAAGTAAAAGAGTTTACAAATGACCTCAACTGCACAGTTTGGGAGTTCAATTAGCATTTTGGTAGTTATTAGATCACCGCCTGGGCCCTTTTTTGGTTTCAATTGCTCGCTGACGACTTTTACTTACGTACTT
The DNA here is from genome assembly GCF_025231255.1 of Drosophila biarmipes. Lineage (NCBI taxonomy): Eukaryota > Metazoa > Arthropoda > Insecta > Diptera > Drosophilidae > Drosophila > Drosophila biarmipes. The sequence goes on along the minus strand of NW_026114543.1, from coordinate 680,039 downwards.
TTTTAACTTCAGCCAGTTGGTTCGATGCGACAACAGCCTTTTGTTATGATCTCCCTGGCACCGGTATAGTAGTACCACTCCGCCAAAGTAAAGATTATAACTGGGAAAAGATTAGTGTTTCGAAGGAAGTCTACATACTTTCTGGAAGACGCCTTTATCCTATAAGATGTCTACATCGTTATAAGTGTACACTTTTGCGCATCTATTTTTATACGCTATTCTGATAACCGCCTCTCCACTACCACGAGATGATCAGCTAGTAGTGCTGTTGCCTGAATTGGGCATTTGGACCGACTTTTGATCGCTGTATCGTCTGCGAATTTAAAAGTAGTAAGCCGGTCGTTCGTGGGAATATCTGCGGTGTAAAAGAGAAATATAGTTGGACCAAGGGAGCGACTTTCGGGAACTCCAGCCTTTATAGTGTAATCATCGGATGTTGTAGTTTTCCATCACACGGCGAATTCTCTGTTGTAAAGGTATGATTCAAGTATACTGTGAGTGTTTTCTGGCAGAATAGTTCTGATTTTTGCGTAAGGCCATCAAGCCAGACTCGATCGAAAGCCTGTGCAACGTCAAGGAATACCGGACTGCAGTGTTCCCGATATCCGAATGCAGACTGTATTTCTGTTGTCCACCTGTTGATTTGCTCTATTGTTTTATGGCTTTCTCGAAAGCCAAATTGATGTGATTAACGTTGTGCTTTTTCAGATATGGGATTATGCGTGTCAAAAGGCATTCTTCGAGCAGTTTTGACAGACACGAGAGAAAACTTATCGGTCTGTATGAAGCTGGTACTGTGTGATCTTTTCCTCGCATCGGGATCATTATGATTACCTATTTTTTCCTTTTTTTTTTGGGAAGTAAAAGAGTTTACAAATGACCTCAACTGCACAGTTTGGGAGTTCAATTAGCATTTTGGTAGTTATTAGATCACCGCCTGGGCCCTTTTTTGGTTTCAATTGCTCGCTGACGACTTTTACTTACGTACTTTTTTAACTTTAGCCAGTTGGTTCGATGCGACAACAGCCTTTTGTTATGATCTCCCTGGCACCGGTATAGAAGTACCACTCCACCAAAGTAAAGATTATAACTGGGAAAAGATTAGTGTTTCGAAGGAAGTCTACATACTTTCTGGAAGACTCCTTTGTCCTATAAGATGCCTACATCGTTATAAGTGTACACTTTTGCGCATCTATTTTTATACGCTATTCTGATAACCACCTCTCCACTACCACGAGATGATCAGCTAGTAGTGCTGTTGCCTGAATTGGGCATTTGGACCGACTTATGATCGCGGTATCGTCTGCGAATTTAAAAGTAGTAAGCCGGATGTTCGTGGGAATATCTGCGGTATAAAAGAGAAATATAGTTGGACCAAGGGAGCGACTTTTGGGAAGTCCAGCCTTTATAGTGTAATCATCGGATGTTGTAGTTTTGCATTACACGGCGAATTCTCTGTTGTAAAGGTGTGATTCAAGTATACTGTGAGTGTTTTCTGGCAGAATAGATCTGATTTTTGCGTAAGGCCATCAAGCCAGACTCGATCGAAAGCCTGTTCAACGTCAAGGAATACCGGACTGCAGTGTTCCCGATATCTGAATGCAGACTGTATTTCTGTTGTCCACCTGTTGATTTGCTCTATTGTTTTATGGCTTTCTCGAAAGCCAAATTGATGTGATTAACGTTGTGCTTTTTCAGATATGGGATTATGCGTGTCAAAAGGCATTGTTCGAGCAGTTTTGACAGACACGAGAGAAAACTTATCGGTCTGTATGAAGCTGGTACTGTATGATCTTTTCCTCGCATTGGGATCATTATGATTACCTATTTTTTCCTTTTTTTTTTGGGAAGTAAAAGAGTTTACAAATGACCTCAACTGCACAGTTTGGGAGTTCAATTAGCATTTTGGTAGTTATTAGATCACCGCCTGGGCCCTTTTTTGGTTTCAATTGCTCGCTGACGACTTTTACTTACGTACTTTTTTAACTTCAGCCAGTTGGTTCGATGCGACAACAGCCTGCAAGGGTGCTTGATTAATCCCGGTCTCTGGAGAAGAGTTATTATCACTGGTGAGTGGTCCGATGATAGATCCAAAAGCGATTTCGCAGATGTTAAATTGGCAGACATCTTTTTTCTAGGATCTGTAGGCCAGTATGTAGGGCTGCCTGTTGAAACGTAGTCCAGTTTGTTGCATGTTTTTATGAGTGCATTATATAGTTGCCTTCCTTTGGGGGTCACAAGGCGGGATCTCCAGTGTGTGTCCTTGGCGTTGTAATCTCCTGCTGCTATGAATCTCTCTCCAAGTGAATTGTAGAAGTCCACGAATTGGTCTTGGGAGTCTGTAAAGTGGGGTAGGCAGTAAACAGCGGCAATGGCAAGGTGGCAGTTACCCAACTGTAATTTTATCAATGTAGCTTGCAAATAATTGTTGCAAACCATTCGTGAAAGTGGTGTCTGATGCGGTCTCTTATTAAGATGCCGGTTCCGCTATAACATCTAGATGATCGGTGCTGTAGAACGGCTCTGAACGAGGTAAAAATCTAGTGAAGATCGCACCTGTAGCAAACAAAAGTTCTGTTTCAACATTGGTGTCAAAAATCGTATACGATCCACTAAATACAAAAAAATGTTCTTAATTTTTTTTCCTTGGAGAAAATGCAAACATTTTTGGGAAAAAAGTTTTGTGCGCTCTCTCCGGCGAAAAAACGCGGCTCTTATTTGGCTCTGCCCGAGTCGCTGGCTGCTCTGCCGACGTCGCAGTCGACTTTTTGCTGATTGAGCGCTTAAGTTGAATTGTGGAACTGCAGGGTTATCCTAAATCATGTGTCAAATTCCTTGCAGCTTCACGCTTAGCACGTAAGTTTTTAATTTAATTCGAAAAATAGCAATAAATAAAATATTTCTTCGCAGTCCCGACCCTTTTTGTTTTTGTAAAATGTGTGTTTGTCGATTTCCTACGGTCCTGAAGTGAATTTTTCTAGATAAAGATTTTCGCATAAACTTCCGTTTAGCTCCAACGCCCGATTTTTTTAAAATTTCTATATCAACGTGTTTTTAGGTCCTGATTACGGGAAAAGTAGTCAAAGTTGGCGCAAATAACGGGATCTTGGAATATAACGGTAAAAACCGTAAAAATTTTGTTTTTTGTTTGTTTTTTTTTTTGTTTTTTCGAAAATATAAGGAAAATTAAAAAATTTCTCAGACAAAATCAAAAGATATTTATAAAACGGATCTTTTTTGTAATAATTAATTATTCCAAAAACGTAATGGTTTTCGAAAAAAACGGAAAAGAAATATTTTAAATAGGAGGTGAACATTTAAAAATATTGCATTATCCCGCCATAAAAATGACGTCAGATAGTTTCAATTAATCGATAATAGCATTTTAGGTGACTTTCGACTTTTTTTACACGTTGCTGGAAAGGTGTGATTTATCGCCTGCATCATTCATCATTATAACCTATTGCTTTGCAAATTCTTTTACGTTTGCCCAAAATATACGGGAATGTAGCGTAAAAGAAGTTCAAACAGTTTCCTCAAAAACTGGCGTTTTGCTGCGAAGTTTGTATGGCAGCTTCGGATACAGATTTTGATGAGCAGGGCCCTATTGAAGGTCGATGCGGCGTAATTTGTCTCGTGGGGGCACAAAGCCAAGTTGGACGAGCATCTTTGCGAATTTTTGTGGCGACGTCGGGCTACAAAGCTTAAGCTTGACCCGTTTTCATTACTATTGAAAGACATTAGAAAAGTATATCCCAAAAACTAATTTAATTGTTTTGTTATTTAAAAATTATTTTTGTTAAAAAAAAATTGTTGCTTGCGACATTAGAAATGCTTTATATATTATTTTGGTTACATTTTATTTCCGTTTTATAATTTGATTTTGTTTTCTTATCTTATTTTTAACTACGACAACTGAAATGGTCCTTCCAACATTTATATTTTGCTTTTTCTTTTCATTTAGACTTTATTATTTTAATTTCGTGTTCCTAAAAATTTTAATGCCGTTCTCGTGTCTTGGTCGTTTCTGTTGAAGATAAATGTTTCAAATTCAAAAATACCCTCCAAGTCAGAGGGCGCTTTTAATATCATATCGATTGTATCGAATCAAAAAATAAACACATAACCTAAAAGCTGTCAAAGGGAGTAAATAAACAAGAGTTTGAGTTTCAAGAAATATCGTTTATTTACTGGCCCAAATAACTAAATAAGTAAAAGTTATAATAGTTTCATCTTTAACACATCGAGTGATATCGATATCAATGTCGACACGCCGATATAACAACAGGCTTTCGTGCGATATATCGGTTGAAAGGACGCAAGCGTGTTCCAACGGTTTTTTTTTCAAACCCTGTGAAAATGTAATCTTATTCAGTGTTTTTAACGCAAAATATTAGTTTAACAGAAAAAAGGTATAAAACATAAATTACAATTTCCATTTTTTTTTACTTCTTCTTGGCAAACTTTTTGATTAGGTTAATATATTCGAAGACTGTTTTTACCGTTATTTTCCATGACCCCGTTACTTGCGCCAACTTTAACTATTTTCCCGTATTCAGGACCCGAACGAATTTTAACAATTTCGGGCGTTGGAGCTAAACGAAAGTTCACCAAGATTTTTAAATGTGGTAGTAAAAAATGTCTAGAATCAAGGATGATGATGTAATAATCTGTAAACATTTTGAAATCTGAAGCCAGATGTTTAATGCCAATGAGAAGTAAATAAAACCAACCATAACCTTAACCTTATATAAAAAATATTACGCAAGAAAATTTTTGCTTATAACCAAATTGAAAAATAAATACAATTTAAAAAATATTTTAGCTACAAGACTTTATTTTTCTTTCTCACAGGGGCAACTGGAACTAGTCGACAGAAGCTGGAAACGCTTCCTACGGTAGAGCAGCAGGGGTTCCGACGCCGCAGCGAAGGTGATGAACCCTCACAGAAAAAACCAATTCAAATAGAACAGCCACAGTCGAATTTTAAATCCAACTCACTGTCGGTTGGAGGAGGATTAAGTGTACATCCGAATACTATTAAAGAACTTAGGCGGGGCTTGCTTGGCGACCCCACGGACATGATAATGGAAATCGGCGAAAAACTCAATAAGGATCCCCGAGAAGGAGCAGAATCAGGACAACAAATTTGCTGTCGGAACCCGAAATGCAATCAGTGGGCCTTGCCAGGCGATGCCAAGAAAGTTTACAAGTCATGTCATAATTGTTCCTTTTTATACTGTTCACGTGAGTGTCGACGATACCATTGGGAAAGGCATCGCAAGGCGTGCCTTCACTCGCGCGCCTCAAACCTGTGTCGCCAGGTGCTTGCCCATTGCAAGGACGACCTGGACTCGCAGCGCCACCTCAGCCTGCTGGCACGCAAAGGGGTCATCTCCCAGGGACGGGGTGTCGTGCGGGTTCTTTTTCGGAGTGCTGAGATGGCAGAGGGTTTCATCAGAAATGGCTTTCAGAGTATGGGTGAGGCTACGTACGTGCGGTGGCCGGACCTTATGCCAGCCGAGATGGGCCTGGAGTTGTACTCAGAGCTACTTAGGCTCAGCACACTGTATAAACCAGAGAACAAGATGCTTGTTTACGTAGCCATTTGCGTGGTGTCGGAGGCGCCGAGCATGGGTCAGCCACCGGTGCGCTGGGAACGCCAACTGGTAAGTCGTTGTGCCAAACTAAAGCTCTGCAAGACAGTTTTGACCGAGTTGGAGCAGCAGCTTTCGGCACTTCAGCAACCTCTGGCAGTGGTGGCAGCGCCGGAACGGACTGAAATTATCATTCTAACTTTCAACACCGGGCAGGGCTTTTTAAACATCAACCGGGAGTTGATCCTTTCCAACATTCTGGACATCTTGTCCAGGCGCGGAGTCGTGCTGCACAAGCACTATCCGGAAATATTTCAGCGCTTGCAAACATACATCGGGGGGCAGAGCGATAAATTCAGCCCGGTAACATTGCATCCGCGAGATTCACAAACCGGCAAAAGCTTCGTCTGCATTATCATGCGGACGCAAACGAACAGTAACTTAATAAAGATTCCCTCAGCGACGGACGGTGGCAATCGAGTAACTACTATCGATGTATGCTCACCTATGCCTTCCGCCAAGCTAGACGATGATGAACTACTTAAGACCACAAGAAAAACAGTTGATTAATTGCAGCGGTAGCGAAGAGCTTCAGAAGTAGAGGAGTGGCAGTGCAAACACTTGGCACTCCAAACTTGTTGGCGACTTCTTGAAGTGTTGCATTGAAAGTATCCAAATGAAAGACACTTTCTTTCTAGAAACGCTCAACATAGAATATTCGCATTTAAAATTAACGTTTTTACCAAAAAACGTCTAGTACATCCAAATAACTGATCAAATAACTCAAATAACACTATTTTTAAGAGTGTTTTTCAACTATGATGACGGCTATAATGTCCAAATTAAATTTGTTTTTCCAATTTATTTTTTTGTTGACGAATAAAAAGTAAGTTTGTAATATAATTTATTTATTACTTGTTTAACACGTTTTCTAATAATTCTTAATGGACATTATTCTAGAAATTTTATGATTTCCATCCCAGATTAGTTCATTAAGATCATTATCCACGGAAACGGCTTACAAAGTTTTTTAGGAACTTACAGTTTCATATTAATAAAGTATTTTGACTGAGGATAAGTTCAATGTAAACCATTTAAAAAAAAGTTGGATGTTTGTTTTTAACAAATAAAAAATATTTTTTTAAAAGATTTTTTGAATGTATGTATAATTAAGAAGTTTTATTTTGTTAGAACAAAATATTCGTTTTAAAAGCTTTAAAAATTTTCTAATAACAATAATAACTAGGAGTAATAATAGTAGTTTTAGCTAACAATGTCGATGTTTTTGGGCTTTCCTATGACTTGTTGATTTTTAAGGAAATAAAATTACTCAAGCCTTTGTATTGATAACTCTTGGTTTGACTTACTCGAGAGTCAGAATATAACAATAAGGGATGTTTGCTTAAGCAAACCGAAGATAGTATACCCGTACACCTTAAGTCATACTATACAATTGAAATCAAGCGTTTTTTACGGATACAATATAATCAGAAGATATGTATACAGGTATACGGATGGGCCTAATGACAGCTATTTGATATCGTCATCCGATTTGCAGACCCTTACACAACGTATAAGGATTTCATTCAAAAGTTTGCGTCGCAGTTTCGGAATTGTTTCCGACCGAAGAAATGTTCACAAAACAATGCCGAATGTTATGAATCATTCAAAAAAGGAGGTGTCTGTTGCTGGCATTGAAATGCACCACGATGCATTAATCAGAAATGAGGTTGTATGCATCAACTAATCACATTCTGGTAAGCGTATGCAAACTTTACCTTTTAAAAATAGAAAAATTTCTTTAATCTTTTCTGAGGAATACATGTTAATATTATTGTTATTATTTAAGAAAAAAATAGTTTTTAATAATTTACGTAATGCACTTATGTATTGAATAAAAATAATAATGTACTAAAATAAGTACACTTAACTTAAATGTAAAAATTTTTATGGAAAGGTTGGCACGAAATTAACTTTTTAAAAATAACACTATTGACGAGTGTCTCGACTAAAAGATACACGTCACTCAGCTTTTCATTTTAAAAATAAGTTAATAATGTTGAGAAGATCGAATGATTAACTAGCTATAGTTTGCAACGCAGTGAAGTAGATGTTTCCGACCCTATAAAGTATATATATTCTTGATCAGCGTAACTAGACGAGCCATGTCCGTCTGTCTGTCCGTTTCTACGCAAACTAGTCTTTCACTTTAAAAGCTATCGGGCTGAAACTTTCCCAAAAGTCTTCTTTCTATTGCAGGTAGTATATAAGTCGGAGCCAGCCGGATCGGAAAACTATATCTTATAGCTCCCATAGGAACTATCGGGGGAAAAATGACAAAAGAATTATACCTTCGGTGTTGTTTAACATATAACCTCCTTCGCTTGGAAATAACATTTTTTAATTTATTTTCAATGTCGAATTAAATTTTATCAAAACCAGACGACTGTATCATATAGCTAAAAGTAAAAGAACATAAAATATCATTAAACTCGTACCACGCCATTTCACTTAAATTCCTTGTGAATAGTCACAGCACTGATCAGGCTCATTCACTAACACTTATGACACGGCACGAAATTCTGGTTTAAATCAAATTTCAAATTATAATTAAGCCCAAAAATAATTAAAGAATTTAATTACGCAAAGCCTGTGCGTAACCGAGCCGCGATTACTTTCGACATTTTGCCATCGAAATCATGGTAGTCTTGGAGTCGGAGAAGGCAATCTGTGTTTTTATGTCAAATACGTGCGCGTCTGTGTGTGTGCTGTAATTCCATCGCCACTTTCGATTCGGAGTTTGCTAGGAACATTTGTTAGCCTTTTTTACTAGTAGCCCCGCCCCCAAAGGGAATCAGGGCATACTCCACATACACTTACACCCCGAACAACCAGTCAATACCAACAAGTCCATGTTCAAAACCAGCGCCCCCAGCAGCGAGCCGGGTCGTCCGGAACCACCCACTCCGGCTGCCGTTCCCGCCAAGGCCGAGGTCAAGGAGGTCAAGCCCAAGGAGGATGCCGAGGAGGCTGGTGAGCCCGCAGGAAACACTGCGCCCACCAATGCGGCTGCCCCTGCCGCCGGCGACGATGCCGTGCGCACTGAGCACTGGACCCTGTGGTACCTGGAAAACGATCGGTCCAAGTCCTGGGAGGACATGCAGAACGAGATCACCAGCTTCGACACCGTCGAGGACTTCTGGAGCCTGTACAACCACATCAAGCCGCTATCAGAGATCAAAGTGGGCAGTGACTACTCGCTCTTCAAGAAGAACATTCGTCCCATGTGGGAGGATGCTGCCAACAAGCAGGGCGGTCGATGGGTCATCACACTGAACAAGAGCTCCAAGAGCGATTTGGATAACCTTTGGCTAGATGTGGTGCTTTGCCTGATTGGCGAGGCCTTCGATCACTCCGACTAGATCTGCGGGGCTGTCGTAAACATTCGCGCCAAGAGCAACAAGATATCCATTTGGACTGCCAACGGAAACAACGAGGAAGCCGCCCTGGAGATTGGCCACAAGCTGCGCGATGCCCTGCGTCTGGGACGCAACAACAGCTGCACAAGGACACGATGGTCAAGCAAGGCTCCAACGTCAAATCGATCTACACCTTGTAGGTAGATAATATGTCAAAAAGCCCCAAAGCTATAATTTGTTTCGCATTATTTCCCACCAATTATGCGATCGTTGCTATGAGAGCTATATGATATAGTCGTCCGATTTAAATAAAATTTAATTCGAAATTCAGAACTAATTAAAAAATGTCATTTTTAAGCTCTTAAGGTTATATGTTGAAAAACACGAAAGTTATATCTATACCCCTTACATTATGATCGTATATATAGAAGGGGTCGTGTTGAAACAGAAGACAAAATATTGAAGCCATACGTCCCAATCAGTTTTATCAACCGATAAGTAAGATCGTATGTATGTTGAAAAACACGAAAGTTATATCTATACCCCTTACATTATGATCGTATATATAGAAGGGGTCGTGTTGAAACAGAAGACAAAATATTGAAGCCATACGTCCCAATCAGTTTTATCAACCGATATGTAAGATCGTATGTACTCTTTCTATTGTTCCAACTGTCTGGTGGTGGTATGCTGTGGATGTAATATTTGCAATATTTAAATATTTGCACAAATCGTCTATAATTGAATTCTTATATTCTGTTCCCATGTCCGTAATGAACGTCTTCATTGGACCGTACCTCAGGATAAAAGATTCAAATATTGCTTTAGCGACAGTATTAGCATTTTTATTCGGAACAGGTATGGCAACTAAATACTTAGTTAAATCACATATTAAAGTGACTGCATACTCATTGCCATTTTCTGATTTTGGCAGTAGACCAATAGTGTCCACTATCACTCTGTCGAAAGCACTTATTGGTGTGTCTGTAATTGTTAAAGGGGTCTTTGTGTGTATAGTTATTTTGGTTATTTATTTCTGACATTTTTGACATTTTCTTACGTACTCAGTTGAATCTTTAGACATGCTTTTCCAGTAATAGTGTCTTTTTACTTTGGCCAAAGTTTTTGATATGCCACTATGACGTCCTTAAATTGGATCATCATGAAATGTAGAGAAAATTGCTTCTTTTTCTTTTAAATTATTTGAAATTATCTATTGAAGTATGTTCAAAGATATTTTCCCACGGTGCCACTTTGAGTTGTCTGATTTTATGTATACCAGCTTGCATTTCAAGCCTTTGGATCTAAGTCAGTAACTCCATTAGTATATACTCGTAAATCGCTAACATCATATCTTGCAGTAATTTTTCTGCCTTGCTTAAATAAACATAACGTACCTTTTATCTGCAAGGTCACTACTTTACGTACTTCATCATTGTTTATGACGTCGTATACGTTGGGCTTAGAAGCTTTATTTAAAGATTGCATTGGCAATTCTTGTTCTTGATTTTCCGCGCGGAATTTTTGTCTACTTTGATATCTAGTAGTGACTTTTAATGTATTTCTAGTTATATTTTGTAGATCTTTGTTGGTTATCCTTGATAACGCATCAGCTACATGATTATCTTTTCCCTTTAAATATTCGACTGTAAAGTCATATTCTTCTAGTTCGAGCCTCATACGTGTCAGTTTAGAACTGGGATTGGTCATTGAGAAAAGGTATATTAAAGGCCTATGGTCTGTTCTTATTAAGAAATGTTTTCCATATATATGGTCTGAAATGCAATATCGCCCAATGAATTGCAGCTAATTCCTGCTCAGTAGTACATTTGTTACTTTCACCTTTTGTAAATGCTCCTGATGCGTATGCAATGGGAAGTTGGAGACCATTATGGTTTTGAGTTTAAACCGCTCCATATGCTTGCTTACTTGCATCTGTTATTATACAGAATTCTTTAGTGAAATCTGGGTATTGTAGCAAGGTAGGTTCCATAAGTTTTGTTTTGAAGTATTGAATGCATTCTCACACTCATCCGTCCGTTTAAAAGGAACATTCTTTTTACATAATCTTGTTATGGGCCGTGAATAGTCGGCGAAATTTTTTATAAAACGTCTGTAATAGTTACAGAATGCTACGAAACGTCTAGCACTGTCCGCGTCGTGCGGAACTGGGTAGTTCATAATGACATCGTATTTCTTGTCATCTGGAAGTATTCCTTTATCAGTGCATTTATGACCTAGAAAAGTCACTTTATGCATAAAAAATGAACATTTTTCTGGATGTAACTTTAGGTTGTATATCCTGCATTTCTCAAAAACGTCTGTTAAGTTCTTAAGCATATGTTTTTCGGAACAACCGATTACTATTAAGTCATCCATATAAAGGAATGCTTGAGAAGGTTATAGACCAGATAACGCAATAGTCATCATTCTTTGAAAATCTCAGTTTCTGTTTATAAAAATTATTTGTGGTTATTGATTCGGTTTCCAATCCGAATATATCGCTATACAGGGTGCATAAGCTAGAAAGCTGTGACTTGAACTGTGGAGGGAAGTTTTATGATAGTTGTGATAGTACGGATTTTTTTCTATTGTCTGAATTTGTGTTGACTACATCGTAGTTCGAAAGTGATTCATATGTTAGGTTATCTGTACTGAATACTTGGTCGTTATTTGTTGTGTTTAATAGTCTTATGTAGGCATTATTGGATGTTGCTATGGTGTTTGCAACGTAAATACCATGCTGAATTTCCTGATTTGGAATTAATACACTGTCTTCTTTTGAATTAAGTTCAATTTTCCTAATAACTAGGGATCTTGCTGGCAGAAGTATTGAATTATTGCCAGAACTATGAGCTATTGGTACATTAAATGGAAATTTTAAATTATTGGGTCTAATTATACGCCAATTTTCACATGGCTTGAAGTCTAATTGACAGTTGTATTTTTTAATAAAGTCGATGCCTATTATTCCATCGCATGGAATTGGGAAACGTGAATTTAGGATATGAGAATCGTGTGGAATTATGTATTTAGTTGTCTGTATCTCTATAAAAACTAAATCTTTGGATTTGATTATTTCTTGACTTATGCCTTTTATGTCTATGATGTAATCATCTTGGATGTTTTGGAAGTTATCCGAAGTTTCTTTTAAAATGGAAATGTCTGCACCCGTGTCTACTAAAAAAACAGGTTCTTTCCTAGCTACATTGAAAAATGAAACGAATATATTTTGGCTGAAATTAATGGTGTGAACTCTGACTTCTTTTATTGTTGAGTATTTAAAGAGCTTTGGGAGTTTTCCGAAGTGTTTTGGTTATTATTTTGGGTTATTCTTACATTGCTTTGGTTATTGCCATTTTGGCCTCGGTTCGAGTTACCACCGCCTCCATAGTTTCCTCTATATTGGCCTCGTCCTCTATTGTTATTTTGGTAATTGTTGTTATAGTTATTGTGGTTGTAGTGATTGTGATTATCACAAAAATTACCTCTATAATTTCCACGTCCGATTTGAGCCGCGCTGTGGATAATTCTTAAAATATAGACTATGACATGTTTGGAAACGGCTTCGTTCATAGTACTAAATGTGCCAGCTCGCATGATAAGTTTTACCTTATCTTATTTTGTTTTCTTTTACACTCGAAGTATCTGAATCTGTTGAATTTTCCATATCAGTGTATACCGCCGATTATTCAAATCTTCATCTTCTATTTTGAGGTTTTCTTTGGGAAGCTCTTCTGACTCCGATTCGTTCGTTTCTGTTGATTCTGGGTCAGGTGTAGTGTCAACTGCTATTGGAGTGTTTAGAACGGTTGGTACCGATATTTCTAAACTGCAGCTAATTCCTGCTCAGTAGTACATTTGTTACTTTCACCTTTTGTAAATGCTCCTGATGCGTATACAATGGGAAGTTGGAGACCATTATGGTTTTGAGTTTAAACCGCTCCATATGCTTGCTTACTTGCATCTGTTATTATACAGAATTCTTTAGTGAAATCTGGGTATTGTAGCAAGGTAGGTTCCATAAGTTTTGTTTTGAAGTATTGAATGCATTCTCACACTCATCCGTCCGTTTAAAAGGAACATTCTTTTTACATAATCTTGTTATGGGCCGTGAATAGTCGGCGAAATTTTTTATAAAACGTCTATAATAGTTACAGAATGCTACGAAACGTCTAGCACTGTCCGCGTCGTGCGGAACTGGGTAGTTCATAATGACATCGTATTTCTTGTCATCTGGAAGTATTCCTTTATCAGTGCATTTATGACCTAGAAAAGTCACTTTATGCATAAAAAATGAACATTTTTCTGGATGTAACTTTAGGTTGTATATCCTGCATTTCTCAAAAACGTCTGTTAAGTTCTTAAGCATATGTTTTTCGGAACAACCGATTACTATTAAGTCATCCATATAAAGGAATGCTTGAGAAGGTTATAGACCAGATAACGCAATAGTCATCATTCTTTGAAAATCTCAGTTTCTGTTTATAAAAATTATTTGTGGTTATTGATTCGGTTTCCAATCCGAATATATCGCTATACAGGGTGCATAAGCTAGAAAGCTGTGACTTGAACTGTGGAGGGAAGTTTTATGATAGTTGTGATAGTACGGATTTTTTTCTATTGTCTGAATTTGTGTTGACTACATCGTAGTTCGAAAGTGATTCATATGTTAGGTTATCTGTACTGAATACTTGGTCGTTATTTGTTGTGTTTAATAGTCTTATGTAGGCATTATTGGATGTTGCTATGGTGTTTGCAACGTAAATACCATGCTGAATTTCCTGATTTGGAATTAATACACTGTCTTCTTTTGAATTAAGTTCAATTTTCCTAATAACTAGGGATCTTGCTGGCAGAAGTCTTGAATTATTGCCAGAACTATGAGCTATTGGTACATTAATTGGAAATTTTAAATTATTGGGTCACATGGCTTGAAGTCTAATTGACAGTTGTATTTTTTAATAAAGTCGATGCCTATTATTCCATCGCATGGAATTGGGAAACGTGAATTTAGGATATGAGAATCGTGTGGAATTATGTATTTAGTTGTCTGTATCTCTATAAAAACTAAATCTTTGGATTTGATTATTTCTTGACTTATGCCTTTTATGTCTATGATGTAATCATCTTGGATGTTTTGGAAGTTATCCGAAGTTTCTTTTAAAATGGAAACGTCTGCACCCGTGTCTACTAAAAAAAACAGGTTCTTTCCTAGCTACATTGAAAAATGAAACGAGTATATTTTGGCTGAAATTAATGGTGTGAACTCTGACTTCTTTTATTGTTGAGTATTTAAAGGGCTTTGGGAGTTTTCCGAAGTGTTTTGGTTATTATTTTGGGTTATTCTTACATTGCTTTGGTTATTGCCATTTTGGCCTCGGTTCGAGTTACCACCGCCTCCATAGTTTCCTCTATATTGGCCTCGTCCTCTATTGTTATTTTGGTAATTGTTGTTATAGTTATTGTGGTTGTAGTGATTGTGATTATCACAAAAATTACCTCTATAATTTCCACGTCCGATTTGAGCCGCGCTGTGGATAATTCTTAAAATATAGACTATGACATGTTTGGAAACGGCTTCGTTCATAGTACTAAATGTGCCAGCTCGCATGATAAGTTTTACCTTATCTTATTTTGTTTTCTTTTACACTCGAAGTATCTGAATCTGTTGAATTTTCCATATCAGTGTATACCGCCGATTATTCAAATCTTCATCTTCTATTTTGAGGTTTTCTTTGGGAAGCTCTTCTGACTCCGATTCGTTCGTTTCTGTTGATTCTGGGTCAGGTGTAGTGTCAACTGCTATTGGAGTGTTTAGAACGGTTGGTACCGATATTTCTAAACTGCAGCTAATTCCTGCTCAGTAGTACATTTGTTACTTTCACCTTTTGTAAATGCTCCTGATGCGTATACAATGGGAAGTTGGAGACCATTATGGTTTTGAGTTTAAACCGCTCCATATGCTTGCTTACTTGCATCTGTTATTATACAGAATTCTTTAGTGAAATCTGGGTATTGTAGCAAGGTAGGTTCCATAAGTTTTGTTTTGAAGTATTAAATGCATTCTCACACTCATCCGTCCGTTTAAAAGGAACATTCTTTTTACATAATCTTGTTATGGGCCGTGAATAGTCGGCGAAATTTTTTATAAAACGTCTATAATAGTTACAGAATGCTACGAAACGTCTAGCACTGTCCGCGTCGTGCGGAACTGGGTAGTTCATAATGACATCGTATTTCTTGTCATCTGGAAGTATTCCTTTATCAGTGCATTTATGACCTAGAAAAGTCACTTTATGCATAAAAAATGAACATTTTTCTGGATGTAACTTTAGGTTGTATATCCTGCATTTCTCAAAAACGTCTGTTAAGTTCTTAAGCATATGTTTTTCGGAACAACCGATTACTATTAAGTCATCCATATAAAGGAATGCTTGAGAAGGTTATAGACCAGATAACGCAATAGTCATCATTCTTTGAAAATCTCAGTTTCTGTTTATAAAAATTATTTGTGGTTATTGATTCGGTTTCCAATCCGAATATATCGCTATACAGGGTGCATAAGCTAGAAAGCTGTGACTTGAACTGTGGAGGGAAGTTTTATGATAGTTGTGATAGTACGGATTTTTTTCTATTGTCTGAATTTGTGTTGACTACATCGTAGTTCGAAAGTGATTCATATGTTAGGTTATCTGTACTGAATACTTGGTCGTTATTTGTTGTGTTTAATAGTCTTATGTAGGCATTATTGGATGTTGCTATGGTGTTTGCAACGTAAATACCATGCTGAATTTCCTGATTTGGAATTAATACACTGTCTTCTTTTGAATTAAGTTCAATTTTCCTAATAACTAGGGATCTTGCTGGCAGAAGTATTGAATTATTGCCAGAACTATGAGCTATTGGTACATTAAATGGAAATTTTAAATTATTGGGTCTAATTATACGCCAATTTTCACATGGCTTGAAGTCTAATTGACAGTTGTATTTTTTAATAAAGTCGATGCCTATTATTCCATCGCATGGAATTGGGAAACGTGAATTTAGGATATGAGAATCGTGTGGAATTATGTATTTAGTTGTCTGTATCTCTATAAAAACTAAATCTTTGGATTTGATTATTTCTTGACTTATGCCTTTTATGTCTATGATGTAATCATCTTGGATGTTTTGGAAGTTATCCGAAGTTTCTTTTAAAATGGAAACGTCTGCACCCGTGTCTACTAAAAAAAACAGGTTCTTTCCTAGCTACATTGAAAAATGAAACGAGTATATTTTGGCTGAAATTAATGGTGTGAACTCTGACTTCTTTTATTGTTGAGTATTTAAAGGGCTTTGGGAGTTTTCCGAAGTGTTTTGGTTATTATTTTGGGTTATTCTTACATTGCTTTGGTTATTGCCATTTTGGCCTCGGTTCGAGTTACCACCGCCTCCATAGTTTCCTCTATATTGGCCTCGTCCTCTATTGTTATTTTGGTAATTGTTGTTATAGTTATTGTGGTTGTAGTGATTGTGATTATCACAAAAATTACCTCTATAATTTCCACGTCCGATTTGAGCCGCGCTGTGGATAATTCTTAAAATATAGACTATGACATGTTTGGAAACGGCTTCGTTCATAGTACTAAATGTGCCAGCTCGCATGATAAGTTTTACCTTATCTTATTTTGTTTTCTTTTACACTCGAAGTATCTGAATCTGTTGAATTTTCCATATCAGTGTATACCGCCGATTATTCAAATCTTCATCTTCTATTTTGAGGTTTTCTTTGGGAAGCTCTTCTGACTCCGATTCGTTCGTTTCTGTTGATTCTGGGTCAGGTGTAGTGTCAACTGCTATCGGAGTGTTTAGAACGGTTGGTACCGATATTTCTAAACTGCAGCTAATTCCTGCTCAGTAGTACATTTGTTACTTTCACCTTTTGTAAATGCTCCTGATGCGTATACAATGGGAAGTTGGAGACCATTATGGTTTTGAGTTTAAACCGCTCCATATGCTTGCTTACTTGCATCTGTTATTATACAGAATTCTTTAGTGAAATCTGGGTATTGTAGCAAGGTAGGTTCCATAAGTTTTGTTTTGAAGTATTAAATGCATTCTCACACTCATCCGTCCGTTTAAAAGGAACATTCTTTTTACATAATCTTGTTATGGGCCGTGAATAGTCGGCGAAATTTTTTATAAAACGTCTATAATAGTTACAGAATGCTACGAAACGTCTAGCACTGTCCGCGTCGTGCGGAACTGGGTAGTTCATAATGACATCGTATTTCTTGTCATCTGGAAGTATTCCTTTATCAGTGCATTTATGACCTAGAAAAGTCACTTTATGCATAAAAAATGAACATTTTTCTGGATGTAACTTTAGGTTGTATATCCTGCATTTCTCAAAAACGTCTGTTAAGTTCTTAAGCATATGTTTTTCGGAACAACCGATTACTATTAAGTCATCCATATAAAGGAATGCTTGAGAAGGTTATAGACCAGATAACGCAATAGTCATCATTCTTTGAAAATCTCAGTTTCTGTTTATAAAAATTATTTGTGGTTATTGATTCGGTTTCCAATCCGAATATATCGCTATACAGGGTGCATAAGCTAGAAAGCTGTGACTTGAACTGTGGAGGGAAGTTTTATGATAGTTGTGATAGTACGGATTTTTTTCTATTGTCTGAATTTGTGTTGACTACATCGTAGTTCGAAAGTGATTCATATGTTAGGTTATCTGTACTGAATACTTGGTCGTTATTTGTTGTGTTTAATAGTCTTATGTAGGCATTATTGGATGTTGCTATGGTGTTTGCAACGTAAATACCATGCTGAATTTCCTGATTTGGAATTAATACACTGTCTTCTTTTGAATTAAGTTCAATTTTCCTAATAACTAGGGATCTTGCTGGCAGAAGTATTGAATTATTGCCAGAACTATGAGCTATTGGTACATTAAATGGAAATTTTAAATTATTGGGTCTAATTATACGCCAATTTTCACATGGCTTGAAGTCTAATTGACAGTTGTATTTTTTAATAAAGTCGATGCCTATTATTCCATCGCATGGAATTGGGAAACGTGAATTTAGGATATGAGAATCGTGTGGAATTATGTATTTAGTTGTCTGTATCTCTATAAAAACTAAATCTTTGGATTTGATTATTTCTTGACTTATGCCTTTTATGTCCATGATGTAATCATCTTGGATGTTTTGGAAGTTATCCGAAGTTTCTTTTAAAATGGAAATGTCTGCACCCGTGTCTACTAAAAAAACAGGTTCTTTCCTAGCTACATTGAAAAATGAAACGAATATATTTTGGCTGAAATTAATGGTGTGAACTCTGACTTCTTTTATTGTTGAGTATTTAAAGGGCTTTGGGAGTTTTCCGAAGTGTTTTGGTTATTATTTTGGGTTATTCTTACATTGCTTTGGTTATTGCCATTTTGGCCTCGGTTCGAGTTACCACCGCCTCCATAGTTTCCTCTATATTGGCCTCGTCCTCTATTGTTATTTTGGTAATTGTTGTTATAGTTATTGTGGTTGTAGTGATTGTGATTATCACAAAAATTACCTCTATAATTTCCACGTCCGATTTGAGCCGCGCTGTGGATAATTCTTAAAATATAGACTATGACATGTTTGGAAACGGCTTCGTTCATAGTACTAAATGTGCCAGCTCGCATGATAAGTTTTACCTTATCTTATTTTGTTTTCTTTTACACTCGAAGTATCTGAATCTGTTGAATTTTCCATATCAGTGTATACCGCCGATTATTCAAATCTTCATCTTCTATTTTGAGGTTTTCTTTGGGAAGCTCTTCTGACTCCGATTCGTTCGTTTCTGTTGATTCTGGGTCAGGTGTAGTGTCAACTGCTATTGGAGTGTTTAGAACGGTTGGTACCGATATTTCTAAACTGCAGCTAATTCCTGCTCAGTAGTACATTTGTTACTTTCACCTTTTGTAAATGCTCCTGATGCGTATACAATGGGAAGTTGGAGACCATTATGGTTTTGAGTTTAAACCGCTCCATATGCTTGCTTACTTGCATCTGTTATTATACAGAATTCTTTAGTGAAATCTGGGTATTGTAGCAAGGTAGGTTCCATAAGTTTTGTTTTGAAGTATTGAATGCATTCTCACACTCATCCGTCCGTTTAAAAGGAACATTCTTTTTACATAATCTTGTTATGGGCCGTGAATAGTCGGCGAAATTTTTTATAAAACGTCTATAATAGTTACAGAATGCTACGAAACGTCTAGCACTGTCCGCGTCGTGCGGAACTGGGTAGTTCATAATGACATCGTATTTCTTGTCATCTGGAAGTATTCCTTTATCAGTGCATTTATGACCTAGAAAAGTCACTTTATGCATAAAAAATGAACATTTTTCTGGATGTAACTTTAGGTTGTATATCCTGCATTTCTCAAAAACGTCTGTTAAGTTCTTAAGCATATGTTTTTCGGAACAACCGATTACTATTAAGTCATCCATATAAAGGAATGCTTGAGAAGGTTATAGACCAGATAACGCAATAGTCATCATTCTTTGAAAATCTCAGTTTCTGTTTATAAAAATTATTTGTGGTTATTGATTCGGTTTCCAATCCGAATATATCGCTATACAGGGTGCATAAGCTAGAAAGCTGTGACTTGAACTGTGGAAGGAAGTTTTATGATAGTTGTGATAGTACGGATTTTTTCTATTGTCTGAATTTGTGTTGACTACATCGTAGTTCGAAAGTGATTCATATGTTAGGTTATCTGTACTGAATACTTGGTCGTTATTTGTTGTGTTTAATAGTCTTATGTAGGCATTATTGGATGTTGCTATGGTGTTTGCAACGTAAATACCATGCTGAATTTCCTGATTTGGAATTAATACACTGTCTTCTTTTGAATTAAGTTCAATTTTCCTAATAACTAGGGATCTTGCTGGCAGAAGTCTTGAATTATTGCCAGAACTATGAGCTATTGATACATTAATTGGAAATTTTAAATTATTGGGTCACATGGCTTGAAGTCTAATTGACAGTTGTATTTTTTAATAAAGTCGATGCCTATTATTCCATCGCATGGAATTGGGAAACGTGAATTTAGGATATGAGAATCGTGTGGAATTATGTATTTAGTTGTCTGTATCTCTATAAAAACTAAATCTTTGGATTTGATTATTTCTTGACTTATGCCTTTTATGTCCATGATGTAATCATCTTGGATGTTTTGGAAGTTATCCGAAGTTTCTTTTAAAATGGAAATGTCTGCACCCGTGTCTACTAAAAAAACAGGTTCTTTCCTAGCTACATTGAAAAATGAAACGAATATATTTTGGCTGAAATTAATGGTGTGAACTCTGACTTCTTTTATTGTTGAGTATTTAAAGGGCTTTGGGAGTTTTCCGAAGTGTTTTGGTTATTATTTTGGGTTATTCTTACATTGCTTTGGTTATTGCCATTTTGGCCTCGGTTCGAGTTACCACCGCCTCCATAGTTTCCTCTATATTGGCCTCGTCCTCTATTGTTATTTTGGTAATTGTTATTATAGTTATTGTGGTTGTAGTGATTGTGATTATCACAAAAATTACCTCTATAATTTCCACGTCCGATTTGAGCCGCGCTGTGGATAATTCTTAAAATATAGACTATGACATGTTTGGAAACGGCTTCGTTCATAGTACTAAATGTGCCAGCTCGCATGATAAGTTTTACCTTATCTTATTTTGTTTTCTTTTACACTCGAAGTATCTGAATCTGTTGAATTTTCCATATCAGTGTATACCGCCGATTATTCAAATCTTCATCTTCTATTTTGAGGTTTTCTTTGGGAAGCTCTTCTGACTCCGATTCGTTCGTTTCTGTTGATTCTGGGTCAGGTGTAGTGTCAACTGCTATTGGAGTGTTTAGAACGGTTGGTACCGATATTTCTAAACTGCAGCTAATTCCTGCTCAGTAGTACATTTGTTACTTTCACCTTTTGTAAATGCTCCTGATGCGTATACAATGGGAAGTTGGAGACCATTATGGTTTTGAGTTTAAACCGCTCCATATGCTTGCTTACTTGCATCTGTTATTATACAGAATTCTTTAGTGAAATCTGGGTATTGTAGCAAGGTAGGTTCCATAAGTTTTGTTTTGAAGTATTAAATGCATTCTCACACTCATCCGTCCGTTTAAAAGGAACATTCTTTTTACATAATCTTGTTATGGGCCGTGAATAGTCGGCGAAATTTTTTATAAAACGTCTATAATAGTTACAGAATGCTACGAAACGTCTAGCACTGTCCGCGTCGTGCGGAACTGGGTAGTTCATAATGACATCGTATTTCTTGTCATCTGGAAGTATTCCTTTATCAGTGCATTTATGACCTAGAAAAGTCACTTTATGCATAAAAAATGAACATTTTTCTGGATGTAACTTTAGGTTGTATATCCTGCATTTCTCAAAAACGTCTGTTAAGTTCTTAAGCATATGTTTTTCGGAACAACCGATTACTATTAAGTCATCCATATAAAGGAATGCTTGAGAAGGTTATAGACCAGATAACGCAATAGTCATCATTCTTTGAAAATCTCAGTTTCTGTTTATAAAAATTATTTGTGGTTATTGATTCGGTTTCCAATCCGAATATATCGCTATACAGGGTGCATAAGCTAGAAAGCTGTGACTTGAACTGTGGAAGGAAGTTTTATGATAGTTGTGATAGTACGGATTTTTTCTATTGTCTGAATTTGTGTTGACTACATCGTAGTTCGAAAGTGATTCATATGTTAGGTTATCTGTACTGAATACTTGGTCGTTATTTGTTGTGTTTAATAGTCTTATGTAGGCATTATTGGATGTTGCTATGGTGTTTGCAACGTAAATACCATGCTGAATTTCCTGATTTGGAATTAATACACTGTCTTCTTTTGAATTAAGTTCAATTTTCCTAATAACTAGGGATCTTGCTGGCAGAAGTCTTGAATTATTGCCAGAACTATGAGCTATTGGTACATTAATTGGAAATTTTAAATTATTGGGTCACATGGCTTGAAGTCTAATTGACAGTTGTATTTTTAATAAAGTCGATGCCTATTATTCCATCGCATGGAATTGGGAAACGTGAATTTAGGATATGAGAATCGTGTGGAATTATGTATTTAGTTGTCTGTATCTCTATAAAAACTAAATCTTTGGATTTGATTATTTCTTGACTTATGCCTTTTATGTCTATGATGTAATCATCTTGGATGTTTTGGAAGTTATCCGAAGTTTCTTTTAAAATGGAAACGTCTGCACCCGTGTCTACTAAAAAAAACAGGTTCTTTCCTAGCTACATTGAAAAATGAAACGAGTATATTTTGGCTGAAATTAATGGTGTGAACTCTGACTTCTTTTATTGTTGAGTATTTAAAGGGCTTTGGGAGTTTTCCGAAGTGTTTTGGTTATTATTTTGGGTTATTCTTACATTGCTTTGGTTATTGCCATTTTGGCCTCGGTTCGAGTTACCACCGCCTCCATAGTTTCCTCTATATTGGCCTCGTCCTCTATTGTTATTTTGGTAATTGTTGTTATAGTTATTGTGGTTGTAGTGATTGTGATTATCACAAAAATTACCTCTATAATTTCCACGTCCGATTTGAGCCGCGCTGTGGATAATTCTTAAAATATAGACTATGACATGTTTGGAAACGGCTTCGTTCATAGTACTAAATGTGCCAGCTCGCATGATAAGTTTTACCTTATCTTATTTTGTTTTCTTTTACACTCGAAGTATCTGAATCTGTTGAATTTTCCATATCAGTGTATACCGCCGATTATTCAAATCTTCATCTTCTATTTTGAGGTTTTCTTTGGGAAGCTCTTCTGACTCCGATTCGTTCGTTTCTGTTGATTCTGGGTCAGGTGTAGTGTCAACTGCTATTGGAGTGTTTAGAACGGTTGGTACCGATATTTCTAAACTGCAGCTAATTCCTGCTCAGTAGTACATTTGTTACTTTCACCTTTTGTAAATGCTCCTGATGCGTATACAATGGGAAGTTGGAGACCATTATGGTTTTGAGTTTAAACCGCTCCATATGCTTGCTTACTTGCATCTGTTATTATACAGAATTCTTTAGTGAAATCTGGGTATTGTAGCAAGGTAGGTTCCATAAGTTTTGTTTTGAAGTATTAAATGCATTCTCACACTCATCCGTCCGTTTAAAAGGAACATTCTTTTTACATAATCTTGTTATGGGCCGTGAATAGTCGGCGAAATTTTTTATAAAACGTCTATAATAGTTACAGAATGCTACGAAACGTCTAGCACTGTCCGCGTCGTGCGGAACTGGGTAGTTCATAATGACATCGTATTTCTTGTCATCTGGAAGTATTCCTTTATCAGTGCATTTATGACCTAGAAAAGTCACTTTATGCATAAAAAATGAACATTTTTCTGGATGTAACTTTAGGTTGTATATCCTGCATTTCTCAAAAACGTCTGTTAAGTTCTTAAGCATATGTTTTTCGGAACAACCGATTACTATTAAGTCATCCATATAAAGGAATGCTTGAGAAGGTTATAGACCAGATAACGCAATAGTCATCATTCTTTGAAAATCTCAGTTTCTGTTTATAAAAATTATTTGTGGTTATTGATTCGGTTTCCAATCCGAATATATCGCTATACAGGGTGCATAAGCTAGAAAGCTGTGACTTGAACTGTGGAGGGAAGTTTTATGATAGTTGTGATAGTACGGATTTTTTTCTATTGTCTGAATTTGTGTTGACTACATCGTAGTTCGAAAGTGATTCATATGTTAGGTTATCTGTACTGAATACTTGGTCGTTATTTGTTGTGTTTAATAGTCTTATGTAGGCATTATTGGATGTTGCTATGGTGTTTGCAACGTAAATACCATGCTGAATTTCCTGATTTGGAATTAATACACTGTCTTCTTTTGAATTAAGTTCAATTTTCCTAATAACTAGGGATCTTGCTGGCAGAAGTATTGAATTATTGCCAGAACTATGAGCTATTGGTACATTAAATGGAAATTTTAAATTATTGGGTCTAATTATACGCCAATTTTCACATGGCTTGAAGTCTAATTGACAGTTGTATTTTTTAATAAAGTCGATGCCTATTATTCCATCGCATGGAATTGGGAAACGTGAATTTAGGATATGAGAATCGTGTGGAATTATGTATTTAGTTGTCTGTATCTCTATAAAAACTAAATCTTTGGATTTGATTATTTCTTGACTTATGCCTTTTATGTCCATGATGTAATCATCTTGGATGTTTTGGAAGTTATCCGAAGTTTCTTTTAAAATGGAAATGTCTGCACCCGTGTCTACTAAAAAAACAGGTTCTTTCCTAGCTACATTGAAAAATGAAACGAATATATTTTGGCTGAAATTAATGGTGTGAACTCTGACTTCTTTTATTGTTGAGTATTTAAAGGGCTTTGGGAGTTTTCCGAAGTGTTTTGGTTATTATTTTGGGTTATTCTTACATTGCTTTGGTTATTGCCATTTTGGCCTCGGTTCGAGTTACCACCGCCTCCATAGTTTCCTCTATATTGGCCTCGTCCTCTATTGTTATTTTGGTAATTGTTGTTATAGTTATTGTGGTTGTAGTGATTGTGATTATCACAAAAATTACCTCTATAATTTCCACGTCCGATTTGAGCCGCGCTGTGGATAATTCTTAAAATATAGACTATGACATGTTTGGAAACGGCTTCGTTCATAGTACTAAATGTGCCAGCTCGCATGATAAGTTTTACCTTATCTTATTTTGTTTTCTTTTACACTCGAAGTATCTGAATCTGTTGAATTTTCCATATCAGTGTATACCGCCGATTATTCAAATCTTCATCTTCTATTTTGAGGTTTTCTTTGGGAAGCTCTTCTGACTCCGATTCGTTCGTTTCTGTTGATTCTGGGTCAGGTGTAGTGTCAACTGCTATTGGAGTGTTTAGAACGGTTGGTACCGATATTTCTAAACTGCAGCTAATTCCTGCTCAGTAGTACATTTGTTACTTTCACCTTTTGTAAATGCTCCTGATGCGTATACAATGGGAAGTTGGAGACCATTATGGTTTTGAGTTTAAACCGCTCCATATGCTTGCTTACTTGCATCTGTTATTATACAGAATTCTTTAGTGAAATCTGGGTATTGTAGCAAGGTAGGTTCCATAAGTTTTGTTTTGAAGTATTGAATGCATTCTCACACTCATCCGTCCGTTTAAAAGGAACATTCTTTTTACATAATCTTGTTATGGGCCGTGAATAGTCGGCGAAATTTTTTATAAAACGTCTATAATAGTTACAGAATGCTACGAAACGTCTAGCACTGTCCGCGTCGTGCGGAACTGGGTAGTTCATAATGACATCGTATTTCTTGTCATCTGGAAGTATTCCTTTATCAGTGCATTTATGACCTAGAAAAGTCACTTTATGCATAAAAAATGAACATTTTTCTGGATGTAACTTTAGGTTGTATATCCTGCATTTCTCAAAAACGTCTGTTAAGTTCTTAAGCATATGTTTTTCGGAACAACCGATTACTATTAAGTCATCCATATAAAGGAATGCTTGAGAAGGTTATAGACCAGATAACGCAATAGTCATCATTCTTTGAAAATCTCAGTTTCTGTTTATAAAAATTATTTGTGGTTATTGATTCGGTTTCCAATCCGAATATATCGCTATACAGGGTGCATAAGCTAGAAAGCTGTGACTTGAACTGTGGAAGGAAGTTTTATGATAGTTGTGATAGTACGGATTTTTTCTATTGTCTGAATTTGTGTTGACTACATCGTAGTTCGAAAGTGATTCATATGTTAGGTTATCTGTACTGAATACTTGGTCGTTATTTGTTGTGTTTAATAGTCTTATGTAGGCATTATTGGATGTTGCTATGGTGTTTGCAACGTAAATACCATGCTGAATTTCCTGATTTGGAATTAATACACTGTCTTCTTTTGAATTAAGTTCAATTTTCCTAATAACTAGGGATCTTGCTGGCAGAAGTCTTGAATTATTGCCAGAACTATGAGCTATTGATACATTAATTGGAAATTTTAAATTATTGGGTCACATGGCTTGAAGTCTAATTGACAGTTGTATTTTTTAATAAAGTCGATGCCTATTATTCCATCGCATGGAATTGGGAAACGTGAATTTAGGATATGAGAATCGTGTGGAATTATGTATTTAGTTGTCTGTATCTCTATAAAAACTAAATCTTTGGATTTGATTATTTCTTGACTTATGCCTTTTATGTCCATGATGTAATCATCTTGGATGTTTTGGAAGTTATCCGAAGTTTCTTTTAAAATGGAAATGTCTGCACCCGTGTCTACTAAAAAAACAGGTTCTTTCCTAGCTACATTGAAAAATGAAACGAATATATTTTGGCTGAAATTAATGGTGTGAACTCTGACTTCTTTTATTGTTGAGTATTTAAAGGGCTTTGGGAGTTTTCCGAAGTGTTTTGGTTATTATTTTGGGTTATTCTTACATTGCTTTGGTTATTGCCATTTTGGCCTCGGTTCGAGTTACCACCGCCTCCATAGTTTCCTCTATATTGGCCTCGTCCTCTATTGTTATTTTGGTAATTGTTGTTATAGTTATTGTGGTTGTAGTGATTGTGATTATCACAAAAATTACCTCTATAATTTCCACGTCCGATTTGAGCCGCGCTGTGGATAATTCTTAAAATATAGACTATGACATGTTTGGAAACGGCTTCGTTCATAGTACTAAATGTGCCAGCTCGCATGATAAGTTTTACCTTATCTTATTTTGTTTTCTTTTACACTCGAAGTATCTGAATCTGTTGAATTTTCCATATCAGTGTATACCGCCGATTATTCAAATCTTCATCTTCTATTTTGAGGTTTTCTTTGGGAAGCTCTTCTGACTCCGATTCGTTCGTTTCTGTTGATTCTGGGTCAGGTGTAGTGTCAACTGCTATCGGAGTGTTTAGAACGGTTGGTACCGATATTTCTAAACTGCAGCTAATTCCTGCTCAGTAGTACATTTGTTACTTTCACCTTTTGTAAATGCTCCTGATGCGTATACAATGGGAAGTTGGAGACCATTATGGTTTTGAGTTTAAACCGCTCCATATGCTTGCTTACTTGCATCTGTTATTATACAGAATTCTTTAGTGAAATCTGGGTATTGTAGCAAGGTAGGTTCCATAAGTTTTGTTTTGAAGTATTAAATGCATTCTCACACTCATCCGTCCGTTTAAAAGGAACATTCTTTTTACATAATCTTGTTATGGGCCGTGAATAGTCGGCGAAATTTTTTATAAAACGTCTATAATAGTTACAGAATGCTACGAAACGTCTAGCACTGTCCGCGTCGTGCGGAACTGGGTAGTTCATAATGACATCGTATTTCTTGTCATCTGGAAGTATTCCTTTATCAGTGCATTTATGACCTAGAAAAGTCACTTTATGCATAAAAAATGAACATTTTTCTGGATGTAACTTTAGGTTGTATATCCTGCATTTCTCAAAAACGTCTGTTAAGTTCTTAAGCATATGTTTTTCGGAACAACCGATTACTATTAAGTCATCCATATAAAGGAATGCTTGAGAAGGTTATAGACCAGATAACGCAATAGTCATCATTCTTTGAAAATCTCAGTTTCTGTTTATAAAAATTATTTGTGGTTATTGATTCGGTTTCCAATCCGAATATATCGCTATACAGGGTGCATAAGCTAGAAAGCTGTGACTTGAACTGTGGAAGGAAGTTTTATGATAGTTGTGATAGTACGGATTTTTTCTATTGTCTGAATTTGTGTTGACTACATCGTAGTTCGAAAGTGATTCATATGTTAGGTTATCTGTACTGAATACTTGGTCGTTATTTGTTGTGTTTAATAGTCTTATGTAGGCATTATTGGATGTTGCTATGGTGTTTGCAACGTAAATACCATGCTGAATTTCCTGATTTGGAATTAATACACTGTCTTCTTTTGAATTAAGTTCAATTTTCCTAATAACTAGGGATCTTGCTGGCAGAAGTCTTGAATTATTGCCAGAACTATGAGCTATTGGTACATTAATTGGAAATTTTAAATTATTGGGTCACATGGCTTGAAGTCTAATTGACAGTTGTATTTTTTAATAAAGTCGATGCCTATTATTCCATCGCATGGAATTGGGAAACGTGAATTTAGGATATGAGAATCGTGTGGAATTATGTATTTAGTTGTCTGTATCTCTATAAAAACTAAATCTTTGGATTTGATTATTTCTTGACTTATGCCTTTTATGTCTATGATGTAATCATCTTGGATGTTTTGGAAGTTATCCGAAGTTTCTTTTAAAATGGAAATGTCTGCACCCGTGTCTACTAAAAAAACAGGTTCTTTCCTAGCTACATTGAAAAATGAAACGAGTATATTTTGGCTGAAATTAATGGTGTGAACTCTGACTTCTTTTATTGTTGAGTATTTAAAGGGCTTTGGGAGTTTTCCGAAGTGTTTTGGTTATTATTTTGGGTTATTCTTACATTGCTTTGGTTATTGCCATTTTGGCCTCGGTTCGAGTTACCACCGCCTCCATAGTTTCCTCTATATTGGCCTCGTCCTCTATTGTTATTTTGGTAATTGTTGTTATAGTTATTGTGGTTGTAGTGATTGTGATTATCACAAAAATTACCTCTATAATTTCCACGTCCGATTTGAGCCGCGCTGTGGATAATTCTTAAAATATAGACTATGACATGTTTGGAAACGGCTTCGTTCATAGTACTAAATGTGCCAGCTCGCATGATAAGTTTTACCTTATCTTATTTTGTTTTCTTTTACACTCGAAGTATCTGAATCTGTTGAATTTTCCATATCAGTGTATACCGCCGATTATTCAAATCTTCATCTTCTATTTTCGATTCCGATTCGTTCGTTTCTGTTGATTCTGGGTCAGGTGTAGTGTCAACTGCTATTGGAGTGTTTAGAACGGTTGGTACCGATATTTCTAAACTGAACTTTTGTTTAACAAATATTAAATTAGATCGTAATCGTATCAAAAGTTTCGATACCTATGACCAATGATTTTGATTTAATCTTTCCCGGTGTTCATGTATTAGCATTCGCGCTTCATTAAAGCACCCTTCTAATATTTCAACATGCTTCCTAACCGTGTTCTTTTGGATAGGTCTATTCTGGGTTAGTGACTTGTATGATCTGTCAAAATTAGTTTTAATGTTTGATACAATTTGTTCCATTCTATGCCTTCAGTTTAGCCATACTTTGTAAGAAGGGTTACATGAAATATTTTTATATTTATTTTTTTAATATTTCATTTTCTTAGATTTTGGGTGTTGACATTTATGTGGAATCACTTTAGTTTCTTTTGCTTTTTTTTAGATTTTGTCCAGGTCATTTGCTTTACTCTGGAATCGTTTCTTCAAACATTTGTTGTGTAATTTATACAATTTTAGTAATACGCTTGCCAACATTACAATAACGATTATCATTAACAATATTTTGATTGTTCGAAGGTCAATTTTTTCAGATTCAATTTTATTAACGATATTTGCCGTTGAATCTACAACTTTTGTATCTACGAAACCCATTTTAGATATTGTATCGATTTTCCTTTTTCCAATTTCTATCTGATTTTCCTTTGTGTCGTGTAATGTTTCTAGGAAGTAATAGTCAGAATCATTTATTTTATCTGTTTTAATTATACCATTAGAAAAGAGTGAGAAAAAAATATGGAATTGGCTTTTATCCCTATTTTTTTACAATTCTATTTTCGTGCCTATCATTTGTACGGTTTTACGGGCCATACTTTCTAATTGGGCAGAAGGGTTCCACTCAATTTTACAGAATATTATATTATATTATAAAAAAATATGCAGCGTAGTGCAATCAATAAAAATTATGCAGCGCAGTGCATGGGTAAAAAAAAAAATGTGTTTCCAGCTTTGTTGGTTTCTCTTCCTTCCTTCTACGTCAGCTGGTCGTCGCCGGTTTGGCTACGCTGACGCTCCCTCGGCGCAGGAGGTGGCGTATCCCGCACTCTATTTGCTGCTGCTGCTGTCCGGGGCCTTTTGGGCTCAGGCGTTACCGGTGCCGGTCCTCGCACAGGTGTAGTTGCAGTGGGGCTGTCCAGTGGTCCAGGGCAATCCTTCGGGCACGTCTTTTGAAGTTTTGGTAATTGCTTTGGGGATGGGGGTTTTGTTGTTGTAAGTGTTTCATTAATTCTTCTTATTGGCACTGAGTGAGTGGAGGCAATTTTTGTGTGCAAAAAAACCAAGTTCTGTTTGTAGTTTTTGGGCCGTAGCCCACGCGGGAGGTGGAGTATTTACGTAGAGTAGCCACTTCAGGTGTGCTACCCTTTTTTTTTTCTTTTGCGCAACGCCTACGCGTTGCCCATTGCTTTCACTCTATTCACTCAGATTTTTTTTTCGTCCGTGTATCCGTTTTCCAGTTTTAGTTTTTGTAGTCTTTCTTCCTGTCTTCCATTTTTGAGTGTCCTTTATCCGAAAATTGCGTTTCAGGTCACGGGCGCCATGTTGTATAATAATTTAGTCGTTCCTTTTCAGTTTTTATTTCGGGTTTTATTTTATTTAGTTGGAGCAGCAATGGTGCCGCTTCAACGATCAAAGTGTCTCTGAACTTTTGCCATATTCTTTAAGTCTAAGTAAGGCTAAGTCTCGTAGCTGCGCTGCTCGCAGGCGGCGGCAGAGAGACGGCTATGTACCTATATACTTATGTACAAAGGAGTGTACTTATATACGTTGCTATGCGCTCTTAAGTGGAGGCGCGAGGGGTATGCATATGCTGTCCGTTCGTTACAATTATGCCGACGCTAGCACTTTCTGTGTGCGGGCTAAGGTTTATGACCGGGACTTTGAAATATGTAAACACTGCAACAAAGTGTTACAGTGCGCACCCTTTAAGTACTTTCGGTACAGTGGGTATTCAATATATGTGCATACTACAGTATACTTGAATAACTTGCTGATGATATCCAAGACTTTCGACTGTTTAAATAAAGCAAATTTGACGATCGGCCTACAGAAGTCAAAATATTATTTTAAATACTTGCGATATTTGAGATTCATAATCGGTGATGGGGCCTTGCGGACGGATCCGAAGAAAGTTGAGCCGATTATGAAGATAGAGGTGCCCAAAAATACGCGACAGCTACGCAGCTTCCTAAGAACCGCAGGCTGGTATCGCAGATTCATCCAAAATTTCTCTGGTGTAAGTGCGCCGCTCACGGACAGCCTTAAAATTAAAACAAAATTTATGTGGACGGGAAAAGCAACTAAGGCATTCGAAACGCTGAAGAAAGCACACACCTGTGCGCCGGTATTAGCTCATCCAGACTTTGGAAAA
The DNA here is from genome assembly GCF_025231255.1 of Drosophila biarmipes. NCBI lineage: Eukaryota > Metazoa > Arthropoda > Insecta > Diptera > Drosophilidae > Drosophila > Drosophila biarmipes. Next base: position 648,686 of record NW_026114543.1, on the reverse strand, counting down.
CTCTTCTGGATACAGTGTGACGCCAGCCATGAAGGAATTCGGGCAGTATTATACCAGCAAGACGTAGAACGATCGGACCGGCCAATAGCATTCTTTTCGGCGAAGCTGAGAGGAGCATAACTCAATTACAGCGGAATGGAAAAAGAGTGTCTCGCAGCAGTAAAAGCCGTGGAAAGCTTCCGTCCCTATGTGGAGTTGATGCCGTTCACGAACGTTACCGACCATGCAAGCCTGCAATGGCTTATGATTTTCATTGAATATCCGATCTCAAGCTTTCTTGCATTCGCGGAAAAGTTCTTGGAGCGATAGGTATACCCTGTCAGGTCCAACTGCTGCCTCACAGAGGGGGTTCTTAGTATTCGTCGTGTTTTCTCTTAATTCCACCTCGGATTTTATAAGGGATCTTTTTAGGAACGCAATTTTCACGCCATCACACATTATTTATTTTACATAATATTTTTTTGGTAGTCCCAACAAAGCAATTGTTTATTTTTGGCACCGCTAGATATGGCTTCAAAATCTTAATCTAAAGTTTGAATTTCCTACACTCTTCTTTTTCGCCCATCCTTTCAGATATTCCAACAAGAAGTGACATACTGTTTGGCTGTGGAGGTTGGGAATGCTGAGTTCCGCAATAATGTTCGAACGCTCTTTCTGCCCCTGGGTATTTCTCGTGCAAATGTTAAAACATACATATATACCCGGATGAAATGAACCCAATCCGATATAATTCATTATTAGGGACAAACGCAATCCACCAGCCTCCATCCAGCGTTTTTCTAGTTTATGTTTCCCCTCGGCCATGTTCTGGATTTGAGCAATAGCACTCTTTAAAAGCATTTCTAAGAAATGGCCTGTCAATTGTGCAGATCACGATTTTTATCCTCCTTACTGTCGTGCCCGTGTCTTTGCTCTTATTCTCTTTGTCGCTCATTGTAGATGGATGGATCCCATACGCCAAGATTGTTAAATAGAATTATTTTAACCAATGAGCCCTTACACAACGTGTGTGTCGCATATTGAGGATTTGAGTTATTTAAATCCAGTAAATTTTCAAAAAACCATGTGTAAACATTATTCAAACTGGATTATAATTTGGACTGGCAAGAAGAATTCTGGTACTGCTGGCATTTTTTAACACCATTTGCGTACATCAGTACACGAGAATGAATTATTACTAAGGGAAGGATCTTTATAAATAATGAAAGACTTAGTATGGCTGCCTTGTAGGGCACCGAAGGTAACATTATGTAGAGGGGAAATTTTTTTGAAATGCACTTTATGCCCGTGCTGTCACTGAGATAAACTTAATAACATAGTTTCTGCATAGTGAAGTCATTTTTATTTCTATATGATGGAAGTTTATGCACTTCGAACAGTACAAAGAAGTGGCCCAAGCACGTGAGGAAAAAAATTGTATGTAAATCGTGGAAAATTTAGAGGATAATAATTTCGTGTTAGTCTAACAGGAACACTGATTTACAATTGTAGTTAAATTAAGCCATTGTAATCTATGGCGATAATTGTCTATCCCGTAGCAGAGTGCACGAGTGGTTTTAACGTTTTCAAAGTGGTCGTGAGGACATAAATGACGATGAACATGTGGGCCAACCAAAATCCGTGATCAGCGAAAATTCCATCGAAACTGTGCATGAATTCATAAAAAGCAGCCGAAATCATCATTGAAATTCATGGAAATATAATTAAACATCTCCAAAACATCGATTTATCGCATTTTGACCGAACACTTGGGCTTACAAAAGGTGTGTGCACGGTTTGTTCCGCACAAATTGACTAACGTCCAAAAATTGCTCAGAATTCAACATTCGAAGGACATCATTAAAGAGGCAAAAAAGACCCGAATTTCCTTTACAAGATTGTGACTGGTGACAAAACTTGGTGTTTTCAATATGATTCCGAAACGAAACGCCAGAGTGCTGAATGGAAGGCGCCGGACGAGACGAAAGCCAAAACATCGCGCCTGGAGAAGTCAAAAGTGAAGACAAAGCTGATTTGTTTTTATTATTCCAAGGGTATTGTCCACAAAGAAATTGTTCCACCCGGCCAAAACGTTGATGCGGTATTCTACCTTGCAGTTTTGAAGCGTATGGAAAGAATTCTATTGCCTTTGATATGGAAATCACTTCTTAGTAACTCCTGAAAAATATAAAATTGATAGAACACATTTTACAAAACACGAAAAATTCACTTCAGGACCGTAGGAAGACGACAAGCACACATTTTACAAATACAAAAAGGGTCGGGACTACGAGGAAGAATTTTATTTCGTGACCAAACATCCATTTGTTTTTACGATTTCTCCGTAGTCAAATATTTCTATTTTTCGAATTGTTTTTTTTTTTAACATATTAATACAAGGTGAGTACCAAAGTAAAAAGGACTTAAAAAAAAAAGACAGAACAAAAAGTTTTTTCGGAACAATAGATTTATTTTTTTCAAAATAGTCTCCTTCTGCTTTAATACAGCGTTTTGTACGGTCCAAAAGCATGTCGAAAGAGTGTTTTGTATGCCGGTGCAAGCCTTTTGAATGGCTTCTACGTCTGCATAACGCTTTCCTTTGATCGGCAAATGCACGTCGAATACGGCGCTCTATCAATTTTATATTTTTCAGGAGTTACTAAGAAGTGACTTCCATATCAAAGGCAATAGAATTGTTTCCATATGCTTGCAGGATAGATCAACCCATCTTTTTAAGTAGGAAAAAAGATTGCTTTTAAACAGAAAATACTTCTATCTTTTACACACGTCGACTTTAAAGCGGCGAAGATTTCATTTATACCTAAAACTTAAAGCTGTGTAACCCCTAGATAAAGATTTTCAAATGTGGTAGTAAAAAATGTCTAGAATTTAGGTTGATAATGTAATAATCTGTCAAATTTGAAGTCAGATGCTAACTGCCAATGAGAAGTAAATAAAACCAACCATAACCTTGAGCTCGTTAACAACTTAAATTAAGTATATAAAAAAATATAAATTTATTGAAATTTAAGAAAAAATAAACTTTAAAAAATATTCTATCTATAAGATATTTATTTTTCTTTCTCACAGGGGCAACCGCAACTAGTCAGTAGAAGCTGGAAACGCTTCCTACGGTAGAGCGGCACGGGTTCCAACGCCGCAGCGAAAGTGACGAACCCTCACAGAAAAAAACAAGTCAAAAAGAACAGCCACAGTCGAATTTGAAATCCAACTTACTGTAAGTTGGAGCAGGATTAAGTGTACATCCGAATACTATTAAAGAACTTATGCGCTTGTTATGTACTAAGCGACAAAAATCTGTACAAATTGAGAATTTAGCAAAGCTGTGTACATTAAGACTTATAACTATAACTACGAAAAATCGATACACGACTATCGACGACTCGTGAGCTCAGGGAGTCATGCAGCTTAATCATGTCATGGAACTGGTTCCTTAAACCGGATAACTCCAAAATGAGCCATATATTCCGTGAGGGATAAGCCTGGATCAGGAAAAGAGACTTACCTAAGGAGAGACGAAGACCAGCCACCAGGAGATCTACATTTCCGACCAGAAAATTGGCCACTCACCCCCGGATGGCGACAGGTTTTTATTCGCCCCTTAGAATTATGTTTACCACAGAAAAATAAAACTTGTTCCCGAAAACTGCAAACGGCAAACCAAGTCAGCAAGCCGAAAAATGAAATATAAAAATTGAGACTGATACTAAACTAAACTAATTTATTCATACATATATCTATTTAAATTATTTATTTATTTAACCTATTCATACAAACCCAAAACTATTGGAACATTGTTTGTTGTTATTTATTTATTGATGAGATTTGAAGAGGAAAGCTATTTTTGAATTGCGTATAAGTGTTTCGGAAATATCAGTTATTCTGAAAAACCCCTATTAAATGTTAATCCTCTTGCACACGTAATATTACCATGTAGGGGTTGTGACAATCTTCACGGTATATGGATAGATTGGGGATCGTTTTAAGCACATTTCGTAAAAACGTCAAAAAAAAATTTTTATGGAAGCCTAAATTGAATATTACAACTTTCACAGAGGTTGTGTCAATTTGCACGGTTTCACATTCGAAGGGGCATAGTTTTACCTAATTTCTGAATGAACTACAGGCAGCCCAAACCTACAGTTTTCGAAAAGTTCAAGTCTTTCAATTACGGCCTTACCCACGCGGTGACACTGTTCAGGCCAGCGAGAATGCGTACGCACCCGAGAAAGCAACCATCAAACGTTAACTTTAATTAATTCATACAACAGTGCCAGGCACACAGGTATCGCAAATGAATTCTGCCAAAACATTTACCACCAAATAGTGGTATCGATATATCGCCGATTGACAGGCTATGACCTACAAAATTCTATTGAGCAGATGTTGCAATTCGAGTCGAAGATGGCACTGATAGGGAGATAGTTGCAGCAGCGGAATAAATCTGGCGGGCAATCTGGCCATCTGAGGATTAAACGGGTTCGCTCCGAGATTATCTTAAATGGCACTCATGTGTCCAATGACCCAATTTTAGCAGAGGCCATGTAATATGGCGGGGAGCGGAAACGAAGATGATCAGCAGATATTGGTATAGTCGCAGCCATATTGCGGAACCAGACAGATGCAGCTAGAAGCTTAAGTTAAATTATGTGCCAAAAATAAAATAAAAGTGAGTGGTAGTATGTTAGTTAACATAGAGTGCGGTATTTATTATTTATCAATTATAGGGCAACCGGGGTCCCGACACAAATGGCCCCGGGAGATTTACTTGGGAGTTCGACTACATACTGGGCTGATTTACTTGGGAGTTCGAGTACATACTTGGCAGATTTACTTGGGAGTTCGAAAACATACTTGGCAGACAATTGCCCTTCGTGCCGGCCAGCAGTGGTCGCGAGGAGATCGCGAGTGTTAGTAAAATAATATAGATTACAGTGCAATAACGTACCTTTTGGCCTGTCCCTTCTTTTCCCCAGGAGCTTCTCAGGATTGGGTGACCCAACACGCACGCCCTGCGTGCGTACTTTTTGAGGGCCGTTTTTCCATGCGAGCTCTACCAATACATAACTGGTAGAGCATAACTTTCCGAGGTGCCTGTAGTCTTTTCCAAAAATACAGATCCTCTGCTTTGACCGATTAAATTTTGAAGACGGTGTCCAAGTCTTGGTCTTGAAGGCTGAGAAGGATAGATCAGTTAGACGAATCATAAATATAAACTATTTTACTTACCATTAAATTCATTAAATGTTTGTAAAACCGACAATGTCTGAGTAACTTGTCCCAGTGGGGGAGATGGAACCGCCGTAGTCGCAAGGAGGCCGGACGGCGCGTGTTTGGGTGGTGCCCAGCAGCATATAAAGGGTACCCATGGTAGGGAGGAAGCGCTTAGCTGAAACATCAAAAGCCACCAAATAAATCCCACATTTCTGTTAATGTTTAGTTTCAGTGATGCGGGACAGCGGAGTTGTCGATTTGTTTTTATGTTGCCAGCTGTGGCATTGGGGGCACTGCCACCGAAAATAAGCAGTTCGTAACACAGATAAACAACTTTTGGCCTTTATTTTCTGATTATTGAAAAATATATAACCATTTTCCAGATGGAGGTCCTGGCCGGTCACCTAGCGTCTAAAACTTTAAGTCGCGGTTTTTTAATTTGGCGTGCACCCTCCTTCGAAAACTAATGTACATGTCGTTCTAAAATTTGACAAAACCCGCAGGTACTGACGTCGATTTTTTTAATGATTATTTATATTTTTATAATAATTAATATATGAGTGATATATCCATAACTATTTCTAAGCAAAGTACTATCGATAACTTTATAAAGAAAATTTAAATCGCGATGTTCGGTCAATCGGCATTTTTAATTTTTGTAACAAATAAGAAGAAATGTAAATAAAAGAAGGAGAAGGTTAACGGAGTCAAAGGCCTCACTAAAATCTGTATATACAATGTCAGTCTGCATTTTTTCTTAAATCCATATATTACAATAGATTTCAATTCAAGAAGGTCGGTGGTGGTCGATCTTCGCTTAACAAAACCATGTTAACTTGGTGATATAAGCGAGGAACATAAATGTTACAAATGATTAATGATAATACGTTCAAATGCTTTAGGAATTGCCTTCGCACCTTTTTATGGAGTGCAATAATAAAAGAGTCCTTCCACACGTTTTTATTTGATTGTAGTTTCCTTTAAGACGATCATGATAAAATATGTCATGAATACAACGATAACGCCAAAAAAAAACCTTATTAAAAATACCACAGGACTTTTTTGACAACATAATAATTTGTAAAGATTCACGAAATGTATCAATACTGTTGTGGGCTTTCAAAATTTTACGGTATTTTTCGCACAATAGGGTGGCCGGAACTGGGGCTTGTGTTATTTATGTACAAATAAATGCCGATATATTTTGTACAACTTGGGCGGAATGTGCCTATTGTGGTAAGCAACTTATGCTTTCAATCGGAGAAAACCTAAAAAAAAAAACAATAATAAACAAAAAGCCGATTTTAGCGACTATTACCCATCTAAAAAGAGTGCGAAAGGGGGATACAGTTGTTTGAAAAAAACTATTCCGGTTTCCACTGTCTCCGACCTACTGAATTTAATGTTATATACCGCTTGCCCATCCTCAGCCATGTGGACCATATCCAAACCGTTTTCTTCTGGCTCTATTTATCTCCAAAATGTCAAATATTTGCTTGCTATGTAAATCCTCGCCTAAAATCGACATATGGATACGACTCCTGTTCGAGAGGAGGACGTAGAAAGTGGGTCATGTAGGTCAAATCTTCTAGGTAATAAACTGGAATGGATATTTTGCATGAAAACAAATGCATGCAAACAACTAATGCCCCAGATTTTACAACCCTCGGAGTTCAATTTTTGCCGTTAAAACCAGTACGCACAAAGGATTGGAGCGTTTTTCGCAGTTCTTGCCATCGCCTTCAGAGTCATCCCTGCTAGCTGATTTTCATTGAATATCCGATCTCAAGCTTTCTTGCATTCGCGGAAAAGTTCTTGGAGCGATAGGTATACCCTGTCAGGTCCAACTGCTGCCTCACAGAGGGGGTTCTTAGTATTCGTCGTGTTTTCTCGTAATACCACCTCGGATTTTATAAGGGATCTTTTTAGGAACGCAATTTTCACGCCATCACACATTATTTATTTTACATAATATTTTTTTGGTAGTCCCAACAAAGCAATTGTTTATTTTTGGCACCGCTAGATATGGCTTCAAAATCTTAATCTAAAGATTCATTATCCTACCTATCGCCAACTACCAAGTTTGAATTTCCTACACTCTTCTTTTTCGCCCATCCTTTCAGATATTCCAACAAGAAGTGACATACTGTTTGGCTGTGGAGTTTGGGAATGCTGAGTTCCGCAATAAGGTTCGAACGCTCTTTCTGCCCCTGGGTATTTCTCGTGCAAATGTTAAAACATACATATATACCCGGATGAAATGAACCCAATCCGATATAATTCATTATTAGGGACAAACGCAATCCACCAGCCTCCATCCAGCGTTTTTCTAGTTTATGTTTCCCCTCGGCCATGTTCTGGATTTGAGCAATAGCACTCTTTAAAAGCATTTCTAAGAAATGGCCTGTCAATTGTGCAGATCACGATTTTTATCCTCCTTACTGTCGTGCCCGTGTCTTTGCTCTTATTCTCTTTGTCGCTCATTGTAGATGGATGGATCCCATACGCCAAGATTGTTAAATAGAATTATTTTAACCAATGAGCCCTTACACAACGTGTGTGTCGCATATTGAGGATTTGAGTTATTTAAATCCAGTAAATTTTCAAAAAACCATGTGTAAACATTATTCAAACTGGATTATAATTTGGACTGGCAAGAAGAATTCTGGTACTGCTGGCATTTTTTAACACCATTTGCGTACATCAGTACACGAGAATGAATTATTACTAAGGGAAGGATCTTTATAAATAATGAAAGACTTAGTATGGCTGCCTTGTAGGGCACCGAAGGTAACATTATGTAGAGGGGAAATTTTTTTGAAATGCACTTTATGCCCGTGCTGTCACTGAGATAAACTTAATAACATAGTTTCTGTATAGTGAAGTCATTTTTATTTCTATATGATGGAAGTTTATGCACTTCGAACAGTACAAAGAAGTGGCCCAAGCACGTGAGGAAAAAAATTGTATGTAAATCGTGGAAAATTTAGAGGATAATAATTTCGTGTTAGTCTAACAGGAACACTGTTTTATAATTGTAGTTAAATTAAGCCATTGTAATCTATGGCGATAATTGTCTATCCCGTAGCAGATTGCACGAGTGGTTTTAACGTTTTCAAAGTGGTCGTGAGGACATAAATGACGATGAACATGTGGGCCAACCAAAATCCGTGATCAGCGAAAATTCCATCGAAACTGTGCATGAATTCATAAAAAGCAGCCGAAATCATCATTGAAATTCATGGAAATATAATTAAACATCTCCAAAACATCGATTTATCGCATTTTGACCGAACACTTGGGCTTACAAAAGGTGTGTGCACGGTTTGTTCCGCACAAATTGACTAACGTCCAAAAATTGGTCAGAATTCAACATTCGAAGGACATCATTAAAGAGGCAAAAAAGACCCGAATTTCCTTTACAAGATTGTGACTGGTGACGAAACTTGGTGTTTTCAATATGATTCCGAAACGAAACGCCAGAGTGCTGAATGGAAGGCGCCGGACGAGACGAAAGCCAAAACATCGCGCCTGGAGAAGTCAAAAGTGAAGACAAAGCTGATTTGTTTTTATTATTCCAAGGGTATTGTCCACAAAGAAATTGTTCCACCCGGCCAAAACGTTGATGCGGTATTCTACCTTGCAGTTTTGAAGCGTATGGAAAGAATTCTATTGCCTTTGATATGGAAATCACTTCTTAGTAACTCCTGAAAAATATAAAATTGATAGAACACATTTTACAAAACACGAAAAATTCACTTCAGGACCGTAGGAAGACGACAAGCACACATTTTACAAATACAAAAAGGGTCGGGACTACGAGGAAGAATTTTATTTCGTGACCAAACATCCATTTGTTTTTACGATTTCTCCGTAGTCAAATATTTCTATTTTTCGAATTGTTTTTTTTTTTAACATATTAATACAAGGTGAGTACCAAAGTAAAAAGGACTTAAAAAAAAAGACAGAACAAAAAGTTTTTTCGGAACAATAGATTTATTTTTTTCAAAATAGTCTCCTTCTGCTTTAATACAGCGTTTTGTACGGTCCAAAAGCATGTCGAAAGAGTGTTTTGTATGCCGGTGCAAGCCTTTTGAATGGCTTCTACGTCTGCATAACGCTTTCCTTTGATCGGCAAATGCACGTCGAATACGGCGCTCTATCAATTTTATATTTTTCAGGAGTTACTAAGAAGTGACTTCCATATCAAAGGCAATAGAATTGTTTCCATATGCTTGCAGGATAGATCAACCCATCTTTTTAAGTAGGAAAAAAGATTGCTTTTAAACAGAAAATACTTCTATCTTTTACACACGTCGACTTTAAAGCGGCGAAGATTTCATTTATACCTAAAACTTAAAGCTGTGTAACCCCTAGATAAAGATTTTCAAATGTGGTAGTAAAAAATGTCTAGAATCTAGGTTGATAATGTAATAATCTGTCAAATTTGAAGTCAGATGCTAACTGCCAATGAAAAGTAAATAAAACCAACCATAACCTTGAGCTCGTTAACAACTTAAATTAAGTATATAAAAAAATATAAATTTATTTAAATTTAAGAAAAAATAAACTTTAAAAAATATTCTATCTATATGATATTTATTTTTCTTTCTCACAGGGGCAACCGCAACTAGTCAGTAGAAGCTGGAAACGCTTCCTACGGTAGAGCGGCACGGGTTCCGACGCCGCAGCGAAAGTGACGAACCCTCACAGAAAAAAACAAGTCAAAAAGAACAGCCACAGTCGAATTTGAAATCCAACTTACTGTAAGTTGGAGCAGGATTAAGTGTACATCCGAATACTATTAAAGATCTTATGCGCTTGTTATGTACTAAGCGACAAAAATCTGTACAAATTGTGAATTTAGCAAAGCTGTGTACATTAAGACTTATAACTATAACTACGAAAAATCGATACACGACTATCGACGACTCGTGAGCTCAGGGAGTCATGCAGCTTAATCATGTCATGGAACTGGTTCCTTAAACCGGATAACTCCAAAATGAGCCATATATTCCGTGAGGGATAAGCCTGGATCAGGAAAAGAGACTTACCTAAGGAGAGACGAAGACCAGCCACCAGGAGATCTACATTTCCGACCAGAAAATTAACCACTCACCCCCGGATGGCGACAGGTTTTTATTCGCCCCTTAGAATTATGTTTACCACAGAAAAATAAAACTTGTTCCCGAAAACTGCAAACGGCAAACCAAGTCAGCAAGCCGAAAAATGAAATATAAAAATTGAGACTGATACTAAACTAAACTAATTTATTCATACATATATCTATTTAAATTATTTATTTATTTAACCTATTCATACAAATTCAAAACTATTGGAACATTGTTTGTTGTTATTTATTTATTGATTAGATTTGAAGAGGAAAGCTATTTTTGAATTGCGTATAAGTGTTTCGGAAATATCAGTTATTCTGAAAAACCCCTATTAAATGTTAATCCTCTTGCACACGTAATATTACCATGTAGGGGTTGTGACAATCTTCACGGTATATGGATAGATTGGGGATCGTTTTAAGCACATTTCGTAAAAACGTCAAAAAAAATTTTTTATGGAAGCCTAAATTGAATATTACAACTTTCACAGAGGTTGTGTCAATTTGCACGGTATCACATTCGAAGGGGCATAGTTTTACCTAATTTCTGAATGAACTACAGGCAGCCCAAACCTACAGTTTTCGAAAAGTTCAAGTCTTTCAATTACGGCCTTACCCACGCGGTGACACTGTTCAGGCCAGCGAGAATGCGTACGCACCCGAGAAAGCAACCATCAAACGTTAACTTTAATTAATTAATACAACAGTGCCAGGCACACAGGTATCGCAAATGAATTCTGCCAAAACATTTACCACCAAATAGTGGTATCGATATATCGCCGATTGACAGGCTATGACCTACAAAATTCTATTGAGCAGATGTTGCAATTCGAGTCGAAGATGGCACTGATAGGGAGATAGTTGCAGCCGCGGGATAAATCTGGCGGGCAATCTGGCCATCTGAGGATTAAACGGGTTCGCTCCGAGATTATCTTAAATGGCACTCATGTGTCCAATGACCCAATTTTAGCAGAGGCCATGTAATATGGCGGGGAGCGGAAACGAAGATGATCAGCAGATATTGGTATAGTCGCAGCCATATTGCGGAACCAGACAGATGCAGCTAGAAGCTTAAGTTAAATTATGTGCCAAAAATAAAATAAAAGTGAGTGGTAGTATGTTAGTTAACATAGAGTGCGGTATTTATTATTTATCAATTATAGGGCAACCGGGGTCCCGACACAAAGGGCCCCGGGAGATTTACTTGGGAGTTCGACTACATACTGGGCTGATTTACTTGGGAGTTCGAGTACATACTTGGCAGATTTACTTGGGAGTTCGAAAACATACTTGGCAGACAATTGCCCTTCGTGCCGGCCAGCAGTGGTCGCGAGGAGATCGCGAGTGTTAGTAAAATAATATAGATTACAGTGCAATAACGTACCTTTTGGCCTGTCCCTTCTTTTCCCCAGGAGCTTCTCAGGATTGGGTGACCCAACACGCACGCCCTGCGTGCGTACTTTTTGAGGGCCGTTTTTCCATGTGAGCTCTACCAATACATAACTGGTAGAGCATAACTTTCCGAGGTGCCTGTAGTCTTTTCCAAAAATACAGATCCTCTGCTTTGACCGATTAAATTTTGAAGACGGTGTCCAAGTCTTGGTCTTGAAGGCTGAGAAGGATAGATCAGTTAGACGAATCATAAATATAAACTATTTTACTTACCATTAAATTCATTAAATGTTTGTAAAACCGACAATGTCTGGGTAACTTGTCCCAGTGGGGGAGATGGAACCGCCGTAGTCGCAAGGAGGCCGGACGGCGCGTGTTTGAGTGGTGCCCAGCAGCATATAAAGGGTACCCATGGTAGGGAGGAAGCGCTTAGCTGAAACATCAAAAGCCACCAAATAAATCCCACATTTCTGTTAATGTTTAGTTTCAGTGATGCGGGACAGCGGAGTTGTCGATTTGTTTTTATGTTGCCAGTTGTGGCATTGGGGGCACTGCCACCGAAAATAAGCAGTTCGTAACACAGATAAACAACTTTTGGCCTTTATTTTCTGATTATTGAAAAATATATAACCATTTTCCAGATGGAGGTCCTGGCCGGTCACCTAGCGTCTAAAACTTTAAGTCGCGGTTTTTTAATTTGGCGTGCACCCTCCTTCGAAAACTAATGTACATGTCGTTCTAAAATTTGACAAAACCCGCAGGTACTGACGTCGATTTTTTTAATGATTATTTATATTTTTATAATAATTAATATATGAGTGATATATCCATAACTATTTCTAAGCAAAGTACTATCGATAACTTTATAAAGAAAATTTAAATCGCGATGTTCGGTCAATCGGCATTTTTAATTTTTGTAACAAATAAGAAGAAATGTAAATAAAAGAAGGAGAAGGTTAACGGAGTCAAAGGCCTCACTAAAATCTGTATATACAATGTCAGTCTGCATTTTTTCTTAAATCCATATATTACAATAGATTTCAATTCAAGAAGGTCGGTGGTGGTCGATCTTCGCTTAACAAAACCATGTTAACTTGGTGATATAAGCGAGGAACATAAATGTTACAAATGATTAATGATAATACGTTCAAATGCTTTAGGAATTGCCTTCGCACCTTTTTATGGAGTGCAATAATAAAAGAGTCCTTCCACACGTTTTTATTTGATTGTAGTTTCCTTTAAGACGATCATGATAAAATATGTCATGAATACAACGATAACGCCAAAAAAAAACCTTATTAAAAATACCACAGGACTTTTTTGACAACATAATAATTTGTAAAGATTCACGAAATGTATCAATACTGTTGTGGGCTTTCAAAATTTTACGGTATTTTTCGCACAATAGGGCGGCCGGAACTGGGGCTTGTGTTATTTATGTACAAATAAATGCCGATATATTTTGTACAACTTGGGCGGAATGTGCCTATTGTGGTAAGCAACTTATGCTTTCAATCGGAGAAAACCTAAAAAAAAAACAATAATAAACAAAAAGCCGATTTTAGCGACTATTACCCATCTAAAAAGAGTGCGAAAGGGGGATACAGTTTGAAAAAAACTATTCCGGTTTCCACTGTCTCCGACCTACTGAATTTAATGTTATATACCGCTTGCCCATCCTCAGCCATGTGGACCATATCCAAACCGTTTTCTTCTGGCTCTATTTATCTCCAAAATGTCAAATATTTGCTTGCTATGTAAATCCTCGCCTAAAATCGACATATGGATACGACTCCTGTTCGAGAGGAGGACGTAGAAAGTGGGTCATGTAGGTCAAATCTTCTAGGTAATAAACTGGAATGGATATTTTGCATGAAAACAAATGCATGCAAACAACTAATGCCCCAGATTTTACAACCCTCGGAGTTCAATTTTTGCCGTTAAAACCAGTACGCACAAAGGATTGGAGCGTTTTTCAGTTCTTGCCATCGCCTTCAGAGTCATCCCTGCTAGCTGATTTTCATTGAATATCCGATCTCAAGCTTTCTTGCATTCGCGGAAAAGTTCTTGGAGCGATAGGTATACCCTGTCAGGTCCAACTGCTGCCTCACAGAGGGGGTTCTTAGTATTCGTCGTGTTTTCTCGTAATACCACCTCGGATTTTATAAGGGATCTTTTTAGGAACGCAATTTTCACGCCATCACACATTATTTATTTTACATAATATTTTTTTGGTAGTCCCAACAAAGCAATTGTTTATTTTTGGCACCGCTAGATATGGCTTCAAAATCTTAATCTAAAGATTCATTATCCTACCTATCGCCAACTACCAAGTTTGAATTTCCTACACTCTTCTTTTTCGCCCATCCTTTCAGATATTCCAACAAGAAGTGACATACTGTTTGGCTGTGGAGTTTGGGAATGCTGAGTTCCGCAATAAGGTTCGAACGCTCTTTCTGCCCCTGGGTATTTCTCGTGCAAATGTTAAAACATACATATATACCCGGATGAAATGAACCCAATCCGATATAATTCATTATTAGGGACAAACGCAATCCACCAGCCTCCATCCAGCGTTTTTCTAGTTTATGTTTCCCCTCGGCCATGTTCTGGATTTGAGCAATAGCACTCTTTAAAAGCATTTCTAAGAAATGGCCTGTCAATTGTGCAGATCACGATTTTTATCCTCCTTACTGTCGTGCCCGTGTCTTTGCTCTTATTCTCTTTGTCGCTCATTGTAGATGGATGGATCCCATACGCCAAGATTGTTAAATAGAATTATTTTAACCAATGAGCCCTTACACAACGTGTGTGTCGCATATTGAGGATTTGAGTTATTTAAATCCAGTAAATTTTCAAAAAACCATGTGTAAACATTATTCAAACTGGATTATAATTTGGACTGGCAAGAAGAATTCTGGTACTGCTGGCATTTTTTAACACCATTTGCGTACATCAGTACACGAGAATGAATTATTACTAAGGGAAGGATCTTTATAAATAATGAAAGACTTAGTATGGCTGCCTTGTAGGGCACCGAAGGTAACATTATGTAGAGGGGAAATTTTTTTGAAATGCACTTTATGCCCGTGCTGTCACTGAGATAAACTTAATAACATAGTTTCTGTATAGTGAAGTCATTTTTATTTCTATATGATGGAAGTTTATGCACTTCGAACAGTACAAAGAAGTGGCCCAAGCACGTGAGGAAAAAAATTGTATGTAAATCGTGGAAAATTTAGAGGATAATAATTTCGTGTTAGTCTAACAGGAACACTGTTTTATAATTGTAGTTAAATTAAGCCATTGTAATCTATGGCGATAATTGTCTATCCCGTAGCAGATTGCACGAGTGGTTTTAACGTTTTCAAAGTGGTCGTGAGGACATAAATGACGATGAACATGTGGGCCAACCAAAATCCGTGATCAGCGAAAATTCCATCGAAACTGTGCATGAATTCATAAAAAGCAGCCGAAATCATCATTGAAATTCATGGAAATATAATTAAACATCTCCAAAACATCGATTTATCGCATTTTGACCGAACACTTGGGCTTACAAAAGGTGTGTGCACGGTTTGTTCCGCACAAATTGACTAACGTCCAAAAATTGGTCAGAATTCAACATTCGAAGGACATCATTAAAGAGGCAAAAAAGACCCGAATTTCCTTTACAAGATTGTGACTGGTGACGAAACTTGGTGTTTTCAATATGATTCCGAAACGAAACGCCAGAGTGCTGAATGGAAGGCGCCGGACGAGACGAAACCCAAAACATCGCGCCTGGAGAAGTCAAAAGTGAAGACAAAGCTGATTTGTTTTTATTATTCCAAGGGTATTGTCCACAAAGAAATTGTTCCACCCGGCCAAAACGTTGATGCGGTATTCTACCTTGCAGTTTTGAAGCGTATGGAAACAATTCTATTGCCTTTGATATGGAAATCACTTCTTAGTAACTCCTGAAAAATATAAAATTGATAGAACACATTTTACAAAACACGAAAAATTCACTTCAGGACCGTAGGAAGACGACAAGCACACATTTTACAAATACAAAAAGGGTCGGGACTACGAGGAAGTATTTTATTTCGTGACCAAACATCCATTTGTTTTTACGATTTCTCCGTAGTCAAATATTTCTATTTTTCGAATTGTTTTTTTTTTTAACATATTAATACAAGGTGAGTACCAAAGTAAAAAGGACTTAAAAAAATAGTTTTTTCGGAACAATAGATTTATTTTTTTCAAAATAGTCTCCTTCTGCTTTAATACAGCGTTTTGTACGGTCCAAAAGCATGTCGAAAGAGTGTTTTGTATGCCGGTGCAAGCCTTTTGAATGGCTTCTACGTCTGCATAACGCTTTCCTTTGATCGGCAAATGCACGTCGAATACGGCGCTCTATCAATTTTATATTTTTCAGGAGTTACTAAGAAGTGACTTCCATATCAAAGGCAATAGAATTGTTTCCATATGCTTGCAGGATAGATCAACCCATCTTTTTAAGTAGGAAAAAAGATTGCTTTTAAACAGAAAATACTTCTATCTTTTACACACGTCGACTTTAAAGCGGCGAAGATTTCATGTATACCTAAAACTTAAAGCTGTGTAACCCCTAGATAAAGATTTTCAAATGTGGTAGTAAAAAATGTCTAGAATCTAGGTTGATAATGTAATAATCTGTCAAATTTGAAGTCAGATGCTAACTGCCAATGAGAAGTAAATAAAACCAACCATAACCTTGAGCTCGTTAACAACTTAAATTAAGTATATAAAAAAATATAAATTTATTGAAATTTAAGAAAAAATAAACTTTAAAAAATATTCTATCTATAAGATATTTATTTTTCTTTCTCACAGGGGCAACCGCAACTAGTCAGTAGAAGCTGGAAACGCTTCCTACGGTAGAGCGGCACGGGTTCCGACGCCGCAGCGAAAGTGACGAACCCTCACAGAAAAAAACAAGTCAAAAAGAACAGCCACAGTCGAATTTGAAATCCAACTTACTGTAAGTTGGAGCAGGATTAAGTGTACATCCGAATACTATTAAAAAACTTAGGCGGGGCTTGCTTGGCGACCCCACGGACATAATAATGGAAATCGGCGGAAAACTCAATAAGGATCCCCGAGAAGGAGCAGAATCAGGACAACAAATTTGCTGTGTAATCAGTGGGCCTTGCCAGGCGATGCCAGGAAAGTTTACAAGTTTCATCAGAAATGGCTTTCAGAGTATGGGTAAGGCTACGTACGTGCGGCGGCCAGACCTTATGCCAGCCGACATGGTCCTGGAGTTGTAGTCAGAGCTACTTAGGCTCAGCACACTGTATAAACCAGAGAACAAGATGCTTGTTTACGTCGCAATTTGGTTGTTGTTGGAGGCGCCGAGCATGGGTCAGGCACCGGTGCCCTGGGAACGCAAACTGGTAAGTCGTGCCAAACTAACGCTCTTCAAGACAGTTTTAACCGAGTTGGAGCAGCAGCTTTCGGCACTTCAGCAACCTCTGGCAGTGGTGGCGGTGCCGGAACGGACTGAAATTGTCATTCAAACCTTCAACACCGGGCAGGGCTTTTTGAACATCAACCGAGAGTTGATCCTTTCCAACATTCTTGGCATCTTGGCTAAGCGCGGAATCGAGCTACACAAGCACTATCCGGAAATTTTTCACCGCCTTCAAACATACATACATACATCGGGGGAAGAGCGATAAATTCAGTCCGGTAACATTGCATCCGCGAGTTTCACAAACCGGCTAAAGCTTCGTCTGCATTATCATGCCGACGCAAACGAACAGTAACTTAATGAAGCTTCTCTCAGCGACGGACTGTGGCTATCGTATCGAGCTACTATCGATGTATGCTAGACGATGATGAGCTACTTAAGACCACAAGAAAAACAGTTGACTAAAGGCAGAAAAAACAATTGCAGCGGTAGCGAAGAGCTTTAGAAGTAAAGAAGCGGCAGTGCAAACGCTTGACTCTCCAAACTTTTTGGCGACTTCTTGAAATAAATCAAATAACACTATTTTTAAGAGTGTTTTTCAACTATGATGACGGCTATAATGCCCAAATTAAATGTGTTTTTCCAATTTATTTCTTTGATGACAAATAAAAAGTAAATTTGTAATATAATAAATAAATTATACTTTTTTAACACGTTTTCTAAAAATACTTAATGGATATTGTTCTAGAAATTTTATGATTTCCATCCCAGACCAGTGCATCAAGGTCATTATCCATGGAAACGGTTTACAAAGGTTTCTTAGAAACTTAAAGTTTCATATTTAATAAAGTATTTTGAGTGAGGATAAGTTCAATGTAAACTATTTAAAAAAAGTTGGATGTTTGGTTCTAACAAATAGAAAATATTTAAAATATTTTTTTAATGAATGTATTTTTATTTTGTCAAAACAAAATATTCCTTTTAAGAGCTTTTAAACTTCCCTAACAACAATAATAACTAGGAGTAATAATAGCAGTTTTAGCTAACAATGTCGATGTTTTTTAGGGCTTTTCTATGACTTGTTGATTTTTAAAGAAATAAAATTACTCAAGCCTGTGTATTGATAACTTTTGGTTTGACTTACTCGAAAGTCAGAACATAACAATATAATCAGAAGACATGTATACAGGTACACGGGTGGGCCTTATGACAGCTATTTGATATCGTCATCCGATTTGCAGACCCTTACAGAGCGTATTATGATTACATTCATAATTTTGCAACGCAGTTTCGGAATTGTTTCCGACCGACGAAATGTTCACCAAAAACATGTGCTGAATGTTATAAATCCTTCCAAGCAAGAAAGGAAGTTAACTTCGGCAAGCCGAAGTTTGTATACCCTTGCAGTTATAAAAAATAATCAATAATTTTATTTAATTGAATTCGAAAATCTTAAAAACATAAAAATGTATATTCCCAATATTATAAGATAATATGTCAAAAGCCCCAAAGCTATAATTTGTTTCACATTATTTTCCACCAATTATCCGATCTTTCCTATGACAGTTATATGATAAGTCGTCCGATTTTAATAAAATTTAATTAGAAATTCAGAACTAATTAAAGAATGTTATTTTCAAGCTTTTAAGGTTATGTTAAACAAGAAAGGAAGTTAGCTTCGGCAAGCCGATGTTTGTATACCCTTGCAGTTATAAAAAATAATCAATAATTTTATTTAATTGAATTCGAAATTCTCAAAAATATAAAAATGTATATTCCCAGTATTATAAGATAATATGTCAAAAGCCCCAAAGCTATAATTTGTTTCACATTATTTCCCACCAATTATCCGATCGTTGCTATGACAGCTATACGGATACAGTCATCCGATTTTAAAAAAATTTAATTCGAAATTCAGAACTAATTAAAAAATGCTATTTTCAAGCTTATAAGGTCATATGTTAAAAAACACAAATGATATAATTTTTATTTAATGTTTTCCTACTAATTTTCCGATCGTTCTTATGGCAGCTATATGATATAGTCGTCCGATTTTGATAAAATTTAATTCGGAATTCAAAACCAAATAAAAATTGTTATTTCCAAGCTTAGGAGGTTATAAGTTAAAAAACACCGAAGAAAAAATTTTTGAATATTATTTTACCATTAATTTTCCGATTGTTCCTATGGGAGCTATATGATATAGTTCTCCGATTTTGATCAAATTTATTTCGAAATTCAGAACTAATTTAAAAATGTTATATCCAAGCTTAGAGAGGTATATGTTAAAAAACACCTAAGATATCATTTTTTAAAATTTTTTTCCCCGTTAGTTCCTATGGGAGCTATAAGATATAGTTGTCCGATCCGGTTCCGACTTATTTACTACCTGCAATAGAAAGAAGACTTTTGGGAAAGTTTCATCCTGGTAGCTTTAAAACTGACATGGCTAGATCGACTCGTCTTGTGACGCTGATCAAGAATATATATACTTTATGGGGTCGGAAACGTCTCCTTCACTGCGTTGCAAACTTCTGACTGAAATTATTATACCCTCTGCAAGGGTATAAAAAGCAAATGTCTGTTGCTTGCATTGAAATGATGCATTTATCAAAAATGGTGTTGTATGCATCAACTAACCACATTCTGGTTAGCGCATACAAATTTTTCCAAGGAATGCACCTTTTAAAAATAAATATCTTTAATTTTTTCGGAGGAATACAGAAAACAGGATTTAAATAAACAAGTTTTTGTTATTATTTAAGAACAAAAATAGTTTCTAATAATTTATGTAGTGTACTAATATTTATAATTTATAATAATTTATGTAATGTAATGAATGAAAATAATGTGTTAAAATAAATACACTTAACTTAAATGTAAAAATATTTATGGAAAGGTTGTTACGAAATTAACTTTTTAAAAATAACACTATAGACGAGTGTCTCGATTAAAAGATACCCGTTACTCAGTTTTTGATTTTAAAAATAAAGCAGTTAATAATGTTGAGAAGACCGAATGATCAACTAGCTATAGCTACATAGTTTTTACCGTCCATTTTAGGTGCAAATTTTTTCGGATTGCTTTGGGGACATCAGGCCGCGTTCTGGGGCTCCATTTAATGGAGAGGGTGTGAAATTGACCTGGCTGCAAATAATTCTGAGCCGTATTAGAAAGAAATAGCTCACTAATGAATTCGGACAGAGTGTTTATGCACACACGAATCGGCCCAATTCATGAAATGAAAGAAGTATATGAATTCAACATTAAAGTGTGAAATTGTGACAATAAACACCCTATGTAATTATCGCGGTTGCCTGATCGATAGAAATACATAAATATGTTTTACTTTACTCTTCTTATTGATGCTATTTTATCACTTTAACCCTTTTGTTAGTAACCGGGTACCCGGGTACCCACCGCGGTGTATCTGTGTGAATAACTTAAAGAAAGTTCAATATTTCATTTTAAGCTCTCAAATCGTCGTTTTTTAACTTAAAAGAAAGCTAGTTGTGAGTTCATTTAATTGATTTATTATTTTTTTTTTTTTTAAATAAGCTTAAACTCCAGACATTGCCCCATTAGCAACCGGGTACCCGGGTACCCACAGTGGAATGCCTAGGACTATAATATATATAAATAAATTGAATAAATAAATAAATAAATTTTTCTTTTGGAGTCCCTGGACCAGGATTTACCACGACTGTTTCTGTCAGTTCATGGCCTAAAATACTTTGAATTATTTGTGGATTCGCAGTACGATGTTCAATCATTGGCAATGATAGTTCTTCACTTAGCTTACGCATAAATTGACGACGTTCTGTCGTTTTTTTGGTAATCATTTTATTATTTTCATAAGAAATTATATATGTCGCAAGTGAAGAAATATCTAGCATGTTGAAGAACATTGCAATTGGCCATCTCGAAGATCGTCGTTGACTGGTGTATCTCCGCACCATTTGATCCATTGTGTCGACGCCAGCTTTATATTTATTATAAACATTTATTATTTCGGGTTTTCTTTTAGCGTCATCACCAACTGATGCATCTGAATGCATCGTAGACAACAGAATGACAGCTTTTTTTTTTTAGGAACGTAAGAACACATGGTAACCTTTTCGTGAAATCCAAAAACTGTCGAGTACTGCTCCCGTGTCTTATTTGCTCCCATAACACTAGGGATGTATGGTTTATTTTTTTAACCGTGCCAACAATAGTAATATTCCACGATAACAAATGTTTAGCAACGGGTAGAGTAGTAAAGAAGTTATCCATGCAGATATTTCTACCACTACCTCGGTACGAAGCCGCCAATTCTTTCACTACTCTTTCACCCTGATTCTTTTCTCGAGTGTTATCTGTTTTCCCAGTGTACATAATCCCTTGCAAAGGATATGCGTTTTCTGCATCACAAATCCACTAGATCTTTATACCATACTTAGCTGGTTTCGATGGTATATATTGAGTAAACCCAGTACGGCCACGGTATGGATATAGCTGTTCATCAATCGTCAAGTTTGCAGTTGGTTTGTACATCTGAGCTAAATTGGAATTCAGCATTGTCCACACATCACGAATTGCAGCTGCCTTGTCTTCTTTTTTACGTTGACTTCGAGTATTACTGTCGTCGAATCTCAAAAAACGCAGAATATTATGGAATCTCGTCAATCCCATCGTCGCGCGATACAGTGGATAAGAATTCGAGTGCCACATGTCAAAAGCATGCACCAGCACAAATCAAGATACCGAAGAATGACTACCTGGACTGTCCCAAATAGGTTTCAGATGTCATTCACAACTCACACAACTTTTTTTTTCTTTACATTTTCACTTACTATTAATATTTCAAGAAAAAAATATTTTAGAAAAATTTTTTTTAATAAAATTAAAAAAAAATTTTAATATTCAGAATTGTGGTAAGAATTGCTAAAAGACGTCGGTAAAGTTGGTTACTAACATAAGGGTTAAGGCCAAGCCGACACCGACAGAACGCAATACATGACTCAGTCAGGGGTGTCACGAAAACCGGCGACGGATTTGGGGACGGTTGCTTTGGAAACCAACCCATCTAAAAGATAGCACAGCACTTATTAATTTAAAAGATTAACCCAGACGTCAAGAATATTGGAAGGAGTTCTGGAAGTACACATCAAAATCATTATCAAAAATATAATTCACATTCGCATGGTTATCCAAATTATAACAACAAAAACACTTCAAGAGATAATAATAATTAAATAAATCCTCAAGGTTCACCAAATAAAAAACAAATTCCTTCTAAGAACCAAGGTATTTACAAGGTGAGTTTCAAAGTAAACGGGACTTTAAAAAAAAAGACAGAACAAATAGTTTTTTCTGCTTTAATACAGCGTTTTGTACGGTCCAAAAGCATGTCGAACGAGTGTTTTAGCTCGTTGCCCGGTATGGCCTCCAGTATGCCGGTGCAAGCCTTTTGAATGGCCTGTACGTCTGCATAACGCTTTCCTTTCATCGGCAAGTGCATTTTTCCGAAAAGGTAAAAGTCGCACAGTGCCATATTCGGGCTGAACACGTCGAATACGGCGCACCAAACGCTTAAAAAATCAAAGGTAGAATACCGCATTAACGTTTTGGCCGGGTGTAACAATTTATTTGTGTACAATACCCTTGGAATAATAAAAACAAATCAGCTTTGTCTTCACTTTTGACTTCTCCAGGCGCGATGTTTTGGGTCAAAATGCGATAAATCGATTTTTTGGAGATGTTCAATTTTATTTCCATGAATTTTAATGATGATTTCCGCTGCTTTTTATGATTTCATGCACAGTTTCGATGGAATTTTCGTTGATCACGGATTTTGGTTGACCCACATGTTCATCGTTATTTATGTCCTCACGACCACTTTGAAAACGTTGAAACCACTCGTGCACTCTGATACGGGATAGGCAATCATCGCCATAAACTTGTTTCATCAATTGAAATGTTTCGGTAAAAGTTTTACCAACTTTAAAAAAACATTTAATGTTGGCTCTTTGTTGGAAGCTCATTTTCGCACCGATGACAAAAACTTACTGACACTTAAAACGCAGTATCCTAACTTCCAATAGATGAAATGTCATGAAATTTGTCTAGAAGTCGATAAATGATAGCAGATTCTACACACCATTTGACATATAGATTGCGCCACTAGAGGGCGCTAGATTAAAAGGTCCTGTTTACTTTGGAACTCGCCTTGTAAATACCAGAGTATAGGAAACTTTATAGATACCCTTAAACTTTCGATGAAGAAGTTAATAAGCAAATAAATGAAATGATTGAACAGGGAATAAATCGTAAATCAAAATCTCCCTATCGTTTGGATAGTTCCAAAAAGAGCGACACAGAGTGAAAACCGAAATTCAGACTACTAATCAACGACCAATTCCCGATACCCAGAATAGATCAAATATTTGACAAGATGTTAATATTTCACTACTATTGATTTAGCCAAAGGATTCCATTAAATTCAAGTGGAACCAGAATCAATATCTAAAACAGCAATATCAACTAAATATGGTCATTACAAATATATTCGAATGCGATTCGATCTTAAAAATGCCCCCGCTGCTTTTTCAAAATTATGACCAATTTATTAGAAGATTTAATCTATAAAGATTGTTTAGTATATCTCGATCATATAATAATTTTCATTAAATGAAGAATATGAAGAACATATTCTATCATTGAAAAAAAGATTGAAAAAATTACGAAATGCAAATTAAAAATTAAAATTTGATTAATGTGAATTTATGAAAATGTAGACAGAGTATAAAATCAAACTCAAAGAAAATGCCATCATAAATTTCCCAATATCAAGAACGAGCAGCTGTGCACGCAGTACGTATGCTTAATGCGGGACTAATGTAAATGAGTCGACTTGAAATGCTTTATTATACACATTAAAACATTTCCATGTTCCCCATTAAAAATAGTTTTCAAACTATCGGTTTTTGATTTTATTTTTTCAATTTTTAATTGCTTATATTATTTTTGGTATGTGTTATATATGTAGATATGTATTTATTTTATATATATTTATTTATTATTGTTATTTTTTATTATTGAATCGAAATTAAGGTTTTTCATTAGTGACTTCAAGTAAAGAGTAACATTTTTTGTTGTTACCTCCTTGATCATATACTACACCCCTTACTTTAAACCCAATATTTACAAATAAGGCTTTTTAAGCATTCCCCTTTGTTTGTTTCGGGTACGAAATAATGTAATATAAATTTCCATTTTTTTAAATGCCCCATTTAACAAATACGATAATGTGCCTTCCCATTTTATTTGATATGTACGTATTATATACATACGTATGTACAGTTTATCGTACAGTATTTCAAATTAAAATAATATTTCGTTAAATGACGTTATGTCATTTAATTTTGATTTAATAATGACTATTGTTACCCCATTTTGATTCTCTTTTTCATAAATAGTTAATAGTTAATATAAAAAAACATACATAAATGTTTTTATTTCACTTATTCTAAAATCAAAATATGAAATAAAATAAATACAAAAATAATCAACCTGCTCAATAAGCGGGCTGCAGCGAAATATGAACAATAATGTCTTTGGTATGTCTGTGGTTGTCATGGGAGTTTTTGTATGTGTTGTCACTCTGGATTTTTGTCATTTTTGAAATTTTGTTATATACTTAGTAACATATCGGGTCATACCTTTCCAATTATAATTTCTTTTGACCTTGGCCAAGGTTTTAGTTATGGCAGTGTGACCTCCTTGTACTGGATCATTGTGAAATGTAGACAGTATAGCTTCTTTTTCCTTATCAATATATATTACGGTCACCGGATTAAGTAGCGCTAATCACAATAATTCCAGGGTTTTGTTGTCTACTTTTTTAAAATCATCTATTGAAACTTGTTCAAAGAATTTTTCCCACGGTGCCACTTTTAGGGGGCTTATTTTATGCATACCGGCTTGCATTCCAAGCCTTTGAAAGAACTGACCTAAACCAAGAATTCCATCGGTAAATAAATCGCTAAAATTACATCTTGCAGTAATTTGTTTTCCATGTTTGAAGAAACAGCTAATATTATTGACTACTTTACGTACTTCGTCATTATTGATGACTCTGTAAACGTTGATAACGAATCTGCTACGTAGTAGTCTTTACCTTTTAGATACTCTACAGTGAAGTTGTACTCTTCTAATCTACGTTCGTCGTAGTTCGAAAGTGATTCACAATTTAATTTATCAATGCTGAATACTTTAATTTTTGTTGTGTTAAGTAGTCTAATAAAAGCATTTGCAGGGGATGCTATGGTGTTTGCTATGTATATACCATGCTTCATTTCTTGGTATGGAATCAATACACTGTCTTCTTTTAAATCTATTTTAATTTTTCGGTCAGCTTGGTATCTTGCTGGCAGAATTATAAAGTTATTGCCAAAACTGTATGATATTGGACCATAAATTGGGAGTTTTAAGTTATTTGGTCTAACTAAAAAAACAACGACTATCAAATACCCATTACTCAGTATAAGGGAGTAAATGGGAAATAGAGATGTGTAACCAGCAAAGATATATTTTAGGGCGCCACTTACCGGCTATTTCAGTAGATGCTAAGTAGGAGGCAGACAGATTTAAGCGTTTAAGCCGTTTGTGGGCATTAGAGTGGGCTTGGCACCCCGCTGAAACAAACTTGCGCTGCGCAGGAAGCCCAGGCGTCTGCATGCAAAGTCTGCCTGTTCTAGCTCTTATAGTTTCCAAGATCTCAGAGTTCATACGGACAGACAGACAGACGGACAGACGGACATTGCTAGATTTACTCGGCTAGTGATCCTGATCAGGATCTACGTGTTACATATTTTCCGACGAATCTAGTATACCCTTTTATTCTACGAGTAACGGGTATAAGAACGATTTAGCGTCGCTTGTAAACAGTCGATACAATATTTTTTCCCTCGTGCTTTAGTACGTTTGATTAATTTTTACTTTGAGGTATTTTTCATATTTTATTTCATATAATTTTCTTTAAGAAGGAACTTTTTGTTTTCTTATAATGTCTGGCTTAAATTGTACTTGATGCACGTTTTACGGGCCAGTGCAAAGTTAAAGATTTTATTGGTTGATTTTATCCATGAGTGTTTTTGGGTTTATAAAGCGTTGGTCAAAGGAATTTGATGAGCCTTATACGAGCAAACTATTATTTACCCCCCTTTTCCGTCTTATTTTGGAATATTGTTCGTCAGCTTGGAGTTTACAATATCAAGTGCACATCGAACGTATTAAGTCGGTACAAAAGAAATTTCTATTATTTGCCCTTCGTAATTTGAACTACGATTAAAACGTAAGGCTTCCTTCCTACCAGAGTAGAATACAATTGCTTACTTTATCTACACCTGTAAATCGTAGAACAATGCTTGGTACTATTTTTATACAAAATCTTATAAGAGGTTATGTTGATTATGCAGAATTTGAAAACCTCCTAACATTCAATGATCCTGTTAGACTAATTCGAAGTAATTATCCTCTAAATTTGATGATATACATCAAGTTTTTGTCTGCCCTTTCGCGTTTTATGTAATAACTATAACAACCTTTATCACTTAATTTGCATTTCAACTTCTATCCCGGTATTAAAAACTAATAATTTAACTCACTTGCTTCATTCTTAGTTGTGTCTTTTATTTTCATTTGTGTCCCGTCTCTATTTGTTTTCTGTATCTTCCTCGCGATTTCGTATTTTTTGCCCAAATTAATAATAGGCCCCCGCGCGTTATAAGTACGTGTTTGTGCTGTTCGAAATGCATCAATGTCCATCAACTGTAAGCCAATCTTCGGATGGCTTGAAGTCTAACTGACATTTGTCCGTATGAACGCTTAGATCTCGGAAACTATAAGAGTTAGAATATGCAGGCTTGCAGATTCTTGGGCTTCCTACACAGCGGGGTGCTACGCCCAATCTAACGTCCACAATCCGCCAAAATCTGTAGCGCCCACAGTTTTAACGGTAGAAAACAAATTGTAACTGAAATGTAATTGACTCATCAATACCTATCGATTGCCTAAAAAAATGTGACAACCCCACTCTAACCCGCACCACATATCATATACTGAAATAGCCAGTAGATGTCGCTTTCCAATATTTTATTGCTCCTTATATATCTCCATTCTCATTTTGCTCCCTCAAGCTGAGTAAGGGGTATCTGATATTCGAGGCACTCGACTATAGCATTCTTCCTTCTTTTTATCATAGGTAGAGTTATAATATTTATATTGTTGATTATTTCGTCTATGCTTTTCCTCTGTTATTTCGTTTATATTTGATTCTAATATTTCTACTAAAATTATTATTTTAGTTATTATTATTATAATAGCCATGACCATTTCTTTACCGCAATAATTACCTCTATTTTTTAATTACCGCCCTGGTCATGTGCTGCTTAGGCGTTCAAACTTGCATTTGCGTTGCCTTTCTATTCAGTACTAAATTGTAAGTACTTAGCGATGTATTCGTTGATCCTTGTAAAGTTTCCTGTTATGTAAGTTTTTAGTTTTCCATGCTCACAATTTTTAATAATTGATGCTAAGTAGGCGGCAGACAGATTAAAGCATTTAAGCCGTTTGTGGGCATTAGAGTGGGCGGGGCACTCCGCTGAAACAAACTTGCGCTGCGCAGGACGCCCTTGGGTCTGCATGCAAAGTCTGCCTGTTCTAGCTCTTATAGTTTCCAAGATCTCAGCGTTCATACAGACAGACAGACGGACAAACGGAACAAATCTACTCGGCTAGTGATCAGGAATATATATACTTAATGGGGTCGGAAACGCTTCCTTCTACGTGTTACATACTTTCCGACGAATCTAGTATACCCTTTTATTCTACGAGTAACGGGTATAAGAACGATTTAGCGTCGCTTGTAAACAGCTGTGTTTCCTTTGAGCTCTGAATTTTTGTATTTATCAGTGATTTTGTACGAGTGTTTTGTGTATATTTATTTACAAAGCTTAACCTAACAATTGTGTTAGAAATTTTAAATAGATCGCCCAGTAAACGGGTATGTGTTTATGGTTATTTTAACATTTCTGTTAAATTTGTTTAAACTTTTAGCGTTGTTAGTGTAATTTATGCTCTCTTAACTTGCTAGAACTCTTTTACTCCCTCTCAATCTCTCCCGCTCTATTTCATAGCTGTAATTTACCCTCTCTATAAACATGCTGAATTTCTGGTAGACTTTCTCGGTGCTATTTCTGTAACTCTCTCTTTACATTGTATTTATTTTTGCTTAAAGTTGTTAGTGTCGCACAAGCCACGCTCAGTCGATACAATATTTTTCTCTCGTGCTCTCGTACGTTTGACTAATTTTCGCGATTTTCTTTGAGGTATTTTTTATATTTTATTTTATATAATTTTCTTTAAATAAGAACTATTTATTTTCTTATAATGGCTCTTGTCTGGTTTAAGAAAAATTGTACTCGTGCGTCTTTAACTGAAGACCCCTTTATTTTATGCTGGATCTGTGATTCGATGATGCACGTTTTACCGGCAGTTGCATTTATTTACCGCCAGAGTTAAAGATTTTATTGATTTTAATTCCGGTCTTATTAACCGTTTATTAACCGAGTCGCCTAAACGCAAAAAGACAGCTTAACCGCCGTTAATACAAATATGGAATCCAACCCAAGTCCGAACTTGGTAGCAGCACACTATGGGAAATTTTACAACTTTTTGTGGCATTAATTAATAATTAATTAATTAATTAACAAAGTAATATTTACAAGTTCTGTTTTTTGAATTAAGTATATAAAATCTAAAGGAAATAAACAAATAAATATGGGCGTGGATCCGCCTTTTTTTTTTTTAAAATAACTTTTTATCTTTTTACTAAAATAAAAAAATCTTTTATCGTTTTTTTGTTTAAATGGCCGAACCTTAAATAAAAAAAATTTTTTGTTATTTATTTCCCCCATTTTTTAGGACAAATCGCAATTTTACTTTTAATTACCATTTTAATTCTTAAAAAATACTAAAATCCTTTATATCTACGTTAAGTAAGTGAAATGATGTTGTAAAATATTTTTAAAATAATTTATATTTAATAACAAAGAAGGTTCCTTTTTTTTTTGAAGCTAACGTTGGAAGTGAAACTTATTAGACAAAAATGCGGGAAATATACAGTATTAGGAAGGGTTCTTAAAAGCCAAATTTTAGAGAAAGTGCACAAAAGTGCACTTTTATACTAACTGAGCCTAATGAGAATTAAATGCTCCACAAAATAAAAAAGGCTTTAGTGGTGGAGCGAGCTGGACTCACTTTGTAGCTCTATTTAAAAATAAAAATTAATTTAAAGATTTCGTTTTTTTTAGGTTAGAACTTACACACGATTATAAGAGCACCACAATCGATAAATACAATATCAAGGTCAAATACACAAGTTACAAGCCTGTCTGATTAAATGCAATTTCAAAAACGGCAGCTCTTTGCTAAGTTTTACACTTTTTACCCATTTTAACTTTTAAGAATAATTGGTGATTTACTAGAGCTGTCACCTCGTTGAAATAACAACAGACTTTAACAGCTGATAACTTAACAGTGGTGCAGTCTGTTAAACTTTTCTGTTAGTAACATTGGGGATTGATGTTCCATTCTGATAGTAAAAATCAATTTCAAGCCACTTTTGAAAAATGTGTTTTGGCCAAAAAAAAGTGGTAAAATTACCCACAGTGCTTTGTAAACGGCACAAAATACTTGAACCGGCGCGAAAGCATAAGAAAGACTGCGGGCGTGGCGGCCTCCCCCCTGCTAAACATTATCGGGCATAACCACGTGCTTAGTATGCCAATGCTTCAAAGGATGAACACCCAAAACCTGGAAACGATCCAAACCCTCAAAAACGAAGTAAAGTCGGCTGGATCAAAGCAGCAGTTTCATCATGCTCCATCTCGTGTGGAGAAGCATACGAAATGGAGCATGGGAAATGCAACAGGTTTCCGAAACATTCAAGACGACCGAGGACGGTTGTACTCCTAATGGGGTAGTACTTAACAGTACTGTGGGGTAACAAACAGTCGGTAGAAATCTTGGGTGATTCTTGGATAACCCTAGTCATTCTAGCAGCTGACTCAGCATACCCGCCTTTGGGGGCCGTGCCTGGATCCCATCGGTTCCCGGTATGGTGAGTTATGCTCATTTTGCGATCGTCAGCATTTTTCAACGTCATGCGGTCGGCCTGCCGACTAAGCACCCTACTGCTAAGTTCCTCAGTTCTGTTTTATAATCATTTGAATAAAGAGCACTTAGTTCCGTAAAATTTACTCCGGCTATCGCCGTCTTATTATTTGCATTAGTCAGGGGTAGTCAGTCACCCTCTCGACATAAACTGTAATATTCTTCATCAACCACGCCTTATAATTGGCGAAAATAAATATAGCTTGCACACCTTTAAAAAAGAAATATATAATTATAAAGATGCATTTGTGACCTGCAGCTCATATAAAATTGTTTATTTTGTGAAAATATATTTGAATAAATTAAATAAATATAATATATTAAAGTGTTATGCCAGCCGAACGGAATATTCGGCTATATGTATTGAACCTCGTATAAATTAGGTGGCATAAGTTCTAGTTTTTAGGTCCGTATAGAGAAATTTAAAAGAAAGTCGTGAGTGCTAGTGAAGAAGAAGAGTTCCGGGTTTTAGACCAAGAAAGGCTCAAATCGAAGAGAAAGAAGACATAATGAACGCGAACGAATTGCAAAACATTATCCAGGGCGCCTTAGCGCAACACACAGGATGAGGCCTAGCAAAGAGTACAAGAGTACAACCAGGGGCACCCCCATGCGACATACCGCTCCACGTAATTAAGTCAGTACCAGATTTTAACGGTGAGCAAGACCAGGGCAGCTGTGCCCATTATCAAGCCGTTACCATAATCAGGAATAAAATTAGGGGCCCAGTGCGAGCGTTGCTGGTATCTATATACTATGCTGGTATCTATACACTATACTTTACTTAATTTCGATGCCATTCTGGCAAGATTAGACTGTTCCTACACAGATAAAGCTTCGTTGAGGCTGTTGTGATAACAGATTGAGGCAGTTCGCCAAAGTGACCAAAGCCTCATGCAATACTATGACGAGGTTGAACGTAAGCTAACCCTCGTCACAAACAAAATTGTCATGTCCCACTACATTGGAAGAGCCACACTGCTCAACAATGAGGTAAGGGCGGACGCACTACAATAAAACAGGCCTAAAAAACCTGAGAGCAGTCGTATTCCCGGCACAGCAAAAGACCTTCCTTCGGCATTGGCATTAGCTTAGGAGGCTGAAGCCAGCATCGAAAGAAGGCAGTTCGCGGCAACGTATGCTAGGGCAATGGAACAGAAGACACAGAATTCTGACATTTGTAAGACTCAGTACCGCACTCCTGATAAACAAGGAAACGAAAAGAACCCTCATTAATTAAAAAAAAAACAGATAAGAACCAACAAAATGGACCCAACTCCTCAAATAGGATAACTGATCAAATGCGTCAGCGGCTTGACAACATTGAGCAGACCGCTAGTGCGGTCTTCTTATTAATACAGAGGCAGCGAAATGTTATATTAAGGCAGTACAGGAGCTTAAAAACATAACGCCAGTAGCCTCACCGTTTCGCGTGAATTAAATTCACGGGTCCAACAGCATAAATAAAAAGTGTCAAATAAGTGTCTTGGGAACAACTATCCCATTTTGCATATTAGATTCCCTAACAACATTTGACGGGATCATAGGCTTCGACTTGTTGTATGGTTCCGTGTCTGAGAACCTGCAGTTTCTTGATTGCGACGATGTAAACTTTAGTCGTTCCAAAGTCAGTAATAAAGGAGTAAATGGAAATTATGAAAAAAAGATCTAAAGTCTTCTCCGACGCAACTCAAACCTTGCCGTACAACACAAATGTTGTGGCTTCTATTCGCACTGAGGATAACAACCCAGTGTACCAATGGATGTTGTTAGTTCGTTAGTAAAGAAATAAAACACCTACTGAAGTCTAATATTATAACCCCGTCGAGATCACCGTATAATAATCCAACTTGGGTGGTCGATAAAAAGGGTCAGATGAGACAGGTAGTAGGCAAAATCGTTTGCCAAGTATCGAGTTAATACTGGTAAACCTTGCCAAAGCCAAATATTTTACAACTCTAGACTAATTTTCAGTCAACGGAGGCAAGTTTGAATTCTGCCGTCTGCCTTTTGGATTAAGAAATGCTGGTATCACGTTTCAAAGGGCAATCGATGACGTATTGAAAGAGCAGATAGGAAATCGTTTTATGTCTATGTTGACGATGTCATAATCTTTTCGGAAAGCGAAAAAGAGCATGTCTGTCAAATTGACTGGGTCCTGAAAAAATTAGACCAAGCCATTTTTTTAAAGAAAGTGTCCAATACCTCGGTTTTGTAGTAACCCGAAACGGGGCTACAACTGACCCTGAAAAGGTAGCAGCCATTAAGGAATACACAGAACCGACAAGCTAATTCTCACTAAGAACATTCTTAGGTCTTGCCAGCTATTATAGGTGTTTTATAAAAGCTAAAATAGCCAGGCCACTAACCTCCTTAAGGGAGAAAACGGTTCAGTAAGTAAACACATGCCTAGGAAAACAGCAATAAATTTTAACGATCAGCAAAGAGACGCATTCGATAGACTTCAAAACATTTTGGCATCAGAAGATGTCGCCCTCAAATACCCAGATTTTAAGAAACCGTTCGATCTGACAACCGATGCGTACGCTTACGGCATCGGGGCAGTACTGTCGCAAGACAAAAAACCCATGACACACAGCCTCCTCGTGGCACCTCCTGAGTAGCTATCTTAGCATTCACTAGATAGTGAGCTAATGTGTGCAGCAAGTCACTCGGACGTTTAGCGGTTGAGCGCAGGGTTTGGAAACCGCCTCGTAAAAAAAAGCCCAGTGAAGACCAAAGCGAAAGCCTCGGATAAGATCCCCCCTTATAATGACGACCACCGCAAAACGAAAAAGGACTACGATTTAAGGATATGCATCTGGAATGTCCGAACCCTTAATTGGGAAGGTGCCTCTATCCAATTGGCGGATGCCCTCGAAAAATTAAAGGCTGACATTACCGCCATCCAGGACATGAGATGGACAGGACAAGGTTGCTCAAAGCGAGCAAACTGCGATATCTACTACAGCTGCCATGCGGAGAGGCGCGAATTTAAATGCGGATTTGTAGTAAACCGTAGACTTCGCCACCACGTCTCCAATTTCTCCCCAGTGAGTGAACGGCTGGCTACAATCCGCGTCAAAGCTAGGTTTTTCAATCTTAGCATAATTTGCGCGCACGCCCCGAAGAAGAAGAAGGTCGATGCTGTTAAGGATGCATTCTACGCGAGACTCGAGGACACATACGACCGCTGCCCAGGCCACGACGTGAAGCTTATCCTCGGGGACTTCAACGCAAAGGTCGGTCGCGAACGCATCTTTGACCCCACCGTCGGTCGATTCAGCCTCCATGAGACCACCTCGAACAACGTTCTCAGGCTGATTGACTTCGCCACCTCGACATCCACAAGGCCACAAGGCTGTCCCCTGATCAAAAGACGCGCAACCAGATTGATCACGTTGCAAAAGACGGAAGGCATGCCCCAAGCGTCATGGACGTGCGTCCGTTTCGTGGAGTCAACATTGACTCGGACCACTATCTTGTCGCAGCCAAGATACGCATGCGGCTATGCCGAGCGAAAAACATACGCCCCCTAACGCAACGAAAGCTTGACGTCACTAGGCTGCGATCACAACGGACAGCAAATGCATACTCCACTCACTTCTCGGAACTGCTCCACCAACCTATCCCTCTCCCTGTTGGCGCCGGCGGACTCTGGGCGCACATATCCCACTCCATGCGAGCTGCTGCTGAAACAACCATTGGATTCAAGCGCCTACCCATACGGAACCAATAGTATGACGAGGAGTGTCGAGTCGCAGCTGCAGCAAAAAACGCCGCCCACAGAAACACGCTGCAGTCTGGCGCAACGCGAGCTAAGTGTGAACGTTACAGGGAGAAAAGGAAGGAAGATAGCCGACTTTTCAGACGGAAAACTTGAGGTGTTACAAGACAGGAAAAATTCTACCAACAAGTCAACCGTCTGACACAAGGTTTCAGGACCGGGGCATCTAACTGTCGGGATGAAAATTTAAATCTGGTTACGGATACGCAGTGCACGCTGAGTTTTTGGAGGGAGCATTTCTCCAAGCTGCTAGCAGGCGATAACGGCACCAATCCCGCCATTGGAGGAAGCAGCCCGATACCACCAATCGACGACAATGTGGATATACCACTACTTAACCATGACGAGGTCCGAGTTGCTATAACGCGGCTCAAAAACAACAAAGCAGCCGGTGCTGATGGACTGCCTGCAGAGTTGTTCAAGGCCAGCGGCGATGAGCTGATAAGGTGTATGCATCAGCTCTTGTGCAAAATATGGCTAGAAGAAAGCATGCCCAACGATTGGAATCTCAGCGACCTTTGTCCCGTTCTGAAGAAAGGAATCAGCCTGATTACCATCTCATACAAGCGTAATATGTGACCAACTGAAGCCGTACACCAGCACTCTGATCGGACCTTATCAGTGCGGCTTCAGACCTGGTAAGTCCACCATAGACCAGATCTTCACATTATTCCGAATCCTAGAAAAAACCCACGAGAATAACATTGACACACACCATCTCTTTGTCGATTATAAATCTGCATTCGATAGCCCGACGAGGGAACGCCTATATGCCACCATGTCTGAGTTCGGTATTCCTGCAAAGATACGTCTTTGCAGAATGACATTGAGCAGCGCCATCAGCTCTGTCAAGGTAGGAATGAACCTCTCCGAACCTTTTAATACCGTTCGAGGTTTTAGACAAGGCGACCCCCTGTCGTGCGACCTCTTCAATTTCTTGATGGAAGGGGTTCTGCGGAAAGCCGGTGTACATCGATCTGGCACTATTTTTTATAAAAGTGTCCAGCTCCTTGCGTATGCTGATGATATTGACATCATTGGACGCAGCAAGCGTGATGTCACTGCTGCAATTTCGGCTATCGAAAAAGATTCGGCAAAAGTGGGTTTGGCGGTAAACGAGGGCAAGACGAAGTATATGCTGTCGACAAGCAGGGAGGCGCGGCGCCTAGACTCCCATGTGGTAGCGGACAGCTATACCTTCCAAAAGGTGAAGGAGTTCACGTACCTTGGCACTGCCATTAACACCGAAAATGACGTCAGCCTGGAGATCATGCGAAGAATCAACCTTGCCAATAGGTGCTACTTTGGTCTGATTAAGCAAATGTGCAATAGAGACCTCTCTCGCCGAACAAAATTAACCTCTACAAGACACTCATCCTACCCGTGCTACTATATAGCGCAGAAGCATGGGTAATATCACAGACGGATGTAGCAGCGCTTGCAGTGTTCGAGAGAAAAATTCTTCGCAAGATCTTTTGTCTCGTTCGGATTGGGGACGACTTTCGTATTCGGATGAACCACGAGCTGTACGAGTTGTACGAC
This sequence comes from Drosophila biarmipes, assembly GCF_025231255.1. Taxonomy (NCBI): domain Eukaryota; kingdom Metazoa; phylum Arthropoda; class Insecta; order Diptera; family Drosophilidae; genus Drosophila; species Drosophila biarmipes. The sequence continues at coordinate 612,983 of NW_026114543.1, read as the reverse complement.
GATGTGGACGTGGTCCGGCGCATCACGATACAACGTCTCCGCTGGCTCGGCCACGTTGTGCGTACGGATGAAGAATCTCCAGCTCAGAAGGCTTTTGAAGCGAGGGTCGACTACGGGCAGTCAGAACCTGACTGCACTGGTTATTTCCAATTGGAGAAGTCGCGCGAGGAGCAGAGGCGTGAGGAGGGAGACGCTGAGGTCGGCGAAAACCCGAATCGGTTTGTAGTGCCACCTAATGAATGAATGAATCTGTATGGCACTCGTGACATAAGAATCTACACAGATCATAAGCCGCTAACGTTCGCTTTCTCTGACAAGAACACAAATGACAAATTAAAACGTTAGAAAGCATTTATAGATGCAAAGAAAATTTTGTCGCCGACGCCCTTTCGCGACATAACATCAATGCCCTTCAAAACGAACCCGAATCTGATTGTGCAACAGTTCACAATGAAAAACCTAGCACTTATACGACAGAAAGAACGGAAAAACCTCTAAATTGTTTCAGAAATCAGATAATCCTAGAAGGGGCAAAGTATTCCTTAAAGCGATACTTTATATTTTTCGAAAATAAATCCCGCCATATTAACACTTTATGGAAAAATCGACCCTTTTCGAAACATTAGGACCAATCATTAACCCAAAAGTTGTCAACGCTATTCATTGTAACTTGCCAACATTGGCTAGCATTCAACATTCATTAGTATCAAATTTTCCAGCTACGAAATTTTGGCACTGCAAGAACTTTGTGTCAGACATTTCTGATAAAATTGAGCAGATCGAAATAATCACCGCAGAGCGTACACAGAGCTGCTCAGAAAATATCAAACAAGTCCTCCGCGACTATTATTTTCCAAAAATGTCCAAGTTGGCTACTAAAATAGTGACAAGTTGCAAAATATGCACTACAGCAAAGTATGACAGACACCCCAAGAAACAAGATCTTGGGGTAACTTCAATTCCTTCATATGTCGGCGAAATGCTGCATGTTGACATTTTTTCCACCGATAAAAAAATATTTGTAATGGCCATCTACAAATTTTCCAGATTTGCGATAGTACAACCAATAGTGTCTAGGGCAATAGTAGACGCGAAAATCCCTATCCTCCAATTAATAGACTTATTCCCAAATAAAAAGACAATATACTGTGATAACGAAGCATCTTTCAGTTTTGAAACGATCACATCGTTACTCAAAAATCAGTATGGCATAGATGTTGTAAATGCACCCCCGCTGCACAGTAGTTCAAACGGACAATTCGAACGCCTCCACAGCACCATAACAGAAATAGCGAGCTGCATCAAAATGGATTAGCCAATTAATGATACAGTGGAGCTACATATGCGGGCGACCGTTGAATATAATAAAACATTACATTCGGTCATTAACCAAAAACCCATTGATGTAATCCACTCTGCTTCCGAAAAAGTAAAGGAAGCAATAAAAATTAATATTGAAAAAGCACAGAGGGATAATCTTGACAGGTGTAACCGATCAAGACAAAATAGGATATTTGAGGTAGGAGAAGGCGTCTACTTGAAGAACAATAAAAGACTAGGCAATAAGGGTAGTCCACAAGGACGACCTTAAGTAACCTTTTTCTCCAATTTACAAGCACTTAACACACCCAACACAAACTCACACTTAGAAAATAGCCATTAGATTAAACCTGTAATTTTCTTACAGGATCGCGGAAATCATATTAACAATATTAGCAGTAGTTAACGCTAGAGTGACAGACTACACTCACGCCCGGTACATCCCTATAGCCGACGGAACTGCACTGGTGTGGAAACTACTTTAGGCATTCGAGCAATTTGACAGAGTCTTCAATTATGATAGACGAAACAGCTAGATTGTCCGCTTTTTTTTACACAATCGCACATGAGAAAATTATTAGATGTTGATACTGATCATATTAGAAATATATTATCCGAAATCTTAAAAATGTCCGAGTCCCGGTTAATCGAATCAAACAATGAGCAAATACTTATTAACACCGAAACGCAAAAGCAGATTTCCCTAAGATAAAATTTAAATGAAAAAGATTACCGTCTTTCCCGTTTCTCACCAACACACCGTTTTCCAAGTGCAACCAGGAAGTCTTAGCGATCACTGATTGCGTGTCGACGATGTACGGAGCATTCTGCAAACTGGCAACCCAGGAGCCCGAGGTCTACACGCAGGGGTCACGGCGCATTGTGAAACGCAGGCCAGCCACCTAAGCCCCATTCCGCTGGTAGGCGATAGTCAATGAGTGGCACGCATCTAATAACATTTAAGCGACTAGCCTTTACACTTTGGGAAATTTGACTTTTTGTGGCATTAATTAATAACTTTAAAACAAATCAATATTTAAAAGTTCTGTTTTTTTAATTAAGTATATAAAATTTAAAGAAATAAAAAAATAAAAATGGGCGTGGTTTCCTTTTATCAAGGAAATAAATTTTTTTCTTTTAACTAAAAAAAATGTTTCCTTTTAGTGCTTTTTTTTTAAGACCGAACCTTAAATAAAAAAATATATATTGGTATTTTTTTCCCCCATTTTTTAGGACAAATCTCAATTTGACTTTTAATTACCATTATAATTCTTAAAAAATACTAAAATCCTTTATATCTACGTTAAGTGAAATGATGTTGTAAAATATTTTTAAAATAATTAATATTTAATAACAAGGAAGGTTACGTATTGTTATTTTTAAGCTAATGTTGGAAGTGAAACTTACTAGACTAAATGCGGGAAATATACAGTATTAGGTAGGGGTCTTCAAATCCAAATTTTAGAGAAAGTGCACAAAAGTGCACTTTTATACTAACTGAGCCTAATAAGAATTAAATGCTCCACAAGATAAAAAAGGCTTTAGTGGTGGAGCGCCTCACTTTGTAGCTCTATTTAAAGATAGAAATTAATTTAAAGATTTCGTTTTTTTTAGGTAAGAACTTACACACGATTATAGGAGCACCACAATCGATAAATACAATATCAAGGTCAAATACACAAGTTACAAGCCTGTCTGATTAAATGTCAGCTCTTTGCTAAGTTTTACACTTTTTACCCATTTTAACTTTTAAGAATAATTGGTGATTTACTAGAGCTGCCACCTCATTGAAATAACAACAGACTTTAACAGCAGATAACTTAACAGTGGTGCAGTCTGTTAAACTTTTCTGTTAGTAACATTGGAGATTGATGTTATCTTAATCCATTTTGATAGTCAAAATCAATTTCAAGCCACTTTTGAAAAACTGGTTTTGGCCAAAAAAAAAGTGGTAAAATTTCCCACAGTGCTTTGTAAACGGCACAAAATACTTGAACCGGCGCGAAAGCATAAGAAAGACTGCGGGCGTGGCGGCCTCCCCCCTGCTAAACATTATCGGGCATAACCACGTGCTTAGTATGCCAATGCTTCAAAGGATGAACACCCAAAACCTGGAAACGATCCAAACCCTCAAAAACGAAGTAAAGTCGGCTGGATCAAAGCAGCAGTTTCATCATGCTCATCTCGTGTGGAGAAGCATACGAAATGGAGCATGGGAAATGCAACAGGTTGCCGAAACATTCAAGACGACCGAGGACGGTTGTACTCCTAATGGGGTAGTACTTAACACTACTGTGGGGTAACAAACAGTCGGTAGAAATCTTGGGTGATTCTTGGATAACCCTAGTCATTCTAGTAGCTGACTCAGCATACCCGCCTTTGGGGGCCGTGCCTGGATCCCATCGGTTCCCGGTATGGTGCGTTATGCTCATTTTGCGATCGTCAGCATTTTTCAACGTCATGCGGTCGGCCTGCCGACTTAGCACCCTACTGCTAAGTTCCTCAGTTCTGTTTTATAATCATTTGAATAAAGAGCACTTAGCTCAGTAAACTTTACTCTGGCTATCGCCGTCTTATTATTTGCTTTCACCTACTGAGCCTAAGGCCAGGGCTATAGGGTGGCAGTCTCCATCAGCGGCCACCTATGACCAGCAGCCCGGCCGCCAATTCTCAGCTATCTTGAACCGCTACTACTCATCAAGCACCCTACTGGTGACACCTCATCATCGGCCGGATCTGAAGCAGCTTTACCACCGAGCAACCGACTACAAGATAACTTGTACAATAATCATGTTCCATTGATGGTTTGGTATTGAAGCAGCATACGAAATCCCAATCATTTTTATCAATAGATATGTATGAGCGTATGTATTCGTTAAATGTTCAGTGACTTCTTTCTACTGTTCCAACTGTCTGGTGGTGGTGCGCTTTTATGTTATATTTTTAATTTTTAGGTATCTGCACAACTCGTGTATAATTGAATTCTTATATTCGGTTTCCATGTCCGAAATTAACGTCTTTATTGGTCCGTACCTTATTAAAAATGATTCGAAAATAACTTTTGCGACAGTCTTTGCACTTTTATTGGAAATGAGATTGGCTATTAAATATTTTCTTAAGTCACATATAAGTGTGACTGCACATTCGTTACCTATATCTGTTTTTGGTAGTGGACCAATCTTTTTACTATCACTCTGTGAAAAACATTTATTGGTATGTGGAATTGTCATGGGAGTTTTTGTATGTGTTGTCACTCTTGATTTTTGTCATTTTTGAAATTTTGTTATATACTTAGCAATATTTCGAGTCATACCCTTCCAATAATGATTTCTTTTGACCTTGGCCAAGGTTTTAGTTACTGGATCGTTGTCAAATGTAGACAGTATAGCTGCTTTCTCTTTATCAACATATATTACGGTCACCGGATTAAGTAGCGCTACTCACAATGATTCCAGGGTTTTGTTGCCCACTTTTTTAAAATCATCTATGGAAACTTGTTCAAAGAATTTTTCCCACGGTGCCATTTTTAGGGGGCTTATTTTATGCATACCGGCTTGCATTCCAAGCCTTTGAAAGAACTGACCTAAACCAAGAATTCCATCGGTAAATAAATCGCTAAAATTACATCTTGCAGTAATTTGTTTTCCATGTTTGAAGAAACAGGTAATATTATTGACTACTTTACGTACTTCGTCATTATTGATGACTCTGTAAACGTCGATAACGAATCTGCTACGTAGTAGTCTTTACCTTTTAGATACTCTACAGTGAAGTTGTACTCTTCTAATCTACGTTCGTCGTAGTTCGAAAGTGATTCACAATTTAATTTATCAATGCTGAATACTTTAATTTTTGTTGTGTTAAGTAGTCTAATAAAAGCATTTGCAGGGGATGCTATGGTGTTTGCTATGTATATACCATGCTTCATTTCTTGGTATGGAATCAATACACTGTCTTCTTTTAAATCTATTTTAATTTTTCGGTCAACTTGGGATCTTGCTGGAAGAATTATAAAGTTATTGCCAAAACTGTATGATATTGGACCATTAATTGGGAATTTTAAGTTATTTGGTCTAACTAAAAAAACAACGACTATCAAATACCCATTACTCAGTATAAGGGAGTAAATGGGAAATAGAGATGTGTAACCAGCAAAGATATATTTTAGGGCGCCACTTACCGGCTATTTCAGTAGATGCTAAGTAGGAGGCAGACAGATTTAAGCGTTTAAGCCGTTTGTGGGCATTAGCGTGGGCTTGGCACCCCGCTGAAACAAACTTGCGCTGCGCAGGAAGCCCAGGCGTCTGCATGCAAAGTCTGCCTGTTCTAGCTCTTATAGTTTCCAAGATCTCAGCGTTCATACGGACAGACAGACAGACAGACAAACGTACATCGCTAGATCTACTCGGCTAGTGATCCTGATCAGGAATATATATACTTAATGGGGTCGGAAACGCTTCCTTCTACGTGTTACATACTTTCCGACGAATCAAGTATACCCTTTTATTCTACGAGTAACGGGTATAAGAACGATTTAACGTCGCTTGTAAACAGCTGTGTTTCCTTTGAGCTCTGAATTTTTGTATTTATCAGTGATTTTGTACGAGTGTTTTGTGTATATTTATTTACAAAGTTTAACCTAACAATTGTGTTAGAAATTTTAAATAGATCGCCCAGTAAACGGGTATGTGTTTATGGATATTTTAACATTTCTGTTAAATTTGTTTAAACTCTTAGCATTGTTAGTGTAATTTACGCTCTCTAAACTTGCTAGAACTCTTTTACTCCCTCTCATTCTCTCCCGCTCTATTTCAAAGCTGTAATTTACCCTCTCTATAAACATGCTGATTTTCTGGTAGACTTTCTCGATGCTATTTCTGTAACTCTCTCTCTCTCTCTCTATCTCTTGTTTTACTTTGTATTTGTGCGTGCTCAAAGTTGTTAGTGTCGCACAAGCCACGCTCAGTCGATACATTATTTTTTTTCTCGTGCTTTCGTACGTTTGATAACTTTTCTCGATTTACTTTGAGGTATTTTTCATATTTTATTTCTTATAATTTTCTTTAAGAAGAAACTTTTTGTTTTCTTATAATGTCTGGTTTAAATTGTACTTGATGCACGTTTTACCGGCCGGTGCAAAGTTAAAGATTTTATTGGTTGATTTTTATCCATGAGTGTTTTTGGGTTTATAAAGCGTTGGTCAAAAGAATTTGATGAGCCTTATACGAGCAAACTATTATTTACCTCCCTTGTCCGTCTTATTTAGGAATATTGTTCGTCAGCTTGGAGTTTACAATATCAAGTGCACATCGAATGTATTAAGTCGGTACAAAAGAAATTTATATTATTTGCCCTTCATAATTTGAACTACGATTAAAACGTAAGGCTTTCTTCCTACCAGAGTAGAATACAATTGCTTACTTTATCTACACTTGTAAATCGTAGAACAATGCTTGGTACTATTTTTATACAAAATCTTATAAGCGGTTATGTTGATTATGCAGAACTTGAAAACCGCCTAACATTCAATGATCCTGTTAGACTAATTCGAAGTAATTATCCTCTAAATTTGATGATAAACATCAAGTTTTTGTCTGCCCTTTCGCGTTTTATGTAATAACTATAACAACCTTTATCACTTAATTTGCATTTCAACTTCTATCCCGGTATTAAAAACTAATAATTTAACTCACTTGCTTCATTCTTAGTTGTGTCTTTTATTTTCATTTGTGTCCCGTCTCTATTCGTATTTTTTGCCCAAATTAATAATAGGCCCCCGCGCGTTATAAGTACGTGTTTGTACTATTCGAAATGCATCAATGTCCATCAACTGTAAGCCAATCTCCGGATGGCTTGAAGTCTAACTGACATTTGTCCGTATGAACGCTTAGATCTCGGAAACTATAAGAGTTAGAATATTCAGACTTGCAGATTCTTGGGCTTCCTACACAGCGGGGTGCTACGCCCAATCTAAAGTCCACAATCCGCCAAAATCTGTAGCGCCTACAGTTTTAATGGTAGAAAACAAATTGTAACTGAAATGTAATTGACTCATCAATACCTATCGATTACCTAAAAAAATGTGACACGCCCACTCTAACCCGCACCAGCCGCCCAAAACTGTGGTGGCCACAATTGTCATGCTAAAACGTATTTGTCTCATTAATACCTATCGATTGACCCACAAAAAACTTTCCGATCCCACTCTAACGTACCCAAACGGCTAAAACACTCTGCCGCCCACATATCATATACTGAAATAGCCAGTAGATGTCGCTTTCCAATATTTCGTTTCTCCTTATATATCTCCATTTTCATTTTGCTCCCTCAAGCTGAGTAAGGGGTATCTGATATTCGAGGCACTCGACAATAGCATTTTTCTTTCTTTTTATTATAGAAATATTAGCTATAATATTTATATTGTTGATTATTTCGTCTATACTTTTCCTCTGTTATTTCCTTTTTATTTGATTCTAATATTTCTACTAAAATTATTATTTTAGTTATTATTATTATAATAGCCATGACCTTTTCTTTACCGCAATAATTACCTCTACTTTTTTAATAACCGCCCTGGTCTTGTCCTCCTTAGGCGTTCAAACTTGCAGTTGCGTTGCCTTTCTTTTCAGTACTAAATTATAAGTACTAAGCGATGTATTCGTTGATCATTGTAAAGTTTCCTGTTATGTATGTTTTTAGTTTTCCATGCTCACAATTTTTAATAATTGTGCTAATGGCTTTTTCGTTGCTCAATTTATAAGCATGTTCGGCCCACGAAACTGCCAAACGTATACGTAAATTGTCAACTTTTGTTATTAAATTTTCCGCTGTTTTTCTTTTCTGTGTTTCGGCCAGTTTTGCCTTTACTACATCAGATGTTTCGCCTACTATAGTGTCTTGCAATATTTGTATAAATGCATTGATTGTTGCTTCGTTGCGTACTCTGAATATATTTTTTTAGTAGTATCGGTATCGGGCTTTAGTTGATGACTACCCTTCAGTTCTCAGGGGAATCCTCCCGAGATTCCGAAAAGACGTCCTGGCGAACGGGTAATTCCCCGAGATGCCCCATAGGAAAATTGTATTGGATGTCCGCTGCAGTCCGCAACGCGAGCTACGTGTGAACGTTACAGGGAGAAAAGGAAGGAAGAAAGGCGACTTTCCAGACGAAAAAAACCGGAGCAAGAAGAGCGAGTGTGCGAGGAACTTGAGCTGTTGCAAGACAGAAATGATGTTCGAAAATTCTACCAACAAGTCAACCGTCTCACACAAAGTTTCAAGACCGGAGCATCAAACTGTCGGGATGAAAATGGAAATCTGGTTACGGATACGCAGTGCACGCTGAGGTTATGGAAGCAGCATTTCTCCAAGCTGCTAGCAGGCGATGACGGCACCAATCCCGCCATTGGAGGAAGCAGCCCGATACCACCAATCGACGAAAACCATGACGAGGTCCGAGTTGCTATAACGCGGCTCAAAAACAACAAAGCAGCCGGTGCTGATGGACTGCCTGCAGAGTTGTTCAAGGCCGGCGGCGAAGAGCTGATAAGGTGTATGCATCAGCTATTGTTCAAAATACGGCTAGAAGAAAGCATGCTAAACGATTGGAATCTCAGCGTCCTTTGTCCCGTTCTGGAGAAAGGTGACCCGACGATATGCGCCAACTACCGGGGAATCAGCCTGATTACCATCTCTTACAAGGTCCTATCGAGCGTAATAAGTGAACAACTGAAGCCGTATACCAGCACACTGATTGGACCTTATCAGTGCGGCTTCAGACCTGGTAAGTCCACCATAGACCGGATCTTCACATTACGCCGAATCCTAGAAAAAACCCACGAGAATAACATTGACACACACCATCTCTTTGTCGATTATAAATCTGCATTCGATAGCCCGACGAGAGAACGCCTATATGCCACCATGTCTGAGCTCGGTATTCCTGCAAAGATACGTCTTTGCAGAATGACATTGAGCAGCGCCATCAGCTCTGTCAAGGTAGGAATGAACCTCTCCGAACCTTTTAATACCGTTCGAGGTTTTAGACAAGGCGACCCCCTGTCGTGCGACATCTTCAATTTCTTGATGGAGGGGGTTCTGCGGAAAGCCGGTGTTCATCGATCTGGCACTATTTTTTATAAAAGTGTCCAGCTCCTTGCGTATGCCGATGATATTGACATCATTGGACGCAGCAAGCGTGATGTCACTGCTGCAATTTCGGCTATCGAAAAAGATTCGGCAAAAGTGGGTTTGGCGGTAAACGAGGGCAAGATGAAGTATATGCTGTCGACAAGCAGGGAGGCGCGGCGCCTAGACTCCCGTGTGGTAGCGGACAGCTATACCTTCCAAGTGGTCAAGGAGTTCACGTACCTTGGCACTGCCATTAACACCGAAAATGACGACAGCCTGGAGATCAAGCGAAGAATCACACTTGCCAATAGGTGCTGCTTTGGTCTGATTAAGCAAAAGTGCTATAGAGACCTCTCTCACCGAACAAAATTAACCTCTACAAGACACTCATCCTACCCGTGCTACTATATAGCGCTGAATCATGGATAATATCACAGACGGATGCAGCAGCGCTTGCAGTGTTCGAGAGAAAAATTCTTCGCAAGATCTTTGGTCCAGTTCGGATTGGGGACGACTTTCGTATTCGGATGAACCACGAGCTGTACGAGTTGTACGGCGACGTGGACGTGGTCCGGCGCATCACGATACAACGTCTGCGCTGGCTCGGCCACGTTGTGCGTACGGATGAAGAATTTCCAGCTCAGAAGGTGTTTGAAGCGAGGGTCGACTACGGGCAGTCAGAACCTAACTGCACTGGTTATTTCCGATTGGAGAAGGCGCGCGAGGAGCAGAGGCGCGAGGAGGGAGACGCTGAGGTCGGCCAAAACCCGAATCTGGTTGTAGTGCCACCTAATGAATGAATGAATCTCGTGACATAAGAATCTACACACATCAAAAGCCGTCAACGTTCGCTGTCTCTGAGAGAACCCAAATGACAAATTAAAACAGTGGAAAGCATTTATAGATGACTACGGCGCAAAAGTCATACACACTCCGGGCAAAGAAAATTTTGTCGCCAACGCCCTTTCGCGACAAAACATCAATGCCCTTCAAAAAGAACCCGAATCTTATTGTGCAACAGTTCACAATGAAAAACCTAGCACTTATACACACACACACACACACATTTCTGATAAAAGTGTGCAGATCGAAGTAATCATCGCAGAGCACAATCGTGCACACAGAGCTGCTCAGAAAATATCAAATAAGTCCTCCGCGACTATTATTTTCCAAAAATGTCAAAATTGGCTACTAAAATAGTGACAAGTTGCAAAATATGTACTACAGCAAAGTATGACAGACACCCCAAGAAAGAAGAACTTGAGGTAACTCCAATTCCGTAATATGTCGGCGAAATGCTGCATATTGACATACTATTCACCGATAAAAAAATATTTGTAATGGCCATCTAAAAATTTTCCAAATTTGCGATAGTACAACCTATAGTGTCTAGGACAATAGTAGACGCGAAAATCTCTATCCTCCAATTAATAGACTTATTCCCAAATAAAAAGACAATATACTGTGATAACAATGCGTCTTTCAGTTTTGAAACGATCACATCGTTTCTCAAAAATCAGTATGGCATAGATGTTGTAAATGCACCCCCGCTGCACAGTAGTTCAAGCGGACAAATCGAACCCCTCCACAGCACTATAACAGAAATAGCAAGGTGCATCAAAATGGATTAGCAAATTAATGATACAGTGGAGCTACATATGCGGGCGACCGTTGAATATAATAATACATTATATTCGGTCATTAACCAAAAACCCATTGATGTAATCCACTCCGCTTCCGAAAAAGTAAAGGAAGCAATAAAAATTAATATTGAAAAAGCACAGAGGGATAATCTTGACAGGTGTAACCGATCAAGACAAAATAGGATATTTGAGGTAGGAGAAGGCGTCTACTTGAAGAACAATAAAAGACTAGGCAATAAGCTAACTCCGTTATACACGGAAAAACGCGTAGAAGCGGACCTGGGGACAGCGGTCCTCATTAGAGGGAGGGTAGTCCACAAGGACAACCTTAAGTAACCTTTTTCTCCAATTTACAAGCACTTAACACACCCAACACAAACACACACTTAGAAAATAGCCATTAGATTAAACCTGTAATTTTCTTACAGGATCGCGGAAATCATATTAACAATATTAGCAGTAGTTAACGCTAGAGTGACAGACTACACTCACGCCCGGTACATCCCTATAGCCGACGGAACTGCATTGGTGTGGAAACTACTTTAGGCATTCGAGCAATTTGACAGAGTCTTCAATTATGATAGACGAAACAGCTAGATTGTCCGCTTTTTTTTACACAATCGCACATGAGAAAATTATTAGATGTTGATACTGATCATATTAGAAATATATTATCCGTACTAAAGGTACACCACCGAATTGGCAGAAGCCTAGACTTTTAGGGCACCGCGTTTAAAGTGATAGCGGGCACACCTGATGCCGCTGACCTCGAAATGTTAAAAATGTCCGAGTCCCGGTTGATCGAATCAAACAATGGGTAAGTACTTATTAACACCGAAACGCAAAAGCAGAATACCCTAAGATAAAATTTAAATGAAAAAAGGTTACCGTCTTTCCCGTTTCTCACCAACCCACCATTCTCCAAGTGCAACCAGGAAGTCTTAGCGATCACTGATTGCGTGTCGACGATGTACGGAGCATTCTGCAAACTGGCAACCCAGGAGCCCGAGGTCTACACGCAGGGGTCACGGCGCATTGTGAAACGCAGGCCAGCCACCTAAGCCCCATACCGCTGGTAGGCGATAGTCAATGAGTGGCACGCATCTAATAACATTTAAGCGACTAGCCTTTGCACTTTGGGAAATTTGACCACTTGAAAACTTGAAAACAAATCAATATTTAAAAGTTCTGTTTTTTCAATTAAGTATATAAAATTTAAAGAAATAAAAATGGGCGTGGTTTTCTTTTTTTTCAAAGAAATAAACTTTTTTCTTTTAACTAAAAAAAGCTTTCCTTTTATTGTTTTTTTTTTTAAAGACCGAACCTTAAATAAAAAAAATATATATTGGTATTTTTCCCCCATTTTTTAGGACAAATCGCAATTTTACTTTTAATAACCATTATAATTCTGAAAAAATACTAAAATCCTTTATATCTATGTTAAGTGAAATGATGTTGTAAAATATTTTTAGAATAATTAATATTTAATAACAAAGAAGGTTACGTATTGTATTTTTTAAGCTAATGTTGGAAGTGAAACTTACTAGACAAAAATGCGGGAAATATACAGTATTAGGTAGGGGTCTTAAAATCCAAATTTTAGAGAAAGTGCGCAAAAGTGCATTTTTATACTAAGTGAGCCTAATAAGAATTAAATGCTCCACAAGATAAAAAAGGCTTTAGTGGTGGAGCGACTCACTTTGTAGCTCTATTTAAAGATAGAAATTAATTTAAAGATTTCTTTTTTTTTTAGGTAAGAACTTACACACGATTATAGGAGCACCACAATCGATAAATACAATATCAAGGTCAAATACACAAGTTACAAGCCTGTCTGATTAAATGGCAGCTCTTTGCTAAGTTTTACACTTTTTACCCATTTTAATTTTTAAGAATAATTGGTGATTTACTAGAGCTGCCACCTCATTGAAATAACAACAGACTTTAACAGCTGATAACTTAACAGTGGTGCAGTCGTTAAACTTTTCTGTTAGTAACATTGGAGATTGATGTTATCTTAATCCATTTTGATAGTCAAAATCAATTTCAAGCCACTTTTGAAAAACTGGTTTTGGCCAAAAAAAAAAGTGGTAAAATTTCCCACAGTGCTTTGTAAACGGCACAAAATACTTGAACCGGCGCGAAAGCATAAGAAAGACTGCGGGCGTGGCGGCCTCCCCCCTGCTAAACATTATCGGGCATAACCACGTGCTTAGTATGCCAATGCTTCAAAGGATGAACACCCAAAACCTGGAAACGATCCAAACCCTCAAAAACGAAGTAAAGTCGGCTGGATCAAAGCAGCAGTTTCATCATGCTCCATCTCGTGTGGAGAAGCATACGAAATGGAGCATGGGAAATGCAACAGGTTGCCGAAACATTCAAGACGACCGAGGACGGTTGTACTCCTAATGGGGTAGTACTTAACACTACTGTGGGGTAACAAACAGTCGGTAGAAATCTTGGGTGATTCTTGGATAACCCTAGTCATTCTAGCAGCTGACTCAGCATACCCGCCTTTGGGGGCCGTGCCTGGATCCCATCGGTTCCCGGTATGGTGAGTTATGCTCATTTTGCGATCGTCAGCATTTTTCAACGTCATGCGGTCGGCCTGCCGACTAAGCACCCTACTGCTAAGTTCCTCAGTTCTGTTTTATAATCATTTGAATAAAGAGCACTTAGTTCCGTAAAATTTACTCCGGCTATCGCCGTCTTATTATTTGCATTAGTCAGGGGTAGTCAGTCACCCTCTCGACATAAACTGTAATATTCTTCATCAACCACGCCTTATAATTGGCGAAAATAAATATAGCTTGCACACGTTTAAAAAAGAAATATATAATTATAAAGATGCATTTGTGACCTGCAGCTCATATAAAATTGTTTATTTTGTGAAAATATATTTGAATAAATTAAATAAATATAATATATTAAAGTGTTATGCCAGCCGAACGGAATATTCGGCTATATGTATTGAACCTCGTATAAATTAGGTGGCATAAGTTCTAGTTTTTAGGTCCGTATAGAGAAATTTAAAAGAAAGTCGTGAGTGCTAGTGAAGAAGAAGAGTTCCGGGTTTTAGACCAAGAAAGGCTCAAATCGAAGAGAAAGAAGACATAATGAACGCGAACGAATTGCAAAACATTATCCAGGGCGCCTTAGCGCAACACACAGGATGAGGCCTAGCAAAGAGTACAAGAGTACAACCAGGGGCACCCCCATGCGACATACCGCTCCACGTAATTAAGTCAGTACCAGATTTTAACGGTGAGCAAGACCAGGGCAGCTGTGCCCATTATCAAGCCGTTACCATAATCAGGAATAAAATTAGGGGCCCAGTGCGAGCGTTGCTGGTATCTATATACTATGCTGGTATCTATACACTATACTTTACTTAATTTCGATGCCATTCTGGCAAGATTAGACTGTTCCTACACAGATAAAGCTTCGTTGAGGCTGTTGTGATAACAGATTGAGGCAGTTCGCCAAAGTGACCAAAGCCTCATGCAATACTATGACGAGGTTGAACGTAAGCTAACCCTCGTCACAAACAAAATTGTCATGTCCCACTACATTGGAAGAGCCACACTGCTCAACAATGAGGTAAGGGCGGACGCCCTACAAAAAAACAGGCCTAAAAAACCTGAGAGCAGTCGTATTCCCGGCACAGCAAAAGACCTTCCTTCGGCATTGGCATTAGCTTAGGAGGCTGAAGCCAGCATCAAAAGAAGGCAGTTCGCGGCAACGTATGCTAGGGCAATGGAACAGAAGACACAGAATTCTGACATTTGTAAGACTCAGTACCGCACTCCTGATAAACAAGGAAACGAAAAGAACCCTCATTAATTAAAAAAAAAACAGATAAGAACCAACAAAATGGACCCAACTCCTCAAATAGGATAACTGATCAAATGCGTCAGCGGCTTGACAACATTGAGCAGACCGCTAGTGCGGTCTTCTTATTAATACAGAGGCAGCGAAATGTTATATTAAGGCAGTACAGGAGCTTAAAAACATAACGCCAGTAGCCTCACCGTTTCGCGTGAATTAAATTCACGGGTCCAACAGCATAAATAAAAAGTGTCAAATAAGTGTCTTGGGAACAACTATCCCATTTTGCATAATAGATTCCCTAACAACATTTGACGGGATCATAGGCTTCGACTTGTTGTATGGTTCCGTGTCTGAGAACCTGCAGTTTCTTGATTGCGACGATGTAAACTTTACCAACATAAAGAACATAGTCGTTCCAAAGTCAGAAATAAAGGAGTATATGGAAATTATGAAAAAAAAGATCTAAAGTATTCTCCGACGCAACTCAAACCTTGCCGTACAACACAAATGTTGTGGCTTCTATTCGCACTGAGGATAACAACCCAGTGTACCAATGGATGTCGTTAGTTCGTTAGTAAAGAAATAAAACACCTATTGAAGTCTAATATTATAACCCCGTCGAGATCACCGTATAATAATCCAACTTGGGTGGTCGATAAAAAAGGGTCAGATGAGACAGGTAGTAGGCAAAATCGTTTTCCAAGTATCGAGTTAATACTGGTAAACCTTGCCAAAGCCAAATATTTTACAACTCTAGACTAATTTTCAGTCAACGGAGGCAAGTATGAATTCTGCCGTCTGCCTTTTGGATTAAGAAATGCTGGTATCACGTTTCAAAGGGCAATCGATGACGTATTGAAAGAGCAGATAGGAAATCGTTTTATGTCTATGTTGACGATGTCATAATCTTTTCGGAAAACGAAAAAGAGCATGTCTGTCAAATTGACTGGGTCCTGAAAAAATTAGACCAAGCCATTTTTTTAAAGAAAGTGTCCAATACCTCGGTTTCGTAGTAACCCGAAACGGGGCTACAACTGACCCTGAAAAGGTAGCAGCCATTAAGGAATACACAGAACCGACAAGCTAATTCTCACTAAGAACATTCTTAGGTCTTGCCAGCTATTATAGGTGTTTTATAAAAGATAAAGTAGCGAGGCCACTAACCTCCTTAA
Organism: Drosophila biarmipes; assembly: GCF_025231255.1. NCBI lineage: Eukaryota > Metazoa > Arthropoda > Insecta > Diptera > Drosophilidae > Drosophila > Drosophila biarmipes. Next base: position 596,884 of record NW_026114543.1, on the reverse strand, counting down.
GGGAGAAAACGGTTCAGTAAGTAAACACATGCCTAGGAAAACAGCAATAAATTTTAACGATCAGCAAAGAGACGCATTCGATAGACTTCAAAACATTTTGGCATCAGAAGATGTCGCCCTCAAATACCCAGATTTTAAGAAACCGTTCGATCTGACAACCGATGCGTACGCTTACGGCATCGGGGCAGTACTGTCGCAAGACAAAAAACCCATAATGATGATATCCAGAAGCCTTAAAGACTGCGAGACCCGTTACGCAACTAACGAAAGAGAGTTACTCGCTATAGTCTGAGCTCTAGGAAAATTAAGGCAGTATCTGTATGAGTGGGATGGCTTTCATTCGTACCGAGTAAAGTTTTCTGATCGCGGTGAACTTGGAGGTCGCCAGTGCGATCTCTATCTTCGAAGGACTGCAAGTTGACACACAGCCTCCTCGTGGCACCTCCTGAGTAGCTATCTTAGCATTCGCTAGATAGTGAGCTAATGTGTGCAGCAAGTCACTCGGACGTTTAGCGGTTGAGCGCAGGGTTTGGAAACCGCCTCGTAAAAAAAAGCCCAGTGAAGACCAAAGCGAAAGCCTCGGATAAGATCCCCCCTTATAATGACGACCACCGCAAAACGAAAAAGGACTACGATTTAAGGATATGCATCTGGAATGTCCGAACCCTTAATTGGGAAGGTGCCTCTATCCAATTGGCGGATGCCCTCGAAAAATTAAAGGCTGACATTACCGCCATCCAGGACATGAGATGGACAGGACAAGGTTGCTCAAAGCGAGCAAACTGCGATATCTACTACAGCTGCCATGCGGAGAGGCGCGAATTTAAATGCGGATTTGTAGTAAACCGTAGACTTCGCCACCACGTCTCCAATTTCTCCCCAGTGAGTGAACGGCTGGCTACAATCCGCGTCAAAGCTAGGTTTTTCAATCTTAGCATAATTTGCGCGCACGCCCCGAAGAAGAAGAAGGTCGATGCTGTTAAGGATGCATTCTACGCGAGACTCGAGGACACATACGACCGCTGCCCAGGCCACGACGTGAAGCTTATCCTCGGGGACTTCAACGCAAAGGTCGGTCGCGAACGCATCTTTGACCCCACCGTCGGTCGATTCAGCCTCCATGAGACCACCTCGAACAACGTTCTCAGGCTGATTGACTTCGCCACCTCGACATCCACAAGGCCACAAGGCTGTCCCCTGATCAAAAGACGCGCAACCAGATTGATCACGTTGCAAAAGACGGAAGGCATGCCCCAAGCGTCATGGACGTGCGTCCGTTTCGTGGAATCAACATTGACTCGGACCACTATCTTGTCGCAGCCAAGATACGCATGCGGCTATGCCGAGCGAAAAACATACGCCCCCTAACGCAACGAAAGCTTGACGTCACTAGGCTGCGATCACAACGGACAGCAAAAGCATACTCCACTCACCTCTCGGAACTGCTCCACCAACCTATCCCTCTCCCTGTTGGCGCCGGCGGACTCTGGGCGCACATATCCCACTCCATGCGAGCTGCTGCTGAAACAACCATTGGATTCAAGCGCCCACCCATACGGAACCAATAGTATGACGAGGAGTGTCGAGTCGCAGCTGCAGCAAAAAACGCCGCCCACAGAAACACGCTGCAGTCTGGCGCAACGCGGAGCTAAGTGTGAACGTTACAGGGAGAAAAGGAAGGAAGATAGCCGACTTTTCAGACGGAAAACTTGAGGTGTTACAAGACAGGAAAAATTCTACCAACAAGTCAACCGTCTGACACAAGGTTTCAGGACCGGGGCATCTAACTGTCGGGATGAAAATTTAAATCTGGTTACGGATACTCAGTGCACGCTGAGTTTTTGGAGGGAGCATTTCTCCAAGCTGCTAGCAGGCGATAACGGCACCAATCCCGCCATTGGAGGAAGCAGCCCGATACCACCAATCGACGACAATGTGGATATACCACTACTTAACCATGACGAGGTCCGAGTTGCTATAACGCGGCTCAAAAACAACAAAGCAGCCGGTGCTGATGGACTGCCTGCAGAGTTGTTCAAGGCCAGCGGCGATGAGCTGATAAGGTGTATGCATCAGCTCTTGTGCAAAATATGGCTCCCGTTCTGAAGAAAGGAATCAGCCTGATTACCATCTCATACAAGCGTAATATGTGACCAACTGAAGCCGTACACCAGCACTCTGATCGGACCTTATCAGTGCGGCTTCAGACCTGGTAAGTCCACCATAGACCAGATCTTCACATTATTCCGAATCCTAGAAAAAACCCACGAGAATAACATTGACACACACCATCTCTTTGTCGATTATAAATCTGCATTCGATAGCCCGACGAGGGAACGCCTATATGCCACCATGTCTGAGTTCGGTATTCCTGCAAAGATACGTCTTTGCAGAATGACATTGAGCAGCGCCATCAGCTCTGTCAAGGTAGGAATGAACCTCTCCGAACCTTTTAATACCGTTCGAGGTTTTAGAAAAGGCGACCCCCTGTCGTGCGACCTCTTCAATTTCTTGATGGAAGGGGTTCTGCGGAAAGCCGGTGTACATCGATCTGGCACTATTTTTTATAAAAGTGTCCAGCTCCTTGCGTATGCCGATGATATTGACATCATTGGACGCAGCAAGCGTGATGTCACTGCTGCAATTTCGGCTATCGAAAAAGATTCGGCAAAAGTGGGTTTGGCGGTAAACGAGGGCAAGACGAAGTATATGCTGTCGACAAGCAGGGAGGCGCGGCGCCTAGACTCCCATGTGGTAGCGGACAGCTATACCTTCCAAAAGGTGAAGGAGTTCACGTACCTTGGCACTGCCATTAACACCGAAAATGACGTCAGCCTGGAGATCATGCGAAGAATCAACCTTGCCAATAGGTGCTACTTTGGTCTGATTAAGCAAATGTGCAATAGAGACCTCTCTCGCCGAACAATATTAACCTCTACAAGACACTCATCCTACCCGTGCTACTATATAGCGCAGAAGCATGGGTAATATCACAGACGGATGTAGCAGCGCTTGCAGTGTTCGAGAGAAAAATTCTTCACAAGATCTTTGGTCTCGTTCGGATTGGGGACGACTTTCGTATTCGGATGAACCACGAGCTGTACGAGTTGTACTACGATGTGGACGTGGTCCGGCGCATCACGATACACACCCAACACAAACACACACTTAGAAAATAGCCATTAGATTAAACCTGTAATTTTCTTACAGGATTGCGGAAATCATATTAACAATATTAGCAGTAGTTAACGCTAGAGTGACAGACTACACTCACGCCCGGTACATCCCTATAGCCGACGGAACTGCATTGGTGTGGAAACTACTTTAGGCATTCGAGCAATTTGACAGTTTCTTCAATTGTGATAGACGAAACAGCTAGATTGTCCGCTATTTTTACACAATCGCACATGAGAAAATTATTAGATGTTGATACTGATCATTATCCGAAATCTTAAAAATGTCCGAGTCCCGGTTAATCGAATCAAACAATGAGCAAATACTTATTAACACCGAAACGCAAAAGCAGATTTCCCTAAGATAAAATTTAAATGAAAAAGATTACCGTCTTTCCCGTTTCTCACCAACACACCGTTTTCCAAGTGCAACCAGGAAGTCTTAGCGATCACTGATTGCGTGTCGACGATGTACGGAGCATTCTGCAAACTGGCAACCCAGGAGCCCGAGGTCTACACGCAGGGGTCACGGCGCATTGTGAAACGCAGGCCAGCCACCTAAGCCCCATTCCGCTGGTAGGCGATAGTCAATGAGTGGCACGCATCTAATAACATTTAAGCGACTAGCCTTTGCACTTTGGGAAATTTGACCACTTGAAAACTTGAAAACAAATCAATATTTAAAAGTTCTGTTTTTTCAATTAAGTATATAAAATTTAAAGAAATAAAAATGGGCGTGGTTTTCTTTTTTTTCAAAGAAATAAACTTTTTTCTTTTAACTAAAAAAAGCTTTCCTTTTATTGTTTTTTTTTGTAAAGACCGAACCTTAAATAAAAAAAATATATATTGGTATTTTTCCCCCATTTTTTAGGACAAATCGCAATTTTACTTTTAATAACCATTATAATTCTGAAAAAATACTAAAATCCTTTATATCTATGTTAAGTGAAATGATGTTGTAAAATATTTTTAGAATAATTAATATTTAATAACAAAGAAGGTTACGTATTGTATTTTTTAAGCTAATGTTGGAAGTGAAACTTACTAGACAAAAATGCGGGAAATATACAGTATTAGGTAGGGGTCTTAAAATCCAAATTTTAGAGAAAGTGCGCAAAAGTGCATTTTTATACTAAGTGAGCCTAATAAGAATTAAATGCTCCACAAGATAAAAAAGGCTTTAGTGGTGGAGCGACTCACTTTGTAGCTCTATTTAAAGATAGAAATTAATTTAAAGATTTCTTTTTTTTTTTAGGTAAGAACTTACACACGATTATAGGAGCACCACAATCGATAAATACAATATCAAGGTCAAATACACAAGTTACAAGCCTGTCTGATTAAATGGCAGCTCTTTGCTAAGTTTTACACTTTTTACCCATTTTAATTTTTAAGAATAATTGGTGATTTACTAGAGCTGCCACCTCATTGAAATAACAACAGACTTTAACAGCTGATAACTTAACAGTGGTGCAGTCTGTTAAACTTTTCTGTTAGTAACATTGGAGATTGATGTTATCTTAATCCATTTTGATAGTCAAAATCAATTTCAAGCCACTTTTGAAAAACTGGTTTTGGCCAAAAAAAAAAGTGGTAAAATTTCCCACAGTGCTTTGTAAACGGCACAAAATACTTGAACCGGCGCGAAAGCATAAGAAAGACTGCGGGCGTGGCGGCCTCCCCCCTGCTAAACATTATCGGGCATAACCACGTGCTTAGTATGCCAATGCTTCAAAGGATGAACACCCAAAACCTGGAAACGATCCAAACCCTCAAAAACGAAGTAAAGTCGGCTGGATCAAAGCAGCAGTTTCATCATGCTCCATCTCGTGTGGAGAAGCATACGAAATGGAGCATGGGAAATGCAACAGGTTGCCGAAACATTCAAGACGACCGAGGACGGTTGTACTCCTAATGGGGTAGTACTTAACACTACTGTGGGGTAACAAACAGTCGGTAGAAATCTTGGGTGATTCTTGGATAACCCTAGTCATTCTAGCAGCTGACTCAGCATACCCGCCTTTGGGGGCCGTGCCTGGATCCCATCGGTTCCCGGTATGGTGAGTTATGCTCATTTTGCGATCGTCAGCATTTTTCAACGTCATGCGGTCGGCCTGCCGACTAAGCACCCTACTGCTAAGTTCCTCAGTTCTGTTTTATAATCATTTGAATAAAGAGCACTTAGTTCCGTAAAATTTACTCCGGCTATCGCCGTCTTATTATTTGCATTAGTCAGGGGTAGTCAGTCACCCTCTCGACATAAACTGTAATATTCTTCATCAACCACGCCTTATAATTGGCGAAAATAAATATAGCTTGCACACGTTTAAAAAAGAAATATATAATTATAAAGATGCATTTGTGACCTGCAGCTCATATAAAATTGTTTATTTTGTGAAAATATATTTGAATAAATTAAATAAATATAATATATTAAAGTGTTATGCCAGCCGAACGGAATATTCGGCTATATGTATTGAACCTCGTATAAATTAGGTGGCATAAGTTCTAGTTTTTAGGTCCGTATAGAGAAATTTAAAAGAAAGTCGTGAGTGCTAGTGAAGAAGAAGAGTTCCGGGTTTTAGACCAAGAAAGGCTCAAATCGAAGAGAAAGAAGACATAATGAACGCGAACGAATTGCAAAACATTATCCAGGGCGCCTTAGCGCAACACACAGGATGAGGCCTAGCAAAGAGTACAAGAGTACAACCAGGGGCACCCCCATGCGACATACCGCTCCACGTAATTAAGTCAGTACCAGATTTTAACGGTGAGCAAGACCAGGGCAGCTGTGCCCATTATCAAGCCGTTACCATAATCAGGAATAAAATTAGGGGCCCAGTGCGAGCGTTGCTGGTATCTATATACTATGCTGGTATCTATACACTATACTTTACTTAATTTCGATGCCATTCTGGCAAGATTAGACTGTTCCTACACAGATAAAGCTTCGTTGAGGCTGTTGTGATAACAGATTGAGGCAGTTCGCCAAAGTGACCAAAGCCTCATGCAATACTATGACGAGGTTGAACGTAAGCTAACCCTCGTCACAAACAAAATTGTCATGTCCCACTACATTGGAAGAGCCACACTGCTCAACAATGAGGTAAGGGCGGACGCCCTACAAAAAAACAGGCCTAAAAAACCTGAGAGCAGTCGTATTCCCGGCACAGCAAAAGACCTTCCTTCGGCATTGGCATTAGCTTAGGAGGCTGAAGCCAGCATCAAAAGAAGGCAGTTCGCGGCAACGTATGCTAGGGCAATGGAACAGAAGACACAGAATTCTGACATTTGTAAGACTCAGTACCGCACTCCTGATAAACAAGGAAACGAAAAGAACCCTCATTAATTAAAAAAAAAACAGATAAGAACCAACAAAATGGACCCAACTCCTCAAATAGGATAACTGATCAAATGCGTCAGCGGCTTGACAACATTGAGCAGACCGCTAGTGCGGTCTTCTTATTAATACAGAGGCAGCGAAATGTTATATTAAGGCAGTACAGGAGCTTAAAAACATAACGCCAGTAGCCTCACCGTTTCGCGTGAATTAAATTCACGGGTCCAACAGCATAAATAAAAAGTGTCAAATAAGTGTCTTGGGAACAACTATCCCATTTTGCATAATAGATTCCCTAACAACATTTGACGGGATCATAGGCTTCGACTTGTTGTATGGTTCCGTGTCTGAGAACCTGCAGTTTCTTGATTGCGACGATGTAAACTTTACCAACATAAAGAACATAGTCGTTCCAAAGTCAGAAATAAAGGAGTATATGGAAATTATGAAAAAAAAGATCTAAAGTATTCTCCGACGCAACTCAAACCTTGCCGTACAACACAAATGTTGTGGCTTCTATTCGCACTGAGGATAACAACCCAGTGTACCAATGGACGTCGTTAGTTCGTTAGTAAAGAAATAAAACACCTATTGAAGTCTAATATTATAACCCCGTCGAGATCACCGTATAATAATCCAACTTGGGTGGTCGATAAAAAAGGGTCAGATGAGACAGGTAGTAGGCAAAATCGTTTTCCAAGTCTCGAGTTAATACTGGTAAACCTTGCCAAAGCCAAATATTTTACAACTCTAGACTAATTTTCAGTCAACGGAGGCAAGTATGAATTCTGCCGTCTGCCTTTTGGATTAAGAAATGCTGGTATCACGTTTCAAAGGGCAATCGATGACGTATTGAAAGAGCAGATAGGAAATCGTTTTATGTCTATGTTGACGATGTCATAATCTTTTCGGAAAACGAAAAAGAGCATGTCTGTCAAATTGACTGGGTCCTGAAAAAATTAGACCAAGCCATTTTTTTAAAGAAAGTGTCCAATACCTCGGTTTCGTAGTAACCCGAAACGGGGCTACAACTGACCCTGAAAAGGTAGCAGCCATTAAGGAATACACAGAACCGACAAGCTAATTCTCACTAAGAACATTCTTAGGTCTTGCCAGCTATTATAGGTGTTTTATAAAAGATAAAGTAGCGAGGCCACTAACCTCCTTAAGGGAGAAAACGGTTCAGTAAGTAAACACATGCCTAGGAAAACAGCAATAAATTTTAACGATCAGCAAAGAGACGCATTCGATAGACTTCAAAACATTTTGGCATCAGAAGATGTCGCCCTCAAATACCCAGATTTTAAGAAACCGTTCGATCTGACAACCGATGCGTACGCTTACGGCATCGGGGCAGTACTGTCGCAAGACAAAAAACCCATAATGATGATATCCAGAAGCCTTAAAGACTGCGAGACCCGTTACGCAACTAACGAAAGAGAGTTACTCGCTATAGTCTGAGCTCTAGGAAAATTAAGGCAGTATCTGTATGAGTGGGATGGCTTTCATTCGTACCGAGTAAAGTTTTCTGATCGCGGTGAACTTGGAGGTCGCCAGTGCGATCTCTATCTTCGAAGGACTGCAAGTTGACACACAGCCTCCTCGTGGCACCTCCTGAGTAGCTATCTTAGCATTCGCTAGATAGTGAGCTAATGTGTGCAGCAAGTCACTCGGACGTTTAGCGGTTGAGCGCAGGGTTTGGAAACCGCCTCGTAAAAAAAAGCCCAGTGAAGACCAAAGCGAAAGCCTCGGATAAGATCCCCCCTTATAATGACGACCACCGCAAAACGAAAAAGGACTACGATTTAAGGATATGCATTTGGAATGTCCGAACCCTTAATTGGGAAGGTGCCTCTATCCAATTGGCGGATGCCCTCGAAAAATTAAAGGCTGACATTACCGCCATCCAGGACATGAGATGGACAGGACAAGGTTGCTCAAAGCGAGCAAACTGCGATATCTACTACAGCTGCCATGCGGAGAGGCGCGAATTTAAATGCGGATTTGTAGTAAACCGTAGACTTCGCCACCACGTCTCCAATTTCTCCCCAGTGAGTGAACGGCTGGCTACAATCCGCGTCAAAGCTAGGTTTTTCAATCTTAGCATAATTTGCGCGCACGCCCCGAAGAAGAAGAAGGTCGATGCTGTTAAGGATGCATTCTACGCGAGACTCGAGGACACATACGACCGCTGCCCAGGCCACGACGTGAAGCTTATCCTCGGGGACTTCAACGCAAAGGTCGGTCGCGAACGCATCTTTGACCCCACCGTCGGTCGATTCAGCCTCCATGAGACCACCTCGAACAACGTTCTCAGGCTGATTGACTTCGCCACCTCGACATCCACAAGGCCACAAGGCTGTCCCCTGATCAAAAGACGCGCAACCAGATTGATCACGTTGCAAAAGACGGAAGGCATGCCCCAAGCGTCATGGACGTGCGTCCGTTTCGTGGAATCAACATTGACTCGGACCACTATCTTGTCGCAGCCAAGATACGCATGCGGCTATGCCGAGCGAAAAACATACGCCCCCTAACGCAACGAAAGCTTGACGTCACTAGGCTGCGATCACAACGGACAGCAAAAGCATACTCCACTCACCTCTCGGAACTGCTCCACCAACCTATCCCTCTCCCTGTTGGCGCCGGCGGACTCTGGGCGCACATATCCCACTCCATGCGAGCTGCTGCTGAAACAACCATTGGATTCAAGCGCCCACCCATACGGAACCAATAGTATGACGAGGAGTGTCGAGTCGCAGCTGCAGCAAAAAACGCCGCCCACAGAAACACGCTGCAGTCTGGCGCAACGCGGAGCTAAGTGTGAACGTTACAGGGAGAAAAGGAAGGAAGATAGCCGACTTTTCAGACGGAAAACTTGAGGTGTTACAAGACAGGAAAAATTCTACCAACAAGTCAACCGTCTGACACAAGGTTTCAGGACCGGGGCATCTAACTGTCGGGATGAAAATTTAAATCTGGTTACGGATACTCAGTGCACGCTGAGTTTTTGGAGGGAGCATTTCTCCAAGCTGCTAGCAGGCGATAACGGCACCAATCCCGCCATTGGAGGAAGCAGCCCGATACCACCAATCGACGACAATGTGGATATACCACTACTTAACCATGACGAGGTCCGAGTTGCTATAACGCGGCTCAAAAACAACAAAGCAGCCGGTGCTGATGGACTGCCTGCAGAGTTGTTCAAGGCCAGCGGCGATGAGCTGATAAGGTGTATGCATCAGCTCTTGTGCAAAATATGGCTCCCGTTCTGAAGAAAGGAATCAGCCTGATTACCATCTCATACAAGCGTAATATGTGACCAACTGAAGCCGTACACCAGCACTCTGATCGGACCTTATCAGTGCGGCTTCAGACCTGGTAAGTCCACCATAGACCAGATCTTCACATTATTCCGAATCCTAGAAAAAACCCACGAGAATAACATTGACACACACCATCTCTTTGTCGATTATAAATCTGCATTCGATAGCCCGACGAGGGAACGCCTATATGCCACCATGTCTGAGTTCGGTATTCCTGCAAAGATACGTCTTTGCAGAATGACATTGAGCAGCGCCATCAGCTCTGTCAAGGTAGGAATGAACCTCTCCGAACCTTTTAATACCGTTCGAGGTTTTAGAAAAGGCGACCCCCTGTCGTGCGACCTCTTCAATTTCTTGATGGAAGGGGTTCTGCGGAAAGCCGGTGTACATCGATCTGGCACTATTTTTTATAAAAGTGTCCAGCTCCTTGCGTATGCCGATGATATTGACATCATTGGACGCAGCAAGCGTGATGTCACTGCTGCAATTTCGGCTATCGAAAAAGATTCGGCAAAAGTGGGTTTGGCGGTAAACGAGGGCAAGACGAAGTATATGCTGTCGACAAGCAGGGAGGCGCGGCGCCTAGACTCCCATGTGGTAGCGGACAGCTATACCTTCCAAAAGGTGAAGGAGTTCACGTACCTTGGCACTGCCATTAACACCGAAAATGACGTCAGCCTGGAGATCATGCGAAGAATCAACCTTGCCAATAGGTGCTACTTTGGTCTGATTAAGCAAATGTGCAATAGAGACCTCTCTCGCCGAACAATATTAACCTCTACAAGACACTCATCCTACCCGCGCTACTATATAGCGCAGAAGCATGGGTAATATCACAGACGGATGTAGCAGCGCTTGCAGTGTTCGAGAGAAAAATTCTTCACAAGATCTTTGGTCTCGTTCGGATTGGGGACGACTTTCGTATTCGGATGAACCACGAGCTGTACGAGTTGTACTACGATGTGGACGTGGTCCGGCGCATCACGATACACACCCAACACAAACACACACTTAGAAAATAGCCATTAGATTAAACCTGTAATTTTCTTACAGGATTGCGGAAATCATATTAACAATATTAGCAGTAGTTAACGCTAGAGTGACAGACTACACTCACGCCCGGTACATCCCTATAGCCGACGGAACTGCATTGGTGTGGAAACTACTTTAGGCATTCGAGCAATTTGACAGTTTCTTCAATTGTGATAGACGAAACAGCTAGATTGTCCGCTATTTTTACACAATCGCACATGAGAAAATTATTAGATGTTGATACTGATCATTATCCGAAATCTTAAAAATGTCCGAGTCCCGGTTAATCGAATCAAACAATGAGCAAATACTTATTAACACCGAAACGCAAAAGCAGATTTCCCTAAGATAAAATTTAAATGAAAAAGATTACCGTCTTTCCCGTTTCTCACCAACACACCGTTTTCCAAGTGCAACCAGGAAGTCTTAGCGATCACTGATTGCGTGTCGACGATGTACGGAGCATTCTGCAAACTGGCAACCCAGGAGCCCGAGGTCTACACGCAGGGGTCACGGCGCATTGTGAAACGCAGGCCAGCCACCTAAGCCCCATTCCGCTGGTAGGCGATAGTCAATGAGTGGCACGCATCTAATAACATTTAAGCGACTAGCCTTTGCACTTTGGGAAATTTGACTTTTTGTGGCATTAATTAATAACTTTAAAACAAATCAATATTTAAAAGTACTGTTTTTTGAATTAAGTATATAAATTGTTATTTTTAAGCTAATGTTGGAAGTGAAACTTACTAGACTAAATGCGGGAAATATACAGTATTAGGTAGGGGTCTTCAAATCCAAATTTTAGAGAAAGTGCACAAAAGTGCACTTTTATACTAACTGAGCCTAATAAGAATTAAATGCTCCACAAGATAAAAAAGGCTTTAGTGGTGGAGCGACTCACTTTGTAGCTCTATTTAAAGATAGAAATTAATTTAAAGATTTCGTTTTTTTTAGGTAAGAACTTACACACGATTATAGGAGCACCACAATCGATAAATACAATATCAAGGTCAAATAGAAAAGTTACAAGCCTGTCTGATTAAATGGCAGCTCTTTGCTAAGTTTTACACTTTTTACCCATTTTAACTTTTAAGAATAATTGGTGATTTACTAGAGCTGCCACCTCATTGAAATAACAACAGACTTTAACAGCAGATAACTTAACAGTGGTGAAGTCTGTTAAACTTTTCGGTTAGTAACAATGGAGATTGATGTTGTCTTAATCCATTTTGATAGTCAAAATCAATTTCAAGCCACTTTTGAAAAACTGGTTTTGGCAAAAAAAAAAGTGGTGCTTTGTAAACGGCACAAAATACTTGAACCGGCGCGAAAGCATAAGAAAGACTGCGGGCGTGGCGGCCTCCCCCCTGCTAAACATTATCGGGCATAACCACGTGCTTAGTATGCCAATGCTTCAAAGGATGAACACCCAAAACCTGGAAACGATCCAAACCCTCAAAAACGAAGTAAAGTCGGCTGGATCAAAGCAGCAGTTTCATCATGCTCATCTCGTGTGGAGAAGCATACGAAATGGAGCATGGGAAATGCAACAGGTTGCCGAAACATTCAAGACGACCGAGGACGGTTGTACTCCTAATGGGGTAGTACTTAACACTACTGTGGGGTAACAAACAGTCGGTAGAAATCTTGGGTGATTCTTGGATAACCCTAGTCATTCTAGCAGCTGACTCAGCATACCCGCCTTTGGGGGCCGTGCCTGGATCCCATCGGTTCCCGGTATGGTGCGTTATGCTCATTTTGCGATCGTCAGCATTTTTCAACGTCATGCGGTCGGCCTGCCGACTTAGCACCCTACTGCTAAGTTCCTCAGTTCTGTTTTATAATCATTTGAATAAAGAGCACTTAGCTCAGTAAACTTTACTCTGGCTATCGCCGTCTTATTATTTGCTTTCACCTACTGAGCCTAAGGCCAGGGCTATAGGGTGGCAGTCTCCATCAGCGGCCACCTATGACCAGCAGCCCGGCCGCCAATTCTCAGCTATCTTGAACCGCTACTACTCATCAAGCACCCTACTGGTGACACCTCATCATCGGCCGGATCTGAAGCAGCTTTACCACCGAGCAACCGACTACAAGATAACTTGTACAATAATCATGTTCCATTGATGGTTTGGTATTGAAGCAGCATACGAAATCCCAATCATTTTTATCAATAGATATTTATGAGCGTATGTATTCGTTAAATGTTCAGTGACTTCTTTCTACTGTTCCAACTGTCTGGTGGTGGTGCGCTTTTATGTTATATTTTTAATTTTTAGGTATCTGCACAACTCGTGTATAATTGAATTCTTATATTCGGTTTCCATGTCCGAAATTAACGTCTTTATTGGTCCGTACCTTATTAAAAATGATTCGAAAATAACTTTTGCGACAGTCTTTGCACTTTTATTGGAAATGAGATTGGCTATTAAATATTTTCTTAAGTCACATATAAGTGTGACTGCACATTCGTTACCTATATCTGTTTTTGGTAGTGGACCAATCTTTTTACTATCACTCTGTGAAAAACATTTATTGGTATGTGGAGTTGTCATGGGAGTTTTTGTATGTGTTGTCACTCTTGATTTTTGTCATTTTTGAAATTTTGTTATATACGTAGCAATATTTCGAGTCATACCCTTCCAATAATGATTTCTTTTGACCTTGGCCAAGGTTTTAGTTACTGGATCGTTGTGAAATGTAGACAGTATAGCTGCTTTCTCTTTATCAACATATATTACGGTCACCGGATTAAGTAGCGCTACTCACAATGATTCCAGGGTTTTGTTGCCCACTTTTTTAAAATCATCTATGGAAACTTGTTCAAAGAATTTTTCCCACGGTGCCACTTTTAGGGGGCTTATTTTATGCATACCGGCTTGCATTCCAAGCCTTTGAAAGAACTGACCTAAACCAAGAATTCCATCGGTAAATAAATCGCTAAAATTACATCTTGCAGTAATTTGTTTTCCATGTTTGAAGAAACAGGTAATATTATTGACTACTTTACGTACTTCGTCATTATTGATGACTCTGTAAACGTCGATAACGAATCTGCTACGTAGTAGTCTTTACCTTTTAGATACTCTACAGTGAAGTTGTACTCTTCTAATCTACGTTCGTCGTAGTTCGAAAGTGATTCACAATTTAATTTATCAATGCTGAATACTTTAATTTTTGTTGTGTTAAGTAGTCTAATAAAAGCATTTGCAGGGGATGCTATGGTGTTTGCTATGTATATACCATGCTTCATTTCTTGGTATGGAATCAATACACTGTCTTCTTTTAAATAAATTTTAATTATAATTATAAAGTTATTGCCAAAACTGTATGATATTGGACCATTAATTGGGAATTTTAAGTTATTTGGTCTAACTAAAAAAACAACGACTATCAAATACCCATTACTCAGTATAAGGGAGTAAATGGGAAATAGAGATGTGTAACCAGCAAAGATATATTTTAGGGCGCCACTTACCGGCTATTTCAGTAGATGCTAAGTAGGAGGCAGACAGATTTAAGCGTTTAAGCCGTTTGTGGGCATTAGCGTGGGCTTGGCACCCCGCTGAAACAAACTTGCGCTGCGCAGGAAGCCCAGGCGTCTGCATGCAAAGTCTGCCTGTTCTAGCTCTTATAGTTTCCAAGATCTCAGCGTTCATACGGACAGACAGACAGACAGACAAACGTACATCGCTAGATCTACTCGGCTAGTGATCCTGATCAGGAATATATATACTTAATGGGGTCGGAAACGCTTCCTTCTACGTGTTACATACTTTCCGACGAATCAAGTATACCCTTTTATTCTACGAGTAACGGGTATAAGAACGATTTAACGTCGCTTGTAAACAGCTGTGTTTCCTTTGAGCTCTGAATTTTTGTATTTATCAGTGATTTTGTACGAGTGTTTTGTGTATATTTATTTACAAAGCTTAACCTAACAATTGTGTTAGAAATTTTAAATAGATCGCCCAGTAAACGGGTATGTGTTTATGGATATTTTAACATTTCTGTTAAATTTGTTTAAACTCTTAGCATTGTTAGTGTAATTTACGCTCTCTAAACTTGCTAGAACTCTTTTACTCCCTCTCATTCTCTCCCGCTCTATTTCAAAGCTGTAATTTACCCTCTCTATAAACATGCTGATTTTCTGGTAGACTTTCTCGATGCTATTTCTGTAACTCTCTCTCTCTCTCTCTATCTCTTGTTTTACTTTGTATTTGTGCGTGCTCAAAGTTGTTAGTGTCGCACAAGCCACGCTCAGTCGATACATTATTTTTTTTCTCGTGCTTTCGTACGTTTGATAACTTTTCTCGATTTACTTTGAGGTATTTTTCATATTTTATTTCTTATAATTTTCTTTAAGAAGAAACTTTTTGTTTTCTTATAATGTCTGGTTTAAATTGTACTTGATGCACGTTTTACCGGCCGGTGCAAAGTTAAAGATTTTATTGGTTGATTTTTATCCATGAGTGTTTTTGGGTTTATAAAGCGTTGGTCAAAAGAATTTGATGAGCCTTATACGAGCAAACTATTATTTACCTCCCTTGTCCGTCTTATTTAGGAATATTGTTCGTCAGCTTGGAGTTTACAATATCAAGTGCACATCGAATGTATTAAGTCGGTACAAAAGAAATTTCTATTATTTGCCCTTCATAATTTGAACTACGATTAAAACGTAAGGCTTTCTTCCTACCAGAGTAGAATACAATTGCTTACTTTATCTACACTTGTAAATCGTAGAACAATGCTTGGTACTATTTTTATACAAAATCTTATAAGCGGTTATGTTGATTATGCAGAACTTGAAAACCGCCTAACATTCAATGATCCTGTTAGACTAATTCGAAGTAATTATCCCCTAAATTTGATGATAAACATCAAGTTTTTGTCTGCCCTTTCGCGTTTTATGTAATAACTATAACAACCTTTATCACTTAATTTGCATTTCAACTTCTATCCCGGTATTAAAAACTAATAATTTAACTCACTTGCTTCATTCTTAGTTGTGTCTTTTATTTTCATTTGTGTCCCGTCTCTATTCGTATTTTTTGCCCAAATTAATAATAGGCCCCCGCGCGTTATAAGTACGTGTTTGTACTATTCGAAATGCATCAATGTCCATCAACTGTAAGCCAATCTCCGGATGGCTTGAAGTCTAACTGACATTTGTCCGTATGAACGCTTAGATCTCGGAAACTATAAGAGTTAGAATATTCAGACTTGCAGATTCTTGGGCTTCCTACACAGCGGGGTGCTACGCCCAATCTAAAGTCCACAATCCGCCAAAATCTGTAGCGCCTACAGTTTTAATGGTAGAAAACAAATTGTAACTGAAATGTAATTGACTCATCAATACCTATCGATTACCTAAAAAAATGTGACACGCCCACTCTAACCCGCACCAGCCGCCCAAAACTGTGGTGGCCACAATTGTCATGCTAAAACGTATTTGTCTCATTAATACCTATCGATTGACCCACAAAAAACTTTCCGATCCCACTCTAACGTACCCAAACGGCTAAAACACTCTGCCGCCCACATATCATATACTGAAATAGCCAGTAGATGTCGCTTTCCAATATTTCGTTTCTCCTTATATATCTCCATTTTCATTTTGCTCCCTCAAGCTGAGTAAGGGGTATCTGATATTCGAGGCACTCGACAATAGCATTTTTCTTTCTTTTTATTATAGAAATATTAGCTATAATATTTATATTGTTGATTATTTCGTCTATACTTTTCCTCTGTTATTTCCTTTTTATTTGATTCTAATATTTCTACTAAAATTATTATTTTAGTTATTATTATTATAATAGCCATGACCTTTTCTTTACCGCAATAATTACCTCTACTTTTTTAATAACCGCCCTGGTCTTGTCCTCCTTAGGCGTTCAAACTTGCAGTTGCGTTGCCTTTCTTTTCAGTACTAAATTATAAGTACTAAGCGATGTATTCGTTGATCCTTGTAAAGTTTCCTGTTATGTATGTTTTTAGTTTTCCATGCTCACAATTTTTTTGCTCAATTTATAAGCATGTTCGGCCCACGAAACTGCCAAACGTATACGTAAATTGTCAACTTTTGTTATTAAATTTTCCGCTGTTTTTCTTTTCTGTGTTTCGGCCAGTTTTTCCTTTACTACATCAGATGTTTCGCCTACTATAGTGTCTTGCAATATTTGTATAAATGCATTGATTGTTGCTTCGTTGCGTACTCTGAATATATTTTTTTAGTAGTATCGGTATCGGGCTTTAGTTGATGACTACCCTTCAGTTCTCAGGGGAATCCTCCCGAGATTCCGAAAAGACGTCCTGGCGAACGGGTAATTCCCCGAGATGCCCCATAGGAAAATTGTATTGGAAGTCCGCTGCAGTCCGCAACGCGAGCTACGTGTGAACGTTACAGGGAGAAAAGGAAGGAAGAAAGGCGACTTTCCAGACGAAAAAAACCGGAGCAAGAAGAGCGAGTGTGCGAGGAACTTGAGCTGTTGCAAGACAGAAATGATGTTCGAAAATTCTACCAACAAGTCAACCGTCTCACACAAAGTTTCAAGACCGGAGCATCAAACTGTCGGGATGAAAATGGAAATCTGGTTACGGATACGCAGTGCACGCTGAGGTTATGGAAGCAGCATTTCTCCAAGCTGCTAGCAGGCGATGACGGCACCAATCCCGCCATTGGAGGAAGCAGCCCGATACCACCAATCGACGAAAACCATGACGAGGTCCGAGTTGCTATAACGCGGCTCAAAAACAACAAAGCAGCCGGTGCTGATGGACTGCCTGCAGAGTTGTTCAAGGCCGGCGGCGAAGAGCTGATAAGGTGTATGCATCAGCTATTGTTCAAAATACGGCTAGAAGAAAGCATGCTAAACGATTGGAATCTCAGCGTCCTTTGTCCCGTTCTGGAGAAAGGTGACCCGACGATATGCGCCAACTACCGGGGAATCAGCCTGATTACCATCTCTTACAAGGTCCTATCGAGCGTAATAAGTGAACAACTGAAGCCGTATACCAGCACACTGATTGGACCTTATCAATGCGGCTTCAGACCTGGTAAGTCCACCATAGACCGGATCTTCACATTACGCCGAATCCTAGAAAAAACCCACGAGAATAACATTGACACACACCATCTCTTTGTCGATTATAAATCTGCATTCGATAGCCCGACGAGAGAACGCCTATATGCCACCATGTCTGAGTTCGGTATTCCTGCAAAGATACGTCTTTGCAGAATGACATTGAGCAGCGCCATCAGCTCTGTCAAGGTAGGAATGAACCTCTCCGAACCTTTTAATACCGTTCGAGGTTTTAGACAAGGCGACCCCCTGTCGTGCGACATCTTCAATTTCTTGATGGAGGGGGTTCTGCGGAAAGCCGGTGTTCATCGATCTGGCACTATTTTTTATAAAAGTGTCCAGCTCCTTGCGTATGCCGATGATATTGACATCATTGGACGCAGCAAGCGTGATGTCACTGCTGCAATTTCGGCTATCGAAAAAGATTCGGCAAAAGTGGGTTTGGCGGTAAACGAGGGCAAGATGAAGTATATGCTGTCGACAAGCAGGGAGGCGCATCACGATACAACGTCTGCGCTGGCTCGGCCACGTTGTGCGTACGGATGAAGAATTTCCAGCTCAGAAGGTGTTTGAAGCGAGGGTCGACTACGGGCAGTCAGAACCTAACTGCACTGGTTATTTCCGATTGGAGAAGGCGCGCGAGGAGCAGAGGCGCGAGGAGGGAGACGCTGAGGTCGGCCAAAACCCGAATCTGGTTGTAGTGCCACCTAATGAATGAATGAATCTCGTGACATAAGAATCTACACAGATCAAAAGCCGTCAACGTTCGCTGTCTCTGAGAGAACCCAAATGACAAATTAAAACAGTGGAAAGCATTTATAGATGACTACGGCGCAAAAGTCATACACACTCCGGGCAAAGAAAATTTTGTCGCCAACGCCCTTTCGCGACAAAACATCAATGCCCTTCAAAAAGAACCCGAATCTTATTGTGCAACAGTTCACAATCAAAAACCTAGCACTTATACACACACACACACACACACATTTCTGATAAAAGTGTGCAGATCGAAGTAATCATCGCAGAGCACAATCGTGCACACAGAGCTGCTCAGAAAATATCAAATAAGTCCTCCGCGACTATTATTTTCCAAAAATGTCAAAATTGGCTACTAAAATAGTGACAAGTTGCAAAATATGTACTACAGCAAAGTATGACAGACACCCCAAGAAAGAAGAACTTGAGGTAACTCCAATTCCGTAATATGTCGGCGAAATGCTGCATATTGACATACTATTCACCGATAAAAAAATATTTGTAATGGCCATCTAAAAATTTTCCAAATTTGCGATAGTACAACCTATAGTGTCTAGGACAATAGTAGACGCGAAAATCCCTATCCTCCAATTAATAGACTTATTCCCAAATAAAAAGACAATATACTGTGATAACAATGCGTCTTTCAGTTTTGAAACGATCACATCGTTTCTCAAAAATCAGTATGGCATAGATGTTGTAAATGCACCCCCGCTGCACAGTAGTTCAAGCGGACAAATCGAACCCCTCCACAGCACCATAACAGAAATAGCGAGGTGCATCAAAATGGATTAGCCAATTAATGATACAGTGGAGCTACATATGCGGGCGACCGTTGAATATAATAAAACATTACATTCGGTCATTAACCAAAAACCCATTGATGTAATCCACTCCGCTTCCGAAAAAGTAAAGGAAGCAATAAAAATTAATATTGAAAAAGCACAGAGGGATAATCTTGACAGGTGTAACCGATCAAGACAAAATAGGATATTTGAGGTAGGAGAAGCCGTCTACTTGAAGAACAATAAAAGACTAGGCAATAAGCTAACTCCGTTATACACGGAAAAACGCGTAGAAGCGGACCTGGGGACAGCGGTCCTCATTGGAGGGAGGGTAGTCCACAAGGACAACCTTAAGTAACCTTTTTCTCCAATTTACAAGCACTTAACACACCCAACACAAACTCACACTTAGAAAATAGCCATTAGATTAAACCTGTAATTTTCTTACAGGATCGCGGAAATCATATTAACAATATTAGCAGTAGTTAACGCTAGAGTGACAGACTACACTCACGCCCGGTACATCCCTATAGCCGACGGAACTGCATTGGTGTGGAAACTACTTTAGGCATTCGAGCAATTTGACAGAGTCTTCAATTATGATAGACGAAACAGCTAGATTGTCCGCTTTTTTTTACACAATCGCACATGAGAAAATTATTAGATGTTGATACTGATCATATTAGAAATATATTATCCGTACTAAAGGTACACCACCGAATTGGCAGAAGCCTAGACTTTTAGGGCACCGCGTTTAAAGTGATAGCGGGCACACCTGATGCCGCTGACCTCGAAATGTTAAAAATGTCCGAGTCCCGGTTGATCGAATCAAACAATGGGTAAGTACTTATTAACACCGAAACGCAAAAGCAGAATACCCTAAGATAAAATTTAAATGAAAAAAGGTTACCGTCTTTCCCGTTTCTCACCAACCCACCATTCTCCAAGTGCAACCAGGAAGTCTTAGCGATCACTGATTGCGTGTCGACGATGTACGGAGCATTCTGCAAACTGGCAACCCAGGAGCCCGAGGTCTACACGCAGGGGTCACGGCGCATTGTGAAACGCAGGCCAGCCACCTAAGCCCCATACCGCTGGTAGGCGATAGTCAATGAGTGGCACGCATCTAATAACATTTAAGCGACTAGCCTTTGCACTTTGGGAAATTTGACCACTTGAAAACTTGAAAACAAATCAATATTTAAAAGTTCTGTTTTTTCAATTAAGTATATAAAATTTAAAGAAATAAAAATGGGCGTGGTTTTCTTTTTTTTCAAAGAAATAAACTTTTTTCTTTTAACTAAAAAAAGCTTTCCTTTTATTGTTTTTTTTTTTAAAGACCGAACCTTAAATAAAAAAAATATATATTGGTATTTTTCCCCCATTTTTTAGGACAAATCGCAATTTTACTTTTAATAACCATTATAATTCTGAAAAAATACTAAAATCCTTTATATCTATGTTAAGTGAAATGATGTTGTAAAATATTTTTAGAATAATTAATATTTAATAACAAAGAAGGTTACGTATTGTATTTTTTAAGCTAATGTTGGAAGTGAAACTTACTAGACAAAAATGCGGGAAATATACAGTATTAGGTAGGGGTCTTAAAATCCAAATTTTAGAGAAAGTGCGCAAAAGTGCATTTTTATACTAAGTGAGCCTAATAAGAATTAAATGCTCCACAAGATAAAAAAGGCTTTAGTGGTGGAGCGACTCACTTTGTAGCTCTATTTAAAGATAGAAATTAATTTAAAGATTTCTTTTTTTTTTAGGTAAGAACTTACACACGATTATAGGAGCACCACAATCGATAAATACAATATCAAGGTCAAATACACAAGTTACAAGCCTGTCTGATTAAATGGCAGCTCTTTGCTAAGTTTTACACTTTTTACCCATTTTAATTTTTAAGAATAATTGGTGATTTACTAGAGCTGCCACCTCATTGAAATAACAACAGACTTTAACAGCTGATAACTTAACAGTGGTGCAGTCTGTTAAACTTTTCTGTTAGTAACATTGGAGATTGATGTTATCTTAATCCATTTTGATAGTCAAAATCAATTTCAAGCCACTTTTGAAAAACTGGTTTTGGCCAAAAAAAAAGTGGTAAAATTTCCCACAGTGCTTTGTAAACGGCACAAAATACTTGAACCGGCGCGAAAGCATAAGAAAGACTGCGGGCGTGGCGGCCTCCCCCCTGCTAAACATTATCGGGCATAACCACGTGCTTAGTATGCCAATGCTTCAAAGGATGAACACCCAAAACCTGGAAACGATCCAAACCCTCAAAAACGAAGTAAAGTCGGCTGGATCAAAGCAGCAGTTTCATCATGCTCCATCTCGTGTGGAGAAGCATACGAAATGGAGCATGGGAAATGCAACAGGTTGCCGAAACATTCAAGACGACCGAGGACGGTTGTACTCCTAATGGGGTAGTACTTAACACTACTGTGGGGTAACAAACAGTCGGTAGAAATCTTGGGTGATTCTTGGATAACCCTAGTCATTCTAGCAGCTGACTCAGCATACCCGCCTTTGGGGGCCGTGCCTGGATCCCATCGGTTCCCGGTATGGTGAGTTATGCTCATTTTGCGATCGTCAGCATTTTTCAACGTCATGCGGTCGGCCTGCCGACTAAGCACCCTACTGCTAAGTTCCTCAGTTCTGTTTTATAATCATTTGAATAAAGAGCACTTAGTTCCGTAAAATTTACTCCGGCTATCGCCGTCTTATTATTTGCATTACTCAGGGGTAGTCAGTCACCCTCTCGACATAAACTGTAATATTCTTCATCAACCACGCCTTATAATTGGCGAAAATAAATATAGCTTGCACACGTTAAAAAAAGAAATATATAATTATAAAGATGCATTTGTGACCTGCAGCTCATATAAAATTGTTTATTTTGTGAAAATATATTTGAATAAATTAAATAAATATAATATATTAAAGTGTTATGTCAGCCGAACGGAATATTCGGCTATATGTATTGAACCTCGTATAAATTAGGTGGCATAAGTTCTAGTTTTTAGGTCCGTATAGAGAAATTTAAAAGAAAGTCGTGAGTGCTAGTGAAGAAGAAGAGATCCGGGTTTTAGACCAAGAAAGGCTCAAATCGAAGAGAAAGAAGACATAATGAACGCGAACGAATTGCAAAACATTATCCAGGGCGCCTTAGCGCAACACACAGGATGAGGCCTAGCAAAGAGTACAAGAGTACAACCAGGGGCACCCCCATGCGACATACCGCTCCACGTAATTAAGTCAGTACCAGATTTTAACGGTGAGCAAGACCAGGGCAGCTGTGCCCATTATCAAGCCGTTACCATAATCAGGAATAAAATTAGGGGCCCAGTGCGAGCGTTGCTGGTATCTATATACTATGCTGGTATCTATACACTATACTTTACTTAATTTCGATGCCATTCTGGCAAGATTAGACTGTTCCTACACAGATAAAGCTTCGTTGAGGCTGTTGTGATAACAGATTGAGGCAGTTCGCCAAAGTGACCAAAGCCTCATGCAATACTATGACGAGGTTGAACGTAAGCTAACCCTCGTCACAAACAAAATTGTCATGTCCCACTACATTGGAAGAGCCACACTGCTCAACAATGAGGTAAGGGCGGACGCCCTACAAAAAAACAGGCCTAAAAAACCTGAGAGCAGTCGTATTCCCGGCACAGCAAAAGACCTTCCTTCGGCATTGGCATTAGCTTAGGAGGCTGAAGCCAGCATCAAAAGAAGGCAGTTCGCGGCAACGTATGCTAGGGCAATGGAACAGAAGACACAGAATTCTGACATTTGTAAGACTCAGTACCGCACTCCTGATAAACAAGGAAACGAAAAGAACCCTCATTAATTAAAAAAAAACAGATAAGAACCAACAAAATGGACCCAACTCCTCAAATAGGATAACTGATCAAATGCGTCAGCGGCTTGACAACATTGAGCAGACCGCTAGTGCGGTCTTCTTATTAATACAGAGGCAGCGAAATGTTATATTAAGGCAGTACAGGAGCTTAAAAACATAACGCCAGTAGCCTCACCGTTTCGCGTGAATTAAATTCACGGGTCCAACAGCATAAATAAAAAGTGTCAAATAAGTGTCTTGGGAACAACTATCCCATTTTGCATATTAGATTCCCTAACAACATTTGACGGGATCATAGGCTTCGACTTGTTGTATGGTTCCGTGTCTGAGAACCTGCAGTTTCTTGATTGCGACGATGTAAACTTTACCAACATAAAGAACATAGTCGTTCCAAAGTCAGTAATAAAGGAGTAAATGGAAATTATGAAAAAAAAGATCTAAAGTCTTCTCCGACGCAACTCAAACCTTGCCGTACAACACAAATGTTGTGGCTTCTATTCGCACTGAGGATAACAACCCAGTGTACCAATGGATGTTGTTAGTTCGTTAGTAAAGAAATAAAACACCTACTGAAGTCTAATATTATAACCCCGTCGAGATCACCGTATAATAATCCAACTTGGGTGGTCGATAAAAAGGGTCAGATGAGACAGGTAGTAGGCAAAATCGTTTGCCAAGTATCGAGTTAATACTGGTAAACCTTGCCAAAGCCAAATATTTTACAACTCTAGACTAATTTTCAGTCAACGGAGGCAAGTTTGAATTCTGCCGTCTGCCTTTTGGATTAAGAAATGCTGGTATCACGTTTCAAAGGGCAATCGATGACGTATTGAAAGAGCAGATAGGAAATCGTTTTATGTCTATGTTGACGATGTCATAATCTTTTCGGAAAGCGAAAAAGAGCATGTCTGTCAAATTGACTGGGTCCTGAAAAAATTAGACCAAGCCATTTTTTTAAAGAAAGTGTCCAATACCTCGGTTTTGTAGTAACCCGAAACGGGGCTACAACTGACCCTGAAAAGGTAGCAGCCATTAAGGAATACACAGAACCGACAAGCTAATTCTCACTAAGAACATTCTTAGGTCTTGCCAGCTATTATAGGTGTTTTATAAAAGCTAAAATAGCCAGGCCACTAACCTCCTTAAGGGAGAAAACGGTTCAGTAAGTAAACACATGCCTAGGAAAACAGCAATAAATTTTAACGATCAGCAAAGAGACGCATTCGATAGACTTCAAAACATTTTGGCATCAGAAGATGTCGCCCTCAAATACCCAGATTTTAAGAAACCGTTCGATCTGACAACCGATGCGTACGCTTACGGCATCGGGGCAGTACTGTCGCAAGACAAAAAACCCATGACACACAGCCTCCTCGTGGCACCTCCTGAGTAGCTATCTTAGCATTCACTAGATAGTGAGCTAATGTGTGCAGCAAGTCACTCGGACGTTTAGCGGTTGAGCGCAGGGTTTGGAAACCGCCTCGTAAAAAAAAGCCCAGTGAAGACCAAAGCGAAAGCCTCGGATAAGATCCCCCCTTATAATGACGACCACCGCAAAACGAAAAAGGACTACGATTTAAGGATATGCATCTGGAATGTCCGAACCCTTAATTGGGAAGGTGCCTCTATCCAATTGGCGGATGCCCTCGAAAAATTAAAGGCTGACATTACCGCCATCCAGGACATGAGATGGACAGGACAAGGTTGCTCAAAGCGAGCAAACTGCGATATCTACTACAGCTGCCATGCGGAGAGGCGCGAATTTAAATGCGGATTTGTAGTAAACCGTAGACTTCGCCACCACGTCTCCAATTTCTCCCCAGTGAGTGAACGGCTGGCTACAATCCGCGTCAAAGCTAGGTTTTTCAATCTTAGCATAATTTGCGCGCACGCCCCGAAGAAGAAGAAGGTCGATGCTGTTAAGGATGCATTCTACGCGAGACTCGAGGACACATACGACCGCTGCCCAGGCCACGACGTGAAGCTTATCCTCGGCGACTTCAACGCAAAGGTCGGTCGCGAACGCATCTTTGACCCCACCGTCGGTCGATTCAGCCTCCATGAGACCACCTCGAACAACGTTCTCAGGCTGATTGACTTCGCCACCTCGACATCCACAAGGCCACAAGGCTGTCCCCTGATCAAAAGACGCGCAACCAGATTGATCACGTTGCAAAAGACGGAAGGCATGCCCCAAGCGTCATGGACGTGCGTCCGTTTCGTGGAGTCAACATTGACTCGGACCACTATCTTGTCGCAGCCAAGATACGCATGCGGCTATGCCGAGCGAAAAACATACGCCCCCTAACGCAACGAAAGCTTGACGTCACTAGGCTGCGATCACAACGGACAGCAAATGCATACTCCACTCACCTCTCGGAACTGCTCCACCAACCTATCCCTCTCCCTGTTGGCGCCGGCGGACTCTGGGCGCACCATTGGATTCAAGCGCCCACCCATACGGAACCAATAGTATGACGAGGAGTGTCGAGTCGCAGCTGCAGCAAAAAACGCCGCCCACAGAAACACGCTGCAGTCTGGCGCAACGCGAGCTAAGTGTGAACGTTACAGGGAGAAAAGGAAGGAAGATAGCCGACTTTTCAGACGGAAAACTTGAGGTGTTACAAGACAGGAAAAATTCTACCAACAAGTCAACCGTCTGACACAAGGTTTCAGGACCGGGGCATCTAACTGTCGGGATGAAAATTTAAATCTGGTTACGGATACTCAGTGCACGCTGAGTTTTTGGAGGGAGCATTTCTCCAAGCTGCTAGCAGGCGATAACGGCACCAATCCCGCCATTGGAGGAAGCAGCCCGATACCACCAATCGACGACAATGTGGATATACCACTACTTAACCATGACGAGGTCCGAGTTGCTATAACGCGGCTCAAAAACAACAAAGCAGCCGGTGCTGATGGACTGCCTGCAGAGTTGTTCAAGGCCAGCGGCGATGAGCTGATAAGGTGTATGCATCAGCTCTTGTGCAAAATATGGCTCCCGTTCTGAGGAAAGGAATCAGCCTGATTACCATCTCATACAAGCGTAATATGTGACCAACTGAAGCCGTACACCAGCACTCTGATCGGACCTTATCAGTGCGGCTTCAGACCTGGTAAGTCCACCATAGACCAGATCTTCACATTATTCCGAATCCTAGAAAAAACCCACGAGAATAACATTGACACACACCATCTCTTTGTCGATTATAAATCTGCATTCGATAGCCCGACGAGGGAACGCCTATATGCCACCATGTCTGAGTTCGGTATTCCTGCAAAGATACGTCTTTGCAGAATGACATTGAGCAGCGCCATCAGCTCTGTCAAGGTAGGAATGAACCTCTCCGAACCTTTTAATACCGTTCGAGGTTTTAGACAAGGCGAAGGGGAAGGGAAGGGGTTCTGCGGAAAGCAGGTGTACATCGATCTGGCACTATTTTTTATAAAAGTGTCCAGCTCCTTGCGTATGCCGATGATATTGACATCATTGGACGCAGCAAGCGTGATGTCACTGCTGTCGTGCGACCTCTTCAATTTCTTGATGGAAGGGGTTCTGCGGAAAGCAGGTGTACATCGATCTGGCACTATTTTTTATAAAAGTGTCCAGCTCCTTGCGTATGCCGATGATATTGACATCATTGGACGCAGCAAGCGTGATGTCACTGCTGCAATTTCGGCTATCGAAAAAGATTCGGCAAAAGTGGGTTTGGCGGTAAACGAGGGCAAGACGAAGTATATGCTGTCGACAAGCAGGGAGGCGCGGCGCCTAGACTCCCATGTGGTAGCGGACAGCTATACCTTCCAAAAGGTGAAGGAGTTCACGTACCTTGGCACTGCCATTAACACCGAAAATGACGTCAGCCTGGAGATCATGCGAAGAATCAACCTTGCCAATAGGTGCTACTTTGGTCTGATTAAGCAAATGTGCAATAGAGACCTCTCTCGCCGAACAATATTAACCTCTACAAGACTCTCATCCTACCCGTGCTACTATATAGCGCAGAAGCATGGGTAATATCACAGACGGATGTAGCAGCGCTTGCAGTGTTCGAGAGAAAAATTCTTCGCAAGATCTTTGGTCTCGTTCGGATTGGGGACGACTTTCGTATTCGGATGAACCACGAGCTGTACGAGTTGTACGACGATGTGGACGTGGTCCGGCGCATCACGATACAACGTCTCCGCTGGCTCGGTCACGTTGTGCGTACGGATGAAGAATCTCCAGCTCAGAAGGCTTTTGAAGCGAGGGTCGACTACGGGCAGTCAGAACCTGACTGCACTGGTTATTTCCAATTGGAGAAGTCGCGCGAGGAGCAGAGGCGTGAGGAGGGAGACGCTGAGGTCGGCGAAAACCCGAATCGGTTTGTAGTGCCACCTAATGAATGAATGAATCTGTATGGCACTCGTGACATAAGAATTTACACAGATCATAAGCCGCTAACGTTCACTTTCTCTGACAAGAACACAAATGACAAATTAAAACGTTAGAAAGCATTTATAGATGCAAAGAAAATTTTGTCGCCGACGCCCTTTCGCGACATAACATCAATGCCCTTCAAAACGAACCCGAATCTGATTGTGCAACAGTTCACAATGAAAAACCTAGCACTTATACGACAGAAAGAACGGAAAAACCTCTAAATTGTTTCAGAAATCAGATAATCCTAGAAGGGGCAAAGTATTCCTTAAAGCGATACTTTATATTTTTCGAAAATAAATCCCGCCATATTAACACTTTACGGAAAAATCGACCCTTTTCGAAACATTAGGACCAATCATTAACCCAAAAGTTGTCAACGCTATTCATTGTAACTTGCCAACATTGGCTAGCATTCAACGGTCATTAGTATCAAATTTTCCAGGTACGAAATTTTGGTACTGCAAGAACTTTGTGTCAGACATTTCTGATAAAAGTGAGCAGATCGAAATAATCACCGCAGAGCGCAATCGTGTACACAGAGCTGCTCAGAAAATATCAAACAAGTCCTCCGCGACTATTATTTTCCAAAAATGTCCAAGTTGGCTACTAAAATAGTGACAAGTTGCAAAATATGCACTACAGCAAAGTATGACAGACACCCCAAGAAACAAGATCTTGGGGTAACTTCAATTCCTTCATATGTCGGCGAAATGCTGCATATTGACATTTTTTCCACCGATAAAAAAATATTGTAATGGCCATCTACAAATTTTCCAGATTTGCGATAGTACAACCAATAGTGTCTAGGGCAATAGTAGACGCGAAAATCCCTATCCTCCAATTAATAGACTTATTCCCAAATAAAAAGACAATATACTGTGATAACGAAGCATCTTTCAGTTTTGAAACGATCACATCGTTACTCAAAAATCAGTATGGCATAGATGTTGTAAATGCACCCCCGCTGCACAGTAGTTCAAACGGACAATTCGAACGCCTCCACAGCACCATAACAGAAATAGCGAGGTGCATCAAAATGGATTAGCCAATTAATGATACAGTGGAGCTACATATGCGGGCGACCGTTGAATATAATAAAACATTACATTCGGTCATTAACCAAAAACCCATTGATGTAATCCACTCCGCTTCCGAAAAAGTAAAGGAAGCAATAAAAATTAATATTGAAAAAGCACAGAGGGATAATCTTGACAGGTGTAACCGATCAAGACAAAATAGGATATTTGAGGTAGGAGAAGGCGTCTACTTGAAGAACAATAAAAGACTAGGCAATAAGCTAACTCCGTTATACACGGAAAAACGCGTAGAAGCGGACCTGGGGACAGCGGTCCTCATTGGAGGGAGGGTAGTCCACAAGGACAACCTTAAGTAACCTTTTTCTCCAATTTAAAAGCACTTAACACACCCAACACAAACACACACTTAGAAAATAGCCATTAGATTAAACCTGTAATTTTCTTACAGGATCGCGGAAATCATATTAACAATATTAGCAGTAGTTAACGCTAGAGTGACAGACTACACTCACGCCCGGTACATCCCTATAGCCGACGGAACTGCATTGGTGTGGAAACTACTTTAGGCATTCGAGCAATTTGACAGAGTCTTCAATTATGATAGACGAAACAGCTAGATTGTCCGCTTTTTTTTACACAATCGCACATGAGAAAATTATTAGATGTTGATACTGATCATATTAGAAATATATTATCCGTACTAAAGGTACACCACCGAATTGGCAGAAGCCTAGACTTTTAGGGCACCGCGTTTAAAGTGATAGCGGGCACACCTGATGCCGCTGACCTCGAAATGTTAAAAATGTCCGAGTCCCGGTTGATCGAATCAAACAATGGGTAAGTACTTATTAACACCGAAACGCAAAAGCAGATTACCCTAAGATAAAATTTAAATGAAAAAAGGTTACCGTCTTCCCGTTTCTCACCAACCCACCATTCTCCAAGTGCAACCAGGAAGTCTTAGCGATCACTGATTGCGTGTCGACGATGTACGGAGCATTTTGCAAACTGGCAACCCAGGAGCCCGAGGTCTACACGCAGGGGTCACGGCGCATTGTGAAACGCAGGCCAGCCACCTAAGCCCCATACCGCTGGTAGGCGATAGTCAATGAGTGGCACGCATCTAATAACATTTAAGCGACTAGCCTTTGCACTTTGGGAAATTTGACCACTTGAAAACTTGAAAACAAATCAATATTTAAAAGTTCTGTTTTTTCAATAAAGTATATAAAATTTAAAGAAATAAAAATGGGCGTGGTTTTCTTTTTTTTCAAAGAAATAAACTTTTTTCTTTTAACTAAAAAAAGCTTTCCTTTTATTGTTTTTTTTTTTAAAGACCGAACCTTAAATAAAAAAAATATATATTGGTATTTTTCCCCCATTTTTTAGGACAAATCGCAATTTTACTTTTAATAACCATTATAATTCTGAAAAAATACTAAAATCCTTTATATCTATGTTAAGTGAAATGATGTTGTAAAATATTTTTAGAATAATTAATATTTAATAACAAAGAAGGTTACGTATTGTATTTTTTAAGCTAATGTTGGAAGTGAAACTTACTAGACAAAAATGCGGGAAATATACAGTATTAGGTAGGGGTCTTAAAATCCAAATTTTAGAGAAAGTGCGCAAAAGTGCATTTTTATACTAAGTGAGCCTAATAAGAATTAAATGCTCCACAAGATAAAAAAGGCTTTAGTGGTGGAGCGACTCACTTTGTAGCTCTATTTAAAGATAGAAATTAATTTAAAGATTTCTTTTTTTTTTAGGTAAGAACTTACACACGATTATAGGAGCACCACAATCGATAAATACAATATCAAGGTCAAATACACAAGTTACAAGCCTGTCTGATTAAATGGCAGCTCTTTGCTAAGTTTTACACTTTTTACCCATTTTAATTTTTAAGAATAATTGGTGATTTACTAGAGCTGCCACCTCATTGAAATAACAACAGACTTTAACAGCTGATAACTTAACAGTGGTGCAGTCTGTTAAACTTTTCTGTTAGTAACATTGGAGATTGATGTTATCTTAATCCATTTTGATAGTCAAAATCAATTTCAAGCCACTTTTGAAAAACTGGTTTTGGCCAAAAAAAAAGTGGTAAAATTTCCCACAGTGCTTTGTAAACGGCACAAAATACTTGAACCGGCGCGAAAGCATAAGAAAGACTGCGGGCGTGGCGGCCTCCCCCCTGCTAAACATTATCGGGCATAACCACGTGCTTAGTATGCCAATGCTTCAAAGGATGAACACCCAAAACCTGGAAACGATCCAAACCCTCAAAAACGAAGTAAAGTCGGCTGGATCAAAGCAGCAGTTTCATCATGCTCCATCTCGTGTGGAGAAGCATACGAAATGGAGCATGGGAAATGCAACAGGTTGCCGAAACATTCAAGACGACCGAGGACGGTTGTACTCCTAATGGGGTAGTACTTAACACTACTGAGGGGTAACAAACAGTCGGTAGAAATCTTGGGTGATCCTTGGATAGCCGTAGTCATCCTAGAAGCTGACTCAGCACCCGCCTTTGGGGGCCGTACCTGGATCCCAGCGGTTCCCGGTATGGTGCGTTATGCTCATTTTGCGATCGTCAGCATTTTTCAACGTCATGCGGTCGGCCTGCCGACTTAGCACCCTACTGCTAAGTTCCTCAGTTCTGTTTTATAATCATTTGAATAAAGAGCACTTAGCTCAGTAAACTTTACTCTGGCTATCGCCGTCTTATTATTTGCTTTCACCTACTGAGCCTAAGGCCAGGGCTATAGGGTGGCAGTCTCCATCAGCGGCCACCTATGACCAGCAGCCCGGCCGCCAATTCTCAGCTATCTTGAACCGCTACTACTCATCAAGCACCCTACTGGTGACACCTCATCATCGGCCGGATCTGAAGCAGCTTTACCACCGAGCAACCGACTACAAGATAACTTGTACAATAATCATGTTCCATTGATGGTTTGGTATTGAAGCAGCATACGAAATCCCAATCATTTTTATCAATAGATATGTATGAGCGTATGTATTCGTTAAATGTTCAGTGACTTCTTTCTACTGTTCCAACTGTCTGGTGGTGGTGCGCTTTTATGTTATATTTTTAATTTTTAGGTATCTGCACAACTCGTGTATAATTGAATTCTTATATTCGGTTTCCATGTCCGAAATTAACGTCTTTATTGGTCCGTAGCTTATTAAAAATGATTCGAAAATAACTTTTGCGACAGTCTTTGCACTTTTATTGGAAATGAGATTGGCTATTAAATATTTTCTTAAGTCACATATAAGTGTGACTGCACATTCGTTACCTATATCTGTTTTTGGTAGTGGACTAATCTTTTTACTATCACTCTGTAACGAACTGATTTGTTTGGTTTCTGCTCGCTACGGTATTTGTGCGGCTAGCTCAGTAGATTGTGTGTGTTCGTCTCACCAAATTTATATAAACGTGACCGCCCAGTAGTTCAGTGAAAAAGCACAGAATTCTCGGGTTCGGAGTGGGTTTATTGCGGGTATAACTGGAGTCGGCTTTATAACTTGCTCGTCTCGCTGTCTCCGACGGTGTGGGTCGTCTCGTCGCTCCTCGAAGATCCTTGACCGCTGATTGGTCCTGACGTGGCTGGTTGTCTTGTCGCTCCTCGAAGATCCTCGACCGCTGATTGCTCCTGACGTCGCTGGCTCGGTGACTGCTCGGCCACGGTTCATACTCGCTGTGGGGTCAGACGTTCGGGCTTAGGGGAGCGTCACCGTTCTTAGACTAGGGTGAACAGACTGACGAGCTCTCCAGGATCACTCCTCTCGATACCCGACCGCCTGTCCCTTGCTCTGTCCCGGATGGTCCCACGGGCTTCCGCTCAGATCGTGCGGACAGTCAAGGCAGAACGCCAGGAAGCTGCCTCGCTTTTCACTTCGCTTCCGTACCTCGTGTAAACGAACGTTCCACCCTAGCCTCACCCTTCCGCGTACTGTCCGTGCCGTTTCTGCGGGCTCGATCCTCCTTGCGTGGCCGTTGCGGTGTGGTGTCCTGCTTGCTGGTGGCGATGTCCTGCGAACTACTCCTGACAGGTGGCTGTAGGTCTTGACTTCTATGCTGTGTTCGAGGGTATACGCCGATCCGGGACTTCTCTCCCTTCTGGCCCGTGACTCTTAGGGTTCTGTTGCGCCGCTCCGGGACTTCTCTCCCTTCTGGCTCGCTACTCTAGGGGTTCTGTTGCGCCGCTCCGGGACTTCTCTCCCTTCTGGCCCGCTACTCTAGGGGTTCCGTTGCGCCGCTCCGGGACTTCTCTCCTTTCTGGCTCGCTACTCTAAGGGTTCTGTTACGCCGCTCCGGGACTTCTCTCCCTTCTGGCTTGCTAATCTCGATTTCAAATTTCAGTCTAGTAGACCCTCCAGGCGTACCGCCAGGACTTCGTCGGCAGGACAGAACAGAACTTGGCCGTGTGGCGCCTCCTTAGACCTCAGCCACCTGTGTCTCAGTTCGGAGATTCCTAGTAATCCCAATCCCGAACGTCTCGACGTGACGATCTTGCTCCTCGTAGGCTCCCACGGCGCTGCTTCCGACGACTCCTTGCTCTCGACTGACTGCTCGCTCTTGACTGACTCTTCTCAATGACTGCTCTTGACTGACTGATCTCGATGACTGCTCTTGACTGACTGATCTCGATGACTGCTCTTGACTGGCTGATCTCGCTGCCAGCGCCCTGCGGGTTTATATAGGGCCTCTGGGAACCGTTATTTTCTTTTGCACACGGCACGCCAAAACTCTCCACATCGGGTCCAAAGTCCATGGTCCCTGTTTGACCCTCTTGTCCTTGACGCACTGCTTCCCGCCGCCGTCCAGCCTGATGCTGCCGTCCCGCTGATCCCGGGGACGCATGCGTCATGGTTGTGTGCCGCACCGCTGCTGAGATGTGGCACCCTCTTTCCAAAGTCCAAAGTCCGGCGGCGTCCCGTTACTCCTTTTTGCACACGGCACTCTCGCTCCGCCCGCCAAGTCTCCGCTCTCTCCGTCTCCATTGTTGGTCTCCAAACTCTCTTGGTCTCCGAACCCTCTTGTTCTCCAAACTCTCTCGCTCTCCAAATTCCTTTGTCTCCAAACTCTCTTTCTCTCCAAACTCTCTTTCTCTCCAAACTCTCTTCCTCTCCAAACTCTCACGTTCTCCAAACTCTCACGTTCTCCGTCCTCGATCTCCAAACTCTCTCGTTCTCCGTCCTTGATCTCCAAACTTTCTCGTTCTCCGTCCTCGATCTCCAAACTCTCTCGTTCTCCGTCTTCGATCTCCGCCGCGCCGCCACTACGCGAATTCGCCGCGTACCTGGTGAGCGGCCGGCCATCTGCTGCCGGGATTTGTGGGGAGTTATTCAACTCCTCACATTCCCCCCTTACTTCGGGAAAGATTAAGAAACTCAGCGCTCCCACTCTCCGGCGTTCCCTTGTATATCCTAGCCATTGAGTCAGGGCGCATCTCGTTCCGGTTCCCTCGGTGCTCCCTCGTTGCTCCCTCGACGTTCCCTCGACGCTTTCCATCTTATTTCCTTTCCACAGCGCCGGTCGTCCTCCGTATAGCAATTTCGAATCTCCCGCGCCGATCCTCCATCTGTTCCCACTGGGCACCGATATTAATCAGCTATCGATACCCAGAGGGCCTGCTCACGATATTGATATCGCAGGTGCGGCGTTGCCACTTGCGAGCCGCGATGTTCATCATCACCGATATTTCCATTTTCTTGTGCCCATCGATCGCACTATCGTCCAGTGCCAATCGACCGCCTATCGAGGCGCCCCCTTCCCTGTTGAATGGTGATTCTGCAAATTGTTTATGCCCGTGCACCGGTCGGCAGAAGTTTAGTTTTTTTCTACCCCTTAGCCCGGCGTTTCCACTTGTCCTTGCCACTACGTAAGTATTCTGATCACACACCCGACTCCTTGTATGTGCTCATCAGCTTCCTTTCTTTTGGCAGGTTGCCTTTGTTGACCACGAGTGCCCTTTCAGACTCCAGCAGCTGTGCTTCCTGGTTTGGACCCCGATCCGGCCCGCGATCCCGTCTCCTCGTCTGGGCATGATGCCCTTCTCTGTGATGCTTGGCCACTTTCGGTACAGCTCTCTCAGCTGTGCCGACTTCCCCCTTCCTTCGGCAGACTGCTGCTGCCAGTCCTAACCAGATCCTTGAAGACCTTCTCCTCGCGTCCTTGGAGCTATCCTTGGACCCCTTTCCTCGCGTCCTTTGGGTATCCTTGGAGCTATCCTTGGACCCCTTTCCTCGTGTCCTTTGGGTATCCTTGGAGCTATCCTTGGACCCCTTTCCTTGTGTCCTTCGGGTATCCTTGGAGATATCCTTGGACCCTCTTCCTCGTGTTCGGGTATCCTTGGAGATATCCTTGGACCCTCTTCCTCGTGTTCGGGTATCCTTGGAGGTATCCTTGGACCCCTTTCCTCGTGTCCTTCGGGTATCCTTGGAGGTATCCTTGGACCCTCTTCCTCGTGTCCTTCGGGTATCCTTGGAGGTATCCTTGGACCCCTTTCCTCGTGTCCTTCGGGTATCCTTGGAGGTATCCTTGGACCCCTTTCCTCGTGTCCTTTGGGTATCCTTGGAGCTCTCCTTGGACCCTTTTTCTCGTTCCCTGGGTATCCTTGGAGTTATCCTTGCCTTTTGTCTAGCGTATCTGTTTGTAGCTGCTCGATGGTGTTCTGTGTTTGTTGTTGTTTCAGCTCGCTCACGTGGATGGTCCTCTCCTTCTTTGTGTTCACGTGCCGTATTTTGCAGATTACTGGCGACGCAAAATCCGTGACCTGGTAAGGTCCGTCGTATCTTGGGGCCAACTTTGCCGCGAACCCCTCGGCCGCCTTCGACAAATGATGTTCCTTGGCCCACACGACGTCTCCCACCGCTGGTGTCCATTGTCTCCTCCTCAGGTTGTAATGCCTAGCCTGATCCTGGGAGGCTCTCTCCAGATTCCGCCTTACAACCTCGAAGATTTCCACGAGTTTGTTTGCCTTCTCCCCTGGGGTCTCAGTGGGTCGTCCTGTTCCCAAGGTCTCTCTGTTGTATAGGGCGCTCGGCAGTCTCGGTTCTCTGCCTTGAGTAACAAACGCTGGCGTGTATCCTGTGGATTCCGAAACACTCGTATTTACTGCCAGCATGATCTCGGGCCATTTCTCGTCCCAGTTTCTCTGATCCTGCCCTGTGAACTGCGCTATCATCGTTTTCCCGGTCCTGTTTGCTCTTTCTGTCGGGTTCTCTTGCGGGGTATATGGGGCCGTGAACTGTTGCTTGGCTCCCATCTCGGCCAGGAAACTCTTGAAGATTTTGCTGTTAAACTGCACTCCGTTGTCCGTTATTACTACCTTAGGGACCCCAAACCTGGCGATGATGCGCTCCCTGAACGCTTTCTTTAGGGACTCGGCTGTCGCGCTCCGCAGCGGCACCAATTCAGTCCACTTGGAGAACCTGTCTATCAGCACCAGCAGCATTTGGTTGCCGTGTTTTGAACGCGGCAGGGGTCCGACGAAGTCTGCGCACACTGTAGCCCACGGTTCCTCTGGCACCTGCGTTAGCATTTTCCCAGCTGCCTGCATCTGATATGGCTTGAATCTGATACATGCCTCGCATCCTCTTACGTGGGCTCGAGCGTCTCGGTGCATGCCTGGCCAGTAGTACCGGGCTGCCAGACGTGCTATTGTCCTTCTGCTTCCTACATGGCCAGCTGCCGGTGAGTCGTGGTTCTCTTTCAGCACCGCTTCTCGCAGAGCTTTCGGGACGCACATCTTCCACGTCGCGACATCCTCACTGCCTGCTCTGTGTGGAATGTTTCTGTACAAAGTGTCTCCTTCCATTACGTAGTCCGGGTACTTTTGTGGCTGCGTCCTTATCTTCTCGCGCATGTCCTGAATCCAGCTGCATGCTGCGGAGGCTTCCGTCGCCGATGTCTCCTTGATCCCTCGCAGTGTTACTGGTAGTGGCTGCCTTGATAATGCATCTGCCACCACATTGAGTTGTCCCTTCCTGTACGCTATTTCGAAGTCATACTGCTGCAACTCCAGGGCCCATCTGGCGATCCTTCCTGAAGGGCTCTCGATGCTGTTGAGCCACTTCAGCGCCATGTGGTCGGTTACCACCTTGAAGTGGTACCCTTCCAAATACGGTTTCAGTTTCCGGATCGCCCAGACTATTGCCAAACACTCTTTCTCGGTCGTGGAGTAGTTTTTCTCAGTCCCGTTAAGCGTTCGGCTTGAGTAAGAGATCACCTTTTCGCCACGTTCGGTTTCCTGGGTCAAAATGGCCCCAATACCGTAATCACTTGCGTCCGTCTGCAGGACAAACGGTTTTTCAAAATCCGGGCACGCCAGTACAGGGTCTGCCACCAGCCTTGCCTTTACCTCTTCGAATGCCGACTGATGTTCCTGTGTCCACACCCACCTGTTGCCCTTGCGCAGCAGATCGTTGAGTGGTTTGACTATTTTTGCGAAGTCAGGTACAAATCGCCGATACCATGAGGCTACTCCCAGGTACTGTCGGAGCTCTCTTACTGTTGACGGCGGCTCTAATTCGGCAATGGCTGCTACCTTTTCCGGATCCGTGCCTATCCCGTCGCTAGTCACTCTATGACCCAAATACAGCAGCTCCTTCTTGAAAAACTGGCATTTTTCCGGGTTTAACCTCAGATTAGCCTCTTTCAGTCGCCGGAATACCTCTTTCAAGTTTGCCTTGTGCTCTTCTAGTGTGCGTCCGATCACTATGATATCGTCCTGGTACGCAAATGCGTGCGGCGACATCTCGGGACCAATTACCCGATCCAACACCCGCTGGAAGGTCGCAGATGCCGAATGAAGTCCGAACGGCATTACTCTCCACTGGAATAAGCCCTTTCCCGGCACTGTAAATGCGGTGTACTGCCTGCTGCTTTCTTTCAGCGGGATTTGCCAGTAGCCATCCTTCAGGTCCAAGCTGCTTATGTACCGTGCCTCTCTCAGCTGGTCGAGGATATAATTTATTCGAGGCATCGGGTAGGCATCCTTTATTGATTTGGCGTTGATCTGCCTGAAGTCGACGCACAGTCTCCACTTGCCCGTCTTCTTCCTAACCATCACGATGGGAGAACTGTATGGGCTGGTTGAGTGCTCTATGCATCCCATTTGGAGTAGCTCGTCCACCTTCGCATTGATCTCCCCTTGAACTTTCGGATTCTTCGGGTAGTATCGCTGTTTTATTGGCTTGTCGTCCTTCATCGTTATTTGATGCTCTGCCATGTTCGACGT
This sequence comes from Drosophila biarmipes, assembly GCF_025231255.1. Lineage (NCBI taxonomy): Eukaryota > Metazoa > Arthropoda > Insecta > Diptera > Drosophilidae > Drosophila > Drosophila biarmipes. The sequence goes on along the minus strand of NW_026114543.1, from coordinate 558,793 downwards.
TCCTGTCATGGTTTTAAAACTGGCTAGCTCTGCCTCCAGGAACTTCGCTGTGTCGTCATACTCTGCTTCCTGCTGTACGACTGCTACCGATAGCCTCTCCTCAAACCACCCATTGTGTCGGTTCCTGGCCGGTATTCTCACCTCGTGTCCAGCGCACCTTATCTCGGTTCCGACTTGGGTTAGAAAGTCCCATCCTAACACCAATGAATCCACTACCCCTGGTAGTATCAACAGGTTCATGGTTAGTCGCTTGTTCCCGAATGCGATCTCCACCTCCAGCTGTTCATCGATTCCGCCGCACCTTCCGTCTGCCAACCTAACTTGCCGCCGTGTCCTCGTAATCCTCCCGAGGGCAGCCAGGTTGTCCGCTAGTTCCTTGCTTATAAAGCTCGCTGTTGCCCCGGTGTCGATCGTGGCCATGTACGTGCCTCCCCCAATCGTCACTGCTGCGGACAACTGCTGCTCCTCCTCGATTAGCTTGCCCGTTAGTTTGGAGAGGTAGCATCTTGCGACCCCCGCTCGCCTCTCTGCGGCTGAGGTCGCTGGGCATTTCCCGCCTGCTGGCAGCACTCGACGCTCCTGACACCTATTCTCCCGCACACCCAGCAGAACAGCAGGCGTTGGAGTCGACATCCTCGTGCCCAGTGTCCGTGGCCGCCGCACCTTCGGTAGGCCTCATGGGGATCTGCAATGTGTGTCGTGCCCCGCGGCCCATGTGTTGTGTTTGGCGGTCTCCACACCGTGTTCGCTGGTTGTATCTGTTGCTGCTGTGGTGGCGTCCATTGGCCTCCTCGTGGTGCTCCTGTTGCCTGCTGTCGTGGGATTCGTTGCGGCGGTGAAAATTGGTCATTTCTCCGTGTCTCCTGAGTATCTGTCTCCTCGCATCTTCTGCACGTGACCTGCGTTGGTGGTGACGACTTTGCCTTTGAGAACTTGTTTTCTTGGGCGAACGCTTCCCGCTCCTTTTCCAGTTCTTCGTATTCATCGGCTAATAGCATCAACGTGTCCAGGTCCGGCACTTTGTACGCCCTTAAGAAGATCCTTAGGCTTGGGGTGCAGTTTTCCTTTATGATCTTTAAGGTGTCTTTCGCAGAATAGTTTAGTGGCCTCGACATTGTTTGCATGTCGATCATGTAGTCTTTGAATGACTCACTGAAACCCTGCTTCCCTTGCCTGACCTGGTCCGACAGCCTTGTAAAGAAATCTCTCGGCAGAAAATAGAGATGGAAGCTCTCAATGAACTCGGCCCAGGTTTTCCATTGTTTATTGTTGGCGATAAACCACTTTAACGCCCTTCCTTTCAGCAACTCCGGCATTGCTCAGGGGATCATGTCTAGGTCTAAACCGTAGGTGTTGGCGGACCATTCGACTTGTTCCAGGAACTCGAACGGTTTCTCCGCCCCGTCGAACCTGAATGACCACTCGCGGACTTGTTTTGCGACCCTTGCATAATCCTCCTGGCTGTGTCTAGAGGTCAGCACCGTTGTCTTCCTGTCCTGGCTTGACTCTCTCCTGTGGGCCTCCCTTTGCATGTTGTCGACGCTCAGGCTTGCTACTAGGTTATCCCCTTCAGCGTTAGTTAGCGTGATACTCGGGTCGGTTCTGTCGTAATACATGGCTTCCAGCTCCGCCCAGATGTCGGCAAGTTGTGGGTCGTTCTCTGTTTCGGAGTAATACTCCGACAACGTCCTCCTCATGTCCTCTAATCTGCCGTCCAGGACGACATTAAGCCTTTGTGCGACATGGGCGAAGTCCTCCTTCTTAAGGCGGTAAATCCACTTCTTTCCCATTCTGTTTATTTTGCTTTCACCGCTGGGACAATCATGTTTTGGGCGCCAGATGTAACGAACTGATTTGTTTGGTTTCTGCTCGCTACGGTATTTGTGCGGCTAGCTCAGTAGATTGTGTGTGTTCGTCCCACCAAATTTATATAAACGTGACCGCCCAGTAGTTCAGTGAAAAAGCACAGAATTCTCGGGTTCGGAGTGGGTTTATTGCGGGTATAACTGGAGTCGGCTTTATAACTTGCTCGTCTCGCTGTCTCCGACGGTGTGGGTCGTCTCGTCGCTCCTCGAAGATCCTTGACCGCTGATTGCTCCTGACGTGGCTGGTTGTCTTGTCGCTCCTCGAAGATCCTCGACCGCTGATTGCTCCTGACGTCGCTGGCTCGGTGACTGCTCGGCCACGGTTCATACTCGCTGTGGGGTCAGACGTTCGGGCTTAGGGGAGCGTCACCGTTCTTAGACTAGGGTGAACAGACTGACGAGCTCTCCAGGATCACTCCTCTCGATACCCGACCGCCTGTCCCTTGCTCTGTCCCGGATGGTCCCACGGGCTTCCGCTCAGATCGTGCGGACAGTCAAGGCAGAACGCCAGGAAGCTGCCTCGCTTTTCACTTCGCTTCCGTACCTCGTGTAAACGAACGTTCCACCCTAGCCTCACCCTTCCGCGTACTGTCCGTGCCGTTTCTGCGGGCTCGATCCTCCTTGCGTGGCCGTTGCGGTGTGGTGTCCTGCTTGCTGGTGGCGATGTCCTGCGAACTACTCCTGACAGGTGGCTGTAGGTCTTGACTTCTATGCTGTGTTCGAGGGTATACGCCGATCCGGGACTTCTCTCCCTTCTGGCCCGTGACTCTTAGGGTTCTGTTGCGCCGCTCCGGGACTTCTCTCCCTTCTGGCTCGCTACTCTAGGGGTTCTGTTGCGCCGCTCCGGGACTTCTCTCCCTTCTGGCCCGCTACTCTAGGGGTTCCGTTGCGCCGCTCCGGGACTTCTCTCCCTTCTGGCTCGCTACTCTAAGGGTTCTGTTACGCCGCTCCGGGACTTCTCTCCCATCTGGCTTGCTACTCTCGATTTCAAATCTCAGTCTAGTAAACCCTCCAGGCGTACCGCCAGGACTTCGTCGGCAGGACAGAACAGAACTTGGCCGTGTGGCGCCTCCTTAGACCTCAGCCACCTGTGTCTCAGTTCGGAGATTCCTAGTAATCCCAATCCCGAACGTCTCGACGTGACGATCTTGCTCCTCGTAGGCTCCCACGGCGCTGCTTCCGACGACTCCTTGCTCTCGACTGACTGCTCGCTCTTGACTGACTCTTCTCAATGACTGCTCTTGACTGACTGATCTCGATGACTGCTCTTGACTGACTGATCTCGATGACTGCTCTTGACTGGCTGATCTCGCTGCCAGCGCCCTGCGGGTTTATATAGGGCCTCTGGGAACCGTTATTTCCCTTTTGCACACGGCACGCCAAAACTCTCCACATCGGGTCCAAAGTCCATGGTCCCTGTTTGACCCTCTTGTCCTTGACGCACTGCTTCCCGCCGCCGTCCAGCCTGATGCTGCCGTCCCGCTGATCCCGGGGACGCATGCGTCATGGTTGTGTGCCGCACCGCTGCTGAGATGTGGCACCCTCTTTCCAAAGTCCAAAGTCCGGCGGCGTCCCGTTACTCCTTTTTTCACACGGCACTTTCGCTCCGCCCGCCAAGTCTCCGCTCTCTCCGTCTCCATTGTTGGTCTCCAAACTCTCTTGGTCTCCGAACCCTCTTGTTCTCCAAACTCTCTCGCTCTCCAAATTCCCTTGTCTCCAAACTCTCTTTCTCTCCAAACTCTCTTTCTCTCCAAACTCTCTTTCTCTCCAAACTCTCTTCCTCTCCAAACTCTCACGTTCTCCAAACTCTCACGTTCTCCGTCCTCGATCTCCAAACTCTCTCGTTCTCCGTCCTCGATCTCCAAACTCTCTCGTTCTCCGTCCTCGATCTCCAAACTCTCTCGTTCTCCGTCTTCGATCTCCGCCGCGCCGCCACTACGCGAATTCGCCGCGTACCTGGTGAGCGGCCGGCCATCTGCTGCCGGGATTTGTGGGGAGTTATTCAACTCCTCACAACTCTGTGAAAAACATTTATTGGTATGTGGAGTTGTCATGGGAGTTTTTGTATGCGTTGTCACTCTTGATTTTTGTCATTTTTGAAATTTTGTGATATACTTAGCAATATTTCGAGTCATACCCTTCCAATAATGATTTCTTTTGACCTTGGCCAAGGTTTTAGTTACTGGATCGTTGTGAAATGTATACAGTATAGCTGCTTTCTCTTTATCAACATATATTACGGTCACCGGATTAAGTAGCGCTACTCACAATGATTCCAGGGTTTTGTTGCCCACTTTTTTAAAATCATATATGGAAACTTGTTCAAAGAATTTTTCCCACGGTGCCACTTTTAGGGGGCTTATTTTATGCATACCGGCTTGCATTCCAAGCCTTTGAAAGAACTGACCTAAACCAAGAATTCCATCGGTAAATAAATCGCTAAAATTACATCTTGCAGTAATTTGTTTTCCATGTTTGAAGAAACAGGTAATATTATTGACTACTTTACGTACTTCGTCATTATTGATGATAACGAATCTGCTACGTAGTAGTCTTTACCCTTTAGATACTCTACAGTGAAGTTGTACTCTTCTAATCTACGTTCGTCGTAGTTCGAAAGTGATTCACAATTTAATTTATCAATGCTGAATACTTTAATTTTTGTTGTGTTAAGTAGTCTAATAAAAGCATTTGCAGGGGATGCTATGGTGTTTGCTATGTATATACCATGCTTCATTTCTTGGTATGGAATCAATACACTGTCTTCTTTTAAATAAATTTTAATTTTTCGGTCAACTTAAGATCTTGCTGGAAGAATTATAAAGTTATTGCCAAAACTGTATGATATTGGACCATTAATTGGGAATTTTAAGTTATTTGGTCTAACTAAAAAAACAACGACTATCAAATACCCATTACTCAGTATAAGGGAGTAAATGGGAAATAGAGATGTGTAACCAGCAAAGATATATTTTAGGGCGCCACTTACCGGCTATTTCAGTAGATGCTAAGTAGGAGGCAGACAGATTTAAGCGTTTATGCCGTTTGTGGGCATTAGAGTGGGCTTGGCACCCCGCTGAAACAAACTTGCGCTGCGCAGGAAGCCCAGGCGTCTGCATGCAAAGTCTGCCTGTTCTAGCTCTTATAGTTTCCAAGATCTCAGCGTTCATACGGACAGACAGACAGACAGACAAACGTACATCGCTCGATCTACTCAGCTAGTGATCCTGATCAGGAATATATATACTTAATGGGGTCGGAAACGCTTCCTTCTACGTGTTACATACTTTCCGACGAATCAAGTATACCCTTTTATTCTACGAGTAACGGGTATAAGAACGTTTGAGCTCTGAATTTTTGTATTTATCAGTGATTTTGTACGAGTGTTTTGTGTATATTTATTTACAAAGCTTAACCTAACAATTGTGTTAGAAATTTTAAATAGATCGCCCAGTAAACGGGTATGTGTTTATGGATATTTTAACAATTCTATTAAATTTGTTTAAACTCTTAGCATTGTTAGTGTAATTTACGCTCTCTAAACTTGCTAGAACTCTTTTACTCCCTCTCATTCTCTCCCGCTCTATTTCAAAGCTGTAATTTACCCTCTCTATAAACATGCTGATTTTCTGGTAGACTTTCTCGATGCTATTTCTGTAACTCTCTCTCTCTCTCTCTATCTCTTGTTTTACTTTGTATTTCTTTAAGAAGAAACTTTTTGTTTTCTTATAATGTCTGGTTTAAATTGTACTTGATGCACGTTTTACCGGCCGGAGCAAAGTTAAAGATTTTATTGGTTGATTTTTATCCATGAGTGTTTTTGGGTTTATAAAGCGTTGGTCAAAAGAATTTGATGAGCCTTATACGAGCAAACTATTATTTACCTCCCTTGTCCGTCTTATTTAGGAATATTGTTCGTCAGCTTGGAGTTTACAATATCAAGTGCACATCGAATGTATTAAGTCGGTACAAAAGAAATTTCTATTATTTGCCCTTCATAATTTTAACTACGATTAAAACGTAAGGCTTTCTTCCTACCAGAGTAGAATACAATTGCTTACTTTATCTACACTTGTAAATCGTAGAACAATGCTTGGTACTATTTTTATAAAAAATCTTATATGCGGTTATGTTGATTATGCAGAACTTGAAAACCGCCTAACATTCAATGATCCTGTTAGACTAATTCGAAGTAATTATCCTCTAAATTTGATGATAAACATCAAGTTTTTGTCTGCCCTTTCGCGTTTTATGTAATAACTATAACAACCTTTATCACTTAATTTGCATTTCAACTTCTATCCCGGTATTAAAAACTAATAATTTAACTCACTTGCTTCATTCTTAGTTGTGTCTTTTATTTTCATTTGTGTCCCGTCTCTATTTGTTTTCTGTATCTTCCTCGCGATTTCGTATTTTTTGCCCAAATTAATAATAGGCCCCCGCGCGTTATAAGTACGTGTTTGTACTGTTCGAAATGCATCAATGTCCATCAACTGTAAGCCAATCTTCGGATGGCTTGAAGTCTAACTGACATTTGTCCGTATGAACGCTTAGATCTCGGAAACTATAAGAGTTAGAATATGCAGGCTTGCAGATTCTTGGGCTTCCTACACAGCGGGGTGCTACGCCCAATCTAACGTCCACAATCCGCCAAAATCTGTAGCGCCTACAGTTTTAATGGTAGAAAACAAATTGTAACTGAAATGTAATTGACTCATCAATACCTATCGATTGCCTAAAAAAATGTGACAACCCCACTCTAACCCGCACCACATATCATATACTGAAATAGCCAGTAGATGTCGCTTTCCAATATTTCATTGCTCCTTATATATCTCCATTCTCATTTTGCTCCCTCAAGCTGAGTAAGGGGTATCTGATATTCGAGGCACTCGACTATAGCATTCTTCCTTCTTTTTATCATAGTTAGAGTTATAATATTTATATTGTTGATTATTTCGTCTATGCTTTTCCTCTGTTATTTCGTTTATATTTGATTCTAATATTTCTACTAAAATTATTATTTTAGTTATTATTATTATAATAGCCATGACCATATCTTTACCGCAATAATTACCTCTATTTTTGTAATTACCACCCTGGTCATGTCCTCCTTAGGCGTATAAACCTGCATTTGCGTTGCCTGTCCTTTCAGTACTAAATTGTAAGTACTTAGCGATGTATTCGTTGATCCTTGTAAAGTTTCCTGTTATGTATGTTTTTAGTTTTCCATGCTCACAATTTTTAATAATTGTGCTAATGGTTTCTTTAATGCTCAATTTATAAGCATGTTCGGCCTACGAAACTTCCAAACGTATACGTAAATTGTCAACTTTTGTTATTAACTTTTCCGCTTTCCCTTGCAGAGGAATTAGTTCTGAATTCCAAATTAAATTTTATCAAAATCGGACGACTTATCATATAGCTGCCATGAATAAAATCATTTTTTTTAATTTCACTGAAGTCACCAACAATCCTTAAAAATTTTACATGGTGTTCCTAAAGTTGATTATTTCTTATAACTGCCCAAGCTAACTTTTTTTCTTGTTATATATTATAATTACTTGTATTTAATTAAGTTTATTATTTAGAAAAGATCTTTCAATTTATTTCTCATTACTTAGACCATTTTTTTTAGAAAAAAAATGTTCTTAATTTATAAATATATTTGTTTCTAAAATTTTAAGTATATACAGTTTTATTATATTATCATAATGGTTTGTGCTTAGGGCCCTGTTTGTTATACACTTATTATGAAATAGGTATGGTTTATAAAATATATATTCGCATTAAATTATTACAATTATCAATAATAATAAAATTTTTAAAGGGGGATCGAATTTTGTCGATTCTATTTTATTATTGACGTTTTCAGTGGAGTCCACTGTTTTGGTATCAACTAATCCATTTGTTTGTATAGCTTTGCGGGATTTACTGCTATTAGGCGGAAAGGCTTCCGCTCAATTTTAAAATATTTTCTCTATATATATATATATATATATATACTTTATTTATGTATACATATATATATATATATGGACGTTGATGTACTTCGAACAGTACAAACAAGTGGCCAAACGACACCACGAACGTGATTGTTACGCACGGGGCCCTTTTATCAATTTGGAAAAAAATGCGAGTTCGCGAGGAAGATACGTACATAAAACAAATAGAGATGGGACAAAAATGAAAATAAAAGGTACAACTAAGAATTAAGCAAATGAGTTAAAATATTACCTTTTAAAACCGGGATAGACGTTGTAATGAACAACGTTCACAATGGCAGCTGGAAAAACTTTCGATGCAACGCACGCTCTTATGTTTCGGCTGCGCTCGTCGGCTTGAGCGGATGGTATAGTGTTGCACCGAAAAATGCCTTAATGTTGTCAACTTATCTTCAAATTAGCGTGCTGCGACAAAATATGCCCCACAGATACACATAAACATGCACTGTAAGACACAACTACAACCGGAGATAACGAAACTACGAACTGACACCTCATATGCACACACACATTCAAACATGACCACTGATGTTGTTGTGGTCAATGCCCACCCTACCTATGGCCGTTACATCCTGGGGAGACCTCTTCCCACGGCCCCTTCCACATTCCTACCGGTGCTGCCCCAGCCCGAGTTCAACCACAAAATCTCTTAGAAAATCATTATAATTTATTGCCTAACTGTAAAGTGAAACATTAAACAAATAAACATTAGCATAGATGAACAAATAAATCTTAAAACATAAACGGGACGTTAAATAAAAAAAAAATACAAAAAAAATAACATTTAATTAAACAATATCTTAAAACTTTAATTGAGCCCTGGATTGCATTCGCAAATCGTAATCTCGAAAATTTGTCGCGCAGCGATTGCAGTCAGCGCTGCCAAAAGAAATTACACGCAGAATATATAAAAGCAAATTAAATCAAAACAACAAAAGCATTTGTGGATCTGATAGAACCAAAACTACAAACATAAAAATCCCTCGGCAATGGCCGGGATGCGATACCAGGCGCGCATGCGCGACTGCTAGCGAGCTCTGACGCCGCTGCTTGTGCGCCCAAGTGGCGGTAAGGGGGAAAGGGAGGGATGCTAGCGGGCGACTACGTTCTTATCTTCTTTTCATTTACTTCTCGCGTTTCATTGCGACGGTGCGCTCTAGTTTGCCCTGCGGGGTTTTTTTCGAATATTTCGCCGTTCGCGTTTAGGTGTTTAAATCAAATGAAAGTTTAACTCACGTGAAGTTGTGCCGCATCCTCCGATGAAAGCGCTTCCAAAGAGGTTGCCGCACCTGTAAATATATTGGAAAATATCGCCCTCCTAACAAACCTCGCGCATAATCTTTGTTGTTACCTAATCTTTATGTTCGTTTTGTTCGTCTATATGACCGACTGTTCTTTTGTGTTTCTTGAAGTTATTGGACTTAGGTTTAAATAAAAATAATGACAATAACTAATCATGTTGACCTTCTTTAGGTGGTCAGGAATATTAATTGGTGGATTTCAGCGTTTTCATCACATTAAAGAAAAGCACAGTGCTGCCCTGTGGAACGCCGATACGGCCTTGCCGCTGGCGGCTGATCAAAAAAAAAAAAACGCTTGCGCTAAACAAACAAATGCGCCTGTGCAATTCTCTCTGTTGATTGGCGCTTAGAAGCGCCGTGATTTGCTTGCGCCAACTCTTGGGTGTCGTTGCCACAATCCAGGCTCGCCGCCGTGGTAGAGCTACCCTCTTTGGCAATACTCGTCGTGGTGCTCCGAGATCGCTCTTCCGCGTCGCTGTTGCTTGCCGCTGCGCCACAAAGTCAAAGTTAAACCCAAACTGGGAGGAAATGCCTAACTCACCCTTTGAGCCACTGCTGTTGCAAGGGGTTGAATCACTCCTCACGGGATTAAGTTCGAAATGTCTAAGCTGCAAAAGGTGCAAATTAGCATTTGGAAAACCACAACCTTTTCACTTTCACCCACTTGAAATTGCACTCAGAGACACTTGCTATGAGCGGCTGACGCCAGCGGACCCACACAGCAACCCTTACAGCCACAGTTTTTCCGGACCTACTCGGAGCGCAGCATGTTGCCTTGTTTCTCCCAGATATTCTTAAGAGACATGTTGCTAAGCATCCGCAAAAACATTGTTGCTAAGCAACCATAGGTGCTGGTCCAGGCTATCCAAAACCCAGATACATTACTGGTACACGCGCACTTACAAATACCTCCTGCCAAAATCAGACTGGGGATCACAGAGTAACCAGGACTGATCCCGCGTGTAGCCAGTTATTGCCGTATGTCTTTGGCATGATATTTGCCCAAAAATTTTCCCTGCATGTCTTCCAGAGTGTCACCCAATTTTTTCCTTACTTGGGCTTTTAGAAATCTTGGGGCAAGCTTGGCGTTGTAGCCCTCGGCACAATTACTTTGCTTAAAATTCCTGCGGAAAACTTCTTGACCTTCGACAAAGTTCACTACTCTAGCCCTTAGATTATATTGCCGCTCATTATTCTCGTACTGTTGTTGCATAATTTCCCCGGCTCGACTGCGAACTACTTCAAGAGAGTCCTTTTGAATCAGGTTCAAAGAGCGATCTTCTAATAAATTTAACTTCCGTAGAAGCGTGTAAGAGGTTCCCGAGGTAATCATTTGCTGACCAAACGCCATATAGTACGGACTGGACCCTACACTGGAATGTACTGCTGATCTCAAAGCGCAGCATATATGTGACAAATACTTGTCCCAATCCTTCTGGTCTCCCTTGACATACGAGCGAATAGCCGCAACCACCGAACGATTTACTCGTTCTGCAGCATTCCCTTGCGGAGCATGCACTGCCGTAAAAGAGTGCGAGACATTATATTCATCTAAAAGTTTCTTGAATGTCTGTGACCGAAACTGAGAGCCATTGTCCGAGATTATAACCTCCGGAACGCCAAAAACGTGAAACAACTCTGTCTCCAGATATTTCACAACCACGTCCGCAGTAATCTTCTTCACAGGTTGCAAAAATACAAATTTGGACAAATGATCAAGGATTATAAATATGCCAATGTTTCCATTTCGAGATCTAGGGTAAGGTCCCAAAAATCTATATAGAGCTTCTGGAAAAATCGTTCTGATTCTGACGGTTTGGCTAGTGGGGGACGTAGCGGATAATTGGGTGCTTTAGAAGCCTTACATGACTCACACGAGTTCACATATTTCTTAACATCCGGAACTAGACCTGGCCAGAAATAGAACTGCCGAATTCGCTCAATAGTTTTGTGAATTCCCCCATGAGCTGCTAAAGGGTCATCATGCTCTTTTTTAAGGATCTCAGCCACTGCCTCTTTCGGAATCCACAGCTTCCAATTATACTTGTCGTGGACCGGCTCGCCCACTGCGTGCTCGGCTCGTCTAAAGACCCTACCATCCTGGACTTTTACATCCGGAAGCCGATCCTTGCAGTCTTCAATTCGTGCAATCAAGTCCAAATATTCGGGAGAGTTAAAATGCTTAGACTCCACATCAAATAGCCTTTCGTCCAAGCAGTTTAGCTCGTCTACTTCTTCCTCGTGTACCCTAGAAAGGACATCCGGGACGACATTCAACTTTCCACGCCTGTGTTCAATCTTGAAAGAGTAGCTCTGCAACTTCAACGCCCATCTTGCCAACCTTGAGCTTAAATCTGTCTGAGACATTAACCATTTCAACGAAGCATGGTCCGTGATTATGGTAAAATCGTGTCCTTCGACATATGCCCGAACATTTTTTAAACAAACAATAGCTGCTAAACACCCCTGTTCCGTTACCGAGTAATTTTGTTGGGCCTTGTTTAATTTCTTGGAAACAAAAGCGATGGGACATTCATCTCCTTCATCAGAAAGCTGAACCAAGACCCCTCCAACTCCTGTTTTGCTGGCATCGCAATGTATAAAAAAAGGTTTTGAAAAATCAGCACTTTTAAGAATAGGGGCTTCGGTTAACCTTGTCTTCAAGTCCTCAAACGCCTTTAAAGCTTGTTCCGTAAATGCGAATTTTCGCTTTGGAGTAAGCAGATTCGTCAGCGGAGCCGTCAATGCCGCAAAGTTGCCTATAAACTTCCGATACCATCCGCATAGTCCTAAGAAGCTCCTCAAAGACCTGAGAGTCTTGGGCGCGGGAAACTCAGTAATGGCGGCTATCTTCTCTGGATCCATTCGTATTCCGCCATCTCCCACTATATGCCCTAGGTATTTCACCATTTTCGAGCAAAACTTGCTTTTTCCGATGTTAATCGTAAGTCCAGCTCGCTTTATGTGAAACGCTACCTCACGTAAAACCTCGAGATGCGTTTCCAAAGAGTCTGAGACAATTAGCAAATCATCTAAGTAGACAAATACTTCCTTACGCAGCTGAGGAGGTATAACTTTGTCCATTAGTCTGGACATGGTTTGCGTGGCGTTACAAAGCCCAAATGGCATAACTTTAAAATGGTAAAGCGGTCGTCCTAGCACCGTAAACGCTGTCTTGTCCCTCGAATCTACCTCCAAGGGAACCTGCCAATAAGCGTCTTTTAAATCGAGGCTGGTTATAAATTCGGCTTTCGGCAATTGACTAAGTATCCCGTGGAAGTGGATAGGCATCCTTTACAGTAAGTGCATTTACCTTCCTGCTATCCAGACAGAGCCGAAATTTTCCTGGCTTCTGCACTATGACTAAGGGCGAAGACCACGAACTATCAGATTCTTCTATCACTCCCAACTCAATCATTCGGTCTATTTCCGCATAAATTAACTTTTCCATCGCGGGAGACACAGGACAATGCCTCTGCTTCACAGGTTTAGCCGGACCTACATCAATCGAATGGGAAATTAAGTTGGTCTTACCCAGTCCTTCGTAAGCAAACGACGGAAACAAATTTACCACGTTTGATAGCTGCCTCCGATAAGTCATGCTCTATAGCTTTCACATTCGTATAAATTCGGCAGCAAGTCAAATTTGCGCCAAAAATCGATCCCTAAATATAAATCTTGTTTTAGCGTGGGGACAATGTATATATCTATATCTTCAGTCCTTCGGTCGTAGACCACTGGAAGACAAACTTTTCCCATAATTTCTTGCCTATTTCCGTCAGCAGTGCTCACTTTGGAATGTATTTTTTTGAATGGTATGACCTCTTCTAAAAACTGCTGAGCTAAGCTGCCTCCTAAGCAGCTAACAGCCGCTCCCGAATCCAAAAGCCCTTTTACGAGACGCTGAAGTAACAGCACTGCCACAAATGAACGCGGATCCTGGGAACAATCTTGTATAGAGTTTATTTCCCGAATATGCCCTCTCAATTGCTTTATCTCATTCCAAAAGTCTTGCATTCGTTGAGCGCTACGGGACTTAGTTTTTGTAGCCTCATCGAAATCTGCTTTATCATTTTCAAATTCATCTTCTTCGAATTCATTGCCTTCGGACTGAGATGAGTCAAATTCCTCATCTGATTGTCCTGAGCTAGAATCGTATAGCGCCTCTGTAGGACTCCCAACGTTTTCGCTTTCGCCGGAATCTAAGCTGGAGATTGGGGACGGTTTGGGGATGGTGGCTGCTGCTGAGCACGCAAAGGCTTCTGTTTGTGTGGCTGCATCTGCGTGCTCCCTGAGCGGTTTTTTGACAAGCATCTTGCACATTTAGGCCTAAGAGTGTTCGCCAAACCGCATCTAAAGGAAAACAGTCGTTGTTTTTCGACTAAGCAATTTTTATAAATATGCCCTTCTGTATGGCAATTCCAGCAGACCCCGTTCAGCGCCTCTATTTCTCTATTAATTTCTACTTCACTGACTTCTTCTGTGCCAAAATCCTCATCTAATTCTGCCACATCTTTCTTGAACGGGACCCTCTTAGCGTATCCATGAGATCGCTTGACATCTTCTAAAAATGATTCCCTTTTGCGACATACTTCACGCAGGTGTGATACACAGGATATGTCAACACTTAGGATCTCATGACGAATTTCTGGTCTCAAATTATTCCTCAAAATCCTCACCAACTTGCTATTTGACAAGGGCCTTTCCATTTCATCGAGAAAGACATTGATGGCATTGAAGAAACTATCAAAAGATTCATTGTTTTCCTGCTTCCTTTGCCTTATTAACTCTTCAATGTCTCCGTCATCCCTGTCATCCTTATACTGCTTACGCAAAGCTGAACATAAAGATTCCCAATTGATTTGCCTAACCGTTTTGTGGTGTCTCCAAAAGAAATCCTTCGCCTTCCCTTCAAAAAGTGAAGAGACATTCTTGCACATTAGCTCAAAATTTCCGTCTAGGGTTTCATTTGTCATGGCCTCCACCTAATAAATGAAATTATCTACTGACAAACCCGTACACGAAAATTTTAATTTCCAACCGTTCATAATCGGACCAACCTCACTCTATTGTCGGGATTGGAATTGTGGCTGGCGGGTGCCGAGTTAAAGCGTCGCAAGCAATTTTCTACATTGGACTCAATCAACTGATTAAGTTTTTCAGTCAGTGCTGAGAGAATGTTGTTTTGCATGACTTGCAGCTGACCTTGAATTGTGGGCTGGTTTGTACTGGCTTGAGATGCGTTTGAGCATCCTATCTGCTGTCGACAAACCGTTTCCGTCCATCTGTCATGGAGTCTTTGGAAGCACTTTGGTGACGCAGACAAAGTTGCAAATGGGGCATCTGGGATTGGCCGCAAAATGAGTTCTAATGCAATTTTTGTGAAAAGTGTGTTTGCATGGGGTTTTATAGGATTCCTCTTCTGATTTTATAGAACTATTACACAAGGGGCAGTTGCCTTTTCCTGGCCCTGGAGGCGGGTTATCATCCCGTTCTAATCCAATTTTGGAAATATAATGATACTAAATAATTATAATATGATGGATATATAAGGGTTAAAAAAATTAATGAAGACAATTTCTAAATATATGTGTTTTTAAAAGATAATAATATAAAAAGTATAAATTGGCAAATAGTATTGTAATCAATGGGTAAATAGATTTAAATTTGATAAAAAAAAACATAAAACATAAGAAATCTCACAAAAACTTTTAAAATCGACAATCAAAAACATAAAGTTGAACTCGTAGCCTAGCTTAGCTACCGGAAAAATGTGTGTCTTGAATGTGTGTGACAAATTTACGAAGGGAAAATGTAGTCAAGTAAAGCTGTGTGCTTGAGGCCAGTCATCTATCACAGATACTGTTTCCGTCAAACATTGCACTCTACCCACTTGGATTAGTGGTTAATCCCAGTTCTGGAACATAGGATCAAATTCCACGAATCATATCTTGCAGTTGAATTTGCTGGGTACTGTGAAAAGCTCGGGAGATTTCGACAGAAATTCCAGGCAATTTAAATATTGAACCTAAATATGCTTATGGTCAAGTACAAAATTCGAGAATTTCATGTACTGAATTCCAATAGGTCTTTAATCACTCTTGAAAAAGAAATGGTTGAAGAAAGAACAGTTCGTAATTTTGTTAGTGAGTCTCGTCTATTAAGTTAATTAATAAATAAGGCCTTCACGTTGGACGCCAAAAATAAGCTAACAACTATACATCTGTAATGAACAACGTTCACAATGGCAGCTGGAAAAACTTTCGATGCAACGCACGCTCTTATGTTTCGGCTGCGCTCGTCGGCTTGAGCGGATGGTATAGTGTTGCACCGAAAAATGCCTTAATGTTGTCAACTTATCTTCAAAATAGCGTGCTGCGACAAAATATGCCCCACAGATACACATAAACATGCACTGTAAGACACAACTACAACCGGAGATAACGAAACTACGAACTGACACCTCATATGCACACACACATTCAAACATGACCACTGATGTTGTTGTGGTCAATGCCCACCCTACCTATGGCCGTTACATCCTGGGGAGACCTCTTCCCACGGCCCCTTCCACATTCCTACCGGTGCTGCCCCAGCCCGAGTTCAACTACAAAATCTCTTAGAAAATCATTATAATTTATTGCCTAACTGTAAAGTGAAACATTAAACAAATAAACATTAGCATAGATGAACAAATAAATCTTAAAACATAAACGGGACGTTAAATAAAAAAAAAATACAAAAAAAAATAACATTTAATTAAACAATATCTTAAAACTTTAATTGAGCCCTGGATTGCATTCGCAAATCGTAATCTCGAAAATTTGTCGCGCAGCGACTGCAGTCAGCGCTGCCAAAAGAAATTACACGCAGAATATATAAAAGCAAATTAAATCAAAACAACAAAAGCATTTGTGGATCTGATAGAACCAAAACTACAAACATAAAAATCCCTCGGCAATGGCCGGGATGCGATACCAGGCGCGCATGCGCGACTGCTAGCGAGCTCTGACACCGCTGCTTGTGCGCCCAAGTGGCGGTAAGGGGGAAAGGGAGGGATGCTAGCGGGCGACTACGTTCTTATCTTCTTTTCATTTACTTCTCGCGTTTCATTGCGACGGTGCGCTCTAGTTTGCCCTGCGGGGTTTTTTTTCGAATATTTCGCCGTTCGCGCTTAGGTGTTTAAATCAAATAAAAGTTTAACTCACGTGAAGTTGTGCCGCATCCTCCGATGAAAGCGCTTCCAAAGAGGTTGCCGCACCTGTAAATATATTGGAAAATATCGCCCTCCTAACAAACCTCGCGCATAATCTTTGTTGTTACCTAATCTTTATGTTCGTTTTGTTCGTCTATATGACCGACTGTTCTTTTGTGTTTCTTGAAGTTATTGGACTTAGGTTTAAATAAAAATAATGACAATAACTAATCATGTTGACCTTCTTTAGGTGGTCAGGAATATTAATTGGTGGATTTCAGCGTTTTCATCACATTAAAGAAAAGCACAGTGCTGCCCTGTGGAACGCCGATACGGCCTTGCCGCTGGCGGCTGATCAAAAAAAAAAAAACGCTTGCGCTAAACAAACAAATGCGCCTGTGCAATTCTCTCTGTTGATTGGCGCTTAGAAGCGCCGTGATTTGCTTGCGCCAACTCTTGGGTGTCGTTGCCACAATCCAGGCTCGCCGCCGTGGTAGAGCTACCCTCTTTGGCAATACTCGTCGTGGTGCTCCGAGATCGCTCTTCCGCGTCGCTGTTGCTTGCCGCTGCGCCACAAAGTCAAAGTTAAACCCAAACTGGGAGGAAATGCCTAACTCACCCTTTGAGCCACTGCTGTTGCAAGGGGTTGAATCACTCCTCACGGGATTAAGTTCGAAATGTCTAAGCTGCAAAAGGTGCAAATTAGCATTTGGAAAACCACAACCTTTTCACTTTCACCCACTTGAAATTGCACTTAGAGACACTTGCTATGAGCGGCTGACGCCAGCGGACCGCCTTTTATACCCCCTGCAAGACGCCACCAAACCGCGATTCCACCACTCCTCCGTTTGCTCACAGAGAGGCGCGAAAATCTTTTCTCCTTATTCTCGATCAGTCTCTCCTAGCAACCCACACAGCCACAGTTTTTCCGGACCTATTCGGAGCGCAGCATCTTGCCTTGCTTCTCCCAGATGTTCTTAAGAGACATGTTGCTAAGCATCCGCAAAAACATTGTTGCTAAGCAACCATAGGTGCTGGTCCAGGCTATCCGAAACCCAGATACATTACTGGTACACGCGCACTTACAATGTTGAAATGCAAATTTAATGATAAAGCTTATTATAGTTATTACATAAAACGCGAAAGGGCTCGTGCAGAGAAAAATTTGATGTACATCGTGGCAAATTTAGAGGATAATAATTTCGTGTTAGTCTAATAGGAACGTTGAATGTTAGGCGGTAAAAGATATGCAGAATCAATGTCACCTCTTATAAGATTTTGTATAAAAATAGTACCAAGCATTGTTCTACGATTTACAAGTGTAGGTAAATTAAGCAATTGTAATCTACTCTCGTAGGAAGGAAGCCTTACGTTTTGATAGCAGTTCAAACTACGCACGGCAAATAATAGAAATTTTTTTTGTACCGACTCAATACGGTCGATGTGCACTTGATATTGTGGACTCCAAACCGACGAACAATATTACAAAATAGGACGGACAAGGGAGGTAAATATTAATTTGGTCGTATAAGGGTCATCAAATTCTTTTGACCAACGCTTTATAAACCCAAGAACACTCATGGCTTTGTTAAGAGTGGACATAATGTGGCAGTCAAATTTAAGTTTAGGGTCAAGAGGAACACCCAAATCGTTTACTGAATAAATACGGTCAAGTGGCGTATTTTTATGAAAATAACTAATAAACGTAGGAGTACCCCTATAAAAAGTCATAACGTTGCATTTAAGGCAGTTCAAATTTAAAAGGTTGTACTCACACTATCCATGAAAACAATCAATATTCGACTGTAAGTTAAATCCCGACGCTATATCATTATATGATAAACAAAGCTTAACATCATCAGCATATAATATTACACGAGAATGTGTTATGATTGAGGGAAGATCGTTAATAAACAAAGTAAAGGGCAAAGGGCCCAAATGACTACCCTGAGGCACTCCAGATGTCACGTAGATCAAACAGCATTCTTGAATATAACCCCCTGAGTCCTACCATTCAAGTAACATGAAATCCAAGATAATATATTACCAGGAAACCCAAGCTGATCTAATTTAAATAAAAGAAGTGAGTGGTTAACGGAGTCAAAGGCCTTACTAAAATCTGTATATACAATGTCAGTTTGCATTTTTTTCTTAAATCCTTTTATTACAATAATCAACTCAAGAAGGTTGGTGGTGTTCGATTTTCACTTAACAAAACCATGCTGACACGGTGATATAAGCGAGGAACAAAAATGTTGCAAATGAGAAGTAATAATGCTTTCAAATGCTTAAGTATTTGCCGACAATTTAGAAATACCTCTATAATTTTGGGCATCCGCCTTTGTACCCATTTTATAGAGTGGAATAATAAAAGAGTCCCTCCAGAAAGAAGAAAAAACTGATGATGAAATAGACAAATTAAAAAGTTTAAGAAAAACCTTAAGCACACATGAAGGAAGTCATATGGACCGAGAGAATAAGTTGGCGTTATTCTTGCTAAATATCTTAAGAGAGAACTTTCGGTGATTACAGGGGAAACAAGGAAGGAAGTTTACTTCGGCAACTCGAAGTTTGTGTACCCTTGCAGTTAAAGGAAATAATCAACTTTAGTAACACCATGTGAAACTTTTTAGAATTTTTGCTAGCTTCAGTGAAATTAAAAAAAAATGATTTCATTCATTTTTAAAACAATTTTTTGACATCTGTATATTAGAGTGGTCCGACTTTTATTAAATTGAATTCGAAATTCATAAAAATACAAGAAATTATATTCCCAATTAAATTCCAAAAATTATATATAATATGTCAAAAAGCCCCAAAGCTATAATTTTTTTCATACTATTCCCACCAATTTTCCGATCTTTCCTATAACAGCTATATGATAAAGTCCTACGATTTTGATAAAATTTAATTGGTAATTTAGAACTAATTAAAAAATGTTATTTCCAAGCTTAGAGCGTTATATTTTAAAAACTCCGAAGATATAATTTTTTAAAATTTTTTTCCCCGATAGTTCACCATAGAGCTATAAGATATAGTGGTCCAATTTTTTACCCCTATAGCTTAAAAACTGAGAGACTAGTTTGCGTAGAAACGGACGGTCAGACGGACGGACAGACGGACGGACAGACGGACGGACGACGGACAGACGGGCGGAAAGACGGACATGGCTAGATCGACTCGTCTTGTGACGCTGATGCAGATTGTAAAGCTAAACTTTGTGCACGATCATTATATTGTAGACACAACTTAACGTCATCTGCGTGCAAGTACATGTGACTTCGTTAAGACTACAGGAAAATCATTTATAAATATTGTAAACAGGAGCGGACCAAGATTACTTTTTTTGTGGTACACCAGACGTTACGTAGATTAGAATAACAAAGTCCTGTTTACTTTGGAACTCACCTTGTAAAAGGAGTGCGAAAGGGGGATGAGGTACACATCCAGAAAATCTGATTTTTTTTACGAACACACTTATGTCGTTTGAAAAAAGGATTTTGGTTTCCTCTGTCTCTTCGGTTTCCACTTGTATACCGCTTGTCCATCCTGGGCCATGCTTTTTATCTGGTCCATATCCAACTCTTTTTCTTTTGGCTCTATTTATCTGCCGGAGGTCGAATATTTGCTTGCCAGGCAAATCCTCGCCTTGAATCGACACCTTAATACGGCTCCTGTTCGAGAGGAGGACGTAAAAGTCATGTAGGTCAAACCTTCTGGGTAATAAACTGGAATGGATATTTTGCATGAAAGGAATTGGCATTTTGTCTCACATACCCTGCAACCCTTGCACTGCAAACTAATGCCCCAGATTTTAATAAGCCTCGGAGTTCAATTTTTGCCGTTAAAATCAGTACGCACAAGGATTGGTGGATTGGTTCTTGCCGTCGCCTTTAGATTCATCCCTGCTAGCTGATTATTATTGAATATCCGATCTCAAACTTTCTTGCATCCGCGGAAAAGTTCTTGGAGCGATAGGTATACCCTGTCAGGTCAACTGCTGCCTCACAGACTCGTGAATGGAGGTTCTTAGTATTCGTCGTGTTTAATCTTAATACCACGTCGCATTTCTAAGATATGGCCAGCCTCTTGGCTCTTTAAAGCAGATCAAGATTTCTATACTCCTTACTGTCGTGCCCGTGTTCTTGCTCTTATTCTCTTTGTCGCTCATTGGATGGATCCCAGACGCCAAGATTGTTAAATAGAAAATTTTTTATCCCATGAGCCCTCACTCAGCGTGTGTGTCGCATATTGAGGATTAACATGAAAGCAAAATGCATTTCCTTACACTTCGAGTCATTTAAATCCAGTAAATTTTAAGAAAACCATGTGTAAAAATATTTAAACCGGATTTTAATTTGGACTGGTAAGAAGTATTCTGAGACTGCCGGCATATTTTAACACCATTTGCGTACATCAGTGCACGAGAAAGAGTTATGACTAAGGGAAGGTTCTTTATAAGACATAGCGGACCCCAAACCGACGAACAATATTACACAATAGGACGGACAAGGGAGGTAAATAATAATTTGTTCGTATAAGGGTCATCAAATTCTTTTGACCAACGCTTTATAAACCCAAGAACACTCATGGCTTTGTTAGCAGTGGACATAATGTGGCAGTCAAATTTAAGTTTAGGGTCAAGAAGAACACCTAAATCTTTAACTGAATATATACGGTCAAGTGGCGTATTTTTAAGAAAGTAACTGATAAACGTAGGAGTATCCCTATAAAAAGTCATAAGGTTGCATTTAAGGCAGTTCAAATTTAAAAGGTTGTACTCACACTATCCATGAAAACAATCAATATCCGACTGTATGTTAAGTCCCGACGCTATATCATTATATGATAAACAAAGCTTAACATCATCAGCAAACATTAGTACACGAGAATGTGTTATGATTGAGGGAAGATCGTTAATAGACAAAGTAAACAGCAAAGGGCCCAAATGACTACCCTGAGGCACTCCAGATGTCACGTAGATCAGTTTTGAAACAGCATTCTTGAATATAACCCTCTGAGTCCTACTATTCATGTAACATGAAATCCAAGATAATAGATTACCAGAAAACCCAAGCTGATCTATTTTAAATAAAAGAAGTGAGTGGTTAACGGAGTCGAAGGCCTTACTAAAATCTGTATATACAATATAAGTCTACATTATTTTCTTAAACCCATTTATTACAATAGATGACAATTCAAGAAGGTTGGTGGTGGTCGATCTTCGCTTAACAAAACCATGCTGACACGGTAATATAAGCGAGGAACATAAATGTTGCGAATGAGAAATGATAATACGTTCAAATGCTTTAGGAATTGCCGACAATTTAGAAATACCTCTATAATTTTGGGCATCCGCCTTTGCACCTTTTTTATGGAGTGGAATAATAAAAGAGTCCTTCCAGATAGAAGGAAAAACTGATTATGAAATAGTTTAATAAGACAAAAAAAAAAATAAAAACTGTAAAACTGTTTCGGATCGTTAGAAAATTCAAATTTACATCGACTTAGATACATAGAGTAGCAATGACTGTTGAGAACATTAAAATCTGTTCGAGCCACAACATATTTCGAAAAATCTGCTGGTCTACCCGATTTTTTATACTTTTTATAAGTGTTAGATTCAAGGTTTTTAAGTCTTTGAAGCCCATTAGTAAACCAAGGAGGTCTGTTTAGGTTTAAAAGAAACCCATCAGGTACGCATTCATTAAAGAACGTATTTAAGACTGTATAGAATAGTTCAGTGGCACTTTCAATGTCTGTACAATTGTACAAGTCTGTCCAATTATAATGAGAAATCACATCGTTAAGTTTATTGTAGTCACATTTACGAAAACATCTCATTTTAGTTGGAGAAACTAAAGGAGAGAGGGTATCAGAGCAGGGGAAGCAAATTGTCAGTCCCATAGTTGGATGATATGGGTCTTCAGGTACAACAAAAGCGTCAATTCTACATACTGTGATTTCAGACGGGTTTGAAACAAACACAAGATCTAATTGTCTTTTTAAGGAATTTTTTATAAAGCTTACTTGCTGTAACGATAATTCTAAAAGGCCATCCACAAAATTATGGGCGGATAATGGCATAGCGACAAATGAGTCAGTACGAGGAGACCAAGAAATATCAGGTAGGTTAAAGTCACCTAAAACAATCAAAAGGTCTCTGTTAGAAAGAAGGGATAAAACAGATTTTATGGCAGACAGATGGTTCTCATAAATTACTAGGTCAGAGCCAGGTGGAATATAAGAACATGTAACAACAACAGATAAAGATTGCAAAGAAACTTTTACACTTAGAAATTCAATTTCATTGGGTATATGAATGAGAATTCTTTCAGATGTTAGGCTAGAGGTAACGGCAATCAGGACACATTTTGATACGCCAACATTAAACTTTTTAGTTTTTTGACACAGTGGAGGGCCTGTTATTTGTTCTCGGTTTATTTGGGACAAATTCTTTAATTACTAAGCCATCATTATGCCAAAAGCTTTCAGAAGGAGCAAATATTTTAAAAGAAGATATCCTACGAACATATGAAAATCGAAATTGTTCAACTGCAATACCTGCGGATGGGAATTTTTCACGTATAAATTCCAGAACATCCTCAGATGTGGTATCTGGGGTGAATCTAGAAATATATATAAATATATATAAAGTATATATATATAAAGTATATATATATATAAAGTATATATATATATAAAGTTTATATATATAAAGTATATATATATATATATAGTGACATATCCATAGTTCAACGTACTCCTATGCACATGTCTACACACCCACACATACACACAGTCACCCTCGAGACACCCTTTAAGAAATAATAATCAAGTCACCCTCTAAGAAACAAGAATCCAAATTTAATTGTAAACAAGCCAAAGGAAAATTACCAAGCTATAAACAAGCCACAGGAAAATTACCATCAAACAAAAACCTCAGCTTGTAGACTAAACAATTAGAACGAGCCGCTGTTCTAGCCGCACTATCGGCACGTTCCCACAATTCAGGATACTCAGATTTCGGGACCCAAGTCTGGAGTCTAAAGTTCAAAGTTAGAGAGTCACTCAATAGCAACAAAACCCACTCACAAAAAGCTCTAAAGCTCAAAACCGAGGTATGATCGTAAATGAACTAGGAGTTAGAGAGCGAGTTCAGTTTGAGATTTGTCAATAGCAAGTCGGTGTTCTTTAAATATAAAAATTGAACCAGTTTAAGAATAAGAAATTAAATAAAGTTTTTTTAATTTAAACTTATGGTGCAAGAATTTAATTGGCGCAGACGGTAGGATCTCAAAAAATCTTTTAAAAAGTCACCGGTACTGATCAAAAAGAAGGATAATACTATACGACTATAATTCCGTGAACAAACAAGGACAATGAAAAGAGATCCGCAAAAGAATATATGTGTAAATCATTCGCACGCTTAATATAAAAAATTATAAGTGCCTATATTGAAAACAAAAATAAAATAAAAATCAAAAATCCAAATCGTTCAATACGCACTTAATTTAAAAATTAAAAGTGCCTATATTGAAAACAAAAATAAACGACAAAATGGCTAATCCATCAGCGCTACCACAGCTGTCCGAGATTCATCTGAATCAATTGATCGGGCAAATAAAGGAAGTGCCATACTTTGATGGAAATCCAGCAGAATAATCAAGGCCTTCAAGGACCACAAGCCCTATGAAGACCTCATACAGCACATCCGGGACACCCTATACCAAGGAAGCATCAGTAGGTTCGTAAATGAACTTAAGCTTAGATCTTCAAAAGTACATAATAAATTAGAATTAGAGTCAGACTCAACAGAAAGATTACTTTATAAAAGTTAATTAAATAAAACTATTAAGGATTGTATCGAGAGAAAACTTCCTGACAGATTGTATAATTGTTTATCCAAAAAAGATATTACAACTCTTGCTAACTTAAAAGAAGCAGCAATGATTCTAGGCCATTGGGATGCAGACCCATTCGATAAATATGAACCTAGACGTCATGATAATCGAAGGTATTCGGGAGGTTCACACCAAAATTATTATTATCAAAAGTTTAATTCTCAAAATTATCCAAGGTAAAACAATAACAATTCAAACAATAATAATTCAAATTATTCATCAAACCCTCAAAATTCACAAAATAAAGGGAAACTGACAGTGCACAGAATAGAATGGATGTAAATTTTCAGCAAACTGCCTCGGATACAGAAAGTGTTGCCCATATGTCAGAGTAATGATTAAGGAAAAAATCCTTAGAGCTATGATAGATACAGGGTCATCTATCAATTTAATGGCAAAGAATTTTGCAGAAAATAAAGAACAGGAAGAAAAACTAAAAGTGTATACAATAAATGGATCAATGGAATTAAATAAAAGTATAACATTAGATCCTTGAAAAATCTGTCCTACTAAACAGAAATTTTATTTACATAAATTTTTTGACAATTACGATATTTTGATAGGCAGAGATTATTAAAAGAAAGTAAAGCAAAAATAAATAATGAGGAGGAAACAGTGATGTTAGGAGGCACGTTACTTTATGTTAAGTATGGAGAAAATGATATGGAACAGGATAATACCGCAGTAAAATGCCTTAATCCACCATCGTTTGAAAAGAAATTTGATAAGGATAAGACCGCATTAGAATGCCGTGATCCACCTTTGTCAACCGACCAGTCATTTAATTTTGCCATAAATAATAAATTAAAAGAATGTAATGAATACAGGTTAGAACACTTGAATGAGGAAGAAAAAGAAAGTTTAATAAAGGTTTTATTTGAATTTAATGACATCCAGTACAAGGAAGGTGAGTACTATTAAACATTCAATTCAAACCAAGCATGAAGGTTCAGTATATAGGAAACCATATAAATACCGTCAAACATTTGATGAAGAAGTCAATAAACAAATAAATGAAATGATTGAACAGGGAATAATTCGTAAATCAAAATCTCCCTATTGTTCACCAATCTGGATAGTTCCAAAAAAGAGCGATGCATCAGGAAAAATGAAATTCAGATTAGTAGTAGACTACAGAAATTTAAACGAAATCACTATCAATGATAAATTTCCAATACGCAGAGTGGACGAAATATTGGACAAATTAGGAAGATGTAAATATTTCACAACCATTGATTTAGCTAAGGGATTCCATCAAATTCAAATGGAACCAGAATCAATAGCTAACACGGCATTCTCAACAAAACATGGTCATTACGAATATACACGAATGCCATTTGGCCTTAAAAACGCCCCCGCTACTTTCCAAAGATGTATGAACAATTTATTAGAAGAAAATCTATAAAGATGGTTTAGTATATCTAGATGATATTATAATTTTTTGCACTTCATTGGAAGAACACATTCTATCATTGAAGAAAGTATTCCAATAACTTCGAGTTGCCAATTTGAAATTACAGTTAGATAAATTTATAAAAAAAGGAAACCGAATTCCTAGGTCACGTAGTAACCACTACGCGTCGTTGGAAACTCAACTCTTTCATTCAACGAGCTTCGAACCTTCATCTGTCAAATATCTGCAATGCTCAACTCCAGACCTCTTTATTCTATTTCAGAAGACCCTAACAATTTGGAGATTCTTACACCCGGCCATTTTATATGGGGCAGGGCGAACGCAACTCAGTCGCTGGCAAAAGGTGTGCCAAGTGCAGTAAGCGTTCTGGAGGAAGTGGAGCACATCCTACTTGTCCCAACGAAAGTATGTGCCAGTTCAAATTTCCCCATACCAAAAACCCCAAAAGAAATTAATTCATTTCTAGGGTGCATCAATTAATAATATATAAAATGAAAGTCATAATTACATTCGACCCTATTTTAATTTATCCCGACTTTAACAAACCATTTTCTTTCACAACGGACACAAGTAACATGGCGATAGGAGCTGTACTATCACAGAATCATAAACCGGTTTTCATGCCAGCAGAACCCTTAACGAACACGAGATAAATTAAATACTTTAGGTCATATCTATTCGGCAGTTCTTTCGAAATATTAAGTGGCCACAAACCCTTAATTTGGTTAAATAATATCAAAGAACCAAATATGAAATTACAAAGATGGAAAATAAAATTAAATGAATTCGACTATCAGATAAAATATTTACCAGGAAAAAAGAATTACATAGCCGACGCATTATTTAGAACCAAGATAGAAGAAACCATGTTTTCGGACAATGTTGAACAGAACATACAAGACGAAACAGATAGTAACGCAAACGCAACAGTGCACAGTGCACAAGAAGACAAACAAAACTATATTTCCATTACCGAAAAGCCATTCAATTATTTTTTTCGACAGATTGAATTGATTAAAGGAAACGAAGATACGACAGAAGTGACACACTATTTTCATAAATTAAAAATTAAAATTATTTATAAAGAAATGACAGAAACTTCAGCGAAAGAAATAATTAAAGAGTATTTGTGTACCAAAAAGAGTGTAATTTATTTCCATGACGACTCAGATTTTATTATATTCCAAAAAGCTTATGTTGAAATTATAAGTGCAAATCACTTAACGACACTAGTGAGATGTACAACAAGACTCGAAGATATTCTGACGTACACAGACTTAAAAGAAAAAATTCTAAAACCAAGATCTTCTACACCCAGGAATTGAGAAAACTTCCAAATGGTTCAGAGAAAAATATTATTTCCCTGACTATCAAAAATGAATTCGAAATATAATAAATGAATGTAAAATTTGTAATTTTGCCAAAACAGAACATAGAAATACTAAAAGGACATTTGAAATTACCCCAGAAATTCAGAATATAAGAAAAAAATTTGTTATGGATTTTTATATGGTAGGCAACCAAAAGTTTTTATGCATATACGTATATTCTAAATTTACCCCCCGCGCTTAGCCATCACTTCATCTCTACTTACTTAGTTTTTTTTCGATTCGCCTCCAGATTTTTTCCGTTCCTGCAGTCCGATTTTCCGTCAGGGTATCAGATTTTTCTTCAATTTGTTTTTAATACATGGTTGTTTTATGTGCTGCAGTCTACTTGTTCTGCCGTGCCACGGTCGCTATGCAATATCCAAGGTTATACTTTTTAAGGTTTCCGGTAGTTTAGTTTTAATAAGCGTTTTTAAAATAGTATTCCCAGTGGAAATTTTTCAGATTTTGGTGTTTAATTTATAAGCTCTCATTGTTAAATGATTTCTGATTTTTGTTTTAATGTATATATAAGTTATTTAATTGTGTTTCTTTATTTTACTTAAGCCTTTTCAAGCCAAAGTTATTTTGATTCTTACAATAATATTTATCGCCAGCTATAGCTGCGGAGTTCAATTTTAAACTAAACTGAAGGTCTGTCCCGGTCGCACCATGAAGCCCTTATTTATCCGCGCAACCGCCTAAGTGCGATGTCAGCATTCCGTGTCCAGCTAGCGACGATCACTCGCTGCAGGCGTGTTGGGACCGAGCCTCGGGCAACTGCCCCGGGAATGCGCGATCAGCAGTTTCGCCCGTGCGCATGTTGGCCGTCGGATCCGGTCTGCAATTTGGCAATTTTTCCAAATTCTTTTTGCGCGTGTTAACTTCTCCTTCCTTTAAATGGTCGCCGTCCCGGTGATCCGTCTGGTCTATGTCATCGGCAGCTTTTGATCTGGCAAGACGTTTGTTCTTCAGATAATGTTTGCCGAGCCAGTTAATGCAGCATAACAGGATGCCGACTAGTATGATGAGAGAATTGTTGAGGAAGGATCTCATCGAGTACCGCTCATTAAGGGTTCCAATGTGGTGGAGGTTCCTCAGGCTAAGCTCATGAAGAAATGAAAGACTTATGGTGACCAGTGATGTTTACTACGGTCATAGCTGATACTGCAGGTTTTTTCTTCGAGCTTCCCAGTTGGTTTATGAACCAGGTTCCATTGACGGCTACCTTGTCGGAGTACGTCAACAGGTAAGTTCCCGATATTCCCTGGTCTCAGCCCTGATCATCGGTAATGGTTGCGTTAACGTCGTTGATGATGAGGGTACCATGATCCACTATTGTTCTAGGTTCTAGGTGACCCGGGAGCGTGAGACAGTGCGCAGTGGTTCCGGAAACGATTTGCTGTGCGCAAGTGTTGTTTTGCAGTTCCCTGCAGAAGGTGGCGCCTACAGTCGCTTTACAGTAGCCGATGTTAAGGTTCTGCGTTGGGCATTCAGCGACTAAGTTCCCGTTTTCAAAGTCTAGGATCTTGTTGCTGTGCTGGACCGCGTAGACCGTTACCTTCTTATATACGAACTTAGGAGTTGGAAATTTAATTAGGAAGTGAAGAATTTCTGAATTTTGGAAGACACTTATGCTAGATACCTCTAATATTTCTACAAGATTAATATTAATAGGCTGTTGTTCTTAAATTCGCCAGTGTCAGTGCTATCCAGGATAGCCGGACTAACAATGTTTATTTTTGTCAGGGTTAAGCCCATAAGAATGTTTTCTAAATCTGTGATAACGATTCTATTTTTTGCCAAAATAATTTCCAGAAGGTGTGTTTTTTTTTCTGTATCGAATTTTTGAATTTTATTCATCGCGTTCGCGAGTTCATTTAAGCGATCTTGAAATTTGATATTTAAATCGTTTGTTCTCATTAAAATCTCTTGATTGATTTTTATCTGCTCCCAGTCGCTAAAGTCAGGCGTACCTGCAATAACTTTTAGGGCTGTTCTAATTACGTTAATACTTCCAGCTGCTCTATTGTGGATTTTTAAGGTAGCTACCAACTTGCGAATGTGTCGGAGGTCCGTTAATATTACTGGTGTCCTATGATCGTCAGTGAACGTTTTCGTCATTGCTTCTGTCTGGTCCACGTAGTCATCATAAGTTGTTAGGTTCGTTGCGTGTTGTAAGTATCCGTAAGTCTCCCAGATTACGATGTCGTTGTCTTCTATCGGGATATAGTCTGCGTTTGTGTAGTCGTTGAGTTTCACCGTCGCGTCTGTCCTAACAGCCACTAGTGCCAAGATAAAAAGATATTGTCTTAACCTAGAAATAATATGAAAAGAATAGAGTAGCTAAAAGCGTAGTAAGGATTGTTATCGAAGATTGTCCTTGTGGACCACCCTTCCCTTGATGAGAACCGTGGTCCCCAGATCTGCCTCAATGATTCCCTCTGAGCATAGCGGCGAAAGCTTGTTTCCTAATCGTTTATTTGCTTTCAGAAAACTTTTTCGCCGACTTGATAGTTCCTATGGGTCTTATCTTTGTTCATTTGGTCGAGGGTTTTTTCTTGTGCTTGTTGGATTTTCTTGCTAATTTCCCTTTCGAATTCTGCGGGCTTGAAATGGACAATTTCTATGGGTTTTTCGTTGGTTAATGAATGAATTGATTTATTATATTTGTTGGTAGCCAAAGAATTATCTCAGTGGTGTCGTTCAGATTATGTTCTATTTTTAGGCATCGGGCTATTTCTGCTAAAGTGCTATGAAATCTCTCCACTTGGCCGTTTGAGGTACTGTGGAGAGGTGGTGCGTTCGAAATAATAATATTAAAGTTGTTTAATAACATTGATTTTATTGTTTTGGAATTTAATGACCTTTCGTTGTCGCAATAAATTGTTTTTATATTTGGAAAAAAATGTACTATGTGTAATATCGGGGCCTTAATGTCGACAATAGCCCTTGATGCGATGGCCGGCACCGTGGCGAATTTAGAAAATTTATCGACACACGTAAGAACGAGGATTCCGTCTGTGGAAAAATTATCGATATGAAGAATTTCCCCTACATAACCTGGTATTGGAGTTTGTGCTATAGCCTGTTTGGATGGATGGCGTTTGTATTTTGCCATAGAACAGGTCTTGCAATTTAAGGTTATTTCTGTCGCTAAATTAAGCATTTTGGGGAAAAAGTAGTCCTTTAAAATTTGTTTTAAATTTTCTTGAGCCGCTCGATGGGCTCTATTGTGTTCCGTTAATATAATTTCCTTCTGCTCGCTTTTGTCCGTTATGTCTTGAACGAAATATTTCGTGTGTCTAAATACGGTTCCTGGGAACAATTCTACTAGTCGGTGCTGGATCTTTGCTAGGATTGGGAGCGAGCAATGTATTGCGTTCACTGCATTGGCATTAACTACATCCTGTAACACATTTAGCAAATTGTCATGGTCCGAAATGTTTACTATATGTCTCACCTTGGTTTTAAACAAAATGAGTGTGCTTACCGATTATTATTATTTGGTTCCTAAAACAGTTTACGGTTTGTCCGTTGTTTCTATAGTGTAGGTCAGGGATTGTTCGCTGTGCATGGTAGCCGCGTCAGATTCTACTGTATCTTCTAATGCATATCATTAAAACGTTGTTTAAGAAATATAGTTTTATTTACTATACATAAATGTTTTTAAGTTTAAAATATTATCTTGTGTGTTTTTTATTTTATTTCATTCGGTGAATTTATCGATTTTGGTTTTTTCAAAAAAAATTTACACAAAAACTTTGATTTTAAAATATTTTATATTTGGTAAAAATTTGAACCAATTCTCCCGGTGTATTCTTTGAAATACGAGACGACACGGTAAGTGTTATTTAAGTTTAATCGTTTTATTTCAATGCTCACAGATTTAGCGAACCGTTTTATATTTGCGTTTTTATTTATGATAATTCGGACAAAAAGCCTACTCACATTTTCTTAAATATTCTTATAATTGTTGCTGGATTCTGCTGCTGTTGCTGTAGATCCCACGGATGGGGCGAGGGGTTTCCCTACAGCTCCCTTTTGCTCAATTTCTAGATTTTCAATTGACTCCACTTTTTCACTTTTTTGAATTTGGTTTAATTTTGGTGGATTTTTGAAAATTATTCCTATTGGGCGCCAGTTATTTAATTGTGTTTCTTTATTTTACTTAAGCCTTTTCAAGCCAAAGTTATTTTGATTCATACAATGGATTATAATATTTATCGCCAGCTATAGCTGCGGAGTTTAGTTTTAAACTAAACTGAAGGTCTTTCCCGGTCGCACCATGAAGCCCTTATTTGCGCTGCCGCGCAACCGCCTAAGTGCGATGTCAGCATTCCGTATCCAGCTAGCGGCGATCGCTGCAGGCGTGTTGGGACCGAGCCTCGGGCAACTGCCCCGGGAATGCGCGATCAGCAGTTTCGCCCTTGCGCGTGTTGGCCGTCGGATCCGGTCTGCAATTTGGCAATTTTTCAAAATTCTTTTTGCGCGTGTTAACTTATATGTAAGTAAAGGCGGGCGAGAGCCGCCTCCACAGAGAGGCGGTATTACATATATATATTCGTATGGTGACAGAAGCCTCTCGCCTGTCAAATATGCGGATGCAGCATTTCCCAGTGCCATTGCGCTCAACAGCGGTCATATAGCCGGGCACTTGAGGGAATGTTTGGAACTTAAATGTGTATACACATATGCCGTCCATGTACTCAAATGTATTGGTAATAATATTAATGCATAACACTGAGTTAAGTGTGCATTCTCAGCATTATACCATTCTTCAATTGGTTTATAATGGTTTGATGACTCATGCCCAGCTCTTGAACGATGCTTTGGCTGCTACTATGCCGGTTTCTTTCGACCAATTCAGGGATTTAATCGCAATTTCCGACGACAGGCCTTCCGGAGACGTGGCGTCTTCGACCCTTTCTACACCAGAACGAACACGTTAAAACCATCAATCCCTGCAAGCATTTTCTATCCCGGAAGACACTTCTAAGTGACTTCTAGAAGATGAAAACTATCGCCCACGATATCGCATTCGGATCGCGGAAGTCACTCCCGTCGGGAAGAAATGTGTCACTTCAACGACACTTCGGGAAGTCACTTCGGCGACTCTTCTTGAAGTGTCTTCTACGACACTTCCAGGAGTGACTTCGGCGATACTTCTGAAAGTGTCGCCGAAGTGACTCGGAGAAGTGCCGGACGAAGTGGCCCATTTCTTCCCGATGGGAGTGACTTCCGCGATCCGAATGCGATATCGCCGAAGTGACATAACAGAAGCTTCTATAAGATACCTTTCCCAATTGGAAAATCTAAAAATGAAAAATGTTTCTTATTTAAATTATTTGGCTTTATTTTATAATAAAGGTTTTTGCCTTTTGTATACATGGTGTCTGGCATGTAGGAAATTCTGCTGTTGCAGTCGGAAATTTAGTAAAAGCCATATCTAAAAGGAACAGAAAAAAACGTTGGTTTTTATTCAGTAATAATAAAAATACATTTTGGGGCTTTACCTTTAATCGCATAAGTCGAGAATATTTGAAAGCTTGGTTTGTCTGGGGTTCCTCGCCACGTTATATCCACTGCCAGTTTATCTGAAATAATGGCTTTGATGGCCAATCTCGTAAAAGAGGGAACATCTTGCCCTCCAACCATTTTTAGTTTTGATTTATAAAAAAAAGCAATCAAATTTGTATCAGTTATTCGTAAACGGCATGATATATAAGTAAATTACCAGATCTTTATGGATTTCGTCATCGTTCAGGAGTTTCTGGTCAAAATCCTGAAAATCAGGCAGGGTTTCGAAAGGCAGCATTTGGAGGTTGTTTGCTAACGGCTCCGGAACCGGTACGGACTTAAGTTGCCTAACCTCGCCCCGGAGCATAAATACCTCTTCCGTTAGCGTTTTTAAAAATGTTTGTGTTCTTTCTTCCCTGCGCCTATTTTCCTCCAATTGCATTAAAATGTTCTCTTCCTTAAGTAAACATTTAATGATACAATTTATACTTACCTGCATCGGTGTTGAATTACTTTTTTTGCTATACAAAAGAAAAAATCGCGAAAGTGTTCTGTGTGTTTTTTAATATTATTGCTTTGTTTTTAATTTCGCTTAGGGTGAAGCTAATACTTTTATCTGTTAAAATCTCATATGCTTTAAAAATGTCAAACTTTGATGAATTATATGGCTCGATAAAAAGTGGAATAAGGTTCTTAACAGTTTTACCTTCAAAAAATGGAATATTTTCTTCCTTTTGAATTTTGTTAATTACGGCAACATTATTACTGACATAACAAATATTGTTGGGCATTTCAATTGAGAAGTAAAAGTTTTCAATGAATACAATTCCTCCTCATCAGAAAGTTGTCGACTAAATATTATTTCAAAACATGTTTGCTTTCTTTTGAGGGTATAACTCTTTTCAACATGTCTTTTATATATTTGGGCAGCAGCATTTTTTGATTTTTTAACCTGTTTTTTTTTTTATAATTTACAGGTAATTTTCAAACCGAAAAGCGCTTATTGTTTCCAGTGACCCAAAGGATTTGGCTTCCTTGGAGCAAGTAATGAAAATTACATGTCATAAAGCAGGGGTCATATAAAGAGGATACTTCTATAACAAAAACTATTAAAAGATTGTGGGCAGTTTTAATTTCTGCCGCAGAACAATTGTTTTTTAACAATAAACGTATCGCTTAAGATAATTTTAAAAAATGCTAGTACCTCGGATATTATTTGTTTCAAAACAAAAGGCCCGTAATACAATAAAAATTGCCTAAGTTCTGTTGCTTTGAAACGATCGAGCTTGTCCAATGACCTGGACTTACGAAAAAATTCGCATTCGCCAATTTTTTTTTGAAATTTTGTAGCTCGTTTGAAAGATTACCAATTTTCCAGAATGTTAGGGAATATTGTTTCTACCCAAGTCCACTACTCCAAGGCAAACAACATGCATATAGTCTAACCCAACTTGTTTAACAATATCTATAGAAAGTTTTTCTAAAATTGTTAACTCTTTTCTGTTATGATGTTCAGGTTGACTTCTGCTTTTAAATGAGGTGTTATCGCGAAAAGGGTCCATTCCTCGATTTTTTACCATTTCTCCCTTCTGAAGGCACCTTGTGCAAGAATAATAGCCTGAATGTCCTTTTATTCCCAAAACAAATGATCGGCCTGGAGCAGCCATAATAAAGCATCTGATGCCTACGCTGTATTCTTTATTTTTATACTGGAACCCAGTTTCTGAAAGATCCTTTACTTCATTTATAAATTCACTAAGGTATTCGTCAGCGTTTTTCGGCTTTGAATAACCCTCGTAAACACCTATCAACAAAACTTCTGATACCCAGGAACATTACACAATATGGGCCAAACGTTTTAAGAAGAACTTTTACATAAAGGCAAGCCATCAACATTTACATCGATATTAATTATTTCTGATTCCTAATCATTTACTGTTAAAAAATCTGTAAGTAAAAGCAGTCGCCCATATTTCGGTCTACAACTTCTTTCAACGTCTTTTTCAGGGTTCGCGAATCTTTGGGGATATTCATATTATTATTTCTCAATATTATTAAAAGTTCATTTAATACATTATTGGCAATGTTGTTTCTTATTGCCTTAGCTGTTCAGCAAAAGTCTCAGGGTTATTAAAGTCAAAGTCACTGTATTCGTCAGAACTACTATAAATATTCTCAAATTCCGTTTCCATTTCGTCAGGCACAATAAAACCTACATCTTCAGGTACATTAATATCTACTCCTATATTACAATTATCTACTTTGTCAGGTATATTAGCATCTACAGGTACACTATCACACTTTTTTTCCTCACAAACTTTTAAACACATTTTTTTTAGACGAGCTGGCGACAGTTTTGGAGTCCTCAGTCTCGTAAACAGCTAAAAATAATCGTGCAGCTCCACGCTTAGCACGCAATTTGGCAGCCTTTGTTAGTAGGTACATGTTAAAAATTGATTTAAAAACACAAAGCAAATAAACAAACAAAGCGATAGTTTGTAAGCACACAAATTTAAAAAACACACAAATTTTAATTTTATACAAATTTGCACTGATCTCACGTAACTCGCGAAACAAAGTGACGCTCAGGCGGAAAATAATAGTCAAAAGGGAGAACCGAAAAAGTAACGGCATATTGTCGCGAGCTCCTTTTACCACGCGAGCGTTGTTTTTGAACATACAGTGAACTATCTATTTAGTGAACCTTTAAGTAACGGGGGCCGAAAACATAAAGTTCACTGAAACAACTGTCATAAGTATTTTATTTATTATGCGTATTATTTCCTTTTAACTTTTTTAATATTATTAAATGTAAAGTTATTTAATCTACCAATTATTGTTGATATAACTTATTCCTAAAAATAGTTTTTCCTAAAAAATATTTTACCTTATTATTAATTTTAAGCATATATTAATATATAAAATATATTTACCATATTATCGTTTTAAATATTATATAAAAAAAATAATTGGTTCGTTAAAAAAGTGTTTACTGTTCTGTTTTGAATCGAACACTGTACCTGCTGAGACGCAGTCTGGACGCCATGTTTTTCAAAATCCTTTCTATCTTCTTTTGCCGGCCACAATATTGTTTTTGTAAAATGTGCGCTATCGCCTTTCTATCTTCCAGAAGTGACTTTGAAGTTACTTCTACGCGATATATGTATATTTTGTTTTTGTAAAATGTGTACTATCGTCTCTCTATCTTCCAGAAGTGACTTAGAAGTGACTTCTGGACGATAGGCGATGGAATTATTCTGCTGAATAACTTTGTTTAAATCCAGATCCGTTGCATTTGGAAATTTAGTAAAAGCCATTTCTAAAAGGAACAGAAAAAAACGTTGGTTTTTATTCAGTAATAATAAAAATAAATTTTGGGGCTTTACCTTTAATCGCATAAGTCGAGAATATTTGAAAGCTTGGTTTGTCTGGGGTTCCTCGCCACGTTATATCCACTGCCAGTTTATCTGAAATAATGGCTTTGATGGCCAATCTTGTAAAAGAGGGAACATCTTGCCCTCCAACCATTTTTAGTTTTGATTTATAAAAAAAAGCAATCAAATTTGTATCAGTTATTCGTAAACGGCATGATATATAAGTAAATTACCAGAACTTTATGGATTTCGTCATCGTTCAGGAGTTTCTGGTCAAAATCCTGAAAATCAGGCAGGGTTTCGAAAGGCAGCATTTGGAGGTTGTTTGCTAACGGCTCCGGAACCGGTACGGACTTAAGTTGCCTAACCTCGCCCCGGAGCATAAATAACTCTTCCGTTAGCGTTTTTAAAAATGTTTGTGTTCTTTCTTCCCTGCGCCTACTTTCCTCCAATTGCATTAAAATGTTCTCTTCCGTAAGTAAACATTTAATGATACAATTTATACTTACCTGCATCGGTGTTGAATTACATTTTTTTTTTTCTATACAAGAGGAAAAATCGCGAAAGTGTTTTATGTGATTTTTAATATTATTGCTTTGTTTTTAATTTCGTTTAGGGTGAAGCTAATACTTTTATCTGTTAAAATCTCATATGCTTCAAAATGTCAAACTTTGATAAATTATATGGCTCGATAAAAAGTGGAATTAGGTTCTTAACAATGTTACCTTCAAAAAATGGAACATTTTCTTCCTTTTGAATTTTGTTAATTACGGCAACATTATTACTGACAGCAGCATTTTTTGATTTTTTAACCTGTTTTTTTTTTATAATTTACAGGTCATTTTCAAACCGAAAAGCGCTTATTGTTTCCAGTGACCCAAAGGATTTGGCTTCCTTGTGAATATGGAGCAAGTAATGAAAATTACATGTCATAAAGCAGGGGTCATATAAAGAGGATACTTCTATAAAAAAACTATTAAAAGATTGTGGGCAGTTTTCATTTCTGCCGCAGAACAATTGTTATTTAACAATAAACGTATCGCTAAAGATAATTTTAAAAAATGCTCGTACCTCTCTTCGGATATTATTTGTTTCAAAACAAAAGGCCCGTAATACGATAAAAATTGCTTAAGTTCTGTTGCTTTGAAACGATCGAGCTTGTCCAATGACCTGGATTTTTGTAAATTTTCTAGCTCGTTTGAAAGCTTACCAATTTTCCAGAATGTTAGGGAATATTGTTCTCCCATTTTTCTACCCAAGTCCACTACTCCAAGGCAAACAACATGCATATAGTCTAACCCAACTTGTTTAACAATATCTATAGAAAGTTTTTCTAAAATTGTTAAATCTTTTTTTTTTTGTTATGATGTTCAGGTTGACTTCTGCTTTTAAATGAGCTGTTATCGCGAAAAGGCTCCCTTCCATTTTTTAAAAAAACAACTCGATATTTTACCATTTCCCCCTTCTGAAGGCACCTTGTGCAAGAATAATAGCCTGAATGTCCTTTTATTCCCAAAACA
Organism: Drosophila biarmipes; assembly: GCF_025231255.1. Lineage (NCBI taxonomy): Eukaryota > Metazoa > Arthropoda > Insecta > Diptera > Drosophilidae > Drosophila > Drosophila biarmipes. The sequence continues at coordinate 521,325 of NW_026114543.1, read as the reverse complement.
AATGATCGGGCTGGAGCAGCCATAATAAAGCATCTGATGCCCACGCTGTATTCTTTATTTTTATACTGGAACCCAGTTTCTGAAAGATCCTTCACTTCATTTATAAATTCACTTAGGTATTCGTCAGCGTTTTTCGGCTTTGAATAACCCTCGTAAACACCTATCAACAAAACTTCTGATACCCAGGAACATTACACAATATGGGCCAAACGTTTTAAGAAGAACTTTTACATAAAGGCAAGCCATCAACATTTACATCGATATTAATTATTTCTGATTCATAATCATTTTCTGTTAAAAAATCTGTAAGCGCGTCAGACAAGCCATAATGAGTATAAAAGCAGTCGCCCATATTTCGGTCTACAACTTCTTTCAACGTCTTTTTCAGGGTTCGCGAATCTTTGGGGATATTCATATTATTATTTCACACACAAATTTTATACAAATTTGCACTGATCTCACGTAACTCGCGAAACAAAGTGACGCTTAGGCGGAAAATAATAGTCAAAAGGGAGAACCGAAAAAGTAACGGCATATTGTCGCGAGCTCCTTTTACCACGCGAGCGTTGTTTTTGAACATACAGTGAACTATCTATTTAGTGAACCTTTAAGTAACGGTGGCCGAAAACATAAAGTTCACTGAAGCAACTGTCATAAGTATTTTATTTATTATGCGTATTATTGCCTTTTTACTTTTTTAATATTATTAAATGTAAAGTTATTTAATCTACCAATTATTGTTGGTATAACTTATTTCTAAAAATAGTTTTTCTTACAAAATATTTTACCTTATTATTAATTTTAAGCATATATCAATATATAAAATAAATTTACCATATTATTGTTTTAAATATATATAAAAAAATAATTGGTTCGTTAAAAAAGTGTTTACTGTTCTGTTTTGAATCGAACACTGTACCTGCTGAGACGCAGTCTGGACGCCAAGAAAATAGGCAAACAATTACAAAAGCAAACACCATGTTTTTCAAAATCCTTTCTATCTTCTTTTGCCGGCCATAATTTTGTTTTTGTAAAATGTGTGCTATCGTGTAACTATCGTACAGAAGTGTCTCAGAAGACACTTCTTCGCGATCGAAATGTGCGCTATCGCCTTTCTATCTTCCAGAGTGACTTAGGAGTTACTTCTACGCGATATATGTATATTTTGTTTTTGTAAAATGTGTACTATCGTCTCTCTATCTTCCAGAAGTGACTTAGAAGTGACTTCTGGACGATAGGCGATGGAATTATCGTCTTTTTGCTTGCAGGGATATGCGGTGTAAATGGAAAAGGGTGCATATACTGAACAAATTTTATTGGCGGCTTAAGATGCATTTTTGCCTTTATCGTGAAGTATCACGTATTTTCTCTTTGTTTTGTTCCATGTTGGCGACGCTATAACTCACGAACGACTAAAAAGAATAACAATCAATCAATCAGATCGTGAAAAGATCTTTACAAAGGGGTATAACAAGACACGATGCAACGAATAAAACTAGAACTACATGCTTTCAGCGACAACTAGCAAAAATACCGCAATACTTTGTTGGCGACCTAATTTTTTGATGAAATAATCACTAATCTGGCCAGGAAAACGTTCTCTAAGAGAAGGATTTCGAAAATCATTCAATCAGATCGTGAAAAGATCTTTCCAAAAAGGTATAACATAACCCAATTCAACGAATAAAACAGTATTTTGTCTTTGTTTTGTTCCCCGTTGGCGACTCTAAAACTCACGAACGACTAAAAAGAAATAACAATCAATCAATAAGAGCGTGAAAAGATCTTTCCAAAAAGATATAACATGACCCGATGCAACGAATAAAACTAGAACTACGTGCTTGTAGCGACAACTAGCAAAAATACCGACATACTTTGTTGAAAAGGAGGATTTTAAAATCTAACCTTGAGAGCTTTTTAAACCCTTATAAATTCAAGAAAAACCCGAAAACCGATTTTTTTCATATCTAAGAGTTATTTTAAAATCCCTTCTTTGGAAATCGTTTTCTTGACCAAATTCGTGTAAATTGCACCAAAACATAAAAAACCTAAGCTTTCACCCTAGCATTCTTGTATTTCATAAGAAATGTTAAATTGATTTGGCAAAATTTGATAAGATTTCTTTATTTTCTTTATATATTGTTTGTTAAGGCAACATATTTAGGTTACTGTGCGCTGCAAATTTTAAGTGAGCGGCCTGTGTTGTCCTCTTCTATAAAAATTGAAATATTTTGAAAATATATAACTATATTCGATATATTTTAGATTAATATTTATATATATCATATAATTTTTTCAAAAATCATATTTCATGGATACGATGTTTTTAAAAAGTTTGACAGCCCCAGTTGTTTTTTCTTTCAGTGGCACTTGAAATTAAATATCATGCTTTACTATACCGACTGCAAAATTTGCACCAACACATGCACGCGACAGGAAAATCGGGTTTCCTTTGATCAGCTGATTTTGACTGTATATATGAATAATATAAACGAAAATTATAATTGATTTTGTTTGGTTCAAATAAATGGAGCTTTAACATACTATTTAAAACTAATTTCTTACTCGAAGGATAACGATTGAGGTGGTACGAAACAATTAGACTCTGCTAACGAGTAAGATCATAAAAGAGAGTGTTGAAGACATCCAGGAACTTTAAGGCAACTGCCTTTGTTGCTAACAGGTGCCTCTCTAACGTTTCTGATGGATCAACTTACGAAAATGTTTAATGTAGAAGTGAAGTTGCCTAAGACCTCTATATGGAGCAGGACACTGGTCACTTAAATCTATTGTTCGACTAAATTGTCTTTCACCCTACAGTTAACGGTTTGAAGTTTTACATGATACTTTTTTAGATAACGTTTCTTTTTGGCATTCTAAATATTTTTTATAGGTTTCGCAATCCTCGCGTAATATTGAACAAATTTTTATGTTATCATGTGACGCGTAGGAAGCTTTAAAGCTCTCCAATTTTTTTTTAAGAATTGGAAATTTGTTTTCAGTGTATACACATATTTGGTATCGGTTCTCATTTCATTGCAAGAAACAACGTAACCGAGAAAGTTGTTCTCTAATTTAAAGAATTTTTATTTTCCAATTAAAATTTTTATGTTTGCGTTATGCAAAAGTTTAATTATGACAATAAATTTTTGTAACTTTTTTCATTGTTCTTAAAAATAAATATATATATTAAAAATATTACATTTTACCGACTGGTTCCTATAAATATAATTCAATGTTTTTTGGAATATTATAGGATCGTTTTTTAACCCAAAATGCATTCTCAGGAATTTGTATGTTCCAATGCTTGAATATGAATTAAATTGAATGAGGTTTTCTGAATGTCTGTTTCATTCATGGGAATGAAATCCAGATTTAAAATCGATTGACGAAAATAATTCTGCCGTCCCGCTGATCCCGGAGACGCATGCGGCATGTTTGTGTGCCGCACCGCTGCTGAGGCACCTTCTTTGCAAAGTCCAAAGTCCGGTGGCGTCCCGTTACTCCTTTTTGTACCCGGCACTCTCGCTCCGCCCGCCAAGTCTCCGCTCTCTCCTTCTCCATTGTTGGTCTCTCTCTTGGTCTCCGAACCCTATTGCTCTCCAAACTCTCTCGCTCTCCAAATTCCCTTGTCTCCAAACTCTCTTCCTCTCCAAACTCTCTTCCTCTCCAAACTCTCACGTTCTCCAAACTCTCACGTCCTCCGCCCTGGATCTCCAAACTCTCTCGTTCTCCGTCCTCGATCTCCAAACTCTCTCGTTCTCCGTCCTCGATCTCCAAACTCTCTCGTTCTCCGTCCTCGCTCATCGCCGCGCCGCCACTACGCGAATTTGCCGCGTACCTGGTGAGCGGCCGGCCATCTGCTGCTGGGATTTGTGGGGAGGTATTCAACTCCTCACAATGCTATTAACTATGACCTATTCAAATGAGGGTCATTACATAAATATTTTTCTCTATTTAATAATCGAATAACACAAGCACCTTCTGTATTTTATGTTTTAAAATGATTAAATATAATAAGGTATTTTATGTATATTATAAAAAGATTTTGATGCAAGGTTATTTTAAATTCAGATAAATCCAATATGTCACTTAAAATTAAAGGTTTTTATTGATGTTTATAAATTTCTTGTAACTCTTTATTGTTTAGAAAATTAATATCAAACTTTTCGTTATTACTTTCTTATTAAATTATCGATTATATTTCATTATATTTTGTTGCGCATAAATTTTTTCGTTGTTAGAGTTAATTTTGTAATTATAATTTTTACCAACTTTACTTGTTCGACTAAATTGTCTTTCACCCTATAGTTAACGGTATTGAAGTTTTACATGATACTTTTTTAGATACCGTTTTATTTTTGGCCTTCTGAATATTTTTTTATAGGTTTCGCAATCCTCGCGTAATATTGCACAAATTGTTATACATATTATCATGTTTATCAATTTTAACTTTTTTTCTACGAATTGAATATTTTTTGAGTGTACGAGTATATATAAAAAATATCACATTTTACCGACTTGTTCTTATAAATATAATTCAATCAGTTGTTTGTTGGAATATTATAGGGTCGTTTTTTAACCCAAAATGCATTCTCAGGAATTTGTATATTCCAATGCTTGAATATGTATTGAATTGAATGAGGTTTTCTGAATGTCTGTTTCATTCATGGGAATGAAATCCAGATTAAAAATCGATTGACGAAAATAATTTTGCCTTTGCAATACTTGACAAAAGCACCGAAAGCTTTAACATCTCTCCTTTGATCTGCAGATGATTTTTTATATTATAAATTACTTATTATAATTAAACGTCGTCGTGTTCAGGATTTGTAATTCCTCCAGTTTGGGATTTGTAATACCCAATCTTAAATTTTTTCGGATGACGTTTTTTGGATTTTTATATTAAAAATCAATCAAAATCAATCATTAAAATCAAACAACTAAGCATAAGCATCTTGAATTACTGCGTGCCGAATATAAAAAAATTAAAAAGTGTATTTATTTAGTAGATTGTAATTACATTATCCTTACAAAAGTGGATGTCAGAACTTTTGTTTGTTGAAGATGAGATCGTGACTATATTTCTAGCTCGTCAAGAGCTAATTTTGTTAGATTCCAGAAGTTTTTTTAACATGAATTATATAAGCCATTTACTTTACCAAAATTCTTAGAATTCAAGTTTTTTCTTTAAATGATTCCAAGACCTAAAATAAAAAAATCAAAAGCCCAGTCAGTGTAAAATGCTCTGAACTAATAAATGTTGGCAATTTTGGTGACTAATAACGTTAAAGGGTAACTTTTTACAAACATTTTTGGGCTATCCATTATAAAATTTTTTTATAAAAAAAGTGGCAAATCTTGATATTTGAATAAGAAATCCGTTGCCCATAATTTGGTTGTATTTAGACAAATAATGTTAGAAAGACGTACAATGCACTTTAAAATACTTTTTAATAACATGAGAGCTTGTAGCTTTAGTACTTCACAAGTTATGGGTATACAAAAGTTAGCTATTAATAGCTGTTTCTTCGCTAAACTAGTTGGATTTTCCAAAAGTGGTATAACTAATGTTTCTTATATTGAGCTGGTTACCGTAGTCCAAAATTTTCATTTTGAGATCTCCCCCATAATCTTGTTTTTCGTATTACTTTTGAACGGAGCATCCGTATTTGGCAGTTGAGGTGTCATTCGAAGCTTTTTTGAACTGAGAAAAGAACTAGCTGAATATAGGGTGTGTTTTTCTCCACCTGCCCCAACAGAAAAAGTTTTCCAAATTTTCACTTCTACTCTTTCACCTATGTAAGCTTTTTAGTTATTGCAATTCCTTTCGATTGATATATAACAATCGGGGGATTTCTGTAGATTTTACTTTCTTTCTGTATATATAGTAGTCGCCTTTGCCCTTTCTCCTGGTGCGCTTAGTCACTATGTGGACTGCCGTCCACTGAGAAAAATTTATTACTACTAATACGTAAGTATATTCATAAGCTTTGTCCGCTGCTCTGCCGGGGTCTCTGGAGGCACAGCTACACTTTTAGAGCCGAACGAGAAATTTAATAGAGTTAAGATTCATTCATAAAAAGAGAGCTCTCTTAGAACTCACTCATATGCCTGCGTTATTTTTAAAAATGCCAGGGAACTAAAGTTTTGGGAAAATCTCATGACCTGCGAAAATCGGACTGGAGGAACAAAACAAAAATTTGGAGGCGAATGAAAAAAAAATTCAAGAATATCTTGATTTTCTAAATGAAAGTCTCAAACAAAAAAAACCACAAACTCCAGCTCACTCAGCCATAAAAATTATAAACACGAAAATAACACCTTCTCTTCCAAAGCCTCTCCCAAACAGAGAGAAAACGTGCCCGAAGGACTGTAGAACCCGTTTTGCAGACCTACGGAGGAAAACTTAACAAAAAAACATGTGCGATGACCGGCACCGGTACCGCCTGTGCCCATTGGACCCGGACGCAGCAGCAGAATCTTCAAGTGTAGGTTGCAAACCGCAACCTACGCCGTCGATGGACTATCAGTGTTCAAACATGAACACGCATATATACAAATGTATATTTAGGTAGCGGAATTGTAGCCGCACCAAATGTCTCACATGTGTGCATACCTAAAACAACGAGATAAAAAGGTTGTAAAATGACCCCCTGCGAGTGGTCACCACATGTTTAGGGATAAGTGCGATCGGAGTAATTGCTATCTCCTCTATCGCCCTTAAATATAAGAATAGTTGTAAATCTCATGTTAGCTATTTAAGTAGAACATATTCTTAAATAAAATCAGTTTTGAAATATCAACTCAACAAAGAAAGACGTATTTATTCGGACGTTCTTTCATTTTGGTCAATCGAGCCGATCATTTTGATCCTTCGAAACTCTGCAACTTTCCCCCCTGTGGTAAGAGGTTCAGAGTGATCAACCAGCACCTGAAAGTCTGTATGTAGTGCTAGACACACGCAGCTTAAGGTAGCGAAAATAAAAAAAATCTCTTGTTACCCCCCACCCGAGGTAAGGAACAGAGATACATATAACAAAAAAAAGCACCTTCTGGTAGAAATAAACTAAAGGTAGCTTAAAAAATTAACAGTGTCGTGTAAGGCGTGCTTGAGGCCCTTAAACATCAGCGACATTGTGCGGGAAATAAATGCAATTAAGCATTTAAACGAAAAAAAAAAAACCAGCGACGCAGCACCTTCAGCTGCAACGACAGAGCGGTAACAGGACAAGCAGCGGCGACTTCAGCAGCAACAACAGCAACAAAAAATACCGCTGCAACGAAGAGCGGCGACTGGACAAGCGGCGGCGACCTTAGCAGCAACAGCAAAAAACGACTACTCTGGCGACGGCAACGGAAGCAGCTAAGTCACAATAAATTTTTTTTTTTTTTACATATACATATATCCCTAAGAAAATAATAATAATGATTTCGGAAAAAACGATAGATTTGCTAAAGAAGCAGTCCGGGATTATTTTGGAAATAAGACGTTTAGAGACAAAAATATGGCTAACGGAGCTAGACGTAGGACGATTAGAAGAGCTTCAAAAACTCTTTATTACTAACCATACTGCCCTTTTAAAGATCGGCGTTGTCGATCATGAGTATTTTAATACCAAGCAGTATGATATCATTATGATGGTGTTGGCTCAGATAAAATTAAGGGTTGAAAAAGAGTCTCAGACAAATAAGCCAGAGGGACAGGTTATTCCCACGGCAAACGTTTCAAAGACCAAAAATATGGAAATAGAGATCGAGTTGCCAGGCACTTCAAACGCGTCCAGGATAGAGCAGACATTTCGAAGTCAGGTAGGCATTTTGAAAGCATACTTAGATGAGACGTCTACTCTCATAGACAATAGTCCAGATTTCCTTACGATAAGGAAAAACAAAATTGAGTTTCTATGGAGTAAGATACAGAACCTAATTGAACAGGGTAATACCTATTTCGAGAGTTCTGTGTTTGACGACATAATAAGCGATATCGAGTTTGATACGCAAAATATACTAACGGCCATTAAAAATCGATCCAGCGTAGTCAATAGACATGCTGACGTGTCGATGGTGGTGAAGGCAGAGGAATTACCAACCCTGCCTAAAATACAGATTCCCACATTTTTTGGTGATTCCAAAGAGTGGGATCTGTTTTACGAACTTTTCACAGAGCTAATCCACTCAAGAGAGGATTTAAGTCCATCTCTTAAATTTAATTATTTAAAGTCAGCCTTAAAAGGTGAAGCCAGGAGTGTTGTCACTCATTTATTGTTAGGCGGGGGCGAAAATTATGAAGCCACTTGGGAATTTTTAACCAAGCGTTTCGAGAATAAAAGAAAGATATTCTCGGAACATATGAATAGGCTTTTGGATATGCCCAATTTAAATTTAGAATCGGATAGGCAGATTAAAAAGTTCATTGACTCAATTAATGAGTCAATATATATTATGAAATTGAAGGCACAATTGTCCGAAGAGGTGGATGCCATTTTCGCCCACATAATCCTTCGGAAATTTAATAAAGAATCATTAAATTTATATGAAAGTCATGTCAAAAAGACAAAAGAAATCCAAGCGCTTTCGGATGTGATGGAATTTTTAGAGCAAAGGCTCAATTCCATATCATCATTGTCACAGGGAGAGAAACCTGTAAAGAAAGTGGTAAATACAACGCAGAATAATAACAGCGAAAATTGTGCGTGTTGTAAATTACCGGGACATTATTTAGTCCAGTGCTTCAAATTTAAAAGAATGAACCCAGCAGAGAGAACTGACTGGGCAAGAAAAAATCAAATTTGTACAAAATGTTTAAAACATAAGAGTTTTAGGAGATGCACAAGCGAGCAGCTTTGCTTGACTTGCAACAAACCTCACCATACGTTGCTTCATGTTAAAGTTCCAGAAAAAGTGAACACATGCAGGACAACGGAGAACGTATTATTAGCCACAGCCATAATTGAGGTCAAATCAAAAAATGGAGGCTATGAAAAATTAAGGGCTTTGATTGACAGTGGGTCTCAAAGTACTATAATTTCAGAGGAAGCTTCACAAATTCTCCAATTACCAAAAATTAAAAATTATACGGAGATTAGTGGAGTTTCCTCAGTAAAAACATGCAGTTCAAGGCACAAAGTTAGCTTGCAAATAAAAACAAATCAAGAGAATAAAAATAATTTGAAAGTAGATGCAATTATTCTTCCAAAATTAATGAAGGCACTACCAGTACAAGCGGTTAAGATTGACACGACAAAGTGGGACAAATACCGACTTGCTGATCCCGAATTTCATAAGCCAAGTAGAGTAGACCTAATAATAGGTGCAGATCTAAACGCGCACATTTTTAAAAGAGGAGTTAAGAAAATAGACGGACTCCTAGGTCAAAATACTGAGTTCGGGTGGATAGTGTCAGGCTGCACAAAATCAAAAGGCAGTAACACAATAGTGGCAACTGTGATCGAGTGTACAGATTTGGAAAGGTTTTGGGAATTAGAAGAAGAAAGTAAAGAGGATTTAGAATTTCAGATATGCGAAGAAAATTTTATAAAAACAACAAAAAATGATTCATCAGGTCGATATATAGTATCAATGCCCTTTAAAGACGATAAGGTTTTAGGGGACTCAAAAAACCAAGCAATGGCACGATTTTTAAATTTAGAGAAGAAATTAAGCAAAAATGAAAATCTAAAACAACAATATTCTAACTTTATTACTGAATATATAGACTTAGGTCATATGATCGAATCTAAGTCTGAAGGAAAGTATTACTTGCCGCATCAAGCCGTAATTAGGGATGAGAGCTTAACAACAAAGTTAAGAGTGGTTTTTGATGCGTCTGCAAAAACAACAAATAATAAAAGCCTTAACGACATTATGTGGATTGGACCTCGAGTTCAAAAAGATATTTTCGATATCATTTTAAAATGGCGTAAATGGCAGTATGTTGTTTCAGCAGACATTGAAAAAATGTACAAACAAATTAATATTTCAGAAAAAGATCAAGAATATTTGCATATACTTTGGAGAAATTCCCCCAAAAACAAAATAAAAGATTTTAAGCTAACCACAGTTACATATGGTACGGCATCAGCTCCGTATTTAGCAACCAGGGTGTTAGCTGAGATAGGAAATCGATGTCAGGATCAGTCAATTAAAGATGTGATTATAAACGATTTCTATATGGATGATTTAATGACTGGATCAGACAGCATTGAAGAGTCCAAGAAAATAGTATGCCTGATTTCAATGGAGCTGGAGAAAGTAGGAATGAATTTAAGAAAATGGATCTCCAATGAGAAAGAAATTATTGATACAGTTGAAAATGCGAGTGAAAATAAAGTACTGAGCATAGAGGAAACGGAATCAGTTAAAACTTTGGGTCTTCAATGGGAACCTTTTAAAGATGAGTTTAAATTTGCAGTTAAGTTGAAAAACAATAAAAAAATAAATAAGAGGTTAGTGTTATCAAACCTCGCAAGAATATATGATCCATTAGGATGGTTGTCGCCAGTGACTATAGTGGGAAAATTATTTATGCAAAGGCTTTGGCTAGAAGAAAACGATTGGGATAAAGAATTATCTACTAACGATTTAGCTGAGTGGAATCTGTACGAGAAAAATTTAAAATCATTAGAAGACATTAGGGTTCCCAGGTGGTTAAAAACGCAGACTAGCATAACGGTTCAGCTACACGGATTCGCTGATGCTTCCGAAAAGGCGTATGCAGCAGTCGTATATGCAAAAGTAGGAGAATCCGTTACATTAATAGCAAGCAAAAGTAAAGTAAATCCTAAGAAAAATAGGAAGACAATCCCTAAGTTAGAACTTTGCGCAGCCCATCTTTTGAGCCTATTGATGAGTAGAACGAAAGAAGCTATTCCTGGCATAACAACGAGTTTTGCATGGAGTGATTCTACCATTACATTAGGATGGATACGAAATAAGAACTGCAAGGATAAATTTATTAGACGTAGAACTGACGAAATTTTTAAAGTAAAAGATACAGCATGGAATCATGTAAGATCTGAGGATAACCCAGCAGATATTGCCTCAAGAGGCATCTGTGCTACAAAATTAAAAGATTGTTCGCTGTGGTGGAATGGGCCCAAATGGCTCTCAACACCGGAGGACAACTGGCCCAAGTTACAAATAGATGATAAAGTAAGAGTAAATACGGTGATAGTAAAATCCGAAGACACCATTTCTATGTTGCTGGATAAATATTCAAGTTTTCAAAAGTTGGAACGGGTCGTAGCTTGGAAATTACGATTTATCGCCATGAAAGTCAAGAAGATGTCATACCCACATTGGCTGACTATAAATGAATTAAAAAAGGCCCGATTATTAATTATTAAAAAACAGCAGGAACGACATTTTATTGCAGAGATATTATGCTTACGAGCCGATAAGGAAATAGAGCAGAAAAGTAAGGTTATAGGGCTGAATCCGTTCTTAGACAAAGATGGTATTCTAAGGGTAGGTGGTAGGTTGCAAAATAGCAAGTTACGATTTGATGTGAAGCACCCGATAATATTAGATAAATGCCACGTGTCACGACTTTTAATTGAAAAGGCTCATAAGGAGACAATGCATGGTGGAATCAATTTAATGAGAAACCAAATCCAAAGGAAGTATTGGATATTTAGGTTAAGGGATTCTCTGAAGAAAGTATTGAGAGAATGTGTCACTTGTGCGAGATATAGGCAATGTACAGGTAAACAAATAATGGGTAACCTGCCGAAGTGCAGAGTGAATGTAGCATACCCATTTTTAAATACAGGTATAGACTATGCAGGGCCGTATCACCTAAAATGTTCGAAAAATCGAGGTCAAAAAACTTTTAAAGGTTATATTTCAGTGTTTGTATGCATGGCAACTAAGGCAATTCATTTAGAAGTTGTGAGTGATTTAACTTCTGATGCATTTCTAGCAGCATTACAAAGATTTATAGCTAGAAGAGGAAAATGTGCCAATATATATTCGGATAATGGTACTAATTTTGTAGGAGCTGCACGAAAATTAGATGAAGAATTACTAAAAGCCATACAATATAATTCCAGAGTAGCTGCAGAAAAGGAAACCGAAAAAATTCAATGGCATTTTATCCCGCCGGCAGGACCTCACTTTGGAGGTATTTGGGAAGCAGGTGTTAAGTCGGTTAAATATCATTTAAAAAGAGTCATTGGAGATAGTATATTGACATACGAAGAAATGTCAACCTTATTATGCCAAATCGAAGCAGTACTAAACTCTAGACCGCTATATACGACGGGAGAAGATGTCGATGATAATGAGGTGCTAACGCCCGGACATTTCTTAATAGGTCGACCTACGTTGGACATAGTGGAGTCAATAGATTATGATGAAAAGGTTCCTAGTCTGGATAGGTGGAGGTTAATTCGCAAAATGAGAAGAGATTTTTGGGTCAAATGGAAGGAGGATTATTTATATACGTTGCAGCAGAGGTATAAATGGAAAAAAGGTAGTCAAAATATAGAAAAGGGGCAGGTAGTGCTCTTAAAAGATGAAAATTGTCACCCAGCTAGATGGCCAATGGCAAAAGTAGAGGAAGTTCATAAAGGTAGAGACGATAAAGTTAGGGTTGTCAAAGTAAAAACCTCAGAAGCATCATTTACAAGACCGATTACCAAGATTTGTCCTTTAATTGGTGTACAGCAAGCAGAGGATGCAACTGCAACTCCGACCATAAAAAGAGTTTCCCCTAGGTTATCTAAGCTTAGTAGCATGGTAATATTGGTTTTGCTTGCTTTGTTGTGCCAGATGTCAAGTGCCGCAGCGATAAAAACAAAAAAGGATGGGTTTGAGGTACAAGGAATTAATAGCACTGCGGCAATATATTTAGATCCCCTAGGAGATGTAGAAATTGTAAGTACGTCTTGGAATTTGGTGATTTATTATAACATGGAGGCATATTTTAAAATGATTTATAAAGGTAAAGCGTTGATAAAGGAAATGAGAAGAGTTTGTGAAAAACTTCATGGCTTCGAAGATCAATGCAATCTAGTTTTGGATAATATGCAAAGCCAATTAATGGAACTAGAAGAGAATAATAAATTATTTATGATGGAACCAAGATCCAGAACCAAACGTGCTCCCTTAGAGTTTATAGGTTCGTTGTATCATATTTTATTTGGTATAATGGATGAAGATGACAGGGAACAGTTAGAGGAAGATATGAAAAACTTATTAGATAATCAGAGGAACATGGATAAATTGGTTCAAAAGCAAACGTCAGTTGTTGATTCAACTACTAATTTATTAAAAAGAACAACCGAGGATGTTAACGCTAATTTTAAAAGTATGCAAGTAAGAATTGAAAACATGACAGAAGTTCTTAAAGAGAGTTACTATGTTTACAAAGAATCGATAAAATTCTTTATGATAACTAAACAGCTTCACTCCTTGATTGAAGAAGGTGAAAAAGTTCAATCAGGGATTATAAGCCTTTTAATTGATATTAATCACGGCAGACTAAACACAAACATACTTAGGCCAAATCAGCTAAAAATTGAGATTGCCAAGATTCAGGAAAATCTGTCGGAAAATCTTATAATTCCAGGGAAAAGATCAGGAACGGAACTAAAGGAGGTATATACCTTATTAACAGCGAGAGGATTGTTTATAGAGAATAAATTAATCATCACTGCAAAAGTGCCTTTGTTCAGTAGGCATCCGTCTAAATTGTTTAGACTAATTCCGTTGCCTATTAGGAATGTAGATAAAATAATAATGGTACACATAACTTCCGAATTTTTAATTTATAATTTTGAAATCGATTCGTATCACATAATGAGCGAAGCAACTTTAAATCAATGTCAAAAATGGCAACAAAATAAAAGGATATGCCAAGGAAGTTGGCCCTGGAACTCCGCGAATGACAACGCATGTGAAGTTCAGCCGTTAAAACCAAATAGAGCTTCGAATTGTGTATACAAAACAGTAGTGGATGCCACAAGTTACTGGGTAGAGTTGGAAAAGAAAAGTAGTTGGTTGTTTAAGGTTCCGATAGGTACTAAAATAAGAGTAAAATGTTCTGGGTCTCAAATGGAGTTGTCTGAACTGCCTGAGCAAGGGATTTTAAGTATTGCACCGTATTGTACAGCAAGAACGGATGACAAAATGTTTATAGCCCATCATAATATTCAATCGGAAAGTGAAGAGACACTGTCAACACCATACATAGGAGAGGTTAGTGAAGTTCCGAAAATAATGTGGGATCCGTTAAAGTTAACGCCATTAAATCATACAATTGAAATTGATAAATTAAAGAAAGAAATTAAAGAGCTTAAAGAAAACCATCCACAATTAAAGGATTTACATTTCCATCATATTTCCGGACATGCTGGTCTTATATTGTCATTAATAGTTTTGGGAATTTTTATAATATACCTTGTGAAAAAATGTTTTGTTAGGCAAAGATTACAAGCCATAACTTTCGCAGGCCCGTTGCAAGGAATTTAAAGTAAAATAGTTAAGTTAAAAAAAAAAAATGTGTATTGAAAAATAATAAATTTACAGTCCACTAAACCGTTGTTTGCACAATTGTCAAAAATAATTGTAAAGCTTGCCGGGCCTTTGGCAGAATGTTCATCAGAACACGAAGTATTTTATTATTTAAGAAAGAATAAATCAAACCAATGTTAGAGTTAAGCTATAAGAGAATTACATGTCTAAGCTGAAAAATATATATGCACAAAAAGAGCAAGATTTGAGTTTAAAAAATAAAATTGAATAAATAATTACAGTCCACTAAATCGTTAAATCATAACTATTCATATATTAAAAATATATCATTCTTGCCGGCCTTTGGCAGTATGTTCAAACATGAACACGCATATATACAAATGTATATTTAGGTAGCGGAATTGTAGCCGCACCAAATGTCTCACATGTGTGCATACCTAAAACAACGAGATAAAAAGGTTGTAAAATGACCCCCTGCGAGTGGTCACCACATGTTTAGGGATAAGTGCGATCGGAGTAATTGCTATCTCCTCTATCGCCCTTAAAGATAAGAATAGTTGTAAATCTCATGTTAGCTATTTAAGTAGAACATATTCTTAAATAAAATCAGTTTTGAAATATCAACTCAACAAAGAAAGACGTATTTATTCGGACGTTCTTTCAATCAGCGTGCCACGAACCGGCGACGACCAGCTGATGCAGCATAGAAGAAACACAATATTATATGGAGAACGTAAATTAGACATAATTGAAAATATAAATATAAAATAAAAATATAAATAATATAAAATATAAAAGTATAACCGTTTAACCCGTAAGGCTATACGATAACACGATAACAAGTAAATAAACTTAAGAAGGAAGGAAGGGCTGATGGGCATTCCCTCGCCGAAATCAGAAGAAAGATCAACTCACAACCTCACAGAAGAAAAACTCAATCGGGACAGTTTCGTGAGGAATTAATTTAAAATAATAAAAATAAAATATTTTATTTAAGTTCAGGGAATTCAGAAAAATAATATAATTGAAAAAACAATAAGATAGATTCGCAAATTAAACAATTTCATCGAGAAACAATCTGTAAGATTTAATAAATAGCTTGGGGTAAAATTAAAAATGGTAACCGGAGGTTCATCAACAAATTTCTTTGCAGTTAGTGTAGCCTCGGCTGGCGGCCTGCCAATGGAATTAATAAACATATTAATAAATGTTCAGTTGAATGAAGTTAGCAATAAAATAGAAGATTTAGAAGGAAGATTAGCCACAGATGCACACACTGTGGAGGAGTCTAAAATACAAAGAATGGACTCAACTATCGAGTGCGACGCAACACTCAAAGTGGTAAAATCTTTACCAAAGTTCACCAAGAGTAGCTAGAATAAGGGGGATCAGAAGTTTTTTCAAATCCTACCGAGGGAATCCTATCGTTTTATTGCATTTCAAAATATTGTGACCCCTCGCTATCTTCTGAGAATGTCCATGAGAAAGTGCACGTGCATACCCACGAACTCGAGTATCGCCCCCTATCCTCGAGTCCTTGTGTGTGTATGGGTCTGTTTGTGCGTGGTTGCTTGTGCGCAAGGTGTAAAATTCAAATTTTTAATTTTTTTTCCCACTACTACCCAAAAACAGGTGAAAAATGCCGACGACCGTCGATGACCCCAGTATATTTCAACCGTCACTGGTGTCATTGGAAAGAATTTTTCAAGCCCTTTCCAATGCTATAATTCAATCACGATTCTATAATTAAAATTGCACATTTTGAAAAAAAAAAAATAAAAATTTGAATTTTACACCTTACGCACAAACAAAACCTCTGATTCCTTATTCCCGCTACTCTCAGCTTAAGGCTTGAGAAAATTCTAATGGTTGCACTGCAACATCTTGCGCAAATGTTGGCCCGAACCAAAGTGTCAATAATTTTGTATCTTGCTTACACAGAGATTACCTTTCGTAAGCGTAACCTGTCCCGTAGCCGATACACCATCGACATTTACCTACCCTCCTACATCACGGTTACCCCCTAGCAATTTGTTAGCAATCCTTGTCTTCCTTTTCCCTCTAATAACCATTCGACTGCCGTCTTGTTCTGCTTCCTATTTTCAAGAACCAATCGGATTGGTTCTAGGAGTACAACATGCCTGTATGCACTCCCTGTAGATGACAACCTGTTAAGTGAACATTCTAGACTATATAAATGACACCCCTTAAATTGCTCAGGATCACTTCTTCATATGCCTCAGTACTGCATTCAATATAAATTATCTATCCATTTCGGTGCCGGTTATTGCGCGTAACAATTCAAGTTGTGTTTAAACGTTCACTTTTATTTCGGTTAAATTTACTAACATTTATTCCACATATTACATATTTATATAATATACCTATACCAACTCACTAAAAAAATACTACAACTAAAACCGAAAAATGGAGTCACCAATTGTTTGTGATTTGTGCATTAAAAATGTGGAGATAAGTGAGTTTGAAGCTCATTATGCCAAGTGCTCAAAGCATCGAAATGCTTTCGAGGTTTTAATGGCTAAATCAAAAATAAGATGTGACTTGTGCTCTAATGAGGTCAACAATTATGACTTTGATGAGCATTGTCAAAATTGTGAAGGGCCCAAAAATGCTTTCATTTTATTAATGAATGGTGGAAAACAACAACAAAAACAACAACAACATCATCAAAAACAACAACAACACCATCAAAAACAACAACAACACCATCAAAAACAACAACAACAACTAAACCAAGGACCACAAAATTTAGACGACCATCCTTCAATATCCGCTAATGCTCTAAAACGACTAAGATTGGAGGAGGGTAAGAAAATCCTTAATCAACCCAATAGAAATTAAAATTACCGGGTGCAAAAAGGATTTAAGAATGGAACTTTTATGTCCTACTTGCGGTGAAAAATATCTGGCCTCAAGAGAACGTCAGCATATATTAACCGACAAGCATAAAAATGGATCGGTCAGAGAGGTCAAGAACAATCAAAATATTATTCACCTTAGCTCCGAAACTAAGTTTCCATTAAAATCATAGAATAATCATAGAAAACATTCCTGCTAGCGGATATATCCAGGCCCCTAAAAAATAAGAGCACGAAATGCGCTTATAAATGTAGAAAATACAGATGCATTTTGTTTCAAGTGGTGCGTACTATCATATATAGCTAATGAAAGCCATGAGAGTTGCTGTGTTGTTGCAAAGGTGGTATTGCAACAACACAGCAAAGAAAGTATTCGAGAGAAAAAAATGACAAATCCCACCAAATGCCAAATAAAGATTAATAATGAAATCATTGTGTATGATGGAATAAGATTGGATTTTTCGAAAATCGAGTTTCCAATCAGAAGTAAAGGAATTATTCAGTTTGAAAAAAATAATGCAGACTTCAGCATTAACATTTATGAAACTGATGCAGATGGCGAAAAAATTATCGGGCCAACCTTTAGAACAAAATCTATTCGTTCTATTCACATAAATATATTAGGAATCAACAATATAAGCCAAGAAGTCTTGCCTTACGCCTACATTACGAGTGTCAAAAGATTATGTTACTCGTAACATTCAAAATCGAAGACGGGTGGATATTTTTGTGAAAACTGCTTACAATTTTTCACCGTAAATACCACAACCCATAATCAGCTTGAGTGCGCAAAAGTAGTCACCTTATACCCAGAGCCAAATACTACAACATCGTTTAAGGGCTTTCAAAAAAAATTATACCCTCCAGTGGTGACATATGCTGACATTGAGGCTATTCTTAAAAATTACAGTTCATGCCTAAACTCAGTAACTACTTCGTCGACAACAAAAGTGCAAAAGCATTTTGCAAGTGCAGTATCATTTTACATTGCGCATAAATATAATCCGGCCCTTAACGAATTGTATACATATGAAGATATGTTCCAAAAAATATTAAAAAAAAAAACATATATTTATTACTGACTGCATTACCCAATTTTGTAAAACACTCAAAGAAAAAACTATGAGTTTGGTTTACAAATATTGGTTAACCCCCAAAGGTCCGACCACAAGTCCAATTAATGACGATGAACAGAAGGGAAGTTGCTGCGCCTGTGAGAAAGAAATACATGATGACGACCTGGAAAAACACTTCGACCAATTTACTGGAAATTACGTGGGACCTATTCATAAAAATTGTAAGCCAAAATATAAATTTAGTGATCCCTTCTTTCCTGTAGTCTTTCATAATTTATCGAAATATGATATACATTTATTTATCACTGAATTATAAGGCGACTTAAGTCCTATACCTTGTATTAAAGAACTTTAAATAGCCCTAACGCAGACAATTAAAATGAATGTCTTAAATAGATACAAAATAAGATTTATCTATTCAATTAGGTTTTTAAATTCAAGTTTAAAAAAACTTTCAAGTTACATGGAGGACAAAAATTTTAAAGTTATAAGCACGAAATTTCAGGGAGAAAATTAATTAATTGTAACACTATTAGAGATTACTTAAAACTTTATTTAGAAAGTGACGTTTTAATTTTGACTGATGTCTTTGAAAATTGGAGGGAAATTTGTATGAGAATTTATAAGTTAGATCCTATTAACTATGTAACAGCACCTTCAATATCTTGGGATGCTATGCTCAAGTATACCAATGTAAATTTAGAATTAATTAGCAATGGAGACATGTACAATTTTTTAAAAAGAGCAATACGAGGAGGGTTAACTAAATGTACAAAAGAATTTCTGTAGCTAATAATAAATACCTGAATAACTTTGATCATAGTAAACCAAATATCTTCCTTAGTTATATTGACGCAAATAATTTATATGGATGGGCTATGAGTCAACCATTACCCTTTCCGGGTTTAAATTTTTAAATAGGAACCTAGTAGAGTCATTCGATTATAAAAATATTTGTATTGATGGAAATGTGGGATACATATTAGAAGTAGATTTAGAATATCTTTCGGATCGGCATGATTCACATAACTACTTGCCTTTCTGTCCGGAAAATAAAGTTCCTCCTGGCGGTAAACAGGAAAAATTGATTGTGGATTTAACAAATAAAAGCGAATACATTATTCATTTAAAACAGCTTCAGCTATGTATCGAACATGGTTTAGTTGTAAAAAAAATACATAGAGTTATTGACTTAAATACTAATCAGCAAAAATTAGCGGGAAATGATTTTGAAAAAAAATTGTTTAAGTTAATGAATAATGCAGTATATTGAAAAACGATGGAAAATGTAGCCAAGCGTAGAAATATAGTTTTAGTAAAACACTATAAGTCAATACAGAATTCTCCAGGTTTTAGACAACGCATAGCTAGACATGATTTCCATAGCGTTGAAATATTCTGGTCTGATCTAGCGGCAATTGAGTCAACACCATCTTATGATGATCTTACAAATTATGTATGATAAACCAATATACATAGGGGTTGCTGTTTTAGAATTATCAAAATGGTTAATGTATGAATTTTATTATAATTTTTTATTGCTTAAAAGTCCTTCTTCGAAAATTATATATATGGACACAGATTCATTTATTTTATATTCAGAAGAAGATTTTTACCTAACAATTAAAAACAATCCAGAACGCTTAGATACCTCAAATTATAGGCTGGAAAACCGATTTAATATTGTTCAGGCTAATAACAGAGAGCCAGGAAAAATGAAGGATGAACATGCCGGTAGGGTTATGAAATCCTTAGTAATAATATATATTTGTATAATAACATTAGGAGAATAAATAAAAAAATGTAAATAAAGGAAAAAATCTATTGTTATACCCTTGCAGAGGGTATAATAATTTCAGTCAGAAGTTTGCAACGAGTGAAGGAGACGTTTCCGACCCCATAAAGTATATACATTCTTGACGAGTCGATCTAGCCATGTCCGTCTGTCCGTCCGTTTCTACGTAAACTAGTCTCTCAGTTTTAAAGCTATCGGTGTGAAACTTTCCCAAAAGTCATTTTGCAGGTAGTATATAAGTCGGAACCAGCCGGATCGGACAACTATATCTTATAGCTCCCATAGGAACTATCGGGGAAAAAATTAAAAAAAAAATTATATCTTTGGTGTTTTTTAACATATACCTTTCTAAGCTTGGATATAAAATTTTTAAATTAGTTCTGAATTCGAATTAAATTTTATTAAAATCGGAAGACTATATCATATAGCTCCTATAGGAACGATCGGAAAATTAGTTGTAAAATAATATTGAAAAATTATATCATCGGTGTTTTTTAACTTATAACCTCCTGAGCTTGGAAATAACATTTTTTATTTGATTTTGCAATTCGAATTAAATTTTATCAAAATCGGACGACTGTATAGCTGCCATAGGAACGATCGGAAAATTAGAAGGAAAACATGAAATAAAAATTATATCTTTGGTGTTTTTTAACATATAATTTTATAAGCTTGAAAATAACATTTTTTAATTAGTTCTGAATTTCGAATTAAATTTTATCAAAATCGGACGACTATATCATATAGCTGTCATAGGAACGATCGGATAATTGGTGGGAAATAATGTGAAACAAATTATAGCTTTGGGGGTTTTTGACATATTATCTTATAATATTGGGAATATACATTTTTATATTTTTAAAAATTTCGAATTCAATTTAATAAAATTATTGATTATTTTTACAACTGCAAGGGTATATATACTTTACAGAAATCCATGAGTTGTGGGGTGAATCAAACCACTCCATTTTACAAGCACTTTGTTATTTTGTCTCTTAAGTATCTTCTCTACTAGGATTGCATTTTCATCTTTTACTTTTTGAAGCTCCTCTTGATAAAATGACCCATTAATAGGGTTACTCATATAATCTTCAAATTCATAAGTTACCGGATAAGATGACTTAACTTTTAAAATTTTAAAAACTTCTGTGGTCCAATTTGGTTCATATCCCTTCATGAACACTCCCTTGTATTTACTTATTCGAACGAAATCACCTACTGAAAATGTATGTTTTTGAAATATTTTTGGTATATTATATACTGATTTTAAAATTTCGTTTTAATTGTTCGGTGATATGAATTATTGTATTGACCTACGAGAAAATTAATATTATTAATCCACCTATATTTTCCCTGCATACTAAACATTTTCCATATGTGATTTTTTAATGTTCGATTAAAGCGTTCACATATAGAAGCCTTAAGACGTGTAAAGGTATGATAATTTGGTCATTAATTTCTTAAAAGTGGAATTAAAAAATTCTTTTCCTTGATCTGACTGAATATTCTTGGGTTTACTTTTACTCTTTCTAAAAACAGCTTTCATTGCTTCTGTTACATCCAGTGCAGACTTGGTCTTTACCTAAAAGGTATCATTTCGACTTAATCAATTTGTAATGTGTTATTTATCCCTTTCTGAACGATCCCTTGCGGCGAATAAAGTTTTTTCGAGCTGGTTTGTGAATTTCATCAACAACTTGTTGTTTACTCATTTTAGGGTGATGAATTATTAGTGTTACTTTTTATTTGATGACGATGATTGCTTAGGTAGTAGTGTTTGCATACTATATACATGTACATCTCTTTTTATTTCTGTACGCATTTATTTGAAATTTCAAAACATAATCGTGTTGAATCTATTTGCACATCTTTATCATATGAACTCTCTTGATCAGATAATTGAATATTAAATCGTTGTAAAGATGCACACTTAGGAAAAATATGATTATTGTAGAGGTATATTACATGCTGTCGTAATACAGAATTCCAACATAAAAACGTAGTGAAAAAATCGTAGTAATGATCTCCAGGACTCAAAATCAAACTCAATTTTGTTTCCATACTGATTAATTACAATAACGTATTGCTTATCTGATTTCCTAAATTTAAAGTTACATTTTATGGAAGGCTATGGAAGGCACGGATGATCAATAATTGTATCAGGCATCAAGAAATCATATTGATCCAGCTTCAACTGAATAAATTCCTTATATGTAAACAGTTGCATCCATTCGTCTTTGTCAAATCCAATAAAATTGTTTATACTTTGCTGCATCCAGATCATGGGTGAAAATTTTCGAGTAGTGACAGACCGCATTTCAACTTTAAATTATGGACTACATAATATTCTAATCCAAAAATGACTTCATGGTCTTGTTTTTTTCGAGAATTTTTATTTTTTAGTTACACACATGTCCATTAGGTAGAAATACTTTATTTAAACTGTAATTATGTTCTAGTCCTACCGGTATATAAAGGGGAAAGCCCTCGCACGCTTAATCGTAATTCAAGCATTATAGTAGATTTTCAATATGTATTTGGAAACAATAATCAAATTTTTGTTAAGGAACTAGCATTCATGCCTGCCGGAACGGTGATATCAAATTTCTTTTATTTTAAACCGCCATTTAACATAAAAGAATTGAATAATGAGGCTCTTAAGCAGCAACACCTAAATCAGCAAAATATAAACGGATTGGATTTGTCAGCTGGAGATATTCCGTATACAAGTCTTGAAGAAATACTAACACCACTTAAAAAGTATCATACAGTTATTGTTCGTGGTGAAATTAAAAAACATTTTTTAACTATGTATTTATCAACAAACATTATCGATATTGATAACGGAAAATGTTTATCACATCTACCCAATTTTTTCAACAATTGTAGAATACACATACGTCCACTTCGGTGTTCATTAAATAATTTGTTGTTGTATTTCTAGAAAACACAAATTATGAAATATACGGTAGTGGTAACACATATGTTTAAAATTTAGTCAAAATATTTAGTGGATGAATCGGGTTGTTTCCCACTATGGATTCCTTTAAGAGTTTTTTTGGAAATGATCCCAGCAAAAAAGGATACAAGAAACTTATTTATTGTAATTTTTGCGGATCTGATTTCGAGAAGAACTGTGCCAAGAAACGCAAGCAGGAGAAAATAAAACAAAACTAGTGTAATTTACAAAACATTATATACGAAAATAGTTATATAAAATTTATCCTGAATAAAATAAAAAAAAATTAATAATATGTAAAAAATGTTTTCGCAATTTATACACCTTTTTACAATGCTTATTTGCGGATCGGGATCGGGAAAAACAACCTTTATAAAAAATCTATCTATCTATATCTAATCTATCTAATTACTAAGAAGAGTGATCTTTTTAATATTTCAATAGATCGAATTTTTTGGTGTTATGGAGAGGAGAGCGCAAAGCCAAATTTTAAAAAGGTTGAATACTTTAAAGGAGTTCCTGAAACAATTGATGATAGGAGCGTTTAACAAAAATGTGTGTAAGCTTTTTACTAAAGTGTCACACCATAGGAATTTATCAGAACAAATTTCATAAATCCTCGCACACCAGAGATATTTCATTGAATACCAAATATATTGTTGCTTTTAAAAATCCTCGTGATAAGCTTCAATTTCAATGTTTAGCAAGATAAATTTATCATGAAAACCCAACGGAGTTATTTAGAATATATAAAAAAGTAACGGAGCAACCACACAGATATTTATTTATTGATCTCACTCAGGGAATTAACGATCTATTAAGATTTAGGTCAGACATTTTTAATTCAGAATATACAGTGTGCTATTCAGATGAAAATGGTTTACAAAAAGAGTCTAAATCGCTTGAAAGCGAACAAACATTTATTGTATGTGCTCAAAAAAGCCGATAATAGGCTACGTAAGGCAATTATAAACAATAGTGATAGTGAACTCGTAAAAACAGTAGTGGAGATTGTATGGAACACATTACAAGGAAACCATACAGTTACTAAAGTATAAAAATCCTTTGCGATATCTTTCGAGTCCAAAACGTACATTAAACTCTAAGAGAAAAGTCCTTATTCAAAAAGGGGAATTTTTACCTATTCTGTTAAGTTAATAAACCCAATTTAACCAAAGTTATTTTAATGCATTCTAACTCCTATCAGAAATTGTTAAACAATGATAGGGGAAATGAACTAATAAATGTAAAATTTTTAACAATTTTAATAATAACAAAATAAGTGATTTTGACAAGTGGATCCATATTCGTCAAGAATTGAGTTACCATCTATAATGTTCATAATGAACAAAAAGCGCCTCTTATTTCAACCAGAACAAATGAAACTCAAACCACAGATTGGATAGATACAAAACCCAGCACATCAAAATCAATATCAAAGTATGAACATTCACTTCCCGGAAAATTAGAGCTCCTCCCATTACCACCTGAAAGTGATGACGAGAATTTAAATTCAAAGGAAAATATTTTACCAGAAAAACAAAAGTTAGGAGATACTTCTTTTCTGAATAGTAAAATAGATATAAAAAAATTAGGATTAGAAGAGGCATTGTCAAATGTGAAGCTTACTGAACGACAAAGTAAATTAAAAGCAAACAATAAAAATTAAAAACAAAAACAAAACCATATCGAGATCAAAAAATGTAACAGGACGTGAGAAGTTAACACGATCGGTTCGAACAAAAGTACAAGCTGGTAAGACAAAATTAATTGGATTTCGTATCAATAACTAAATTTAAGAGACCAACTATGGGTTATTCAAAAGAGATTTTTATCACATTGCTTAGTAATGATTCTATGAATGTTTTTCCTGATAACGTAAAGTGTGCATTTACAAACATTGTTTATATCCCAGAAGACATGAACGACGATTGGGAAATCGGTATTGCAGATATGTATTTTAATAATTACATTAAATATACACCTAATCAGTCAGAAGGTGGTAAAATGTAATGTAATGCATAATGCATAACGGAAAAGAGAAAAATATTCAACTTAAAAATATTGAATATTATCCTTTGGATATATAGTCCCCAAATGAAATCTCAATACTAATTACGGATTCAAATGGATACTCTATAAAAAAAACATACACAAAAAATATTTACTTAGAACATAAACAGTCATCATGGTGAAATCTTATCAGGATTATTATGTAAATCAGGGTGGCGGGGGATTAAGCAACATCGGAGGCTTTTATGCATCACCGCGAATAGTGCAACAAGGACGAGGAATCGGAAACTTTTTAGTAGTCTTTTTAATTACATTAAACCACTTTTTCTTTCGGGCATAACGGCTATAAAAAATCAGGCCGCTGAGACTGGTAAGGCTGTAATAAATGAATTTGGGGTACTAGAAAAAAACCACTTCATTTAACATCTTAACGACAACGTAAACATACTAAGACGCATCATAAAAAAAAGAAGTCAACAAGAAAATTAAATTTTAGCGATATTTTTTCTAAATCAAAATGAGTAACCTTATCTAATGTATGAAAAGTGAATTGGACTTGTTTGCACCAAACCCCACACAAAGTTCTATACTAAGAACTGAAGAAGTCTCATATAATCCAAATGCTTCCTTGGACGGTGCTTCCTCAATCGAATTTGTTTGCAACTTAGAAAAACTGATAAAAACGTTATCGACGGAAATGCTGTCGGTGTAGTAAACAATATTTTACATGATGCCTCTGAAAGTCACTTGGCCTCCCAAGGTTATTTTCCAAATTTTGAAAGAATAACAGCTGGGAAATATGTTTATCCCAACACGGATGAAACTCTTAAAAATGTATTCCAAAAGGTTGAATTATTCTGAAAAATTCATGGAGATATATGTATTTAATCAAAACAAACTGCTTGTTAAAAATGTTGATTTAAGAATTAATTTCAAAATTGAAAAAACAGCATTTTATTTAATGGAAACCGTTTACAAACAAAAATTGCTTTATACCCATTCCGCAAAGTCGAAGTCAAATCATTTACAATTTATCCGGGCAACAATACACTGTCAATAGATAACGCAGTTATTGGTAAGCTACCAAATTTTCTGGCTTTTTGTATGGTTAAAAACCGTTCATACTCAAAACACCGTTTAACTTTGAACATTTTCAAATTCAAAGCTTTATTCTATTGGTTAATGGAGTTCAAGTTCCTTCCCAGGCTTTAGAATTTGATTTCTCTATCCCGGAAAAGGTCCAAAGCTCCAGAGGTTATAATATGCTATTTAGATCATGTGGAATAAAACATTACGATCGTGGACTGCAAATTACAAAGGAAATGTTTGATACAAACAGTTTTATATTAGCCTTTGACTTAACTGCTGAACCATTTTAAAAAATAAAAAATGTTCATTAAGTAAAATTAATTTATTTTATTTATGGTTTTGGGGCAATTTGTTTGTTCAACTTGTAATATTTAATCATAAGACTAAGGGCTTCATCTTTCAGGTCCGGCAGCATATGACACTGGCATGTGTCGGGTCCAGATGAGGCATCATCGTAGCTCCATGGCAAAGTTTGGAATCCGAACTCTGAATGAATCAAATCTTTTTCCTCTAAATCCTCCAGAGTAGCTTTCAAAAATTCCATCCGTCGCAGGTGTTGCTCAAAAAGCATGCCTTCAAATTGCATCAAGAATAATTCGATTTGCAGACTGTACGTTTTTATTTTAAACTATTTCTTTTTCTGACTGATTTGAGACTGTTGTCAGATCTTAAAACTCTTCCCTTTATATTGAACAATTTCATTTACTTTAGTTTTAGTAAGGATCTTTTCCTTTATATACCATATGAGTAATTCCGTTCTCAATTAGTTTCCTAAAAGGTGTCTTTGTAGAAAATTTGTTTACATAACTCTTAGTTAGAAATATCCAAACATCTTTCTCGTCCTAATCAGTTAGATACAGATCTATTTTCTATCCATACGGCGTCTTTTTCAGCTTACATCCAGTGATCTTATACTCAAATCCAGTACATAGATTTTCAATTTTTGTATAGCCAATGACAGGCTTCAATTCATTAGTTTAAGTTTAAAAAAACTTTCAAGTTACATGGAGGACAAAAATTTTAAAGTTATAAGCACGAAATTTCAGGGAGAAAATTAATTAATTGTAACACTATTAGAGATTACTTAAAACTTTATTTAGAAAGTGACGTTTTAATTTTGACTGATGTCTTTGAAAATTGGAGGGAAATTTGTATGAGAATTTATAAGTTAGATCCTATTAACTATGTAACAGCACCTTCAATATCTTGGGATGCTATGCTCAAGTATACCAATGTAAATTTAGAATTAATTAGCAATGGAGACATGTACAATTTTTTAAAAAGAGCAATACGAGGAGGGTTAACTAAATGTACAAAAGAATTTCTGTAGCTAATAATAAATACCTGAATAACTTTGATCATAGTAAACTAAATATCTTCCTTAGTTATATTGACGCAAATAATTTATATGGATGGGCTATGAGTCAACCATTACCCTTTCCGGGTTTAAATTTTTAAATAGGAACCCAGTAGAGTCATTCGATTATAAAAATATTTGTATTGATGGAAATGTGGGATACATATTAGAAGTAGATTTAGAATATCCTTCGGATCGGCATAATTCACATAACTACTTGCCTTTCTGTCCGGAAAATAAAGTTCCTCCTGGCGGTAAACAGGAAAAATTGATTGTGGATTTAACAAATAAAAGCGAATACATTATTCATTTAAAACAGCTTCAGCTATGTATCGAACATGGTTTAGTTGTAAAAAAAATACATAGAGTTATTGACTTAAATACTAATCAGCAAAAATTAGCGGGAAATGATTTTGAAAAAAAATTGTTTAAGTTAATGAATAATGCAGTATATTGAAAAACGATGGAAAATGTAGCCAAGCGTAGAAATATAGTTTTAGTAAAACACTATAAGTCAATACAGAATTCTCCAGGTTTTAGACAACGCATAGCTAGACATGATTTCCATAGCGTTGAAATATTCTGGTCTGATCTAGCGGCAATTGAGTCAACACCATCTTATGATGATCTTACAAATTATGTATGATAAACCAATATACATAGGGGTTGCTGTTTTAGAATTATCAAAATGGTTAATGTATGAATTTTATTATAATTTTTTATTGCTTAAAAGTCCTTCTTCGAAAATTATATATATGGACACAGATTCATTTATTTTATATTCAGAAGAAGATTTTTACCTAACAATTAAAAACAATCCAGAACGCTTAGATACCTCAAATTATAGGCTGGAAAACCGATTTAATATTGTTCAGGCTAATAACAGAGAGCCAGGAAAAATGAAGGATGAACATGCCGGTAGGGTTATGAAATCCTTAGTAATAATATATATTTGTATAATAACATTAGGAGAATAAATAAAAAAATGTAAATAAAGGAAAAAATCTATTGTTATACCCTTGCAGAGGGTATAATAATTTCAGTCAGAAGTTTGCAACGAGTGAAGGAGACGTTTCCGACCCCATAAAGTATATACATTCTTGACGAGTCGATCTAGCCATGTCCGTCTGTCCGTCCGTTTCTACGTAAACTAGTCTCTCAGTTTTAAAGCTATCGGTGTGAAACTTTCCCAAAAGTCTTTTTGCAGGTAGTATATAAGTCGGAACCAGCCGGATCGGACAACTATATCTTATAGCTCCCATAGGAACTATCGGGGAAAAAATTAAAAAAAAAATTATATCTTTGGTGTTTTTTAACATATACCTTTCTAAGCTTGGATATAAAATTTTTAAATTAGTTCTGAATTCGAATTAAATTTTATTAAAATCGGAAGACTATATCATATAGCTCCTATAGGAACGATCGGAAAATTAGTTGTAAAATAATATTGAAAAATTATATCATCGGTGTTTTTTAACTTATAACCTCCTGAGCTTGGAAATAACATTTTTTATTTGATTTTGCAATTCGAATTAAATTTTATCAAAATCGGACGACTGTATAGCTGCCATAGGAACGATCGGAAAATTAGAAGGAAAACATGAAATAAAAATTATATCTTTGGTGTTTTTTAACATATAATTTTATAAGCTTGAAAATAACATTTTTTAATTAGTTCTGAATTTCGAATTAAATTTTATCAAAATCGGACGACTATATCATATAGCTGTCATAGGAACGATC
Source organism: Drosophila biarmipes (assembly GCF_025231255.1). Taxonomy (NCBI): domain Eukaryota; kingdom Metazoa; phylum Arthropoda; class Insecta; order Diptera; family Drosophilidae; genus Drosophila; species Drosophila biarmipes. Next base: position 491,936 of record NW_026114543.1, on the reverse strand, counting down.
GGATAATTGGTGGGAAATAATGTGAAACAAATTATAGCTTTGGGGGTTTTTGACATATTATCTTATAATATTGGGAATATACATTTTTATATTTTTAAAAATTTCGAATTCAATTTAATAAAATTATTGATTATTTTTTACAACTGCAAGGGTATATATACTTTACAGAAATCCATGAGTTGTGGGGTGAATCAAACCACTCCATTTTACAAGCACTTTGTTATTTTGTCTCTTAAGTATCTTCTCTACTAGGATTGCATTTTCATCTTTTACTTTTTGAAGCTCCTCTTGATAAAATGACCCATTAATAGGGTTACTCATATAATCTTCAAATTCATAAGTTACCGGATAAGATGACTTAACTTTTAAAATTTTAAAAACTTCTGTGGTCCAATTTGGTTCATATCCCTTCATGAACACTCCCTTGTATTTACTTATTCGAACGAAATCACCTACTGAAAATGTATGTTTTTGAAATATTTTTGGTATATTATATACTGATTTTAAAATTTCGTTTTAATTGTTCGGTGATATGAATTATTGTATTGACCTACGAGAAAATTAATATTATTAATCCACCTATATTTTCCCTGCATACTAAACATTTTCCATATGTGATTTTTTAATGTTCGATTAAAGCGTTCACATATAGAAGCCTTAAGACGTGTAAAGGTATGATAATTTGGTCATTAATTTCTTAAAAGTGGAATTAAAAAATTCTTTTCCTTGATCTGACTGAATATTCTTGGGTTTACTTTTACTCTTTCTAAAAACAGCTTTCATTGCTTCTGTTACATCCAGTGCAGACTTGGTCTTTACCTAAAAGGTATCATTTCGACTTAATCAATTTGTAATGTGTTATTTATCCCTTTCTGAACGATCCCTTGCGGCGAATAAAGTTTTTTCGAGCTGGTTTGTGAATTTCATCAACAACTTGTTGTTTACTCATTTTAGGGTGATGAATTATTAGTGTTACTTTTTATTTGATGACGATGATTGCTTAGGTAGTAGTGTTTGCATACTATATACATGTACATCTCTTTTTATTTCTGTACGCATTTATTTGAAATTTCAAAACATAATCGTGTTGAATCTATTTGCACATCTTTATCATATGAACTCTCTTGATCAGATAATTGAATATTAAATCGTTGTAAAGATGCACACTTAGGAAAAATATGATTATTGTAGAGGTATATTACATGCTGTCGTAATACAGAATTCCAACATAAAAACGTAGTGAAAAAATCGTAGTAATGATCTCCAGGACTCAAAATCAAACTCAATTTTGTTTCCATACTGATTAATTACAATAACGTATTGCTTATCTGATTTCCTAAATTTAAAGTTACATTTTATGGAAGGCTATGGAAGGCACGGATGATCAATAATTGTATCAGGCATCAAGAAATCATATTGATCCAGCTTCAACTGAATAAATTCCTTATATGTAAACAGTTGCATCCATTCGTCTTTGTCAAATCCAATAAAATTGTTTATACTTTGCTGCATCCAGATCATGGGTGAAAATTTTCGAGTAGTGACAGACCGCATTTCAACTTTAAATTATGGACTACATAATATTCTAATCCAAAAATGACTTCATGGTCTTGTTTTTTTCGAGAATTTTTATTTTTTAGTTACACACATGTCCATTAGGTAGAAATACTTTATTTAAACTGTAATTATGTTCTAGTCCTACCGGTATATAAAGGGGAAAGCCCTCGCACGCTTAATCGTAATTCAAGCATTATAGTAGATTTTCAATATGTATTTGGAAACAATAATCAAATTTTTGTTAAGGAACTAGCATTCATGCCTGCCGGAACGGTGATATCAAATTTCTTTTATTTTAAACCGCCATTTAACATAAAAGAATTGAATAATGAGGCTCTTAAGCAGCAACACCTAAATCAGCAAAATATAAACGGATTGGATTTGTCAGCTGGAGATATTCCGTATACAAGTCTTGAAGAAATACTAACACCACTTAAAAAGTATCATACAGTTATTGTTCGTGGTGAAATTAAAAAACATTTTTTAACTATGTATTTATCAACAAACATTATCGATATTGATAACGGAAAATGTTTATCACATCTACCCAATTTTTTCAACAATTGTAGAATACACATACGTCCACTTCGGTGTTCATTAAATAATTTGTTGTTGTATTTCTAGAAAACACAAATTATGAAATATACGGTAGTGGTAACACATATGTTTAAAATTTAGTCAAAATATTTAGTGGATGAATCGGGTTGTTTCCCACTATGGATTCCTTTAAGAGTTTTTTTGGAAATGATCCCAGCAAAAAAGGATACAAGAAACTTATTTATTGTAATTTTTGCGGATCTGATTTCGAGAAGAACTGTGCCAAGAAACGCAAGCAGGAGAAAATAAAACAAAACTAGTGTAATTTACAAAACATTATATACGAAAATAGTTATATAAAATTTATCCTGAATAAAATAAAAAAAATTTAATAATATGTAAAAAATGTTTTCGCAATTTATACACCTTTTTACAATGCTTATTTGCGGATCGGGATCGGGAAAAACAACCTTTATAAAAAATCTATCTATCTATATCTAATCTATCTAATTACTAAGAAGAGTGATCTTTTTAATATTTCAATAGATCGAATTTTTTGGTGTTATGGAGAGGAGAGCGCAAAGCCAAATTTTAAAAAGGTTGAATACTTTAAAGGAGTTCCTGAAACAATTGATGATAGGAGCGTTTAACAAAAATGTGTGTAAGCTTTTTACTAAAGTGTCACACCATAGGAATTTATCAGAACAAATTTCATAAATCCTCGCACACCAGAGATATTTCATTGAATACCAAATATATTGTTGCTTTTAAAAATCCTCGTGATAAGCTTCAATTTCAATGTTTAGCAAGATAAATTTATCATGAAAACCCAACGGAGTTATTTAGAATATATAAAAAAGTAACGGAGCAACCACACAGATATTTATTTATTGATCTCACTCAGGGAATTAACGATCTATTAAGATTTAGGTCAGACATTTTTAATTCAGAATATACAGTGTGCTATTCAGATGAAAATGGTTTACAAAAAGAGTCTAAATCGCTTTAAAGCGAACAAACATTTATTGTATGTGCTCAAAAAAGCCGATAATAGGCTACGTAAGGCAATTATAAACAATAGTGATAGTGAACTCGTAAAAACAGTAGTGGAGATTGTATGGAACACATTACAAGGAAACCATACAGTTACTAAAGTATAAAAATCCTTTGCGATATCTTTCGAGTCCAAAACGTACATTAAACTCTAAGAGAAAAGTCCTTATTCAAAAAGGGGAATTTTTACCTATTCTGTTAAGTTAATAAACCCAATTTAACCAAAGTTATTTTAATGCATTCTAACTCCTATCAGAAATTGTTAAACAATGATAGGGGAAATGAACTAATAAATGTAAAATTTTTAACAATTTTAATAATAACAAAATAAGTGATTTTGACAAGTGGATCCATATTCGTCAAGAATTGAGTTACCATCTATAATGTTCATAATGAACAAAAAGCGCCTCTTATTTCAACCAGAACAAATGAAACTCAAACCACAGATTGGATAGATACAAAACCCAGCACATCAAAATCAATATCAAAGTATGAACATTCACTTCCCGGAAAATTAGAGCTCCTCCCATTACCACCTGAAAGTGATGACGAGAATTTAAATTCAAAGGAAAATATTTTACCAGAAAAACAAAAGTTAGGAGATACTTCTTTTCTGAATAGTAAAATAGATATAAAAAAATTAGGATTAGAAGAGGCATTGTCAAATGTGAAGCTTACTGAACGACAAAGTAAATTAAAAGCAAACAATAAAAATTAAAAACAAAAACAAAACCATATCGAGATCAAAAAATGTAACAGGACGTGAGAAGTTAACACGATCGGTTCGAACAAAAGTACAAGCTGGTAAGACAAAATTAATTGGATTTCGTATCAATAACTAAATTTAAGAGACCAACTATGGGTTATTCAAAAGAGATTTTTATCACATTGCTTAGTAATGATTCTATGAATGTTTTTCCTGATAACGTAAAGTGTGCATTTACAAACATTGTTTATATCCCAGAAGACATGAACGACGATTGGGAAATCGGTATTGTAGATATGTATTTTAATAATTACATTAAATATACACCTAATCAGTCAGAAGGTGGTAAAATGTAATGTAATGCATAATGCATAACGGAAAAGAGAAAAATATTCAACTTAAAAATATTGAATATTATCCTTTGGATATATGGTCCCCAAATGAAATCTCAATACTAATTACGGATTCAAATGGATACTCTATAAAAAAAACATACACAAAAAATATTTACTTAGAACATAAACAGTCATCATGGTGAAATCTTATCAGGATTATTATGTAAATCAGGGTGGCGGGTGATTAAGCAACATCGGAGGCTTTTATGCATCACCCCGAATAGTGCAACAAGGACGAGGAATCGGAAACTTTTTAGTAGTCTTTTTAATTACATTAAACCACTTTTTCTTTCGGGCATAACGGCTATAAAAAATCAGGCCGCTGAGACTGGTAAGGCTGTAATAAATGAATTTGGGGTACTAGAAAAAAACCACTTCATTTAACATCTTAACGACAACGTAAACATACTAAGACGCATCATAAAAAAAAGAAGTCAACAAGAAAATTAAATTTTAGCGATATTTTTTCTAAATCAAAATGAGTAAGCTTATCTAATGTATGAAAAGTGAATTGGACTTGTTTGCACCAAACCCCACACAAAGTTCTATACTAAGAACTGAAGAAGTCTCATATAATCCAAATGCTTCCTTGGACGGTGCTTCCTCAATCGAATTTGTTTGCAACTTAGAAAAACTGATAAAAACGTTATCGACGGAAATGCTGTCGGTGTAGTAAACAATATTTTACATGATGCCTCTGAAAGTCACTTGGCCTCCCAAGGTTTTTTTCCAAATTTTGAAAGAATAACAGCTGGAAAATATGTTTATCCCAACACGGATGAAACTCTTAAAAATGTATTCCAAAAGGTTGAATTATTCTGAAAAATTCATGGATATATATGTATTTAATCAAAACAAACTGCTTGTTAAAAATGTTGATTTCAGAATTAATTTCAAAATTGAAAAAACAGCATTTTATTTAATGGAAACCGTTTACAAACAAAAATTGCTTTATACCCATTCAGCAAAGTCGAAGTCAAATCATTTACAATTTATCCGGGCAACAATACACTGTCAATAGATAACGCAGTTATTGGTAAGCTACCAAATTTTCTGGCTTTTTGTATGGTTAAAAACCGTTCATACTCAAAACACCGTTTAACTTTGAACATTTTCAAATTCAAAGCTTTATTCTATTGGTTAATGGAGTTCAAGTTCCTTCCCAGGCTTTAGAATTTGATTTCTCTATCCCGGAAAAGGTCCAAAGCTCCAGAGGTTATAATATGCTATTTAGATCATGTGGAATAAAACATTACGATCGTGGACTGCAAATTACAAAGGAAATGTTTGATACAAACAGTTTTATATTAGCCTTTGACTTAACTGCTGAACCATTTTAAAAAATAAAAAATGTTCATTAAGTAAAATTAATTTATTTTATTTATGGTTTTGGGGCAATTTGTTTGTTCAACTTGTAATATTTAATCATAAGACTAAGGGCTTCATCTTTCAGGTCCGGCAGCATATGACACTGGCATGTGTCGGGTCCAGATGAGGCATCATCGTAGCTCCATGGCAAAGTTTGGAATCCGAACTCTGAATGAATCAAATCTTTTTCCTCTAAATCCTCCAGAGTAGCTTTCAAAAATTCCATCCGTCGCAGGTGTTGCTCAAAAAGCATGCCTTCAAATTGCATCAAGAATAATTCGATTTGCAGACTGTACGTTTTTATTTTAAACTATTTCTTTTTCTGACTGATTTGAGACTGTTGTCAGATCTTAAAACTCTTCCCTTTATATTGAACAATTTCATTTACTTTAGTTTTAGTAAGGATCTTTTCCTTTATATACCATATGAGTAATTCCGTTCTCAATTAGTTTCCTAAAAGGTGTCTTTGTAGAAAATTTGTTTACATAACTCTTAGTTAGAAATATCCAAACATCTTTCTCGTCCTAATCAGTTAGATACAGATCTATTTTCTATCCATACGGCGTCTTTTTCAGCTTACATCCAGTGATCTTATACTCAAATCCAGTACATAGATTTTCAATTTTTGTATAGCCAATGACAGGCTTCAATTCATTAAGGGTTTCTAAGAAGTCCTATAAAATTCAAGCGAATTAGTTGAAAATATTTTTTTTTGTGTATATACTGATTCAAGACTAGAAATATTACTATCAATGCATGAACAGTAAAAGAGATAGCTACACAAATTAATTATATATAATTATATATATATATATATATATATATATATATACAAAAGTAATTCAATACATGTAATATTTCAGAGTGCGATAAGAAAAGGATATCAGTATACTTATCTCATATTATATCTATGTAAATATGTCAATAGCGTTAAAATAAAGTTAGTGTACATAATGTAAAAACGCTATTTAAGACAATCTTTTTATAGAAAATGCAGTTTATTTTTTCCAACATCAGAATGACGAAGTTTCATTGCGAGTTGTGTTCAGAACCAAAATCCTTTACTACTCGAAACGGCCTAAAAGTGCATACCTTAAAGATACACAACTTTAACTATCAAAAATCTAGATCTTCCTATTATTGTTGTTATTTCTGTCCTGAAGTACGAAAAATTTGAAGTACGAAATTTGGTTGCGAAACAACTATAATATGTATATTCTATTAATGCACAATGAGGAGATAAAAAGTATTCGTAATGCTTAAGAAAATTATCGAAAAAATAAAAAACAATTATAAGAACTACATTTCAAAATATTTTTTATTTTATATAATTTTTTTAATTTAAGTATAATATAAAATGGGACAAATTTAAAATTAGTAATCTAGACTAAATAAAACGTCGAGTAAAGCGCTGTCATCTCCATCGTCCAACAAATTTAAATATGGATTTGCTGGGGGCTCCAAAATTTCCTCGAAGATGTGGTCATCGTCTGGAAACATTTCCGTGAGGATAGTTTCGTCCAATTCAATTTCCTGTCCACACTGAAATTGATCATGGCTTTCATCGTTTAGGATCAGGGACTCCAGAGCAGCCTGCATAGCAGTCCCCATTGAGTCCGCACGAAAGGGAGGACGATTCCGGGTCCCTCTCTTGGGTAGAAGCTGCAGCAGGTTGAAATACTCTTCGTATGAGACGATCAACCGGACCTTCCGTATCAAAAGCATCCACAACCTCCTGATCCGAGTTTTCAATAATCTCGACATCAGAATCCTGCGTCTCTGGTATTTCGAGAAGATCAATCTCATTAATGGTATCAAATAACTCAATAGTAATATCCATTGGCATGCAGTACTGAGGCATATGAAGAACTGATCCTGAGCAATTTGAGGGGTGTCATTTTTATAGTCTAGTCTCGAAAATAGGAAGCAGAACAAGACCGCAGTCGAATGGTTATTAGAGGGAAAAGGAAGACAAGGATTGCTAACAAATTGCCGGGGGGTTACCGTGATGTAGGAAGGTTACGCTTACGAAAAGTAATCTCTGTGTAAGCAAGATACAAAATTATTGACCCTTTGGTTCGGGCCAACACTTGCGCAAGATGTTGCAGTGCAACAAGCCTTAAGCTGAGAGTAGCTAGAATAAGGGGGATCAGAGGTTTTTTCGACGGTTTTGTTTAAAATCATAATCAGTGTGTTTGCTATCCGAGGGAATCCTATCGTTTTATTGCATTTCAAAATATTGTGACCCCTCGCTATCTTCTGAGAATGTCCATGAGAAAGTGCACGAGCATACCCACGAACTCGTGTATCGCCCCCTATCCTTGATTCCTTGAGTGTGTGTGGGTCTGCTTGTGCGTGGTTGCATGTGCGTAAGGTGTAAAATTCAAATTTTTAATTTTTTTTTTCAAAATGTGCCATTTTAGTTTTAGAATTAAAATAAAAATTATATCATTGGAAAGGGCTTGAAAAATCCTTTGATCCCCCTCTAGCTACTACCGGGGATCAAACACAATATGTAGGTTGGAGGGCAACTGCAGAAACTGTTATAAGTCTTTATAAAATTCAAAATGAACAATATTTTATCAGTTTAAAAATTTTACGAAATAAAATTATGGGGAGCTGCTTATGATGCTCTTACCAACCATGGCACCCTTTTAAATTGTCAAGCAATATTATCTATATAACGATAAATCAATACATATTCTACAGTCGGAACTAATTAGAATACTAAAGGACGAATGACAGATACTGAATACTATAACGAAGTTAATAAAAAAAATTACTTTACTAATAAACAAAACCATAACGACACACGAAAAGGAAACAAACAAAACAAAAGCGGCAAGGCCCTACTATTATTTACTTTTTATACCCTTGCAGAGGGTATAATGAATTCAGTCAGAAGTTTGCAACGCAGTGAAGGAGACGTTTCCGACCCCATAAAGTACATATATTCTTGATCAGCGTCACAAGACAAGTCGATCTAGCCATGTCCGTCTGTCCGTCCGTCTGTCCGTCCGTCTATCCGTCCGTTTTTACGCAAATTAGTCTCTCAGTTTTAAAGCTATCGGGCTGAAACTTTAACAAAAGTCTTCTTTCTATTGCAGGTAATATATAAGTCGGAACCAGCCGGATCGAACAACTATATCTTATAGCTCCCATAGGAACAATAGAGGAAAAAATTAAAAAAAAATTATATCTTTGGTGTTTTTAATATATACCTTTCTAAGCTTGGATATAACATTTTTTAAATTTGTTCTGAATTTCGAATTAAATTTTATCAAAATCGGACGACTATATCATAAAGCTCCCATAGGAACAATCGGAAAATTAGTAGGAAAACATGAAATAAAAATTATATCCTTTGCGTTTTTTAACATATAACCTTATAAGCTTGAAAATAACATTTTTTTAATTAGTTCTGAATTTCGAATTAAATTTTTATTAAAATCGGACGACAATATCATATAGCTGTCATAGGAACGATCGGATAATTGGTGGGAAATAATGTGAAACAAATTATAGCTTTGGGGCTTAATGACATATATTCTTATAATATTGGGAATATAAATTTTTGTATTTTTAAGAATTTCGAATTCAATTTCCTATTAAATCCACCGGATTTGCCCAATGCTTTGGCAAAGGTCCACGATCTAGAATCAAATTACTATCACCCAAATCAAAATAGAGAGCAAAATCGAGCTCAAAAAAAGGGCACCAGATGGAACTGTAAATCAGCCAGCAAATAAAGTAACTAGATTAAATAACATTGATGAAGATCATATCTTAGACGAACCCTCCACAGGGGAATGCCTTATTTATATAGGATACACAGATAAACCAAGAAGCAGTTAGAATTTTAATAAATAGAGGAGCGACTGTTTTTTTTTATATAAAAAAGGGAATTTTTGAAAATAAAAATGAATTATCAATATGTAAAGAGGTAACTACTGTTCATGGGTACTCAATTATAATTTATTACCATATAAATATATTTGAAACACGAAATTTATTTTATGAAATAGAACAATTTGAATCTGTTTCTCTAATTGGATTCAATTTACTAAGAAAAATTGGAGCTATAATAAATATAGCAAAGGAAGTGTTGGAATATAAAGGGAAAACAGAAAAGTTATACAAGGAAGAACGATATAGTCGAGTGCCTCGATTATCAGATACCCGTTAATCAGCTTAAGGGAGCAAAAGGGAAATGGGGATATATAAGCAGCTAATCCAGTAGATGTTATGTTATGTGGGCGGCAGACAGATTTAAACGTTTTGGCAATTTGGGGGCTTTAGAGTAGGCATGGCACCTTTTTTTTGTGAGTCGATAGGTATTGATTGATTTCAGTTAAATTTTTATATCTATCATAAGATATGAAGGCGTTACAGATTTTCGCGGATTTAGAGTGCGCGTGTCACCGAGCTGAAACAAATTTGCGCTGCGTAGGAAGCACAGGATATGCATGCCATGTATGAATATTCTAGCTCTAATAGTTTCCGAGATCTCAGCGCTCATACGGACGGACGGACGCGGATTGTGGGCGTAAGAGTGGGCGTGGTACCCCGGTGAAACAAACTTGCGCTGCGTAGAAAGCGTAAGAATCTGCATGCCAAGTATGAATATTCAGCTCTTATAATTTCCGAGATCTCAGCGGTCATACGGAAGAACGGACAGACGGACAGACCTAGATCGACTCGGCTAGTGATCCTGATCAAGAATATATATACGAGGTGTGTTCAAAAAGTAAGTTGACTTTTCAAATTTCGGGGGTAACATATTTTCGATTATCGATTTTTTTGTTTTGTTATGTTGGTACACTCTTCCCTAACATCTGTACCAAGTTTCAATTGAATCCCCTTTTTTGTTTAGTTGTAAGAGGCGTAAAGGTAACAAGTTGCTTTGCGTGCTCAGCGATTTTTTGCTATCGAAAAATATGGATCAAAGGATTTGCATTAAATTTTGTGTAAAAAATAAAATTAAGTGTTCCGAAACACTTGAAATGTGGACAGTGGCATACGGTGAAACTGTTCTGAGTAAAAAAAATGTTTACAAGTGGTACAAACTTTTCCAAGATGGCCGGGAAGATGCCAATGACGAACCTCGCTCTGGACGCCCAAGCACGTCAACAATTGATGAAAACGTTAAAGCAGTGAAGAAAATTGTTTTGGAAAATCGTATAATCACTATCAGAGAAGTTGCTGAAGATGTCGGTATATCGCTTGGCTCGTGCCATGAAATTTTTTCAAGCGTTTTGGGCATAAGTCGTGTGTCAGCGAAGTTTGTTCCAAAATTGCTGAATTTTGACCAAAATAACCGTCGCATGAGCATCGCTCAAGAGCTGTTGGATGACGTCAACGACGACCCAGATTTACTCAAAAGGGTCATAACTGGTGACGAATCATGGGTATATGGTTATGATATCGAAACCAAAGCCCAATCGTCACAATGGAAGAGCGCAGGTGAGCCAAGACCGAAAATAGCACGCCAAGTTCGATCAAACGTCAAAGTTTTGATCACTGTATTCTTCGATTACCATGGCGTGGTGCATCAGGAGTTCTTACCATATGGTCGTACGGTCAATAAACAGTATTATCTGGAAGTTATGCGCCGTTTGCGAGAAGCAATACGAAAGAAACGTCCAGAATTGTGGAAAAACAACTCATGGCTTTTGCATCACGATAATGCCCCTGCTCACTCATCTTTGCTTGTGAGAGATTTTTTGGCCAAAAACAACATCACAATAATGCCTCAGCCACCATATTCACCGGATTTGGCCCCATGTGACTTTTTTTTTGTTCCCAAAACTAAAGAGACCTATGAAAGGACGGAGATTTGCATCGATTGAAGAGATAAAGACTGCATCGCTGGAAGAGCTCATTACTATACCGAAACGTGCTTATGGGAAATGCTTTGAGGATTGGAAAAACCGTTAGCATATGTGTATTGTATCTGAGGGGGATTACTTTGAAGGGGACAACATTAATATTGATAAATAACTTAATAATTTTTCTTGAAAATACAAAGTCACCTTACTTTTTGAACACACCTCGTACATTATGGGGTCGGGATGAGTGATCCTGGAAACGCTTCCTTCTGTATGTTACATAGAGGAATCTAGTATATCCTTTTGCTCTACGAGTAAATAGTATAAAATCAGGATGACAACAATCAAACAAACTAAGGAAGGAAGATCAACCGACAGCTTAACAGAAGGAAGACCCCATCGGTACAGATTCGTGAGGAGTTAATTAAAAATAATAAAATTTTTTTTAATTAAGTTCAGAAAATAGAAAAAAAAATAAGGAAATTAAAAAAAAAACAACAATATAGATTTGCGAATTAAAAAATATCATCGAGAAACAATCTGGAAGATTTAATAAATAGCTTCGGTGAATTCAAATTCGTGCGCAGAGAGGTTTTGCTGCAGTTTTCGGAATAAGTAAGAGCAACAGGGGCAAATGTCAGGCTTTCTCAAGACTAGTTTTTCACCTCATACTCTGGGATTTGGGTTGCCGCCTGAATTGTGGCGTCAAAGTCTGTCTTTTCCGTTTCGGCAGCCTAAGCAAGCAGAAGTTAAATTTTCTTTACAAGTGTTATCCGCAAAAGTTTAGCGCGAGTGACTTGATCAGCCTGTTCATATTGCCGAGCCACCGGAAGGGAAAAAAGGAAAAGGAAATACATATTTAGGATATTAATTACGGATTGGGGTGAGTTCTGGTCGTGATCGCAAGGTTTGAGGTCGAGTAAGTAATGTTGAGCTTATTCGGCAGCTACTAGCCGGCCTGCGCGGCCGCCGTGTATTCGCTCAGACCGAAGGAGGTCATCCCCTATGGTATTTGGAGCCGGACAAGCTGCTCAGAAGCCGGAGGCGGAGTTTTTCTTCAAGAGCCGTGAATTTGCACCGTAAAATGCTGTAGAACTAAAATGAAGTTCAAAGGGGGAAATCTAAAGAGTTAAGCCCTCCATCGGTTTTCTGCCCCAAATGACGCCATTTGGAAACAACTATTGTATTTTCGAGTATTTGCAAAAAAGTGGCGTGATTCTTGTGTTTCGCCGCAAAGCAATGAATACAATGGCTCATGTGGCGGAGTCAGCACTGGCAATTTCACTTTACCATTAACGCAGCATAATCCAGGCGTTTCTCCGGAAAACTTTAATGCACCACAATACTCGCAAACAACGTCCATTTGCCCAACGCAAACGCTAGGATGCAAGCTGTAATCATTGCTGCAATCGTATCGAAACGCAGCTCGATTCAAATCAGCTAAATATCTTGTTCTGCGTCGCAAATTATCTATTTGTTGACTTCTGTTGTTCGCTCGACGATTCTGCATTACCAACCGAGCTGTTTCACGGGCTGCTTCACTTTGCTCTCGTGATTGAGAAGCACGAAGTCGAGCCATACTATTGCGGCGCTGTTCACGTGCAATTTCTTGTTCTTCTTCAGTCCTTTCATTTGCAGTATTTTGTATTCTTCTTGCATTACGGCTTTGTCGGGAAAGATTCGATTGTCTTGGTCGCGGCATTATTAATTAAACTTCACTTCACTTCAATCCACTTGTTAATTATTTATTTAATAGAAATAGTTTTAATATTGATTTCTTACAAATATCAAATTGTCATCCATACGTCATTACATAGCTGTCATTTTCCGTCAATTACATAGCTGTCATTTGCGTTTTGTTATTTCAAGTCTGATTCTTTTTTGTTATACCACGTTTTATAGTGACTGACGTTTCATGTCAAGTCGCAGAGGAACGCTGTCGAACGGGATAAAAAGTATTCTATGTCCGTCTCCTGGCTATAAGCTACCTCCCTACCAATTTTCAGCCAAATCTGTTCTGCCGTTCTTGAGTTAAAAATGGTGTAACTAGCACGACTTTCTTTTATATATATAGATTAATTCCAATAATAATGATAATAAGTCTTGGCGCCCAACTTCAAGGGCCACATAACCATTATGTGACTCATATACACCAATAAATTCGATTGGATTCAGTTTATTTAATCAGTTTCGGTTTGGCCAAAAGTCAAGCGGCGGAATATTTAATCCAATTCTGGTGCAGTCAGTAGGATTATCTGTTTCAAGTTGCTGCTGATATTTAGCAAACCAATATATTGTTTGTTAGTTTTTTTTTAGTTGTCAAAGAATAGGAAGATGGAAGAACTAATTATCAGTAATTTGGTTAACCGACCACTTTGAGGAACTTAAACCAACTTTTGTATACCCTACAGCATAGCAACCCAAAGCGTTGGAGATCAAACGCATAGGACGTACATGGGGATTCATTTTCACAAGGAAACCCATGGCCACGGGTGATCTCTAAAGCGGAAGGTGGCAGAAAAAAAAAAACAAAGTTGGCATAAACTATTGTTATTCATCCGCTTAGGATTACTGTGCTTCTCTTATATGAAAGGAAGTGCAGGCCACGTATAATAGCAAGTGTCATATGCCCGACGGCAAACATAGAGAACATCGTCAGACGTTTGGAGAACAGCGTGGAGCTTTCCGCTGGCCACAGCTGGCAATAACTCGTGTTTGTTATGCAAGTGCAATTGCAGCTGCATTGCACTGCATTTACATTTCGTTCTCTTTTGCTCTTGCCGAAATTATGTCTCAAAAGGAAAGCGAGTTATTTTTGAGGGAATCTGACTATGCGTGCAGGCATAATCATTTTATGAAATTTCGTAGAAGATTTTATTTGGTGCCGATATATATCTATCTTATTTATTCAATTTAATTGTTGTTTATTTTAAATTTTATGTTTGTAAGTTTGTTTTTAAATTTAAAATTTACGATTTAAAACCTTTTGGTTACATTTTCTTAAATCGGCGAGCCGACATATACACGTCAGCCGCTGGGGTCAAATACAAAATTCTATTTTAGGCAGCAAGATTTCTCTCGGTGTACGTTACGACCAGCCGAGCTTAATTAGGTTTGATCGCATGTTTCTGAAACTTGTAGGAGTTCTGATTAGCAGATCAGTAGAAAGAGTTGACGCGATAGAATGGAGCTCAACGATTGAACAGCTGATCGCAAGCAAGGTCGTTAACCCCAAACAGAAAGGGAAAGCTTAGGAGCTTTGCACTCTCTGGCAATATTATCAGCTGACATCTCCCAAAGACATTGGTTTTATAAATCGGTCTCGGGCTTAGGCACAGCTGAAAGTTCATAGAGATATTGATTCTATAAGTTAATCTGAGTTAATCTCTTATCTTTTTTTATATTTAGGTAATTCTAATTACTTTATTATTATTATTTTTATATTATTGTTTCATTTGTCGAGTTCCAAATTAGGAATTTTTGTATCGTAAAATTATCGTATTATTTCCAAAGAGTTAATTTGTAGTTAGTTTCCGATTTAAAATTCATTCACTTTGTTTCCTTTATATTAAAAGGTTTATTCGTTTTAATCCCATTTAATTAATGATGAGCTCAGAAGAAAGCATGGATGCATCTCCTTCGCCCAAGTGCGTTCTCTGTGAAAAGCCTTTAGCGGCTGCGCAGCAGGCCAGGACTAATTGTGGACATGAGTTCCACAAAATATGCATAGAGAACTATGGTAAGACCCACAGCACTTGCCCGACTTGTAAATCAATTTGTTTCGAGAAGGTGCCTCCTGTAACAAGGGGTCAGCAGGGTAGGATGCAAACCCCACCAGTGGGTCAAATAGCGTCAGAGGCATCGGGAATTACCATGCAAAATGTAAGCAAAATTGTTGTGCAGCAATGCTAGTATATTGTTCGACGGCAAGGCACTGGAGTTCTATTGGAGGTATCACAAATCTTCGAGGAGTTTGGGGTGGATCTCTTTATGTGAAGCTTTGCGCAAGCAGTTTAGAGATACTCGAACCGATGTAGACTTTAGAGAAGCGATCCGAGATCGAAAACAACAGGAAAGAGAAACTTTCGATAGCTTTTATGATGCGGTTGTTCAGATAGCTGATTGTCTAGAGGTACCTATGCCGGAGAAGGACTTGGTAGAGACGCTTCGCAGGAATCTCAGGCCAGAGATTAGGCATGAACTACTGAACGTGAGCGTTGACTGCATAGCAAAACTTCGGGATATTTACCGACGCAGAGAGAGCTTTCTCGAGGATGTGAGGCGAAGTTATGGTTACCAGAAACCCACACCATTCCGTCGGCAGGTATCAGAGTTGGTGCAGGAGAGCCTTGGAGAGGACGCAACAGAGTTTTCCGATGGCGAATTAACAGTCGAGGTCGAAGCCCTAGCATTGTTTTGTTGGAATTGCAGGAGAGAAGGCCACCGTTATGTCGATTGTGGCGAAAAGAAGAAAATCTTTTGTTATGGTTGTGGTCTTCCGAATATTTATAAGCCCTCATGCTCTAAATGTCAAAAAAACGGGATGACGAGCACACGGCCACGTCAACAGTCGTGTGTTCCTCGCCAAAAGTCGACAATTTCCGAGATAACTCAATAACCAACATAGTTTCATCGACACTAGCTAAGACAAACGAATGCGAAGCAGTTGTTAAACCCATTCGGTTCTGGCCACAGCTTGTACATACAGGAAAGGCAGACTAGTATGGATCCAGGTCAAAGAAAGCGCTGTTCCAGAAATGTAAACAGAACTAGAACATTTTGGCAAGCAACCAAAACAATAGAAGTTCGCTTGTTGGGTCAATGGGTGTTAGGTCTCTTAGGCACGGCAGCCGCGATAAGTGCCATAGGAGGAAAATTGGCTGAACAGGTTATTAGAAACCGGATAAGGTTTAAAAAGGTTCTGGGATCTGCTAGTACTGCAGATGGTAGGAAGCAGGACGTGGGTGGCCGTTTAAAGACAATAGTTCAATATGATGACGTTGTCAAGGAGTTGGATCTACACATAAACCCATCTCTTAGTCAGGAGCTGTATTTAGGTATCGACTTTTGGAAGGCTTTCGACCTCCTGCCACTCGATATGAATATAGCTGAACTAGCAGACAATTCTCATGCCTTGTCTGACCAGCAGAGCAATGAGTTGAGGGCAGTGATCAACAATTTTTCGTCCTTCGCAATCTCTGGTTTGGGAAAGACGAGCCTCATATCGCACTCGATCGACATTGGCGATGCAAGGCCGGTTAAGCAGCGGCATATCCCTGTATCTCCAGCGGTGGAAAAACTCTTATACTCTGAGGTGGATAGAATGCTCAAGCTTGGGGTCATCGAAGAGTCAGATAGTGCATGGTCATCGCCGGTGGTACTAGTTCAGAAACCAGGAAAGGTACGGTTATGTCTGGATAGCAGGAAAGTGATCATGGTTACCACAAAAGATGCTTACCCTCTCCCACAGATAGATGGCATTCTAAGTAGATTACGTAAGGATGCCTATTGGCAGATACCTTTGGATCCCGCTTCGCGTGATAAGTCTGCATTCACGATACCGGGGAAACCCCTCTATCAGTACAAGGTTATGCCATTTGGCTTGACCAACGCTTCGCAGACCATGACAAGACTCATGGATAAGGTGATACCTGCTCATCTCAGAAACGCAGTCTTCGTCTATTTGGACGATTTGCTTATTGTGTCCGACAGTTTGAAGGAGCATTAGAAAGTGTTAAGTGAAGTGGCAGGATGCATCAAATCAGCGGGTCTAACTCTGAATGTGGAGAAAAGCAAGTTCTGCATGAAGAGCGTGAAGTACCTTGGGCATATTGTAGGTGAAGGTGTTGTATGTACTGACCCAGAGAAAATAGCTGCTATGACGGAATTTCCATTGCCCAAGTCGTTAAAAGCTCTTAGAAGGTTTTTGGGAATGGTGGGATGGTATCGAAAGTTTGTAAACAATTTCGCTGCGGTTTCAGCGCCCCTTACTGACCTGATTGAAGCCGAAAAGGAAGTTTTCGATGACACCAGAAGGACAGCAGGCTTTCGAAAAATTGAAAGAGATGTTGAGTTCAGCTCCAGTATTGCGCAGCCCGGATTTCAGCCAACCTTTTTACATCCATTGCGATGCGAGCAAGACAGGTGTGGGCGGTGTTCTAGTACAGAAATCCGAGAATGGAGACGAATTCCCCATAGCCTTTGTGTCTAAAAAGCTGAATAAGGCGCAGAAAAATTATTCGGTGACTGAGCAGGAGTGTCTAGCTGCCATTATATGCGTTAAACGTTTCCGAGCATACGTAGAGGGCCATGAGTTCACCATAGTTACTGATCACGCATCTTTGAATGTCACAGACAGATCTGCACTCTCGGTTAGCACGATGGGCGTTAAAGTTGCAGGCTTTTAACTTCAAAATTGAACACCGAAGCGGTAAGCTCAATGTCGTCCCAGACGCTTTGTCGAGGGTGAATGAGGAAGGGGTAGCAGCATTGGACGCTAGTCACGGATTACTGGTAGACTTGGATTCGCCGCATTTTAAGGATGCAGATTACTTAGAGCTGATTTTAAAAGTAGAGGCCAACGCTGACAAGCTTCCGGATCTAAAAGTATCAGACGGTCTAGTGTATCGGAGAGGGGAACACACTTCAGGAGATGCTATTCACGATACCTTCTGTTGGAAATTGTGGGTACCTCAAGGTTTGGTTCCAGAGGCTTTGAAGAAGGCTCATAATGACCCCTTGGCATCTCATGGGGGTGTTCACAAAACGCTAGAAAGATTGAGGCGATATTATTATTGGCCAGGGCTGGTAAGGGACGTCAAACAGTACATTGAAGGGTGCATCACTTGCAAAACGACAAAGGCACCGAATAAGACATTACGTCCACCTATGGGTGCGCAGCCAGAATCTAGTAGACCTTTCCAGAAGTTGTACGTGGATTTTGACAGCCGATGTGGTGGTAAAGTATTTGCAGCAAGACCTTTTCCATACTTTTGGGGTTCCTGAGACCATTGTGTCCGACAACGGGTCGCAATTCAAGTCTGAAGCGTTTCAGAAGCTGCTTAGAGAATACCGAATTTCTCACACCCTTACGGCGGTATACTCACCGCTAGCGAATGCTTCAGAACGGGTTAATCGGTCTGTCATTGCAGCCATTAGGTCATATGTACGGAGCGATCAGAAAGACTGGGATGAACAACTTAGCAGCATTTGCTGTGCGCTCAGATCGGCGAACCATTCCAGCCTGGGGACAACTCCGTACTATATGGTGTTTTGGCCAGCACTTCATTGCGTCAGGGGCAACCTTTAAATTGCTGACGGCCTTGAACTTACTAGAGGACAGGACCATGGCGTTTTCGCGGAAGGATTCATTTGAGTTGGTACGCAATAAGGCGTTGGAAGTGATGAAAAAGCAGTTCGAGAAAAATGAACGACAGTATCTGAGGGGGATTACTTTGAAGGGGACAACATTAATATTGATAAATAACTTAATAATTTTTCTTGAAAATACAAAGTCACCTTACTTTTTGAACACACCTCGTACATTATGGGGTCGGGATGAGTGATCCTGGAAACGAAGGAGCATTAGAAAGTGTTAAGTGAAGTGGCAGGATGCATCAAATCAGCGGGTCTAACTCTGAATGTGGAGAAAAGCAAGTTCTGCATGAAGAGCGTGAAGTACCTTGGGCATATTGTAGGTGAAGGTGTTGTACGTACTGACCCAGAGAAAATAGCTGCTATGACGGAATTTCCATTGCCCAAGTCGTTAAAAGCTCTTAGAAGGTTTTTGGGAATGGTGGGATGGTATCGAAAGTTTGTAAACAATTTCGCTGCGGTTTCAGCGCCCCTTACTGACCTGATTGAAGCCGAAAAGGAAGTTTTCGATGACACCAGAAGGACAGCAGGCTTTCGAAAAATTGAAAGAGATGTTGAGTTCAGCTCCAGTATTGCGCAGCCCGGATTTCAGCCAACCTTTTTACATCCATTGCGATGCGAGCAAGACAGGTGTGGGCGGTGTTCTAGTACAGAAATCCGAGAATGGAGACGAATTCCCCATAGCCTTTGTGTCTAAAAAGCTGAATAAGGCGCAGAAAAATTATTCGGTGACTGAGCAGGAGTGTCTAGCTGCCATTATATGCGTTAAACGTTTCCGAGCATACGTAGAGGGCCATGAGTTCACCATAGTTACTGATCACGCATCTTTGAATGTCACAGACAGATCTGCACTCTCGGTTAGCACGATGGGCGTTAAAGTTGCAGGCTTTTAACTTCAAAATTGAACACCGAAGCGGTAAGCTCAATGTCGTCCCAGACGCTTTGTCGAGGGTGAATGAGGAAGGGGTAGCAGCATTAGACGCTAGTCACGGATTACTGGTAGACTTGGATTCGCCGCATTTTAAGGATGCAGATTACTTAGAGCTGATTTTGAGAGTAGAGGCCAACGCTGACAAGCTTCCGGATCTAAAAGTATCAGACGGTCTAGTGTATCGGAGAGGGGAACACACTTCAGGAGATGCTATTCACGATACCTTCTGTTGGAAATTGTGGGTACCTCAAGGTTTGGTTCCAGAGGCTTTGAAGAAGGCTCATAATGACCCCTTATCATCTCATGGGGGTGTTCACAAAACGCTAGAAAGATTGAGGCGATATTATTATTGGCCAGGGCTGGTAAGGGACGTCAAACAGTACATTGAAGGGTGCATCACTTGCAAAACGACAAAGGCACCGAATAAGACATTACATCCACCTATGGGTGCGCAGCCAGAATCTAGTAGACCTTTCCAGAAGTTTCTAGGGCCCTATCCTCGCTCGAGGAGTGGCAATATCGGAATTTTCATAGTTTTGGTTCATTATAGCAAGTTCGTGTTCCTAAAAGCCGTGAAGAAGTTGACAGCCGATGTGGTGGTAAAGTATTTGCAGCAAGACCTTTTCCATACTTTTGGGGTTCCTGAGACCATTGTGTCCGACAACGGGTCGCAATTCAAGTCTGACGCGTTTCAGAAGCTGCTTAGAGAATACCGAATTTCTCACACCCTTACGGCGGTATACTCACCGCTAGCGAATGCTTCAGAACGGGTTAATCGGTCTGTCATTGCAGCCATTAGGTCATATGTACGGAGCGATCAGAAAGACTGGGATGAACAACTTAGCAGCATTTGCTGTGCGCTCAGATCGGCGAACCTCGCTCTGGACGCCCAAGCACGTCAACAATTGATGAAAACGTTAAAGCATTGAAGAAAATTGTTTTGGAAAATCGTATAATCACTATCAGAGAAGTTGCTGAAGATGTCGGTATATCGCTTGGCTCGTGCCATGAAATTTTTTCAAACGTTTTGGGCATAAGTCGTGTGTCAGCGAAGTTTGTTCCAAAATTGCTGAATTTTGACCAAAATAACCGTCGCATGAGCATCGCTCAAGAGCTGTTGGATGACGTCAACGACGACCCAGATTTACTCAAAAGGGTCATAACTGGTGACGAATCATGGGTATATGGTTATGATATCGAAACCAAAGCCCAATCGTCACAATGGAAGAGCGCAGGTGAGCCAAGACCGAAAATAGCACGCCAAGTTCGATCAAACGTCAAAGTTTTGATCACTGTATTCTTCGATTACCATGGCGTGGTGCATCAGGAGTTCTTACCATATGGTCGTACGGTCAATAAACAGTATTATCTGGAAGTTATGCGCCGTTTGCGAGAAGCAATACGAAAGAAACGTCCAGAATTGTGGAAAAACAACTCATGGCTTTTGCATCACGATAATGCCCCTGCTCACTCATCTTTGCTTGTGAGAGATTTTTTTTGTTCCCAAAACTAAAGAGACCTATGAAAGGACGGAGATTTGCATCGATTGAAGAGATAAAGACTGCATCGCTGGAAGAGCTCATTACTATACCGAAACGTGCTTATGGGAAATGCTTTGAGGATTGGAAAAACCGTTAGCATATGTGTATTGTATCTGAGGGGGATTACTTTGAAGGGGACAACATTAATATTGATAAATAACTTAATAATTTTTCTTGAAAATACAAAGTCACCTTACTTTTTGAACACACCTCGTACATTATGGGGTCGGGATGAGTGATCCTGGAAACGCTTCCTTCTGTATGTTACATAGAGGAATCTAGTATATCCTTTTGCTCTACGAGTAAATAGTATAAAATCAGGATGACAACAATCAAACAAACTAAGGAAGGAAGATCAACCGACAGCTTAACAGAAGGAAGACCCCATCGGTACAGATTCGTGAGGAGTTAATTAAAAATAATAAAATTTTTTTTAATTAAGTTCAGAAAATAGAAAAAAAAATAAGGAAATTAAAAAAAAAACAACAATATAGATTTGCGAATTAAAAAATATCATCGAGAAACAATCTGGAAGATTTAATAAATAGCTTCGGTGAATTCAAATTCGTGCGCAGAGAGGTTTTGCTGCAGTTTTCGGAATAAGTAAGAGCAACAGGGGCAAATGTCAGGCTTTCTCAAGACTAGTTTTTCACCTCATACTCTGGGATTTGGGTTGCCGCCTGAATTGTGGCGTCAAAGTCTGTCTTTTCCGTTTCGGCAGCCTAAGCAAGCAGAAGTTAAATTTTCTTTACAAGTGTTATCCGCAAAAGTTTAGCGCGAGTGACTTGATCAGCCTGTTCATATTGCCGAGCCACCGGAAGGGAAAAAAGGAAAAGGAAATACATATTTAGGATATTAATTACGGATTGGGGTGAGTTCTGGTCGTGATCGCAAGGTTTGAGGTCGAGTAAGTAATGTTGAGCTTATTCGGCAGCTACTAGCCGGCCTGCGCGGCCGCCGTGTATTCGCTCAGACCGAAGGAGGTCATCCCCTATGGTATTTGGAGCCGGACAAGCTGCTCAGAAGCCGGAGGCGGAGTTTTTCTTCAAGAGCCGTGAATTTGCACCGTAAAATGCTGTAGAACTAAAATGAAGTTCAAAGGGGGAAATCTAAAGAGTTAAGCTCTCCATCTGTTTTCTGCCCCAAATGACGCCATTTGGAAACAACTATTGTATTTTCGAGTATTTGCAAAAAAGTGGCGTGATTCTTGTGTTTCGCCGCAAAGCAATGAATACAATGGCTCATGTGGCGGAGTCAGCACTGGCAATTTCACTTTACCATTAACGCAGCATAATCCAGGCGTTTCTCCGGAAAACTTTAATGCACCACAATACTCGCAAACAACGTCCATTTGCCCAACGCAAACGCTAGGATGCAAGCTGTAATCATTGCTGCAATCGTATCGAAACGCAGCTCGATTCAAATCAGCTAAATATCTTGTTCTGCGTCGCAAATTATCTATTTGTTGACTTCTGTTGTTCGCTCGACGATTCTGCATTACCAACCGAGCTGTTTCACGGGCTGCTTCACTTTGCTCTCGTGATTGAGAAGCACGAAGTCGAGCCATACTATTGCGGCGCTGTTCACGTGCAATTTCTTGTTCTTCTTCAGTCCTTTCATTTGCAGTATTTTGTATTCTTCTTGCATTACGGCTTTGTCGGGAAAGATTCGATTGTCTTGGTCGCGGCATTATTAATTAAACTTCACTTCACTTCAATCCACTTGTTAATTATTTATTTAATAGAAATAGTTTTAATATTGATTTCTTACAAATATCAAATTGTCATCCATACGTCATTACATAGCTGTCATTTTCCGTCAATTACATAGCTGTCATTTGCGTTTTGTTATTTCAAGTCTGATTCTTTTTTGTTATACCACGTTTTATAGTGACTGACGTTTCATGTCAAGTCGCAGAGGAACGCTGTCGAACGGGATAAAAAGTATTCTATGTCCGTCTCCTGGCTATAAGCTACCTCCCTACCAATTTTCAGCCAAATCTGTTCTGCCGTTCTTGAGTTAAAAATGGTGTAACTAGCACGACTTTCTTTTATATATATAGATTAATTCCAATAATAATGATAATAAGTCTTGGCGCCCAACTTCAAGGGCCACATAACCATTATGTGACTCATATACACCAATAAATTCGATTGGATTCAGTTTATTTAATCAGTTTCGGTTTGGCCAAAAGTCAAGCGGCGGAATATTTAATCCAATTCTGGTGCAGTCAGTAGGATTATCTGTTTCAAGTTGCTGCTGATATTTAGCAAACCAATATATTGTTTGTTAGTTTTTTTTTAGTTGTCAAAGAATAGGAAGATGGAAGAACTAATTATCAGTAATTTGGTTAACCGACCACTTTGAG
This sequence comes from Drosophila biarmipes, assembly GCF_025231255.1. Taxonomy (NCBI): domain Eukaryota; kingdom Metazoa; phylum Arthropoda; class Insecta; order Diptera; family Drosophilidae; genus Drosophila; species Drosophila biarmipes. The sequence goes on along the minus strand of NW_026114543.1, from coordinate 468,278 downwards.
GAACTTAAACCAACTTTTGTATACCCTACAGCATAGCAACCCAAAGCGTTGGAGATCAAACGCATAGGACGTACATGGGGATTCATTTTCACAAGGAAACCCATGGCCACGGGTGATCTCTAAAGCGGAAGGTGGCAGAAAAAAAAAACAAAGTTGGCATAAACTATTGTTATTCATCCGCTTAGGATTACTGTGCTTCTCTTATATGAAAGGAAGTGCAGGCCACGTATAATAGCAAGTGTCATATGCCCGACGGCAAACATAGAGAACATCGTCAGACGTTTGGAGAACAGCGTGGAGCTTTCCGCTGGCCACAGCTGGCAATAACTCGTGTTTGTTATGCAAGTGCAATTGCAGCTGCATTGCACTGCATTTACATTTCGTTCTCTTTTGCTCTTGCCGAAATTATGTCTCAAAAGGAAAGCGAGTTATTTTTGAGGGAATCTGACTATGCGTGCAGGCATAATCATTTTATGAAATTTCGTAGAAGATTTTATTTGGTGCCGATATATATCTATCTTATTTATTCAATTTAATTGTTGTTTATTTTAAATTTTATGTTTGTAAGTTTGTTTTTAAATTTAAAATTTACGATTTAAAACCTTTTGGTTACATTTTCTTAAATCGGCGAGCCGACATATACACGTCAGCCGCTGGGGTCAAATACAAAATTCTATTTTAGGCAGCAAGATTTCTCTCGGTGTACGTTACGACCAGCCGAGCTTAATTAGGTTTGATCGCATGTTTCTGAAACTTGTAGGAGTTCTGATTAGCAGATCAGTAGAAAGAGTTGACGCGATAGAATGGAGCTCAACGATTGAACAGCTGATCGCAAGCAAGGTCGTTAACCCCAAACAGAAAGGGAAAGCTTAGGAGCTTTGCACTCTCTGGCAATATTATCAGCTGACATCTCCCAAAGACATTGGTTTTATAAATCGGTCTCGGGCTTAGGCACAGCTGAAAGTTCATAGAGATATTGATTCTATAAGTTAATCTGAGTTAATCTCTTATCTTTTTTTATATTTAGGTAATTCTAATTACTTTATTATTATTATTTTTATATAATTGTTTCATTTGTCGAGTTCCAAATTAGGAATTTTTGTATCGTAAAATTATCGTATTATTTCCAAAGAGTTAATTTGTAGTTAGTTTCCGATTTAAAATTCATTCACTTTGTTTCCTTTATATTAAAAGGTTTATTCGTTTTAATCCCATTTAATTAATGATGAGCTCAGAAGAAAGCATGGATGCATCTCCTTCGCCCAAGTGCGTTCTCTGTGAAAAGCCTTTAGCGGCTGCGCAGCAGGCCAGGACTAATTGTGGACATGAGTTCCACAAAATATGCATAGAGAACTATGGTAAGACCCACAGCACTTGCCCGACTTGTAAATCAATTTGTTTCGAGAAGGTGCCTCCTGTAACAAGGGGTCAGCAGGGTAGGATGCAAACCCCACCAGTGGGTCAAATAGCGTCAGAGGCATCGGGAATTACCATGCAAAATGTAAGCAAAATTGTTGTGCAGCAATGCTAGTATATTGTTCGACGGCAAGGCACTGGAGTTCTATTGGAGGTATCACAAATCTTCGAGGAGTTTGGGGTGGATCTCTTTATGTGAAGCTTTGCGCAAGCAGTTTAGAGATACTCGAACCGATGTAGACTTTAGAGAAGCGATCCGAGATCGAAAACAACAGGAAAGAGAAACTTTCGATAGCTTTTATGATGCGGTTGTTCAGATAGCTGATTGTCTAGAGGTACCTATGCCGGAGAAGGACTTGGTAGAGACGCTTCGCAGGAATCTCAGGCCAGAGATTAGGCATGAACTACTGAACGTGAGCGTTGACTGCATAGCAAAACTTCGGGATATTTACCGACGCAGAGAGAGCTTTCTCGAGGATGTGAGGCGAAGTTATGGTTACCAGAAACCCACACCATTCCGTCGGCAGGTATCAGAGTTGGTGCAGGAGAGCCTTGGAGAGGACGCAACAGAGTTTTCCGATGGCGAATTAACAGTCGAGGTCGAAGCCCTAGCATTGTTTTGTTGGAATTGCAGGAGAGAAGGCCACCGTTATGTCGATTGTGGCGAAAAGAAGAAAATCTTTTGTTATGGTTGTGGTCTTCCGAATATTTATAAGCCCTCATGCTCTAAATGTCAAAAAAACGGGATGACGAGCACACGGCCACGTCAACAGTCGTGTGTTCCTCGCCAAAAGTCGACAATTTCCGAGATAACTCAATAACCAACATAGTTTCATCGACACTAGCTAAGACAAACGAATGCGAAGCAGTTGTTAAACCCACTCGGTTCTGGCCACAGCTTGTACATACAGGAAAGGCAGACTAGTATGGATCCAGGTCAAAGAAAGCGCTGTTCCAGAAATGTAAACAGAACTAGAACATTTTGGCAAGCAACCAAAACAATAGAAGCCATAAGACATAAGAGCTACGATAAGGGGCCGTACGCGGAAGTTCGCTTGTTGGGTCAATGGGTGTTAGGTCTCTTAGGCACGGCAGCCGCGATAAGTGCCATAGGAGGAAAATTGGCTGAACAGGTTATTAGAAACCGGATAAGGTTTAAAAAGGTTCTGGGATCTGCTAGTACTGCAGATGGTAGGAAGCAGGACGTGGGTGGCCGTTTAAAGACAATAGTTCAATATGATGACGTTGTCAAGGAGTTGGATCTACACATAATCCCATCTCTTAGTCAGGAGCTGTATTTAGGTATCGACTTTTGGAAGGCTTTCGACCTCCTGCCACTCGATATGAATATAGCTGAACTAGCAGACAATTCTCATGCCTTGTCTGACCAGCAGAGCAATGAGTTGAGGGCAGTGATCAACAAATTTTCGTCCTTCGCAATCTCTGGTTTGGGAAAGACGAGCCTCATATCGCACTCGATCGACATTGGCGATGCAAGGCCGGTTAAGCAGCGGCATATCCCTGTATCTCCAGCGGTGGAAAAACTCTTATACTCTGAGGTGGATAGAATGCTCAAGCTTGGGGTCATCGAAGAGTCAGATAGTGCATGGTCATCGCCGGTGGTACTAGTTCAGAAACCAGGAAAGGTACGGTTATGTCTGGATAGCAGGAAAGTGATCATGGTTACCACAAAAGATGCTTACCCTCTCCCACAGATAGATGGCATTCTAAGTAGATTACGTAAGGATGCCTATTGGCAGATACCTTTGGATCCCGCTTCGCGTGATAAGTCTGCATTCACGATACCGGGGAAACCCCTCTATCAGTACAAGGTTATGCCATTTGGCTTGACCAACGCTTCGCAGACCATGACAAGACTCATGGATAAGGTGATACCTGCTCATCTCAGAAACGCAGTCTTCGTCTATTTGGACGATTTGCTTATTGTGTCCGACAGTTTGAAGGAGCATTAGAAAGTGTTAAGTGAAGTGGCAGGATGCATCAAATCAGCGGGTCTGACTCTGAATGTGGTGAAAAGCAAGTTCTGCATGAAGAGCGTGAAGTACCTTGGGCATATTGTAGGTGAAGGTGTTGTATGTACTGACCCAGAGAAAATAGCTGCTATGACGGAATTTCCATTGCCCAAGTCGTTAAAAGCTCTTAGAAGGTTTTTGGGAATGGTGGGATGGTATCGAAAGTTTGTAAACAATTTCGCTGCGGTTTCAGCGCCCCTTACTGACCTGATTGAAGCCGAAAAGGAAGTTTTCGATGACACCAGAAGGACAGCAGGCTTTCGAAAAATTGAAAGAGATGTTGAGTTCAGCTCCAGTATTGCGCAGCCCGGATTTCAGCCAACCTTTTTACATCCATTGCGATGCGAGCAAGACAGGTGTGGGCGGTGTTCTAGTACAGAAATCCGAGAATGGAGACGAATTCCCCATAGCCTTTGTGTCTAAAAAGCTGAATAAGGCGCAGAAAAATTATTCGGTGACTGAGCAGGAGTGTCTAGCTGCCATTATATGCGTTAAACGTTTCCGAGCATACGTAGAGGGCCATGAGTTCACCATAGTTACTGATCACGCATCTTTGAAGGGGCTTATGTCACAGACAGATCTGCACTCTCGGTTAGCACGATGGGCGTTAAAGTTGCAGGCTTTTAACTTCAAAATTGAACACCGAAGCGGTAAGCTCAATGTCGTCCCAGACGCTTTGTCGAGGGTGAATGAGGAAGGGGTAGCAGCATTAGACGCTAGTCACGGATTACTGGTAGACTTGGATTCGCCGCATTTTAAGGATGCAGATTACTTAGAGCTGATTTTGAGAGTAGAGGCCAACGCTGACAAGCTTCCGGATCTAAAAGTATCAGACGGTCTAGTGTATCGGAGAGGGGAACACACTTCAGGAGATGCTATTCACGATACCTTCTGTTGGAAATTGTGGGTACCTCAAGGTTTGGTTCCAGAGGCTTTGAAGAAGGCTCATAATGACCCCTTGGCATCTCATGGGGGTGTTCACAAAACGCTAGAAAGATTGAGGCGATATTATTATTGGCCAGGGCTGGTAAGGGACGTCAAACAGTACATTGAAGGGTGCATCACTTGCAAAACGACAAAGGCACCGAATAAGACATCCACCTATGGGTGCGCAGCCAGAATCTAGTAGACCTTTCCAGAAGTTGTACGTGGATTTTCTAGGACCCTATCCTCGCTCGAGGAGTGGCAATATCGGAATTTTCATAGTTTTGGTTCATTATAGCAAGTTCGTGTTCCTAAAAGCCGTGAAGAAGTTGACAGCCGATGTGGTGGTAAAGTATTTGCAGCAAGACCTTTTCCATACTTTTGGGGTTCCTGAGACCATTGTGTCCGACAACGGGTCGCAATTCAAGTCTGAAGCGTTTCAGAAGCTGCTTAGAGAATACCGAATTTCTCACACCCTTACGGCGGTATACTCACCGCTAGCGAATGCTTCAGAACGGGTTAATCGGTCTGTCATTGCAGCCATTAGGTCATATGTACGGAGCGATCAGAAAGACTGGGATGAACAACTTAGCAGCATTTGCTGTGCGCTCAGATCGGCGATCCATTCCAGCCTGGGGACAACTCCGTACTATATGGTGTTTTGGCCAGCACTTCATTGCGTCAGGGGCAACCTTTAAATTGCTGACGGCCCTGAACTTACTAGAGGACAGGACCATGGCGTTTTCGCGGAAGGATTCATTTGAGTTGGTACGCAATAAGGCGTTGGAAGTGATGAAAAAGCAGTTCGAGAAAAATGAACGACAGTATAATCTGCGCTCGAGGCCGGTATCCTATGAAGAGGGCCAGGAAATATTCAGGAGGAATTTCAAAGCAATTTCCAGGCCGGCTACAATGCCAAATTGGGACCAGCATTTATTAAAGCTCGGGTCAAAAGGAAAATCGGGCAGGCCTATTACGATCTAGAGGATTTGCAGGGCAGATACACAGGAAGGTATCATGCGAAGGACATAAAACAATAGCGTATCCGCAGCAATCGCTGGTAGGCTCATTCTTGGGAATCTGACTCCCAAGTATGATCTTAAGGGGGGGGCATTTTTGTAGCGCTTGCTTTAGCAGAAGCGGCTCCATCTGTGTTTCATAGAGACACAGGGGTGGCGCCATCTAGCATTCGTGCGCAGAGAGGGTTTTCTGCAGTTTTCGGAATGAGTGAAAGCAACAGGGGCAAATGTCAGGCTTTCTCAAGACTAGTTTTTCACCTCATACTCCGGGATTTGGGTTTGTGAATTGTGGTGTCAAAGTCGGTCTTTTCCGTTTCGGCAGCCTAAGCAAGCAGAAGTTAAATTTTCTTTACGAGTGTAATCCGCAAAAGTTTAGCGCGAGTGACTTGATCAGCTTGTTCATATTGCCGAGCCACCGGAAGGGAAAAAAGGAAAAGGAAATACATATTTAGGATATTAATTACGGATTGGGGAGAGTTCTGGTCGTGATCGCAAGGTTTGAGGTCGAGTAAGTAATGTTGAGCTTATTCGGCAGCTACTAGCCGGCCTGCGCGGCCGCCGTGTATTCGCTCAGACCGAAGGAGGTCATCCCCTATGGTATTTGGAGCCGGACAAGCTGCTTAGAAGCCGGAGGCGGAGTTTTTCTTCAAGAGCCGTGAATTTGCACCGTAAAATGCCGTAGAACTAAAATGAAGTTCAAAGAGGGAAATCTAAAGAGTTAAGCCCTCCATCGGTTTTGTGACCCCGCCAAGGTGAAGCAGTTTTGAGAGAATTTGCGATCCCCTACATTCGGACCTAACCTCCAGAGAGTATGAAAATTTGTTAAAGACCGGCCAAGGGAAAAAGATTGTTATGCAACACATTAGGTTAAGTGTAATGTTTAATGGAAAAGAATTTGTTTGTTGATTGATGGCGAAGCGATTTAAAAATCGGGCAAGGAGTCAGAGTCGGCGTCCGTTTTTTTTTTTGTGCAGTGCATTCTAGTCGTGTAAATTAAATCATTTTGAGTTTATCATTATCCATATATTTTCCCGCAGCCAGCCTCTAGCATATTCGGTGAAAGCGCTTTCTTCGTTGGATGTTCCTGTGAGCGGTGAGTGCCAACATTTTTATATTTGAAAAAAAAACAGAAATCAAACTCAAGACGATGTAAAGAGAAAAGAAAGAAAAAAAAACTAAATTACACTTCACCTGCAGTCAGAAAATCGTGATGACAAATCCTCTCCTTGTGATTTTTTTATTGACAGTTTTATTCTTCTTGATTACATTTTTCTTACCCCTTTGCATTATAAAGTCATAAAGTAAATTTAAATTGAATTTCCGCTGCATAATCACAATTTTATTTAAAGTTATGCTCATTTAACTAAATCGCATCATTATATACTCATGCATGCTTAGATTTAAGATATGTATTCTCTTTGTTTGCTCTTTTTAGCTGGTAATAAATTTTTGTAATGCGCTAAATTATCAATCTTTTGCCGCAGCTAGAATGATTCCCCGATAGGGTAGCTCGTATAGATGGGGTCGTTCGGACGTGTGGGAGAGAACGGCCAATGGTTGCGTGGGCATGATAGAGCCTCGGAAACATCTAACGAGGTGAATGTGAGACTCGGTTAGGGTATTAGGGGAATTTTAGGCTTTCCTTTCGATTTCATATGTTGTTGCTCATTTCCAAATTCAGCTTGTCTAGCACGCGAAGTTAGATTTCAATTATCGTTAACAAATAGGCACTTCATGGGGTTAGGCATTTTTCATCCACTTCCACTGCCGACAAGCAGCCAGCCGAGTAGACCCGCGTGCGACCAACACGGTACCACCTCCGCCTGAAGTTAATTTGAATGTTAGCGACTCGTTACAATAGCCACAGCTGGCGGCATAACAGTGGAATTAATTAATTGATTAATAAATGTTCAGTTAAATGAGGTGAGCAGGAAGAAAGATTAGCCTCAGATGCAAGCATTGTGGAGGATTATTAAATGCAAACAATGGAACCAACTGTCTATCTCAGAAACTCTTTTCATTTGCCCAATGCTTTGGCAAAGGTCCAGGAATTAGAATAAAACCAAACCAAACTGGCCACAAAAGGGACATTTTTTTGCAAAACAATAACCAAAATAACATTTAAAAGCATTATGCTGTCGAGCCAATGGATGTTGATGTTAATTACAAGTACCCAATGCAAGTAATTCTTTCTAATTTGGGAAAAGCAAGATATTTTTCAACAATAAATTTAGAATTAGGTTTTCATCAGATCTTAATGAAAGAATTTGATGTCAAAAAACATCTTTTCCAATAAATACTGGAAAATACGAATTTTTAAGAATGCCATTCGGATTAACAAATACACCGAGAATTTTTCAGCGAGCAATGGATGACATCTGGAGAGAACAAATAGGGAAAACATGTCATGTCTACATGGACGACATAATAATATTCTCAAATTCGATTGAACAACATTATAAAGACTTAAACAAAATTGTAAATATATTATTAAATGCAAACATGAAAATCTCTTTAGAAAAATCAAAGTTTTTTAAACGCGAAACCAGTTTTCTAGGATACATCGTATCTTATAACGTCATTAAGACAGACCCAGAAAAAATTTACACCATTACTAAATATCCGCTTCCAAAAAATATTGGGGAACTAAGAAGTTTCCTAGGCCTTACGGGCTATTATAGAAAATTTGTTTTAAACGACGCACTTATAGCCAAACCTCTAACAAAATATCTTGGGGGTCATAATGGCAAAATTTCAAAAAGAATGTCAACAAAAATGTTAATTCAGTTGGATGACCCAGCTACTAAAGCTTTTAACGAGCTGAAAGAAAATCTCATTGCGCAAGTAAAATTAGTTCAACCGGCCTATAATACAAAATTTACTCTGACCACCGACGCTTCGGACGTCGCAATTGGTGCAGTTTTATCTCAAGAAGGTAAACCGATTACTTTTATTTCAAAAACCTTATCCAAAACAGAACAAGTTTATGCAACTAATAAAAAAGAACTTTGAGCTATAGTACGGGCTCTGAAAAATCTAAAAAATTACTTTTACGGAGTGATTGGAATTGAAATTCAAACCGATCATCAACCATTATCTTTCGCAATCTCTGATAAAAATCCTAATATAGAAATGAAACGCTGGTATTCCTTCATAGAAAAGTTTTACTCCAAAAGTCATTTATAAACCAGGTACCACCAATGTAATTGCAGACGCCTTATCAAGGATTCAGATTAAAAATTTAACTGAAAATAACGAATAGCAACGGGAAGGTATACAATACACGAGTCGATTAATATATTCGAAAATACCAGACATATAGTAGAATTTGATACTCCCGAAAATTTGATATCAATCTTAAGAGAATGCATTCCTCCTACTATAACAGTTATAGAATTAAAAAACCACTTAAAGAAAATTTTATGAATCAATTTTTGTATACTAGAATATTTGTCCAAGATGTGGAAAATTCCGAAGACAGAGCACTTATAATCGAAGAAACATATTGTAGAGCACACAGGGGACTTGACGAAAATTATAAACAAATCAATAGATTTTATTATTGGCCAAACTTACTCACAAAATTAAAAGAATATATAAAAAATTGTAAAATTTGCAATGAAAACAAATAAATCCAAAATAAATTAAATATCGAAAACAAAGTAATGGAATTACTTCAACAATTTCCACAAGCCCAAGTAATAATGACCGATAATGAACCAAGCTTTACCTCGGCCCAATTTAAATCTTTTGCACAAAGGTGCGGTTTGACTTTCCATTACGCAGACCCGTGGCACAGTACCTCAAACGGACAAGTTGAAAGGGCACATTCTACATTAACAGAATTAGCTCGATGCATTAAAGAAGAATTTAATTTAACTGACTATTCCGAAATATTAATAAGAGCCGCTCAAGAATATAATCAGAGCATTCATTCATCAACGAACCAAAAACTATTTGACGTACTATACAATAAAATAGAGCACGATAATATTCCTCAAATTTTAAAAAATACACAAGAGAAAATGTTAGAAACACATAATGATAACAGAAAAGAAAAACAATATCATGTAGGACAGATAGTTCATGAAAAGAAACACGGGGAAGGAAATAAACTTAAAACTAGATACAAAAAACAAGTAGTTAAGGAAAATTTACCTAACAAAATAATTATCAACAGTAGAAATAGAATTATTCAAAAAGATAATATAAAATTCTAAATATTCTAATATACGCAGACTTATTTCACGTAACTAAGTTAAGTTTTCTATAAAGAAATAATAAAATTGGAAACAGATATTATAAAAAGGGATACTAATAAAGGATCACAATGGGAAATTAAATATGACTTAGAAGTAATCGAATTAATTTTATCACAATTAATTTCAACTAGATCAAAAAGGGGAATAAATGAGTTAGGCACTATGTGGAAATGGTTAGCTGGAACTCCGGATCATGATGATTTTATTAAAGTTCAGAATAAAATCAATGAATTAATTGAAAATACTAATAAGCAATCTATTATCAATTCCAAATTGTTTAAAGAAATAGAATCACTTTCTGATGATTTTAAAAATGTTTTTACTTCATAACTACGAACCACTTCAAAAATTATGAAATATCTGATTATATTTTATCAAATAACTCGTAACTCTCTTTAGATAATATAAATATCTTAAATCCTTTCATTAAAATTAATAATACTAAAATATCACTTACCTTGATATTATTAATTTTAATCATTATATATTTGATATTTTTACTTATTATAAAATACAAAAATGCTATATTATTTGTAACCAAAAAACAACGGCCAGAACCAGAAATATCTATTAACCAAGAAAATTAAATATAAAAATAAAATATAAATTAAAATAACAGAATTAAGAGATCAATTAAATTAATTTCATATTGAATCGGAACGATCCATTTTAGAAGGGGGAGAGTTTCCAACCCGTGAAACCAGGCCACTTATGGCTTTTATAAACAATAATTTCAATCTCTGCATTTGCCTTTGTCTTTGTCCTTGGCTTTGAGGTCCGATCTTGGTTCCCCAGCTAAGTTAAACAAATCAAAATTAAAGTAAACATCGGCTTCCGTTCGAAGCCCAATCAATTGCTCCTTTTGCGTTTCAAGTGACCGACAAATTGCATCGGTCAGCATAATTAAATTTCACAATAAGATGCGACAGTTTCATCTTAAGCTTTTAGTCTAAACATAAATTAAAGTTCAAAAGTTGTTAAAGAAAAGCTCCTGGCCGAGGTTCATTGGATTAGATTCGAGATTGGAAAAGTCAGTCCAGTTTTGAAGAAGACCGTGGTCTGAAATAGATAGTAACGAAAAGTGTTATCTAAAAATTGTGTTAATAAATTGATCAATAAAGGTTTATCACCAAAATAATATTTAAAAAAAAAATAAATTTTTTTATTTAAATATTCCGGAGGGCATTTAATTTGCACATATATTGTATATATGTAGTATATGTAGTACTTGAAGCAAACACACTGTAACACTTTGTTGCAGTGTTTACATAAGCAAAGGCCCGGTTAAAAACCTTAGTGGCGCGCTAACAGAAAGTGCAAGAGTCAGCATTCTGTTACACACGCAGGCCGCTCAATCGAACTAAATAACATCCATATACCTCCGCGCTCCAGCTAAAGAGAGCATAATTAAATACACATAATACATATAAGATATACATAGTCGTCTCTCTGCCGTCCTACTGAGGGCAGCGCAGCTTCGAGACTTAGGCTTACTTAGAATGTAAAAGCGGAAACGACTGGACGTTGGTAGCGGCACTAATGCTGCTCCAGATTTTAAATAAAAAAAAAAAATTGTCCTTACTCTACACAATCGCACAATAAACATTTTAATAAATTATACCCTCAAAACAATTTGACATCTAAAGATCCGAAGATTTCCGAAAAAGTGATATAAACGAGTCAATCAGGAATATATTTATACCAACCCAAGAGTGTTCATTGGACACTCCTGTAGTATGCATATGTTGAATATCTACTTTACCAAGAGTTCTTAAAAGAACACACTCTAACACTTTGTTGCAGTGTTTAAATAAACAAACTCCCCGTCATAAAGGCCTAAACATGAATCGATCAATACTCTCACAGAAACTGTAAGTGTCAGCATTCTGTTGCACGCGCATACCGCTTAACTGAACTTAATATATATGCGTATATGCGTAGACGCTTGCGCTCCAGCTCAAGAAAGAAATAATTATATACATATAACATTTTCTACATATGTAGCCGTTTCCCTGCTGTCCAACTGTGGGCAGCACAACTCCTAGACTTAGGCTTACTTAGAACATAAGCAAAAATGTATGAAACAGAAACAACTAAATTTTGGTAGCACCTATACTGACCAAAATATAATAATGGATCAGTCCAATTGGACATCTTGCTTTACTACTTTTACTACTGGCGACCGAGACAGAACCTATTTGCATGAACCAGCAGTCCGCCACTTGTTTAAACGGACTACTTTTATTTCAAAAACCTTATCCAAAACAGAACAAGTTTATGCAACTAATAAAAAAGAACTTTTAGCTATAGTATGGGCTCTTAAAAATATAATAAATTACTTATACGGAGTGATTGGAATTGAAATTCAAACCGATCATCAACCATTATCTTTCGCAATCTCTGATAAAAATCCTAATATAGAAATGAAACGCTGGTATTCCTTCATAGAAAAGTTTCACTCCAAAAGTCATTTCTAAACCAGGTACCACCAATGTAGTTGCAGACGCCTTATCAAGGATTCAGATTAACAATTTAACTGAAAGTAACGAATCGGTCTCAGATCAAAACACTCAGCATTCAGCAGAGAGTAGTTTTGAGAACGTTTTACAAGAAACGCGAAAGCCCTTAAGCCAGTTTAAGCAACAATTGCTAATAGCAACGGGAAGGTATACAATACATGAGTCGATTAATATATTCGAAAATACCAGACATATAGTAGAATTTGATACTCCCGAAAATTTGATATCAATCTTAAGAGAATACATTCCTCCTAATATAACAGTAGGTATTCATTGCACTTTAGAGGACTTTTATAGAATTAAAAAACCACTTAAAGAAAATTTTATGAATCAATTTTTGTATACTTGAATATTTGTCCAAGGAATGGAAAATTCCGAAGACAGAGCACTTATAATCGAAGAAACATATTGTAGAGCACACAGGGGTGTTTAAATAAACAAACTCCCCGTCATAAAGGCCTAAACATGAATCGATCAGTACTCTCACAGAAACTGTAAGTGTCAGCATTCTGTTGCACGCGCATACCGCTTAACTGAACTTAATATATATGCGTATATCCGTAGACGCTAGCGCCCCAGCTCAAGAGAGAATAATTATATACATATAACATTTTATACATATGTAGCCGTTTCCCTGCTGTCCAACTGTGGGCAGCACAACTCCTAGACTTAGGCTTACTTAGAACATAAGCAAAAATGTATGAAACAGAAACAACTAAATTTTGGTAGCACCTATACTGACCAAAATATAATAATGGATCAGTCCAATTGGACATCTTGCTTTACTACTTTTACTACTGGCGACCGTGACAGAACCTATTTGCAAGAACCAGCAGTCTGCAAGTACGAGTGGCAGTCCGCCACTTGTTTCAACGCTGTAATAAAACTTAAAATATTCAACAAGTGTGACAGGCAATCCGTCTTTTACGCCAAATCGTTAATCGGTCAGCATAATTGAATTTCACAATGAGATGCGACAGTTTCATCTTAAGATTTTAATCTGAACATAAATTGATGTTCTAAAGTTCAAAAAGAAAAGCTCCTGGCCGATGTTTTGACCAGAGCCGATATCAGTAATCTTTTAGTAAAACTAAATTGTGTTTTGTTAATAATATTTTCAATAATAGCTTAACATCATAAATAATTTAAAAATAAAAATTATATTTTTTTCTTACAAATTTCCGCTTTATAAAAAGTTTATAATAATTTTCTAATGAAAAATAAGTTAAATATAAACGGAGCTCGCACGGCCAATAACAAAACATTTTTAGTGCAAAAATTAAAAAATCCATCACCAATCGACGACATCTAAAATTGTGACAGTGATCGTTGTTCAAAAATTAAATGGAAATCTATAAATGTAATGATCTATTTTTTTTTTATTAATACAAAATAAAAACCATAACCAAACTAAAAATATAGTGCCAAAAAAGAATACATAAAGACAGAAAAATTTAACAAAGAACAACTAAGTGAATCAAGAGAATCTTCGAATAAATTTTCAAAAGGAAGGAAGACATAACAGGATAACAACTAAATAAACTTAAGAAGGAATGAAGAAAGGGCTGAAGGGTATTCCCTCGCCAAAATCAGCACGACAACAATCAAACAAACTAAGGAAGGAAGATCAACCCAAAACCTCACAGGAGAAAGATCCCATCGGAACAGTTTCGTGAGGAATTCATTTAAAATAATAAAAAATTAAACATGTTGATTTAAGTTCAGGGAATTAAAAAAAAATATAATTAATAAAAAACAATAAGATAGATTCGAGAAATAAAATATATCATCGAGAAACAATCTGGAAGATTTAATAAATAGCTTTGCTGAAATAAAATTAAAAATGGCAACCGGAGGTTCATCACCAAATTTCGCTGCAGGCAGTATAGCCACAGCTGGTGGCCTAACAGTGGAATTAATTAATAGATTAATAAATGTTCAGTTGAATGATGTGAGCAGGAAAATAGAAATTAGTAAAATCTTTATTAAAGTTCACCGGGGAACAAACACAATGTGTAGGTTGGAGGGAAGCTGCACAAACTGTTATGAGTCTTTATAAAATTCAAAGTGAACAATACCTTATCGCTTTAACAATTTTACGAACAAGGAAGAACGTTATAGTCGAATGCCTCGACTATCAGATACCCGTTACTCAGCTTAAGGGAGCAAATGAGAAATGGAGATATATAACCAACAAAGCGATATTTTAGGGCGCCACATAACGGATACTTCAGTAAAAGCTATGAGGGCGGCAAAAATATTTAAGCGTTTAAGCCATTTGTGGGCGTTAGAGTGGGCGTGGCACAACAGTCGATAGGTACTGATGAGTCAAACACAATTTAGTTAAAATGTTGATCCTATCATAAAAACTGTAGGCGCTACAGATATTCATGGATTGCGGGCGTTAAGGTGGGCGTGCTATTCGTGATAATACCGTCAAAAATCGAATAAATAAAAATCGTTTGAAATGTAAAAATTTCAATCCCGCCGTCGTTGAGGAATCCGACAAACAACAGATAAATAATATAGATACAGATCAATTAGAAGGACTTAAAGAAAAAATAGTTCATTATATTGAAAAAGAGCATTCAAAGATAAATATGCAAATTCCTTTTAGAAAAGAGTGTGAATAGCGAAATCAGTAGAATGTTATCAGAAGAAATTATAAGGCCTAGCCGAAGTCCTTACAATTCACCAGTTCTGGTAGTCCCAAAGAAAGGAGAGAATCAAGACGAGAGCCGTAAGTTAAGAATCGTTATTGATTATAAAAAATTAAATGAAAGCACCATACCTGACAGGTACCCAATGCAAGAACCATCAGTAATTTTATCTAATTTGGGAAAAGCAAGATATTTTTCAACAATAGATTTAGAATCAGGTTTTCATCAGATCTTAATGAAAGAATTTGATGTCGAAAAAAACATCTTTTCCAATAAATAATGGAAAATACGAATTTTTAAGAATGCCATTCGGATTAACAAATGCACCGAGAATTTTTCAGCGAGCAATGGATGACATCTTGAGAGAACAAATAGGGAAAACATGTCATGTCTACATGGACGACATAATAATATTCTCAAATTCGATTGAACAACATTATAAAGACTTAAACAAAATTGTAAATATATTATTAAATGCAAACATGAAAATCTCTTTAGAAAAATCAAAGTTTTTTAAACGCGAAACCAGTTTTCTAGGATACATCGTATCTTATAACGTCATTAAGACAGACCCAGAAAAAATTTACACCATTACTAAATATCCGCTTCCAAAAAATATTGGGGAACTAAGAAGTTTCCTAGGCCTTACGGGCTATTATAGAAAATTTGTTTTAAACGACGCACTTATAGCCAAACCTCTAACAAAATATCTTGGGGGTCATAATGGCAAAATTTCAAAAAGAATGTCAACAAAAATGTTAATTCAGTTGGATGACCCAGCTACTAAAGCTTTTAACGAGCTGAAAGAAAATCTCATTGCGCAAGTAGAATTAGTTCAACCGGCCTATAATACAAAATTTACTCTGACCACCGACGCTTCGGACGTCGCAATTGGTGAAGTTTTATCTCAAGAAGGTAAACCGATTACTTTTATTTCAAAAACCTTATCCAAAACAGAACAAGTTTATGCAACTAATAAAAAAAAACTTTGAGCTATAGTTCGGGCTCTTAAAAATCTAAGAAATTACTTATAAGGAGTGATTGGAATTGAAATTCAAACCGGTCACCAGCCATTATCTTTCGCAATCTCTAATATCCTAAATCCTAAAAAGAAATGAAACGCTGGTATTCCTTCAAAGAAAGTTTCATTCCAATAGTCATTTATAAACCAGGAACAACGCCTTATCAAGGATTTAGATTCACAACTTAACTGGCAGTAACGATTCGGTCTCAGATCGAAACACTAAGCATTCATCAGAGAGTAGTTTTGATAATGTTATACAAGCAACCCGTAAACCCTTAAACCAGTTTAAGCACCGATTGCTATTAGCAACGGGATGTAAACAATACATGAGTCGGTTAATATATTCGAAAATACCAGAAATATAGAAAAAGAATTTGACACTCCCGAAAATTTGATATCAATCTTAAGAGAATACATTCCCCCTTATATAACAGAAGGTATTCATTGCACTTTAGAGGACTTTTACAGAATTCAAAAACCACTTAAAGAAAATTTTATAAATACATTTTTGTAAAGAATATTTGTCCAAGATGTGGAAAACTCTGAGGACAGAGCACCTTTAATCGAAAAAACACTATGTAGAGAACACAGGGGACTTGACGATAATTATAAACAAATCAATAGATTGTCTTATTGGCCAAACTTACTCACAAAATTAAAAGAATATATAAGAAATTTTAAAATTTGCAATGAAAACAAATATAACAGACATCCAATTAAAATTCCAAAAACTTACACATTGACATATATTACATATATTACGCGCAAAGTCTCATTTTCATAACTTACATTGACGCTTATTTAAAATTTGTAGTAGTAAAAAATCCAAAATAAATTAAACATCGAAAACAAAGTAATTGAGTTACTTCAACAATTTCCAAAAGCCAAAGTAATAGTGACCGATAATGAACCGAGCTTTAAATTTAATTTAAATTTTAAATCCCAATTTTTAATATTTTGCACAAAGGTGCTGTTTAACTTTACATTACGCAGACCCGAGGCACAGTACCTCAAACAGACAAGTTGAAAGGGCACATTCTACATAACAGAATTGGCTCGATGCATTAAAGAAGAATTTAATTAAGCCGCCTATTCCGAAATAGTCATTCATCAACGAACCAAAAACTCTTTGACATACTATATAATAAAATAGAGCACGATAATATTCCTCTAATTTTAAAATATACACAAGAAAAAATGTTAGAAACACACAATGATAACAGAAAAGAAAAACAATATCACGTCTTCTCGGAGGACGAAAACTCTCAAATCCAGCACGTAGATTTGGTTCTCAAATGCCTGTACGATGCTAATATGAGGGTATCAACTGAAAAATCTAAATTCTTAAAAAAAAAGCGTTATCTTCTTGGGTTTTATAGTCAGCAGCAACTACCACTGACCCAGAAAAAAACAAGGCCATTCAGGAATTCCCTGAACCCAAAAACGTGTTCGAAGTTAGATAATTCCCAGTTACTATAGATGCTTTATTAAAGATTTTGCGTCCATAGCTCGGCCCATTTCAGACATCCCGAAAGGGGAACTCGGTAGTGTCAACAGACACAGGTCGAAAAATATCCTGGTGCAGTTAACAGCTCGGTGCTTTAAAGAAGAATTTTAATTTAACCGAATAACCGAAATAGTAAATAGAGCCGCTCAAGAATATAATCAGACAATTATTCATCAACGAACCAAATACCTTTTGACATACTATATAATAAAATAGATCACGATAATACTCCTCTAATTATAAAAAATATACAAGGGAAAATGTTAAAAACACATAATGATAACAAAAAATAAAAACAATAACATGTAAGACAGGTAATTTATGAAAAGAAACAAAGGGAAATAAATAAACTTGAACTTAAACTTTTACAAATTTACCTGAAAAAAAATAATAAACAGTAGAAATATAATTATTCACAAAGATAATATAAAATTCAAAATATTTATATTATTAAATTATTTCACCATAAGCTTAAGTTACAAAAAAACTTTATATAATTCTTATTCTTAAACTGGTTACAATATTTTTATGATTGAAGAACACCGACTTGCTATTGACAAATCTCAAACTGAACTCGCTCTCTAACTCCTACTTTATTTACGATCACACCTCGGTTTTGAGCTTTAAAACATTTTGTGAGTATGTTTTGTTGCTATTGAGTGAATCTCTAACTTTGGACTTTAGACTCCAGACTTGGGTCCCGAAATCTGAGTATCCTGAATTGTGGGAACGTGCCGATAGTCTGAACAGCGGCTCGTTCTAATTGTTTAGTCTACAAGCTGAGGTTTTTATTGATTATTATTTCTTAAAGGGTGTCTGTTTATGTGTGAGTGTGTGGACATGTGCATAGGAGTACGTTTAACTATGGATATGTCACTCCCCCATCCGTTGAATTTGGATAATCTTGGGTATACCATTATGTTTTCTTCTGCGTTAAATTGATTGGGTAGATCGTTTACAACTTCTGCACTCTGTTGTATTTCTTCTTTTGGTTTTGCATACTTTACATTTAGTTTTCTTGGTATGTTCCTAAATTTATATGATAAGTACAATAAAATGCTTATAATAATAATAACAATAGTTTTTAATGTAATGTTTTGAAAAACATTATTATATTTTGTATGTGATTCAATTATTTCTTTTGTTTGGATATATGACAATGGTTCCAATTTTGGTATATTATTACTTATATAAACGCTCAGTGGGTAGTCTAACATTGAGTTTGAAAGAGTGTATTCATCTAATTGTATTGAACAATTAAGGTTTTTAACGATATTACTTCCGACAATAGAAATATCTTTATTAATGCAATTTTGATTTAGCAATGTTTTAGGGATGTTCCATGTCAACATTGGGTTTTAGTGAATTTACATTTGGTATTTTTTTGTCTAATTATTTCGTTTATGCATTCGTCAGTTATTATTTTCTCCGCTTCTTTATTAAATATTTTGTCTTCATAAAGGAAATTTAATTGTCGAGAAAAATAATTAAATGGTTTCTCAGTAATAGAAATATAGTTTTGATTGTCCTCTGTGCACTGTTGCGTCTGCGTTGCTACCTGTTTCTTCTTGTATGTCCTCTTTAAAATTGTCTGTAAACATGGTTTCTTCTATCTGGTTCTAGATAATGCGTCGGCTACCTAATTCTCTTTTTCTGGTAAATATTTTATCTGATAGTCAAATTCGTTTAATTTTATCTTACATCTCTGTAATTTCATATTTGGTTCCTTGATATTGTTTAACCAAACTAAAGGTTTGTGGTGTTTGGTTGGTTTTACAATATTTGCGAAATTTGGTATAAATTTCCGATAAAATCCACACAGTCCTAGAAATGATTTAATTTCTTTTGGGGTCTTTGGTATGAGAAAATTTATGATGGCACTTATTTTCTTTGCATTTGGTTTTATACCTGTAGTGGCTACTACGTGACCTAGGAATTCGGTTTCCTTTTTCATAAATTCACATTTTTCTAATTGTAATTTTAAATTGGCGTCACGTAATTTTTGGAATACTTTTTTCAATGATAGAATGTGTTCTTCCAATGAAGTTGAAAAAATTATAATATCATCTAGATATACTAAACAATCTTTATAGATTAAATCTTCTAATAAATTGTTAATACATCTTTGGAAAGTAGCGGGGGCATTTTTAAGGCCAAATGGCATTCGAGTATATACATAATGAAACCTTTTTTAGCCTGTATTTATTTTAATTCATTGTTTATGGCAAAATTAAATGATTGGTCATTTGACAAGGGTGGATTAAGGCATCCTAGATCGGTCTTATCCCTTCCACTTTTTTCGATATCGTAATTGTCAGAAAATTTATGTAAATAATATGTTACACTTTTACTCAATTCCATTTATCCATTTATTTTATACACTTTTAGTTTTTCTTCTTCCTTTTTATTTTCTTCAAAATTCTTTGTCATTAAATTGATAGATGACCCTTTGTCTCTTAACAGGTGCATTAGGAGAATAACTTGAAGTAAATGCCTGGAAATTTAAAGGACTTTGTGCCCTACCTTGATCTAGATTTCTCGTGATAGATTTAAAGATTTAAACTAGGGGAAATTTGATTTTTATTTTGTGAACTTTGAGGACTTGATGAATTATTTGCATTATTATTATCCTTTGAATTGTTATTGTTATACTTTGGATTGAGAATAACATTTTTGATAATAATAATTTGGATGTGAACTTCCCGATTACCTTCGATTATCGCGACGTCCTTGGTTTATAGTTATCGAGTGTGTCTGCATCCCAGTGGCCTAAAATCATTACTGCTTCTTTTAAGTTAGATAGAGTTGTGATATCTTTTTTGGATAAACAATTATACAATCTGTCGGGAAGTTTTCTCTAGATACAATCCTTAATAGTTTTATTTAATTAACTTTTATAAAGTAATCTTTTTGTTGGGTCTGACTCTAATTCTTATTTATTGTGTACTTTTGAAGACTAAACTTAAGTTCATTTACGAACTTACTAATGCTTCCTTGGTATGGATGATGTCTTCATAAGGCTTGTGATCCTTGGAGGCCTTGATTAGAGCTGCATTTGTAGTAACCCAAGCGTCAATGGTCCTTTCGATGGCTCCATATATAAAAGAATTTGTCGAGCATCTAGAGTAGGGTATAGTTGTATGTAGAAGGTACTCAACCCTGGCGATACACCGGCTTAGCTCTGCTGGATTTCCATCAAAGTATGGCAATTCTTTGATTTGCCCGATCAATTAATTCAAATAAATCTCGGACAGCTGTAGTAGCGCTGATGGATTTGTTTTTATAGTTGTCGTTGCTTTTTGTTATTTTTCAATATTTGCACTTTAATTTATTAGCGCGTATTGACCGAATTTGATTTTTTTTAGTTTATGAACTTTTTATTTTTGTTTTCAATAAAGACAGTTTTAATTTTTTAGACTAAGCGCGTATTGCTCGATTTGGATTTCATTCAAGTTCTGCGTGCGAATGATTAGCACTGAGATTCTTTTGCGGATCTTTATACCCTTGCAGAGGGTATAATGATTTCAGTCAGAAGTTTGCAACGCAGTGAAGGAGACGTTTCCGACCCCATAAAGTACATATATTCTTGATCAGCGTCACAAGACGAGTCGATCTAGCCATGTCCGTCTGTCCGTCCGTCTGTCCGTCCGTCTGTCTGTCCGTCCGTCCGTCTGTCCGTCCGTCCGTCCGTCTGTCCGTCCGTCTGTCCGTCCGTCTGTCCGTCCGTCCGTTTCTACTTGTCTCTCAGTTTTAAAGCTTTAAAAGCAGGCTGAAACTTTCCCAAAAGTCGTCTTTCTATTGCAGGTAGTATATAAGACTATCGGGGAAAAAATTTTAAAAAAATTATATCTTTCGTGTTTTTAACATATACCTTTCTAAGCTGGAATATAACATTTTTAAATTAGTTCTTAATTAATTTTTATCAAAATCGGACGACTATGTCATATAAATATATATTTTACCACTACTTTTCCTATTGTTCCTATGGGAACAATAATATTGAAATAATATTGAAAAATTATATCTTCCGTGTTTTTTAACATATATCCTCCTACGCTTGGAAATGCCATTTTTTATTTGGTTTTGAATTTCGAATTAAATTTTATCAAAATCGGGCGACTATGTCATATAGCTGCCATAGGAACGATCGGAAAATTAGTCCTAAAACATAAAATAAAAATTATATCTTTGCTGTTTTTTAACATATAATTTTATAAGGTTGAAAATAACATTTTTTAATTAGTTCTGAATTTTGAATTGAATTTTATTAAAATATAGCTGTCATAGGAACGAATTTCGAATTCAATAGTATTATCCTTCTTTTGATCAGTACCGGTGACTTTTTAAAATTTTTGCACCATAAGTTTAAGTTAAAAAAAAAACAATTTAATTCTTATTCTTAAACTGGTTACAATGTTTTTATGATTGAAGAACACCGACTTGCCATTGACAAATTTCAAACTGAACTCGCTCTCTAACTCCTACTTCATGTACGATCACACCTCGGTTTTGAACTTTATAGCTTTTTGTGAGTGGGTTTTGCTGCTATTGAAGGACTCTCTAACATTGGACTTTAGACTCCAGACTTGGGTCCCGAAATCTGAGTATCCTGAATTGTGGGAACGTGCCGATAGTCTGAACAGCGGCAACTGGTAATTTTCCTGTGACTTGCTTATAGCTTTAAATTTGGATTTTTATTTCTTAAAGAGTGTCTCGAGGGTGACTGTGTGTTTGCGTGGTGCAACGGAAATGTCACTATATATTACCTTTTTTCCTTTTCGGATGCTCATACTACACCTTATTTTATTAACAAAAGCAGAAATAATTGACTACACAAGTCACGAGTATCTTTTATTCAAGGTCAATAAAGACGTATTGACGTACGATTTATTTCACGTAACTAACTTAAGCTTTTATAAGGAAATAATTCACTTGTAATCAGCTAAAATAAAAACGGAAAGTAATAAAAGATCAAATTGGCTAATTAAATATGACTTAGAAGTAATCGAATTTTATGACAATTAATTTTAAAAAAATCAAAAAGTCACTGTGTAGAAATGGTTAGCTGGAGCTCCGGATGATGATGATTTTATTAAAGTTCAATTTAAAATTCTTCGAAGAAATAGATTTTTTTTCTTATGATTTTAAAATTGATTTTATTGATAAAGATTTACCCCCGTGAAAATTGACACAATCACACTTGCAAAAATTGACGTTTTTTATACCAAAACATTAAACAATGATGACATCATGGAAATATTAAAATACTGACAAAAACCAGTAGTTATTGTAGACTTAATGGACATCGGGCTTCATAAAGAACTTTTAATAATTTATATAAAATACCTAATAATAAAAACAGATGCGAAATACTCGTATATCACGGCAAAGCGATTTTTCAAATCGATGGGAAACAACTATTAAACAATCAAGTCGCAAATTCGCAAATATGTTTTATGAAATGTCTAACTTGAAGAAAACATTTTTTAATCAGTTTTTCACTTTAATTTATAAAAAAAACTTGTTTTACCCGATTATTAAATGGTGAGAAATCAACTTGTAAAAAAATAAGAGAAAAAAATAAAAAAATATACATTATACAAGATGGTGCCATTCTTATAAATGGTAACAATATTGTTTACAACTCCCATTTAAATGGGTGATATTTAATAACATTTAATGGTACAACCAAAATTCATAATATCTCATATACCAATTATAACAAAAAAAAATTCTTGACTTCATAACTATGAACCACTTTAAAAATTATGAAATATCCGATTACATTTTATCAAATAACTCGAAAGTCTCTTTACATAATATATAAATTTTAAACTCTTTCGTTAAAATTATTAATACTAAAATATCACTTACCCATTTATTACTAATTTTAATCCTTATATATTTGATTTTTCTATTTATTATAAAATACAAAAATGCTATATTATTTGTAACCACAAAACAACGGCCAGAACCAGAAAAATCCATCAACCAAGAAAATTTTTTAACAGAAAAAAGAGATCAATAAAATGAATTACCTATTGAATTGGGACGATTTATTTTATTTTATAAACAATTGCACCTTTTGCGTTTCACGCATCCGTCCAAAATTCCATCGGTCAGCATAATTGAATTTCACAATGAGATGTGACAGTTTCATCTTAAGCTTTTAATCTAAACATAACATTGAAGTTCTAAAGTAAAAAAGAAAAGCTCCTGGCCGAGGTTCGGTGGGTTTCATTTAAGATGGGAGAGGGCAGTCTTATTTTGACCCGAGCCGAGATTAGTAATGTATTAGTAAATCTATTGAATTGTTTTGTCTTAATAATATTTTCAAAAAAGGTTTAAAAGCATAAAATATTTGAAAATAAAGAATATATATTTTTTTTTAAATTTCCGGAAGAATATCAATTTGTATGAAGGACTGCCCTGAACAGCTGAAAAGCCCCTTTTGCCAACAAACCTGCGGGGGAAAACCAAAAGGAAAAACATGGGCTGACAGAAGTAAAAAATATGTTTGACAAATCCCTTAAATGCGTAAATCAAAATAGATATACATATGAAGGTACCATAACCCAACACTCTAAAATAACAAGGTTTTAAAGAACCACGAACGCTAGTATATAATAACACAGAAAAACTAAACCAGTAATCTGTAATTTCATCCAGGCGCTTTTCTTTCTTCTTATTATTCTTGTTAGCTATTCGTCCAGCGTAATGTATGTCGCGTTGCCAACTGGTCAGTAACAATGGTTTTGTTTATTAGTAAAGTCATAGAATATATAATCTACATAAGATTGCTTGAAAGTTTAAAACAATGCCATGATTGGTAAGAGCATCATTATTTCGTAAAATTTTTGAAGCGATAAATATTATTCACTTTAAATTTTATAAAGACTCATAACAGTTTCTGCAGCTTTCCTCCGACCTACATATTGTGTTTTCTCCCCGGTGAACTTTGGTAAAAATTTTACCACTTCATCATTGTTTATAATCCTCCACAATGTTTGCATCTGAGGCTAATCTTTCTTCTAAACCTTCTATTTTCCTGCTCAATTCATTCAACTGAACGTTTATTAATCAATTAATTAATTCCACTGTTAGGTCGCCAGCCGTGACTATACTACCTTAAGAGAAATTTCGAGCCGAGTCTCCGGTTGCCATTTTTAATTTTAATTCACCAAAGCTATTTGTTAAATCATCCAGATTGTTTCTCCCGTACCCCTAGAGTAAAACTTATCCTAGATTCGTCGGATACTAAATTCGTCAGAAAGTATGTAACAGGTAAAAGGAAGCATTTCCGACCCCATAAAGTACCTATTTCTTGATTAGGATCACTAGCCGACTCGATCTAGCCATGTCCGTCTGTCCGTCTGACCGTCTGTCCCTATGAACGCTTAGATCTTGGAAACTATAAGAGCTAGAATATTTATACGTGGCATGTAGATACCTGGGCTTCCTAAGCAGCGCAACTGTGCCACTATAACACCCACAATCAGCAAAGATCTGTAACGCCTACAGTTTTAACTGAAATGTATTTGTCTTATTAATACCTATCGACTCACTAAAAAAAAGGTGCCACGCCTACTCTAACGCCCAAAAATGGCCAAAACGTTTAAATCTGTCTGCCGCCCACATAACATAAAATAGCCGATAGCGTTCCTCCTAGTTTAATTCGCGAATCTATCTCATTGTTTTTATCAATTATATTATTTTTCTTAATTCCCTAAAATTAAATTAAAATGTTTAATTTTTTATTATTTTAAATTAACTTCTCACGAAACTGTCCCGATCGAGTCTTCCTTCTGTGAGGTTGTGGGTTGATCTTCCTTCCTTAGTTTGTTTGATTATTGTCGTGCTGATTTTGGCGAGGGAATGCTTTTCAGCCCTTCCTTCCTTAAGTTTATTTAGTTGTTATCGTGATGAGTTTGGCGAGGGATTGCACTGCAGCCCTTCCTTTTTATAATTTATTCGAAGATTGTCTTAATTCACTTAGTCGTTCCTTGTTAATTTTTCTGTCTTTATTTATTGTTTTTCGCTACTGTATTTTTACTTTGTTTTTGGTTTTTTTTGTGTTTGATTCTCCTTGAGTTTTTCTTTTTTTATTTATTTTTTCGCTTTATATTTTGTTTGGTTTTTATTTTCTGTTAATATTAAATCTTTCGGACCACCTTTAATGTATTTCCGGGTTTAAATGGATTACTACATTAATTTATTTTCTTTTAATTTTTAAACAACGATCACTGTCACAATGTTAGGTGCCGTCGTTTGGTTATGGATTTTTTAATTCTTCCACTAAAAATGTTGGGTTATTTGCCGCGCGAGCTCCGTTTATATTTAACTTATATTAAACTTATATATACGCGGCACCACGTTGGGCCCCATTTTTTAAGAAAAAACAAGAAAGGAAGTTAACTTTTGCAAGCCGAAGTTTGTATACCCTTGCAGTTATAAAAAATAATCAATAATTTTATTAAAATAAATTCCAAATTCTTAAAAATATAAAAATTTATATTCCCAATATTATAAGATAATATGTCAAAAAGCCCCAAAGCTATAATTCGTTTCATATTATTTCCCACCAATTATCCGATCGTTCCTTTGACAGCTATATAATATAGTCGTCCGATTTTAATAAAATTTAATTCGAAATTCAGAATTTTTTAAAAATGTTATTTTCAAGCTTATAATGTTATATGTTAAACAACACCAAGGATATAATTTTTTTTTATATTTTCCGACTAATTTTTCGATCGTTTCTATGGCAGCTATATGATATAGTCGTCCGATTTTGATAAAATTTAATTCGAAAATCCAAGCCAAATAAAAAATGTTATTTCCAAACGTAGGAGGTTATATGTTAAAAAACACGGAAGATATAATTTTTCAGTATTATTTTACCACTACTTTTCCGATTGTTCCTATGGGAGCTATATGATAAAGTCGTCCGATTTTGATAAAATTTAATTCGAAATTCAGAACTTATTAAAAAAAGTTATTTCCAAGCTTAATAGGTTATATGTTAAAACACTCCGAAGACATTATTTTTTTTATTTTTTTTTAAACTTTAATTTATGTTAAGATTAAAAGCTTAAGATGAAGCAGTGGCAAACTTGGAACGGAAGCTGGTGTTTATTTTAATTTTGATTTATTTAACTTAGCTGAGGAACCAAGATCGGACCTTAAAACCAAAGGCAAACACAAATGCAAATGCATAGATTAAAAGCATTGTTTATAAAAGCCATGAGCGGCCTGGTTTCACGGGTATGGATAACTTGCACGTTTTCTCGCCTTTTGGGAGCGGCTTCGGAAGAGGAGGTGTTATTGTCGTATTTATAATTTTAATAGCTGAGTGTGCTGGAGTTAGTGGCATTTTTTGCATGAAAATTTAAAAAATCAGGTTCAACTTGAACTTGAACTTGAAAAATCTTTTTTTTACGATCATATATTTTTTCGTTTTTATTTAAAATTATTATTTTTATTTTATTAATTCCATTATTTATGCGTTCCTATGGGTTCATTCGGTACCGGTCATCGCACAGGTTTTTTTGTTGTGTTTTCTCCGTAGGTCTGCTCGCAAAACGAGCTCTCCAGCGGCCCAAGACAGTCCTTCGGGCACGTTTTCTCTCTGTTTGGGAATCTTAACTCTATAACATTTCTTATTTGGCTCATAAAAGTGTCGCTGCGCCGCCAGAGACGACGGCAGAGCAGTGGTCAAAGCTTATGAACATACTTATGTATTAGTAGCGGCTGGGGAAGAGTCGCCGATGCAGAGGAGAGGTCTAATGCTCACAGACAGAGCCGTCGCCCATGTCTGAAGAACTGTTTAGGTTTTAAATTTGTTTATGTATTTTATGGGAAAGTGCTAAAATGCATAACTTTAAGTACAGTGTGTATTCGCTATATGAACAAACTACAATATACTTGTTATAACGTATACCGTTTTTATCTATGAGTAACGGGTATAAAGAGCATTCAAAGATTCTCCACATAATTATATAAAGGCAAAGGCGACTACTATATTAAAATTTACAGTTATCCTCCAATTGTTATACACCAATCGAAGGAAATGTTGTTCTGTTGGGGCCGGTGGGGAAAAACTCCCCCCGATATTCAGCAAGTTCTATAAGCTGCAGTTCAAATAAGCTTCGAATGACACCTCAACTGCCAAAATCGTATGCTCCGTTCAAAAGACATACGCAAAACTAGATTTTGGGGGACTCCTTAAAATGAAAATTTTATTTTGTTTGTCAGTTTGTCATAAAACGTTATGTTAGAGTCCTGAAATTTCTTAACGATATTAAACAGCTCAATATAATAAACATTAAACATTACACATTACCTCTTTTGGAAAAACCAACTAGTTTGGCAAAAAACTGAATTTTTTTACCCATAACTTGTGAAGTACTAAAGATACAGGCTCTTATGTTAATTGAAAGGTATTTTGAAGTGCATTGTACGTATTTCTAACATTAGTTGTTTAAATACCACCAAATTATGGGCAAACGATTTTTACACCCGTTACTAGTAGATTAAAAGGGTATACTAGATTCGTCGTAAAGTATGTAACAGGTAGAAGGAAGCGTCTCCGACCCCATAAAGTATATATATTCTTGATCAGGATCGCTAACCGAGTCGATCTAGCCATGTCCGTCCGTCCGTCTGTCTGTCTGTCCGCATAAACCCTGAGATCTCGGAAACTATAAGAGGTAAACCAGTCAAACTTCGCATGCAGCTTCCTGGACCTCTGCGCAGCATAAGTTTGTTTGTGTGCCACGCCCACTCTAACGGCCATAAACGGTTAAAACGCTTAAATCGGTCTGCCGCCAACATAACATCTACTGAAATAACCGGTAGGTGGCGCCCTAAAATAAAGCTTTGCTCTTTATATATCTCCATTCCCCTTTTGCTCCATTAACGGGTATTTGATAGTCGAAGCACTCGACTATAGCATTCTTTCTTATTTATTTAATTTTCTTTGTTTTCTACTTTTTTTTATAAAAAAAAGTTTATAATGGATAGCCCAAAAAATGTTTGTAAAAGGTTACCCTTTAACGTTATTAGTCACCAAAATTGGCAACATTTATTAGTTCAGAGCATTTTACACTGACTGGGCTTTTGATTTTTTTATTTTAGGTCTTGGAATCATTTAAAGAAAAAACTTGAATTCTAAGAATTTTGGTAAAGTAAATGGCTTATATAATTCATGTTAAAAAAACTTCTGGAATCTAACAAAATCACCTCTTGACGAGCTAGAAATATAGTCACGATCTCATCTTCAACAAACAAAAGTTCTGACATCCACCTTTGTGAGGATAATGTAATTACAATCTACTAAATAAATACACTTTCTAATTTTTTTATATTCGGCACGCAGTAATTCAAGATGCTTATGCTTAGTTGTTTGATTTTAATGATTGATTTTGATTGATTTTTAATATAAAAATCCAAAAAACGTCATCCGAAAAAATGTAAGATTGGGTATTACAAATCCCAAACTGGAGGAATTACAAATCCTGAACACGTCGACGTTTAATTATCCAACAGAAAAGTAATTTATAATATAAAAATATCATCTGCAGATCAAAGGAGAGATGTTAAAGCTTTCGGTGCTTTTGTCAAGTATTGCAAAGGCAAAATTATTTTCGTCAATCGATTTTTAATCTGGATTTCATTCCCATGAATGAAACAGACATTCAGAAAACCTCATTCAATTCAATACATATTCAAGCATTGGAATATACAAATTCCTGAGAATGCATTTTGGGTTAAAAAACGACCCTATAATATTCCAACAAACAACTGATTGAATTATATTTATAAGAACAAGTCGGTAAAATGTGATATTTTTTATATATACTCGTACACTCAAAAAATATTCAATTCGTAGAAAAAAAGTTAAAATTGATAAACATGATAATATGTATAACAATTTGTGCAATATTACGCGAGGATTGCGAAACCTATAAAAAAATATTCAGAAGGCCAAAAATAAAACGGTATCTAAAAAAGTATCATGTAAAACTTCAATACCGTTAACTGTAGGGTGAAAGACAATTTAGTCGAACAAGTAAAGTTGGTAAAAATTATAATTACAAAATTAACTCTAACAACGAAAAAATTTATGCGCAACAAAATATAATGAAATATAATCGATAATTTAATAAGAAAGTAATAACGAAAAGTTTGATATTAATTTTCTAAACAATAAAGAGTTACAAGAAATTTATAAACATCAATAAAAACCTTTAATTTTAAGTGACATATTGGATTTATCTGAATTTAAAATAACCTTGCATCAAAATCTTTTTATAATATACATAAAATACCTTATTATATTTAATCATTTTAAAACATAAAATACAGAAGGTGCTTGTGTTATTCGATTATTAAATAGAGAAAAATATTTATGTAATGACCCTCATTTGAATAGGTCATAGTTAATAGCATTGTGAGGAGTTGAATACCTCCCCACAAATCCCAGCAGCAGATGGCCGGCCGCTCACCAGGTACGCGGCAAATTCGCGTAGTGGCGGCGCGGCGATGAGCGAGGACGGAGAACGAGAGAGTTTGGAGATCGAGGACGGAGAACGAGAGAGTTTGGAGATCCAGGGCGGAGGACGTGAGAGTTTGGAGAACGTGAGAGTTTGGAGAGGAAGAGAGTTTGGAGAGGAAGAGAGTTTGGAGACAAGGGAATTTGGAGAGCGAGAGAGTTTGGAGAGCAATAGGGTTCGGAGACCAAGAGAGAGACCAACAATGGAGAAGGAGAGAGCGGAGACTTGGCGGGCGGAGCGAGAGTGCCGGGTACAAAAAGGAGTAACGGGACGCCACCGGACTTTGGACTTTGCAAAGAAGGTGCCTCAGCAGCGGTGCGGCACACAAACATGCCGCATGCGTCTCCGGGATCAGCGGGACGGCAGCATCAGGCTGGACGGCGGCGGGAGGCAGTGCGTCAAGGACAAGAGGGTCAAACCGAAACCATGGACTTTGGAACCGATGTGGAGAGTTTTGGCGGGCCGTGTGCAAAAGGGAAATAACGGTTCCCAGAGGCCCTATATAAACCCGCAGGGCGCTGGCAGCGGGATCAATCATTCAGTCGAGAGCATTCAGTCGAGATCAGTCAAGAGCGAGCAGTCAGTCGAGAGCAAGGAGTCGAACGAAATCCAACCAAGCAAGCTACGAGGGAGCCACACCAGGGCGAGTCGTCGGAAGCAGCGCCGTGGGAGCCTACGAGGAGCAAGATCGTCACGTCGAGACGTTCGGGATTGGGATTACTAGGAATCTCCGAACTGAGACACAGGTGGCTGAGGTCTAAGGAGGCACCACACGGCTAAGTTCTGTTCTGTCCTGCCGACGATGTCTTGGCGTTACGCCTGGAGGGTCTACTAGACTTAGATTTGAAATCGAGAGTAGCAAGCCAGAAGGGAGAGAAGTCCCGGAGCGGCGTAACAGAACCCCTAGAGTAGCGAGCCAGAAGGGAGAGAAGTCCCGGATCGGCGTATGCCCTCGAACCCAGCACAGAAGTCAAGACCTACAGCCACCTGTCAGGAGCAGTTCGCAGGACATCGCCACCAGCAAGCAGGACACCACACCGCAACGGCCACGCAAGGAGGATCGAGCAGGAACGGCACGGACAGTACGCGGAAGGGTGAGGCTAGGGTGGAACGTTCGTTTACACGAGGCACAGAAGCGAAGTGAAAAGCGAGGCAGCTTCCTTGGCAATCAGCGGTCAAGGATCTTCGAGGAGCGACAAGACAACCCACACCGTCGGAGACAGCGAGACAAGCAAGTTATAAAGCCGACTGCAGTTATACCCGCAATAAACACACTTCGAACCCGAAAATTCTGTGCTTTTTCACTGAACTACTGGGCGGTCACGTTTATATAAATTTGTTGGGACGAACACACACAATCTACTGAGCTAGCCGCACAAATACCGTAGCGAGCAGAAACCAAAGAAATCAGTTCGTTACAGCATTTAATAATAATGTAATGTGTATTATAAGAATGTATACAATAATTTGTTCTTGCTTCGGCAGAACATATCCTAAACCTAGAACGATACAGAGAAGATTAGCATGGCCCAACTTTGCTAATCCACTTGGGGCTTATTTTCTTATATAACACAGCGCAACAAAAAATAATGAAATATAATCGATAATTTAATACAAAGTGATAACGAGAAGTTCGTTATTAATTTTAAAATATTTAAAGAAATTAAAACATTGTCTGACGGATTTTAAGCCACTTTTATTAATCAAATCCTAAACAATGAAGAATTACAAGAAATTTATGAACATGAATAAAAACCTTTAATTTTAAGTGACATATATCCAATATCTGAATTTTAAATAACCTTGCATCAAAATATTTTTATAATATACACAAAACACATATATTTAATCATTATAGAACATAAAATACAGAAGTTTCTTGTGTTATTCGATTATAAAATAGAGAAAAATACTTAGGTAATGACCCTCATTTAAATGCGTAATAGTTAATAGCATTTAATATCACACCTAAAATTTGTTACAATAATGTATATTTGTTCTTGTTTCGGCAGAACATATCCTGACAAAATTAGCATGGCCCCTGCTCAAGGATGAGGATCGTGAATCGTTTCACAATTTTCATCGTGTGCCACCAGGATTTGTTTAGCTCCGACACCAAGTACGACTCGGGAAGCGGATGGCCGGCTTTTAACGATATCCTCGACAAGGGCAAGGTCACCTTGCACCGCAAAGCCAGCATACCGAAACTCGTATGGAGTATGTCAAAACTCCAGTTATTTAAATCAAACAAACTAAAATATAAGTTTCGTTAATATTAATCAAGTATACAGCCGAAATCTGCTGACAGAAATGACGGATCAAAGGAAATCCGATTTTCCTGTCGCGTGCAATAAACTTTTTTGTGTTGGTGCAAATTTTTTCAATCGGTATAATAAAATATGATATTTAATTTAAATTACCACTGAATGAAAGAACAACTAGGGCTGTCAAATTTTTTAAAAACATCGTATCGATGATTTATTATTTTTGAAAAAATGTAATACTATATATAAATATTAATCTAAAATACATCAAATATATTTCTTTATTTTCAAAGTATTTAAATTTTAATAGGAGAGGACAACACAGGCCGCTCACTTAAATTTTGCACCGCACAGTAACCTAAATGTGTTGCTTTAACAAACAATATTGAAAGAAAATAAAGAAATCGAACAATTTTATCAAATCAATTTAACATTTCTTATTAAATACAAGAATGCTAGGGTGAAAGCTTAGGTTTTTTATATGTCTTGGTGCAATAATCACGAATTTGGTCAAGAAAACGATTTCTAATGAGAGGATTTTAAAATTATTTTTTGAGATGAAAAATATCGGTTTTCGGGTTTTTTTCTAGAATTTATAAGGGTTTAAAAAGCTCTCAAGGTTAGATTTTAAAATCCTCCTTTTCAACAAAGTATGGCGGTATTTTTACTAGTTGTCGCTGCAAGCACGTAGTTCTAGTTTTATTCGTTGCATCGGGTCATGTTATACCTTTTTGGAAAGATCTTTTCATGCTCTTATTGATTGATTGTTATTTCTTTTTAGTCGTTCGTGAGTTATAGAGTCGCCAACGGGGAACAAAACAAAGACAAAATACTGTTTTATTCGTTGAATTGGGTTATGTTACACCTTTTTGGAAAGATCTTTTCACGATCTGATTGAATGATTGTTTTTTCTTTTTAGTCGTTGGTAAGTTATAGCGTCGCCAACATGGAATAAAACAAAGAGAAAATACAACATACTTTACAGTACTACAACGATAAAAGCAAAAAAAAAAGCCGCCAATAAAATTTGTTCAGTTTATGGACACGTTTCCATTTACACTGCAAATTGATGGTTTTAACGTGTTCGTTCTGGTGTAGAAGGGGTCGAAGACGCCATGTCTCCGGACGGCCTGTCGTCCGCCACCTACGCCGTCCATGGTGTATCAGCGTTCCACAGATCAGCGACGATTGAATTTAAAGTATATATATATATAGAAATATGTAAAAAGAAAATATTGTAAAATTGAGCGGAAGCCTTTCCGCCTAATAGCATTATATCCCGCAAAGCTATACAAACAAATTGACAACGTTAAAACGTTAATAACAAAATAGAATCGACAAATATCGATCCCCTTTTAAAAAATATATTGTTATATATATTGTTATATATATTTTATAAAGCATACCTGTTTCACAATAAGTGTATAACAAAAAGGGCCCTAAGGAGAAGCCATTATGATAATTATAATGAAACTCTATATATTTAGAAAAAAAAATGGTCTAAGTAATGAGAAATAAATTGAAAGATCTTTTCTGAATAATAAACTTAATAAAATACAAATAATCATAATATGTAAAGGCGAAAAAAAGATTTGATCTTAAAATAACTATTTAAAAAAATGGGAACTAGATTTTGAGAAATGAGAAAAGGGTATTTTTGAGTAATTAAAAGATGATAGAATCCCATTAATTCCTATAAAAATAGATGGATAGGTACCAATGAAAATATAGGTAAAACAAAAAAATAAATGCTTTTTGAAGTAAATAAAGATCTGTTTCTTGGTAACACAATGCAGCGTGGAGTGGAAAGAAGTAAAGGATGTGCTGAAAGAAGTAAAATTCAAAAGAACTCAGAAATCATTCAATAAAGAGAGCTCATGAATTAAACACCCAAATCTGCTGCATGAGTTATAATTGAAAAATGCCACAAGGGCATTTTAAAATACAAAAAAGAAAATAAATAAAAAGAAACAATTCAAGTGTCAAGCAAAAACAGGCACTAACTCCAGATCACTCAGCCTTTAAAATTAAAAATACGACAATAACACCACCTCTTCCGAAGCCGCTCCCAAAAAGAGAGAAAGCGTGCCCGAAGGACTGCCCTGAGCCACTGAAAAGCCCCTTCTGCCAACAGACCTGCGGGGGAAAACCAAATAAAAAACCTGGGCTGACAAAGTAAAAAATAAGCAACACGCTAAAATAATACGATTTTAGATAAGCACGAACGCTAGTATATTATAACAGAGAAAAACTAAACCAGTCACACTGGTCATATGCCTCAAAATGATTCCTACGGATAAGATCCAGTCTTATTTCTATCAAAGAAAAATACTATTTGGATATAAATGTACCCACTTTTCTCAATACCCCACTGACGGCTGAACCTAGTCACCAATTAAAGTCAGACACCGAGACTACTAAAAAAATAGATTCAGAAAAAAAAGAAAATATAGACGAGAAAAATATAACACTACCTGAGGCAGAGGAAGAAAACTGGTTAAAATCTTAATCTAGTTGTTTAAATAAGGAAGTCATATGGCAAATGAAACAATTGTCCAAAGGGCATACATGAAAGACATTTCGAATGTCATTCCAGAATTCAATGGACAGAGGATACATCTTTTAAAATTCGTAACGGCTTTGAAGTTAGTAAACTTTACAAAATACACATATAAAGGGTGTAACGCTTGTATCTGCAGGATCAAAAGATTTTGTAAAGGTGCGCCACCTAGGAGTCAATGATAGGGCATTAGCCCTTCTCTCGTTCTTTCCATTTTTACATCTACTGAGGATCGGTTGTGCGCGACTTAAGCCTTGAGTTTGTAGTTCTTAGTTACAGCACGCTTGGGTGACCAGGAACAGAAGCTCGTAGGAAAGATCGGAGAAGCGATTTATCTTTCGCCAGCGCTAAGTCCGTGGAGGTAAGGAAGTGAAGAGGTTTTAGGGAGACAATCGGCAAAAATATTTTTTTGCTAAGCTTAGCGCTTATATCTGAATTTCATCACCGGAAGCGAATCATTTGGCCTACAAACGTTGGAATCTGATTTCTACGGCGCAGACCAGCAGGAGCTGCAACCGGAAGATATACATTTTCGAGAGTTTTTTTGGCGCAGAAAAAGACATAAAAGTGAAAGCTCAATAGGTGGGCTTGAGTTACACATAAGGGGCAACCGCCAAACAGCGCCTACTTGTCTCCCGCTCTAAAGAGTTTAACCTTTTTATTGGCCGTATGATCGGCGACCGAAAAGTGTGAGAAAGAAAAATTACAGTTTTCCGCAAAAAAAACATCCAAGGTGTGGACCGATTTCGAGAGTGCAGTTTCCCCGGGAAAATTATCCAATATCAAAGGCCCCGCGTCGAGAAATGCGGTTCGGTGGAAGAAGTGGTGGATTCAAGGGAATGTTGTTGTTGTCTCCTAAACCTAACCTCTCTCGGAACCAATAGAAAAAAAAGAAAAGAAAGGTTAAGGTTAAGGTTTCAATTTTCAACAGTAATAGCACTTTCCCTTGATTTTTTTATGATTTAGATTTCCAGTCACAATAATGTTGATGAGTAAAGAAAACACACAATTAAAGATAAAACCATAATTTGGGGTATGTCTGTGTCATGTAAAATAACGTAAAATCTAAAAAGAAAATGCTTAAAAAGGTAACCAGTGCCTAAATTAAAGTTTAAATATAAGTTAAGGGAAAAAACCCTCTTATGTAAAAAAGAAACTCGATCGAACCTCATTTCACTCAAGTTCGTTTGCTTGTTCGATGCAATTGTACTTTAATTAAAACTAAATTTTAAATTGAAAAATATTAGAGTAAAACTTTATAGTTTTATATTCATTGCCCGTAATTGCATATTTTGTATTGATTTATTTAATTGTATTCCTATGGTATTATTGTATCTATTTATATTTCATTTTATAAGTTTTTTGGTGATGATGTCAGGGCTTCAAATTTATTATGGTTAGCTGTTAAATAAATGTTTATAATGTGCAAGAACAGTACCACTTCAACCTCCGAAGAGACAAGTAGTATTATAACAGCATCAATCCAGCGTTCGCAAAAAACCCATTGAGCCTATCAGCAAAAGTTGAAAAAAAAATATTAAACACAAAACAAAACAAAAAAAGCCAACAACAAAAAACAACAATTCTGTGAAAAAAACAGAGACGGTGGACTTTTGATAAAAACAAAAAACACAGAAGCCACAAAACTTCTAAAACTTACCAAAATCGCAGATATGGAAATAACAGCTACCGAACAGAAGACACTTAATTTTTCAAAAGGAGTTATCTACTGTAATGAAGAAGATACGAAGAAAGAATCCTCCGAGAACTAAAACCACAGAATGTAATTGAATTCAAAAGAATAGTGAAGAGACGAAACACCAACAATAACACCAACACCAACAACAACCTAACAGAAACCGGAATCATAATAATTACATTTGAAAACCATCAACTCTCTGAAATACTGCAAGTCGGCTATGAAACTATTCGCGTACGCAACTACATCCCTGTCTCACTGCGTTGCAAAAAGTGCCTCCGCTTCGGACACCTTGCACCCATATGAAAGAGCACCGAAAAATGTTTCAACTGCTCAGATAAAAAACCCACCAGTGAAGGAGAACTCTACAAAAACGAAAAGAAATGCTTAGATTGCGTAAACAATCCCCAACACAGCCCTTTGGACCGCAAATGCCCGACATTCCTTAAACAAAAAGAACTCATTGCCATAAAAACCACCGAAAAAGTCGATCATAGAACTGCTCTGGGTATATACTTTGAGCGACACGGATATGTTATATTATGCAAACACACTTATAAACACCACAACCACAATAAGAGCCCGATCTCCAAATACGCTCACATCAACATTAAATGCACAAACTACATCCACATCCTGCGATCACAACTAAGCAAACACACCTTCAACCTCACTTGCATCAATCAAAACTACACCGGCAGCGGCATTCTGCAAAATCACAACCAACACGACCAGGTTGACATCGAAGCCATGGAAACGGACAACATGAACCCCAACAGATATCAACCGCATACGGATCTCAACTTGCAAAGGAGCTTAAACTAAAAATTTTCCCTAAAGATAAGTCAAGCCCTCTGTGAACAAACTTTAAACAAACTAAATCAAAAGCCAAATCCCAAACAAAAACAAACATAACACTAGAGAGCGAATCGGTTTAAAGACCACAGATCTCCCCTACTTTAAGGTTCAACCTTAGAATTTTTTACACTACCAGAATATTATAACTTTAGTTCAATGGAATATTCAAGGATATACTAATAACTATAATAATCTCCCTATCTCCGCATATCATTTCACTTCAAAAAACACACATAAAATACACTAACAATATACCAACTCCAATAAATTAAACACTACTAACAAACATAGCCACAAATAGATTTGGCGGCGTAGCGCTATTAGTACACAGGTCAATTCAATATTCTATAGTAAACATTTCAAACGAACTTGAAGCTCTAGCAATACATATAAAATCCAAAGAAGAACATGCACATAAAGACAACATATATTGCAACAAACAGAACCGTCACAAACCAAATGCTTGAAGACACTTTGTATAATAACCAAACACCATCACTAATTCTAGGAGACTTTAACGGATGGCACCCTGCCTGCGGTTCCCCGAAAAATAATTCTCGAGGAAAAACAATATAACAATTTATTGACAACATATAGATTATCTTACTAAATGACAAATCCCCCTCACATTTCTCAACACACAACACATACACGCATATCGACCTTTTCATATTGCTCAGCAACACTTGCTCCTCACGCCAAGTGGGAAATACTTAATGACCTCCACGGCAGCGACCATTTTCCGATAGTTATCTCTCTATTCCTTCCAAACACGATAAAATTTTTTTATATTAAAAAAAGCCTACTGGGAGCAATACGAGACTCTTACACACAAAAATAACGAAATATTCCCCACTTCACTAAACGTCAACAAAGACGCCGCACAACTTAACAAAATTATATTACATAGCGCAAACATTTCCATCCCACAAACCTCAGTAAATACAAAGCCCTACAAGGTTCCTTGATGGAACAAAAAACTAGCACAGTTAAAAAAAGAAAAACAATTAGCTTGGAAAGCACTTAATCGCAACATCAGCCTTACAAATGTTACAAACTACAGACGCTTAACGCCAAGTACAAGTTTGAAATTAAAAAGAGAAAAAGCGGAGCTTCCAGCTCCTTTACATCCACCATACAAACTCCTTCATCTAAAATATGGAGTAACCCAAGCAAAGAAATTCACGCCATACTTAATCATAAAACAACACAACAAGGATTCTCTCAAAATAGCCAACTCCCTCTCGCAACACTTCTCAGAGCTCTCAAGCGACCGAAACTTCTCAGACGAATTCCGAAATAACAAATATAAAATCAACACAACCAATTATACACTGACCTTAACAACCAAAACTATTGAGGAAAACATAACTCACCTTGAATTAATTGTAGCACTACAAACACTTAAAAGATCCACTACGCAAAAGCTCCCTAACCAAAAAAAAAAGAATAGTCTCTTATATGTAGACCATCTCATAACGAAGTCGAAGAGGCACACCTCTCTCGTCACTCTTGACTTTTCAAGAGTAGTTTTCGAGTAGGTGTGCACAATATAATTATCAACTCCAAAAATGGAAAACAGGCCCAAAAATAATCAATTATGTCAAAAATTTCATGCTCAAACGTAAAATAACTGTCAGAGTCGGTCCGCACTTGACATGTGCGCTCCCATTATCCAATGGTATCCCACAAGGATCATCTATATCGGTAATCCTATTTCTCATCGCATACAATAAACTCTCAAACTTAATATCTTTATACAGAGAAATTAAATTTAACGCATACGCCGATGTTTTTTTCCTCATAATAAATTTCAGAAACAACAAAAACCTTAATTTCAAGCTAGACAACTTATTACATGACATAAGCAGCTGGTGCTCATACTCAGGGGCATCTATATCCTCAGCTTAATGCCAACACCTCCATATTTAACAAAAACAAAATTGCACTAACACCATAAGCTGTAGCAATACACCAATACAGCAAGTAAATACAAATGGGACACACACATAAAATCACTTCTTTCATCACTACACCAAAAATTGAATATCATAAAATGCCTCTCCAACCTCAAATTCAATTGTAATACACAAACACCACTCCACTTCGCAAAAGCAACAGTCATAGCAAAAATGGAATATGGCCTGTTTCTATATGGACACGCTCTGAAAAGAGTGATAAACAAATTAAAAACACCCTTTAACACTGCAATGCGTCTAGCCCTTGACGCATACCAAACCACACCCATAAATAACTATACGAAGCCAACATCCTCCCATTAGAGCAAAAATGAGACCTTTAAACCAAACTCACAAAAAACTTTATATTTTCAAAAGATACACCAATACACAAACTTGTCAAACGAAGACAATCAAAAAAGAACCCATCAACCATAGACCGCACAATAAACCTTTGTCAAGCACTAAACCTACCCTACGAACCAGTTAAACTACACAAATATCAGCCACTTTGGGATCTCCCAAACCTCATAGACACAATATTTAGAGAGCACAAGACTATAACTGTACAAACATACCAAAGACAGCCATATAACACACAAATGTATATTGATAGACGGATTAAAAATGAACTCCACTATATCATATGCAGTCACAACAGATACTTATATATATATATTAGTAGCGATCGACCAAGTCAAAAGCACAACAAAATCAGATCACTTCTTACAAAACTAGCTCCAAAACAAGAAATAAACTAAACAATAAAATAAACAATCAATGGTATAAAAACATTAACAAAGACAATTCAAACATCGACAACTATTGCAGATCCTTCCATCCCAAATCGAGCAGACTCGATTAAATTAAAATAACACGCCTTAGACTAGGCCACACAAAACACAAAACAAAGCGACAATACCATACCCATCCTATTAAATTCATTCCCATCACTCCTCCCTACTAAACTATCCATCTTCACAAATACGAACCCATTACATCTTCTTAACGAACTCAACCCTGATAATTTAGAAAAAATATTAATTTTCTTAAAAACTTCAAACCTATACTACAAAATTTAAAAAATACCAAAAATGCACAAAAAAAAAATTACCAACTAATAGCCTAAATACAAAGAACGATATGTAATTAAACTAATAGACTTAATATTATTAACCTTAAAAGCCGAAGGCCTTGCCGCCAGCGCTTTACCAACTAAGTTAATCTAGTTTTGTTAACTTCTCTATCTTTCATAATAAATAAATAAATATTTTAAGAATTTTAAATAAAATTTAATAATAATAGGACCACTCTTAAATAAACCTGTCAAATAAACTGTCAGAGAAAATATCACATGGTGTTACTTACGTTGATTATTTCTTATAACTACAAGGGTATACAAACTTTTTTCTTTTAATTTTTTTTTTAGATTATTCCTTTGGGTGTTATAGTTGTCTTATCCGGCTGGTTTCTACTTATATACTAGCTGCAAAAGAAAAAAACTTCTAGAGTGGACGGCTTCAACCATATAGCTTTAAAACTAAGACCGACTCGTCTAGTAATGCCGATTAAAAATATATATAATTTTTGGGGTGGGCAGCGTTTCCTTCGCTGTGTTGCAAACTTCTGACTGAAATCATTATACCCTCTGCAATGGTATAATTTACGCTTCGCTAGAAGTCATTAAATCAAAAACAATTGGCTCTAAACTTTATGAAGTCCAAAAAATACAATTATTGACCACTGTCGAGTGCTTCGATTTAAGCGTTGGGCGTTATGAGCGTGTTAATCTCATTTAGATTAATTGGTGCCCTGTAGTTCTCGAGAGGTCGGTGGCTCTTTCGGGATAGAAAAGATCGATCAACGAGTGGTTAATAAGTGGCTTGTGTTTTTTTTACAAGTGAAAAAGACTTATAGGATAGTGAACACTCCTATATGAACTATACAAATATATAATTATTTTTAAAACGAATACAACTTTTTGTTTTGTTTATATAAAAAAAAATATTTTCATTAGAAAAATAACTTGAACGATAAAATAAAAAATTAATAAACAAATTAATAGTAAGATAAAATAAAACATTTCAGAAGTTTCAGCAATTTTTTTTCCATTCCCAAACAAGCGGGTTTTTTTGGTTCTTAAATAATTAAAATAAATATATAATTACATAATTATATATAAATATAAAAAAATAAAAATAATATTAGCGTATTAGCGAAGTGTTTTTATTGCAATCGATTATTCGCTATCGGTGGGCGCAAAGTTAATCGTAACGGTTTGCCATCACTACCAAAATTTTGTAATAATATGTCATATTCAGCCACGAACAGCAACAGGCACATACGTCGGTTAGTTAAAGAGCAGAAAAAGAAATGCCAATAAAATAGAATAGATTTTGGGAAATAGAATCAGCGCAGCCGCCAAATGTATTAGAAGTGTCTGATAGTTGGGCATTCAATACAGCTGATATTATTAATCAGATGGAAGTTTTAGAAACAGAGGAGTTACGTGCAAAACTAATGACAGACCTTATATGTAGACCATCTCATAACGAAGTCGAAGAGGCACACCTCTCTCGTCACTCTTGACTTTTCAAGAGTAGTTTTCGAGTAGGTGTGCACAATATAATTATCAACTCCAAAAATGGAAAACAGGCCCAAAAATAATCAATTATGTCAAAAATTTCATGCTCAAACGTAAAATAACTGTCAGAGTCGGTCCGCACTTGACATGTGCGCTCCCATTATCCAATGGTATCCCACAAGGATCA
The DNA here is from genome assembly GCF_025231255.1 of Drosophila biarmipes. Taxonomy (NCBI): domain Eukaryota; kingdom Metazoa; phylum Arthropoda; class Insecta; order Diptera; family Drosophilidae; genus Drosophila; species Drosophila biarmipes. The sequence continues at coordinate 426,250 of NW_026114543.1, read as the reverse complement.
TCTATATCGGTAATCCTATTTCTCATCGCATACAATAAACTCTCAAACTTAATATCTTTATACAGAGAAATTAAATTTAACGCATACGCCGATGTTTTTTTCCTCATAATAAATTTCAGAAACAACAAAAACCTTAATTTCAAGCTAGACAACTTATTACATGACATAAGCAGCTGGTGCTCATACTCAGGGGCATCTATATCCTCAGCTTAATGCCAACACCTCCATATTTGACAAAAACAAAATTGCACTAACACCATAAGCTGTAGCAATACACCAATACAGCAAGTAAATACAAATGGGACACACACATAAAATCACTTCTTTCATCACTACACCAAAAATTGAATATCATAAAATGCCTCTCCAACCTCAAATTCAATTGTAATACACAAACACCACTCCACTTCGCAAAAGCAACAGTCATAGCAAAAATGGAATATGGCCTGTTTCTATATGGACACGCTCTGAAAAGAGTGATAAACAAATTAAAAACACCCTTTAACACTGCAATGCGTCTAGCCCTTGACGCATACCAAACCACACCCATAAATAACTATACGAAGCCAACATCCTCCCATTAGAGCAAAAATGAGACCTTTAAACCAAACTCACAAAAAACTTTATATTTTCAAAAGATACACCAATACACAAACTTGTCAAACGAAGACAATCAAAAAAGAACCCATCAACCATAGACCGCACAATAAACCTTTGTCAAGCACTAAACCTACCCTACGAACCAGTTAAACTACACAAATATCAGCCACTTTGGGATCTCCCAAACCTCATAGACACAATATTTAGAGAGCACAAGACTATAACTGTACAAACATACCAAAGACAGCCATATAACAAACAAATGTATATTGATAGACGGATTAAAAATGAACTCCACTATATCATATGCAGTCACAACAGATACTTATATATATATATTAGTAGCGATCGACCAAGTCAAAAGCACAACAAAATCAGATCACTTCTTACAAAACTAGCTCCAAAACAAGAAATAAACTAAACAATAAAATAAACAATCAATGGTATAAAAACATTAACAAAGACAATTCAAACATCGACAACTATTGCAGATCCTTCCATCCCAAATCGAGCAGACTCGATTAAATTAAAATAACACGCCTTAGACTAGGCCACACAAAACACAAAACAAAGCGACAATACCATACCCATCCTATTAAATTCATTCCCATCACTCCTCCCTACTAAACTATCCATCTTCACAAATACGAACCCATTACATCTTCTTAACGAACTCAACCCTGATAATTTAGAAAAAATATTAATTTTCTTAAAAACTTCAAACCTATACTACAAAATTTAAAAAATACCAAAAATGCACAAAAAAAATTACCAACTAATAGCCTAAATACAAAGAACAATATGTAATTAAACTAATAGACTTAATATTATTAACCTTAAAAGCCGAAGGCCTTGCCGCCAGCGCTTTACCAACTAAGTTAATCTAGTTTTGTTAACTTCTCTATCTTTAATAATAAATAAATAAATATTTTAAGAATTTTAAATAAAATTTAATAATAATAGGACGACTCTTACATAAACCTGTCAAAGAAACTGTCAGAGAAAATATCACATGGTGTTACTTACGTTGATTATTTCTTATAACTACAAGGGTATACAAACTTTTTTCTTTTAATTTTTTTTTTAGATTATTCCTTTGGGTGTTATAGTTGTCTTATCCGGCTGGTTTCTACTTATATACTAGCTGCAAAAGAAAAAAACTTCTAGAGTGGACGGCTTCAACCATATAGCTTTAAAACTAAGACCGACTCGTCTAGTAATGCCGATTAAAAATATATATACTTTTTGGGGTGGGCAGCGTTTCCTTCGCTGTGTTGCAAACTTCTGACTGAAATCATTATACCCTCTGCAATGGTATAATTTACGCTTCGCTAGAAGTCATTAAATCAAAAACAATTGGCTCTAAACTTTATGAAGTCCAAAAAATACAATTATTGACCACTGTCGAGTGCTTCGATTTAAGCGTTGGGCGTTATGAGCGTGTTAATCTCATTTAGATTAATTGGTGCCCTGTAGTTCTCGAGAGGTCGGTGGCTCTTTCGGGATAGAAAAGATCGATCAACGAGTGGTTAATAAGTGGCTTGTGTTTTTTTTACAAGTGAAAAAGACTTATAGGATAGTGAACACTCCTATATGAACTATACAAATATATAATTATTTTTAAAACGAATACAACTTTTTGTTTTGTTTATATAAAAAAAAATATTTTCATTAGAAAAATAACTTGAACGATAAAATAAAAAATTAATAAACAAATTAATAGTAAGATAAAATAAAACATTTCAGAAGTTTCAGCAATTTTTTTTCCATTCCCAAACAAGCGGGTTTTTTTGGTTCTTAAATAATTAAAATAAATATATAATTACATAATTATATATAAATATAAAAAAATAAAAATAATATTAGCGTATTAGCGAAGTGTTTTTATTGCAATCGATTATTCGCTATCGGTGGGCGCAAAGTTAATCGTAACGGTTTGCCATCACTACCAAAATTTTGTAATAATATGTCATATTCAGCCACGAACAGCAACAGGCACATACGTCGGTTAGTTAAAGAGCAGAAAAAGAAATGCCAATAAAATAGAATAGATTTTGGGAAATAGAATCAGCGCAGCCGCCAAATGTATTAGAAGTGTCTGATAGTTGGGCATTCAATACAGCTGATATTATTAATCAGATGGAAGTTTTAGAAACAGAGGAGTTACGTGCAACACTAATGACAGACCCCCAGTTTTTCAAAATAGTGATTTATTAAATGACAAGCTTTGCCAATTGCAAATGCACCAAAGAAAATTGATAACAAATTGACAAAGTTTAGACGACAGCTCTTTTTATAAGTCTTCTTGTTTCCCAAGACAATTATTTTGCGGGTAGCAGGTGGTCAATATTTACATATACATAGGAGTTCGTTGCGTAGTTATTTGCGGAACTTTTAAACGTAAAATTTTATTTTTGAGCTATATCACTTTTAAAAATGTTTTTTGTGTTAAAAAAATTTTACTTTTTATTAAATATACTTAATTTCACTCTATTTTCCGATTTCACTCTAGGTCCAGTTCAACTTCTAAAAGCGACCTGCTCGGACGTCTATATCCTATAGCTCCCATAGGAACAATGTGGTGATTTGTTTATTATTTTATATTTATGCTTTTCTAGTCACAATTTCATTCTTGAAAACTGCAAAGGTATTAAAACTTTGGCTTACCAAAGTTAGTTTCCATTCTCGTTTTACTTTAAAACTCCAAAATTTAATATTTATTTTTATGTTGTTTTAGAAGCTGGCAATGCAGAAACTTTGGTTCCCAAGGCAATTCAATTGAAAAAAAGCGATTTCTTAAAACCAAATCAAAAACGTATAACAACATCAATGATCAAATTATTAAATTTTAAAAATAAATAAAATATCTAAAAAAATAATAAAAAAAATTAATTTAACAACAAAAAAGTATTTTTTCTTGTGAAGTTTTATAAAATTCAGCATTTTTGTATTAAAAAACACCAACCCCATTTCATACCCCTTTTCGGCACAAAGGTAATGCAGCACTTCGCCATATGACCACCACCTAAGATATGCCGCCGGTCCCTGCGAACAAATAGGATGAGACAAAAACTTTTCAGTTCATAATTTAGTATATTTATTGTTTCTACCATGAGCTTTCATGGTCGCGCCAGTTTTGGTCGGTTTGTGGGCGTTAGAGTGGACGTGGCAAACTTTTTTAGGTGATTCTATAAGTATTAATGAGACAAATACATTTCAGTTTACATTTTTTTTCCTACCATGAAAGTTTCGGCCTCCAGTTCTGTGAAAAATCCGAAAATTGTTGCTTACAAGCTAAACACGAAGACAAATACCGCACTAAAGACGCGGTTGGAACAATAATCAAAAACTGGGAACATGGCAAGCTCAAAACAATGCTTAAAGCTGGAACATTCACAACAATGAATGAAGCCATTAGTGGCTGATAGAGCAAGCTCCATTACTGTGGACTGCAGTGCGTGGGTATTATAAAAGAAACAATTATAATACCAATTACAAAATCAATTAGAATTGTAGCATTGGAAACTATAGAGGAAATCAATGTTCAAATAGATGTAGTACCTTAAAAACTAGCAAAATGACACCTCAAACAATAAAATACGGTATGCTGTACGCACGCCGGAAATAGAGCAGGAACCCAAAACCTGGAAAACAAACAGTAGCTGATATAGGCACGTTGCCTGTGTTTGGCTGTACGATTTTGATGAGAAAAATATAGAAAGTGATTTTATTTAATAATATCCGATAGCATTGACAAAACATAAAAATTAGAACATAATAATAAAATTATTATAATAATACATTAATATACCATGATTAGCGCAGAAAAAAGGATTACGTTATGTTAAATGTTGGAACACAATGTTATTATATTGCACAAAATCATAAACACCAATGATTAATGACAATGGTTGTGACCTCAACCTAAAATTAATTAAGTGTATTATATCTAAGAGTACCTAGCCATACCACTATTATCCAATACAACAAAAACTATATAAACGTTTTCGATTCTTATATTTTATCGCTATCAAAAAGCACAACATTATTTTGTTACAATTTCATATATATTCTTTATAGTAAGTGGAAATTTTGTTTAATAATAAAATCCGGTTCTTAAATAAGCATGACTTATACGTTCAGCCCGGGTAAAGATGAAAAATTAAATTATTTGTCAAGCTGTTGGCATTTAGAAAGTTCCAAATGATTTTGGCGTTTGTCGGCTAGATCAAAATTGTCTTCCTCTATTATTTCAGAAGCAGCACGTTTTCTAGAAAGGTGCTCGTCGATAGAGCTATCCATATAGTCATCCTTATCGTTCATGGTCTACTCTGTCTCTCAGTAATTGACGCAATAAGAAACACAAACAACAACAATTTTTACTCGCAAATCAGATCACTTCATACGAAACTAGCCCAAAAAATTTGTGAGTCTCTGGTTATGTAGCATAGCAGACAACGAGCTGGCCGACCAAACAACAAAATCGAGATGCAATACGAGTATGCCCCTTATTTACACCCCAATCATTAATTTATCAAACATAAACAGAAACTTAAAACTAGAATTACTAACAAGAAATAAACTAAATATAGAACACTGCAATCAATGGTATAAAAACATTAAAAAAGACTCAAGCATCGACAATTATTGCAGATCCTTTCATCCCAAATCGGGCAGACTCGACCAAATTATGCCACACAAAACTTACACACGCGCACTACTTTAATCAAAACCAAACCATACCCCACCTATTAATTTCATGCCCATGACTCCTCCCTACTAAACTATCTATCTTCAAAAATACAATCTCATTAAATCTCCTTAACGAACTAAATCCTGATAATTTAGAAAAAATCTTAATTTTCTTAAAAACTTCAAACTTATACCACAAAACCTAAAAATACCCAAAATGCACATAATTAAAATTGACCAACTAAGTAGTCTAAATACAACGAACAATTTGTAACTCAACTAATAGACTTAATATCATTTACCTTAAAAGCTGAAAGCTTTGCTGCCAGCACTTTACCAACTAAGTTAGTCTAGTTTTGTAAACTTCTCTATCTTTAATAAAAAAGAAATTAGTAGATAATGTGCTAGAAACGCCTATATTTTGACCCAATCCCTTGAGACCTCTGGTCGAGTGGGGCTATTATTAGAATTAGGAATTCTCGTTGCAGGATGTTGATAGCCATAGGTTGGGAGGGCAAATCAAGCCTCGAAACATCTGAGGTCTTGAAAGTTTAGAGGCAGGATCCGCTGGAAGAAAATTGTTCTATCCTGAGCAGCAATGCTAGTCTTCTGTTTGAAGGAAAAGCGAGAGAGTTATACTGGAGATATCACAAAAATAACCGGGAATTGTGATGGGATTATCTTTGTACTGCTCTTAGAAGGCATTTCAGAGAGGGTCGTACGGACTTAGATATCCAAGAAGACATTCGGGATAGGAAGCAGCGGGAATGAGAAGGGTTTGATAGTTTCTATATATGCCCCTAACCGAAACGCAAGTGGTAGAAATATAAAAAAGGAATTTAATGCGGAGGATAAGACATGAAATTCGAAACATCCCGAAAATTCCAGGTATATCAGAAGGTAATGCCATTCCGCAAGCAAGTTTCCGAGTTGGTTGACTATATGATGGATGCTGAGGAGCAGTGGTGCTCATATGCTGGAATTGTTGCAAGGAAGGCCATCGACATAAGCAATGTCGGATGAATCGCAAAATCTATTGTTTTGGATGTGGTGCTCTTAATAATTTTCAACCTACTTGTCCTCATTGTCAAAATGAGGGAAAAGCGAATACTTGCAGCGGTCGACAGACAGGTGTTCAGAAGGACAAGCCGACAAACGGGGAGCTGAACTGCAGGGCGTACCCTGTTCAAACATTTGAGGAACCAGCTAAATCATCTCCACCTGACCAGATCAAGGAAAATTGGCCAAATCTGGTGGCTTAACAAGTCGTATTTCCAAGGCCATACTTGAAAGAAATAAAAACATCTAGAAACACTATTAGGATAAGGTCTTATTGGAAACTATAAATACTATAAGATTCAAGAATAATGATAATCGTCCGTATGCCGAAGTCATGCTCCTAGATAGATTAGTGGTGGTATTGTTAGATACGGGTGCCGCCATTAATGTTATTGGTGGGAAGTTGGCAGAACAACTTATACGTAGTAAGATGGCCAAAAGCAAGAAGTTGTCAGAAGACTTCAAACGGCTGTAAAGTATTGGAAAGTGAGCAAGGATCTCGGATGTGAGATGGTTTCGGATTCATATAGCCTGACTGGCGCTTAACAATGCAGTCTCAGTAAAGTTATTGGGACATTTCCTTCATTTGCCTGTTCGGGGCTGGGAAAAAACACTCTTATTTCTCAAGAAATCGACGTTGGCGGTGCTAAGCCAAAAAACTGGTCGTAAAACTTCTTTATAAAGAAATCGACCGAATGTTGGAAATGGGGGTGATTGAGGAGTATCAGAGTGCGTGGTCTTCGCCGGTTGTTCTGGTACAAGAGCCCGGAAAAGTACGTCTAAGTAAGGATGATTATCCTTTGCCCCAAATCAATGGGATTTTATCGCGCCTTCCAAAGGCAATGTATATTTCCAGTCTGGATCTGAAAGATGCCTATCGGCAGATCCCTTTGAAGCCAAGTTCTCGGGATAAAAAAGCTTTTACGATTCTGGGAAAACCGTTGCATCGCAAACGATGACTCGTTTATTGGATAAAGTTATACCGCCTGATCTCAGGAAAGAAGGTTTTGTTTATCTAGACGATCTCTTGGTCGTCTCAGATACATTTGAAGCCCATATAAAAGTTCTAAGTGCGGTGGCCAAACAAATAAAAGTAGCTAGAAACACACTAAACGTGGAGAAAAGTAAATTCTGCATGCGATCGGTAGAATATCTCGGGCGTATGGTAGGTGAAGACGTTAGTCGTACTAATCCAGAGAAAATATCAGCCATGGCAGACTTTCCACTTCCTAAGAATATGAGATAACTTCGCGGTACCGCAAGTTCTTTAGTAATTTTTGCGTCAATGGCCTCGGTCTCGAAGCGGTAATATTGGAATATTCATAGTACTAGACCATTACTCCAAGTTTGTTTTGAAGGCGGTTAAGAAGTTCACGGCAGAGGTGGTAATCAAATATCTGCAGAAAGCTCTGTTTCACACTTTTACGATTGTGTCCGACAACGGATCGCAGTTCAGGGCTGAGATGTTTCTGAAATAGCTGAGGGAATATTCTATTTTCCACACCTTGACCGCGGCTTATTCGCCCTAGTCAAACGCATCAGAGAGGATTAATCGATCGGTCATTGCGGCGAATAGGGTTTATGTTTGACCTGGTCATAAAAAGTGGGACAAAGCTCAGCAGTATTTTCTGCGATCTCCGTACAGTAGTCCATTCCGCGCTTGGCGCTAGTCCTTATTATATGGCATTTTGGCCAAAACTTCGTTTCATCAGGATCGTCGTACAAGCTGTTTAGGACTTTAGAAATTCTAGAGGATAGATCATTGGTGTTTTCAAATAAAGACTCCGTTGAGATAGTCCGGAATAAAGCTCGTGAGGTGTTAAAGAATCAGAAAATCGAGCGGCAGTATAACGTTCGAGAGAAGTAACCTATAATGAAAGGCAGGAAGTGTTTATTAAGTATTTCAAGCAAAGTAAATTCTTAGAGGGAGGCTTTGTAACCCTTGTATCTGCAGGAACAAGAGATTTGGTAAAGGTGCGCCATCTAGGAGTCTATGATAGAACTAGGAAGGGGCATTGAAAGAAAAGGAAGGGAGTAACAGGGTGAAATGTCAACCTCGTTATGGGGCATTGTCCCTCCCCTCCGGGGTCTCCACAGGGGTTAGCGCCAAGAGTCAAGCGACAATAGCGTTATTTTCATTTTTACATTTCGCCCGCTAGGCTTGGTGCTTATACCTGAATTTCATCACCGGAAGTGAATTATTCGGCCTACAATTTAGGAAAAACGGTGGAATCTGATGTCTACGGCGCAGACCAGCAGGAGCTGCAATCGGAAGATATACATTTTATTGGCGTAGAAAAACACATAAAAGCTAAATGGACCCGCTTGAGTTCCACATAAGGGGCAACCGCCAAACAATTAGGTTTGAGCGCCTAGTTGTCTCGCGACCGCGCTCTAAAGAGTTTAATCGGCGACCGAAAAGTGTGAGAAAGAAAAAAGGCCAGTTTTCCGCCAAAAAAAGCATCCAACGCGTGGACCGAATTCGAGAGTGCAGTTTCCCCGGGAAAATCATCCAATATCAAAGGCCCCGTAAAGCAAGTGCGAAAAAAGAGAGGCAATTAATCGCGTCGAGAAATGCGGTTCGGTGGAAGAAGAGTTAAGTTTTTAAGTTAGATAGTTTTTTTTAGTGAAGAGATTTTTGTCAGATTTGTGGGCCAAAGCCAATTCCAACAAAAAAAAGAGGTACAAAAAAATGGAATAGACAATGGCAGGAGAACGTATTCTAGGGGGTGTTGTGTCCTAATCCTAAGCTCTCTCAGAAATGAAAGGTTAAGGTTTTACATTTCAAATGAAATAGCGCTTTATCTTGATTTTTTTAAGATTTAGATTTTTAGCCACGATTTTTCAAAAAAAAGGCTTTCAACGATAGAAATATGATAATGTTGGTGAGTGAAGAAAACACACAATTAAGTAAAACCATAATTTGGGGGATGTCTGTGTCATGTAAAATAACGTAAAATATAAAAAGAAATGGACGGAAAAATCGTGAAAATGCTTCAAAAGGTAACCAGTGCCCAAATTAAAGTTAAGTTAAGGGGAAAAAAACCGTCTTATGAAAAAAAAACTGGATCGAAACTCATATTACTCGAGTTCGTTTGCTTGTTCGTTTACTTGTTCGATGCAATTGTAATTTAATTAAAAATGACTCAAAGGTTTCAAGCCCCTATTTTTTATTACCACTGTGAGCAAAAATAATTTTTAACAATCTTAAATTCATATAGAAATATTTATTTATTTAAATAAATTATTGTAAGGCTACTAAAAATAACTATTTTATATTTATTTTTTATATGAATATTATTTTATATATTTAACATATTCTATTGGGAATTGATTGAGATGCATTGTTTGCGTTGTTCCCACAGAAAATTAAATTTTAAATCGAAAAGTATAAGAGTTAAACTTTATAGTTTTATATTAATTGCCCGTATTTGTATAATTTGTATTGATTTATTTTATTGTATTCCTATGGTATTATTTTATTTATTTATATTTAATTTTATATGTTTTTAGTGGTTATGTCAGGGTTTAAAATTTATTACATTTAGCTGTTAAATAAATGTTTATAATTTGCTAGAAAACGGTATATTTTGACCCAAGCTGGCATGACTCCTTGATACCTCTGGACGAATGGGACTATTATTAGAATTAGGAATTCTCATTGCAGGATGTTGATAGCCATAGGTTTGGAGGGCAAATCAAGCCTTTAAACATCTGAGGTCTAGAAAGTTCAGAGGCAGGATCCGAGGCAAAGAAGCTTTCTATCTATGCCTTTCTAAACCCTTTGTGATTCTATATGGATGAGTGGTGATCGTCACACCGAAATCAGCTTGTCCTTTGCACTTATGAAGATGATGGGTATAGGCACCCTGGGAGGCGTGTCTAGAACATTACTGGCGAGCGAGAGTCGGAACTGTTGATATCAATTGCTTGCTGCACCGTACCCATTATAACATCTCGCCGGATATTTACGTTTTTCAAATCCCAACCATTATTGTTATAAGGGAAAACTCCCAATAACCATTAGGTACCTAGCAATAGGAACCACAAAAATGCACACAATCAATTTCAGCCAAAATATATTCGCAACTTTAAAAAATGTCGCAACAAGAAAAGAACTAGTATTTTTAGTAGACACTGGTGCGGACATATCGATACTCAAAGAAAATTCAGATGTTTTTCCTGACATTCAATCCGACTATGTAATAAACATAGAAGGAATGAAATGTCCATTTCAAGGAATACAAATGTCCATTGAGGTACATGTAGTACATTCTCGTAGACGGCTAATGTCGAAATTTCAGACGAATCGGACTCGTAGTTTTGTTTTGACTGCGTATGGAAACGAACGTTTCGGTTTTTGATGAGCCACTATCTCGTATTGACAGACCGCCGATTGAAGATACGCGAGATAGCTGAGATAGTGGGTCATATCCTGCTTAAAATTTTGGGCATGAGAAAGCTGTCGGGGCGATGGGTGCCGCGTTTGCTGATTTTGGACAACAAACGTAACCGTGAAACCAATTCAGAGCAGTGTTTGCCGCTGTTTGAGCGTAATCCGAAGGAGTTTCTGGGTCGCTTCGTGACCGCCGACTAAACATGGATCCACTTGTACACATTAGAGACCAAGGAACAGTCGAAACAGTGGACTTCACCCGGCAAACCAGCTCCGAAGAAGGCGAAGACTGTCCCATCGGCCGGAAAGAAAATGGTCACCGTTTTTTGGGATTCACAAGTTGTGATCTACATCGATAACCTGGAGAAGGGCAAAACTGTTATAGGGCTGAACTATGCCGAATTATTGGACCGATTCACCGCCGAATTGCAGAAAATACGGACCCATTTGGCGAAGAAAAAAGTGCTCTTCCATTATAACTAATAATTATGAATAATAATAATATTAGTTCCGAAAAAGTCCATTCCGAACTCAGATAAAAAGAAGTGGCGATTACTAATTGATTAACGTCAGATCAATAACAAATTATTGTCTGATAAGTTTCCACTACCAAAAATTGATGACATTTTAGACCAACTAGGTAGACCAACAGATCGACTTTATGTCAGGTTTTCAACAAATCAAACGTACTTAAATAGCGCCAAACACTTTCAAGAGAGTGTTGACTATAGCATTCTGTGGACTAGATCCTTCTCAAGCATTCCTCGACATGGGAGATCTAATAGTCATCGGTTGTTCCGAAAAACATATGCTTAATAGTTTAACAGATGTTTTTGAGAAATGTAGGAAATACAACATCAAGTTTCATCCTGAATAATGCTCATTTTTCAAGCATGAAGTCATTTTCTAGGACATACTTGCTAAAGGAACTTGATAAAGGAATCTTGCCCGACGACATAAAATACGACTTCATAAAAATTGATTCAGTTTTACACGATGCTGACAGCGCTGAAAGATTTGTTGCATTATGCAATTATTACAGACATTTTATTAAAAACTTTTCCGACTATTCTCGTCACATAACTAAATCATGCAAAAAACAAGAAGGGAAGTACTCGTCTAGTGATGCTGATCAAGAATATTAATACTTTATGGGGTCGGAAACGTCTCCTTCACTGCGTTGCAAAATTCTGACTGAAAGTATTATACCCTCTGCAAGGGTATAAAAATGTAAAATTAGCATGGAAAGCTGACTGCCAGCATGCGTTCGAACATCTTAAATTCGCTTTAATAGCACAGAAGTAGTTACAATACCTAGATTTCATTTTTGCACATTTTGGATAATAACAGATGTTCAAAACAAAAATGGACTCCAACTCCCAATTGCATACTCATCAAGATCGTTTACAAAGGGTGAAAGTAACAAAAGTAAAACAGAACACAAACTTACAGCAATTGATTGGGCAATGACACACGTAAGACCATATATTTATGAAAGTGTCTATCACTATCAAAACAGATCACAAACCACTTACGTACATATTTTCAATATATTTTCTATGATAAATCCGAGTTCCAAACTCACGCGAATAAGGGTTGAATTAAAGAGTACAACTGTAGAGTATCTAAAGGCTAAAGACTATTACGTAGCAGATTCGTTATCAAGGATAACCATCGAGAGCTATAAGACATTTCTAGAAATACAAAAAAACTTAACTACAAGATATCAAAGTGGACAGTAATACAGTAGCCTAGGCAATCTATAGAAAAAGCTTTAAAGCCCAATGACGAAGTACGTAAAGTAGTGACCTTGCACATTAATAATATGACCTGTTTCTTCAAACATGGAAACAAATTAATGCAAGATAAAATTTTAGCGATTTATTTACCAATGGAATTTTGGTTTAGGTGAGTTCTTTTAAAGGCTTGGAATGCAAGCCGGTATGCATAAAATCAGCCCCCTAGAGTGGCACAGTGGAAAAACTTTTAGAACAAGTTTCAATAGTGACCGTACTATATATTGATAACAAAGAAGCTATACTGTCTACATTTCACAACAATCCAGTACAAGGAGGTCAAACTGGCATTACTTAAACCTTGGCCAAGGTCAAAAGATATTATTATTGGAAAAGTTTGACCCGATGCATTACTAAGTACATAACAAAGTTTCAAAAATGACAAAAATCAAGAGTGACAACTCCCATGACAACTCCACATACCAATAAATGTTTTTCACAGTGATAGTAAAAACAATTGGTCCACTACCAAAAACAGATATTGGTAACACACACACAAATCAAACTTATATGTGACTTAAAAAAATATTTAATTGCCATTCCCATTTCCAAAAGTTATTTTCGAATCATTTTTAATAAGGTACGGACCAATAAAGACGTTAATTTCGGACATGAAAACCGAATATAAGAATTCAATTATACACGAGTTGTGCAGATACCTAAAAATTAAAAATATAACATAAAAGCGCACCACCATCAGACAGTTGGAACAGTAGAAAGAAGTCACTGAACATTTAACGAATACATACGCTCATACATGTCTATTGATAAAAATGATTGGAATTTCGTATGCTGCTTCAATACCAAACCATCAATGGAACATGATTATTGTACAAGTTATCTTGTAGTCGGTTGCTCGGTGGTAAAGCTGCTCCAGATCCGGCCGATGATGAGGTGGCACCAGTAGGGTGCTTGATGAGTAGTAGCGGTTCAAGATAGCTGAGAATTGGCGGCAGGGCTGCTGGTCACAGGTGGCCGCTGATGGTGACTGCCCCCCTATACCCCTGGCCATAAGCTCATTAGGCGAATGCAAATAATAAAAGTTTATGGAACTAAGTGCTCTTTATTCAAATGATTATAAAACAGACCTGAGGAACTTAGCAAAATGAGCATAACTCACCATACCGGGAACCGATGGGATCCAGGCACGGACCCAAAGGTAGGTATGCTGAGTCAGCTTCTAGAAAGACTAGGGTTATCCAAGAATCACCCAAGATTTGGCATGCGCGACGGCTCTGTCAGCATGTCAGCATAAAACCTCTCCTCTACAGCGGCGACTCTTTGCCAGACGCTACTAATACAAAAGTATATTCATAAGCTTTGACCGACAGCGATCCGGATGTCCGTTGATCCAGCCGACTTTACTTCGTTTTTGAGGGTTTCGATCGTTTCCAGGTTTTGGCTGTGCATCCTCTGAAGCATAATACTAAGCACGTGGTTATGCCCGATAATGTTTAGCAGGGGGGAGGCCGCCACGCCCGCAGTCTTTCTTATGCTTTACAAAGTGAGTCCAGCTCGCTCCACCTCTAAAACCTTTTTTATCTTGCAGAGCATTTAATTTTCATTGGGCTCAGTTAGTATAAAAGTGCACTTTTGCGCACTTTCTATAAAATTTGGATTTTAAGACCCCTAATACTGTATATTTCCCGCATTTTTGTCTAGTAAGTTTCACTTCCAACGTTAGCTTAAAAAAAAAACAATACGTAACCTTCTTTGTTATTAAATATTAATTATTTTAAAAATATTTTATAACATTTCACTTAACGTAGATATAAAGGACTTCAGTATTTTTTAAGAATTAAAATGGTAATTAAAAGTAAAATTGCGATTTGTCCAAAAAAATGGAGGAAAAATACCAATATATATTTTTTTACCAATGGAATTATTGGTTTAGGTCAGTTCTTTCAAAGTCTTGGAATGCAAGACGGTATGCATAAAATCAGCCCCCTAAAAGTGGCACCGTGGAAAAAATTCTTTGAACAAGTTTCAATAGATGATTTTAAAAAAGTGGGCAACAAAACCCTGTAATCATTGTGAGTAGCGCTTCTTAATCCGGTGACCGTAATATATATTGATAAAGAAAAAGAAGCTATACTGTCTACATTTCACAACGATCCAGTACAAAGAGGTCACACTGCCATAACTTAAACTTTGGCCAAGGTCAAAAGAAATTATTATTTTTTATTATTATTGTCCCAAAAGTTATTTTCGAATCATTTTTAATAAGGTACGCACCAATAAAGACGTTAATTTCGGACATGAAAACCGAATATAAGAATTCAATTATACACGAGTTGTGCAGATACCTAAAAATTAAAAATATAACATCTTAAGCACACCACCACCAGACAGTTGGAACAGTAGAAAGAAGTCACTAACCATTTAACAAATAGATACGCTCATACATATCTATTGATAAAAATGATTGGGATTTCGTATACTGCTTCAATAACAAACCATCAATGGAACATGATAACTTTACATATGAGTTAGTTTTTGGGAAAACATAGAATTCGCCAATACAAGTTAATAATATAAAAATATAAGAAGAACATAAAAAGGTTATAAGAAGAACAAATATAGATTAGAAATACCACATAAAAGAGCTTAAATTATGATAGAGGTAAATAGGAAGTAAAACCCAGAATTTTATGACGTTTCGGATAATTACATAGATATATTTATAGGAGTTTTATTATTAAAAATGAAACAAGACATAAGCTAGATTCAAAATATACTGGACCATAGATCTCAGGATCCCAATTCTGTAGATGCAAAAAACTAAATTGCTCAATATCTGTTGCTTATCAGAATGTTCGTAGTCTATTGCGGAAACTAAAAAGAGTTTACTCTAACAGCACCTCGTGGACTTTGACATTATTGCTATAACTGAAATCTGGCTCAACACAACTGTTTATGATCAAGAAATATTCGTTAACAAGTTTGTCATTTACCCCCTGGTCTGATCCTGCTATTTATCTTCATCACCTTTCAGCTATTTCTGTTGGTGACGCCGATCAACTTATTGTCCTGGGTGATTTTAACTTACCTCATCTTTCATGGCTTTCTTATTCAGACTCTAATATTATATTTCCTGAAAATCAACATGAATTTATAGATCCTGTGTCCACACCGGAAGATTCGTACCATCCTGCTCTATATCTAAGCGTTCATATAAATTTTGAAACTACGAATCAATCTGCCTCACAACGCTTTAAGTTTTTTAGGAAAACTGACTATACGGGATTAAATTCACACTTTGACCGCCTAAACTGGTCTACCTTATACTCATTCACTGACCTTGATAGTGCAGTTCTTTGGTTTAATGAATCGGTTTGCTCTGCCTTAGATACCTTTGTCCCCGAAGTTACCGTTTGAAACTCATTAAAGCCTCCTTGGTTCTCCAGGCATTTGTCCTTCATTAAAAACACAAAATCGCGTCTTTTTAAAAGATATAAAAAATCCGGGTCCCCCACAGGTTTTTCCCAAACTGTTATTGCCCGATCTAATTTCGTAATATCCAATAATCAATGTTATGCTGAGTATAAAAAATTCACTTCCTTTGTAAATTCTAAAAGAAAATCTAATGTATTTCCGCCATGTCTCCATTTGGGTAATCTTTCAGAATCTTCCGATATTAACATTACTCTTCTCTCTCCTATAACTCATTGACTAGTTATCCATACGCTTTGCCCTCCATTAATAATATCCACATCCCACCTTTTAAAATCAGTGACGTTGTAAATGGCATGTTGACTATTGACGAGTCTTTCTCTGCAGGTCCGGATAAAATTCCGAGTTGCATAATCAAACAGTGTGCTGCATCTCTTTGCGTCTCAATCACTTTTCTAATTATCCTGTCATTGAAACTGTCATTCTCTTCAAGTGGTTGGAAGACATCTTTTTTAATCCGTCTTCATAAGAAAGGTTCTAAAACTGATGTCGGTAACTTCCGAGGTATTGCCAAGCTGTCTTCGATCCCGAAGTTTTTCGAACGTCTAGTAACCTGTCAGATTCAGCATATGTGTAGTTCAATTATTTCAACCTCCCAACACGGATTTGTTAAGAAACGTTCTACTTCTACGAATCTTCTCCAACTTTCGCGTCTACCAATTGTGAGATCTAATTTTTCTCTTCATGAACCATTCCGAGCTTTATGTACTAATTATAATTTAGCCTATCAATGTATATCTTTTGAGTCTTCTATTGATTCTATATCTTCTTAAATTTACTGTTACCTCGAATGACTAAATGTATAAATGTATTAACAGTTAAGTTGTTAGGTTAGCTATCCATAGTTATCTATAAGCCAAATAAATAAAAATAAAAAATATACTAAGAAAATATCTTCATATAATTACGTTATTTTTTCAAAACACTGCACTCGGAGTTATGCATTGTAGAACTTGCCCACAAAATATATACACAAATTCAGGACCTAAACAGTACCTTTAGTTCCTGGTAATATGATCACCGTTGAGGGCACTGGGACTGGGCAGTGATGAGTCTGCATCATTTGGCATGCGCGACGGTTCTGTCAGCATGTCAGCATAAAACCTCTCCTCTACAGCGGCGACTCTTTGCCAGACGCTACTAATACATAAGTATATTCATAAGCTTTGACCACTGCTCAATAAAGAAAGCTGAAATATTCAGACTTGGCATGCAGATTCCTACGCAGTGCAAGTTTGTTTCAGGGGGGTGCCACGCGTACTTTAACGGAAATGTATTTGTCTCATCAAAACCCATCGACTGTCCTACAAAATTTAACCAAGCCCACCCTAAGACCTACAAACGGTTTAAACGCTTAAATCTGTCTGCCGACCACATATTATATACTTAATAGCGGCGCCATACAATATAGCTTTGCTGCCTATATATCTATATTTCGATTTTGCTTCCTTAAGCTAAGTAACGGGTATTTAATAGTAGAGGTACTCGACTTTTCTTGTTTTTACTGCCATCACTCCAAGTAATGTGCGCAGCTAGCTTGCCGTAAATAATAATATCGCACTCTTTTTTAAGTTGTACACACGCAAATTCGATATAAAACTGAAATGACCACAGGCAAATTGCGAAATAAACAGAACTCGGATAAAAAATTATAGCGTGAGTCAAAAGGTTAACGGCAATAGTACCACGTCCTCATTTTTCCCAATAACTTTGTTTTTGTAAAATGTGTTCTATGGTATATATGTCTTTCAGAAGTGTCCCAGAAGATACTTCTTCGCGATCACAACCCTTTGTGTTTCTGTACAAAGTGTTTTGTCGCATTTTATTTTGTCCAAAAGTGACTTAGAATCGTCTATCTATATTCCAGAAGTGACTTTGTAAAATGTGTAAAAAATAACTGTAATTTACCCTCTCTATGAACCTTCTGAACTTCTGGTAGACTTTTTCAGTACTCTTTCTGTAACTCTCTGTCTCCCTCTCTCGCTTGATTTACATTTTATTTGTACGTGCTTAAAGTTGTTAGTGTCGCACAAGCCACGCTGAGTCGATAGAAAATTTTTTCTCTCGTGCTCTCTTACGTTTGATAAATTTTCGCCATCTCGCGCTTTTTTTTGTGTTTTGTGCCTTTGTGATTTTTGAATTTGCTCCCAGTGCAAAATTTACTTTGATGTATTTTGCCTATTTTATTTCATTTCATTTTCTTTTTGCTTTTTTATAAGGGTTCTTGTCTGTTCTAGAAAAATTTTACACTTGCGTCTTCAACTAAAGACCCTTTTATTCTTTGCTAGCTCTGCGACTCGATGATGCACGTCAAGTGTGCAGGAGTTACTGGCAAAGTTCAAGATTTTATTGATCTTAACTCTGGTCTTATGTGGTCATGTGGGTCCTGTAAGGAAATTGTGGTTGAGATGAAAGGTTTTATGCAGACTGGAGACAACCTATTGAATATCTCAGGTGCTTTTAAGCAACTCAATGAGGGGCTCAATTCCGTCTGTGCCCAGTTTAATAATAAAAAATTATTAACCGAGTCACCTAAACGCAAAAAAGCCAGCTTAACCGCCGTTAATACGACTATGGAATCCAACCCAAATCCGAACTTGGTAGCAGCAGTTCCTGTTGACACAGGGGGTAAACAAACCAACTGTGCGTATGGATACAGCTAGCTCGAGTGAAGTCCGAAATGAAATCGATGCAGACCTTACCTATAGGTACAGTAGGCACCGTTCCTGGATCTCAGAATAGTGAGGTTCAGACTGCTGCCGGGGGGCGTAAGAAACTTTCAGTTGTTCCACAAAGGAAGCAATTATTTCTTTCTAGATTCACCCTAGATACCACATCTGAGGATGTTTTGGAATTAATACTTTTAAAAACTAAAAAGATTATTTTTGGCGTATCCAAGTTTTAGGGGACTAAATACGAAGCAAGCCAAGCTTTATGCTGACTCCTCCTCCGAGCCTAACATCTGAAAGAATTCTCATTCATATCCCGAATGAAATTTAATTTCTAAGTGTGAAAGTTTCCTTTCAATCTTTATCTGTTTTTGTTACGGGCTCTTCTATTCCACCTGGCTCTGATCTAGTAAATTATGAGCACCATCTGTCTGCAATAAAATTTGTTCTATCCCTTCTTTCTAACAGAGACCCTATGATTGTTTTGGGTGACTTTAATCTACCTAGTATTTCTTGGTCTCCTCCTACTGATTTATTTGTCGCTATGCCTTTATCCGCTCATAATTTTGTGGATGGCCTTTTAGGATTATCGTTACAGCAAGTAAGCTTTATAAAAAATTCCTTAAGTAGACAATTAGATCTTGTGTTTGCTTCTCATTTTAATTGGACAGACTTGTACAATTGTACATACAGTGAAAGTGCCACTGAACTATTTTATACGAGTATAGTGTTAAATACATTTTTTAATGAATGCATACCTGATAAGTTTCTTTCAAACCAAAAGAGGCCTCCTTGGTTTACTAATGCGCTTCAAAGACTTAAAAACCCCAAATCTAACATTTATAAAAAGTAAAAAAAAAACCGGGTAGGCCAGCTGATTTTTCGAAATATGTGGTGGCTTGAGCGGATTTTAATGCTCTCAACAGTCATTGCCATTCTATGTATCTAAATCGATGTAAATTTTAATTTTCAAACGATCCGAAACAGTTTTACAGTTTTGTTAAGGCCCAGCGTAAGTCTAAACTCAATGGAGGCATCGACGGATTCTGAAATTGCTGATTTCTTTACTGAGTTTTTCCAAATTACTTATAGTTTATAGTATACTATTAACTACCCTTATCCCTTAATAGGGCAAATTGTATTTTTATACCCTTGCAGGGGGTATTATGATTTCAATCAGAAGTTTGCAACGCAGTTGCATCAGCGTCACAAGACGAGTCGATCTAGCCATGTCCGTCTTTCCGCCCGTCTGTCCGTCGTCCGTCCGTCTGACCGTCCGTTTCTACGCAAACTAGTCTCTCAGTTTTTAAGCTATAGGGGTAAAAAATTGGACCACTATATCTTATAGCTCTATGGGGAACTATCGGGGAAAAAAATTTTAAAAAATTATATCTTCGGAGTTTTTAAGATATAACGTTCTAAGCTTGGAAATAACATTTTTTAATTAGCTCTAAATTACCAATTAAATTTTATCAAAATCGTAGGACTTTATCATATAGCTGTTATAGGAAAGATCGGAAAATTGGTGGGAAAATAGTATGAAAAAAATTATAGCTTTGGGGCTTTTTGACATATTATATATAATTTTTGGAATTTAATTGGGAATATAATTCCCAATAAAAGTCGGACCACTCTAACATACAGATGTCAAAAAATTGTCTTAAAAATGAATGAAATCATTTTTTTTTAATTTCACTGAAGTTAGCAAAAATTCTAAAAAGTTTCACATGGTGTTACTAAAGTTGATTATTTCCTTTAACTGCAAGGGTATACAAACTTCGGGTTGCCGAATTAAACTTCCTTCCTTGTTTCCCCTGTAATCACCGAAAGTAATCTCTTAAGATATTTAGCAACAATAACGCCAACTTATTCTCTCGGTCCATATGACTTCCTTCATGTGTTTAAGTTTTTTCTTAAACTTTTTAATTTGTCTATTTCATCATCAGTTTTTTCTTCTTTCTGGAGGGACTCTTTTATTATTCCACTCTATAAAATGGGTACAAAGGCGGATGCCCAAAATTATAGAGGTATTTCTAAATTGTCGGCAAATAATTAAGCATTTAAAAGCATTATTACTTCTCATTTGCAACATTTTTGTTCCTCGCTTATATCACCGTGTCAGCATGGTTTTGTTAAGTGAAAATCGAACACCACCAACCTTCTTGAGTTGATTATTGTAATAAAAGGATTTAAGAAAAAAATGCAAACTGACATTGTATATACAGATTTTAGTAAGGCCTTTGACTCCGTTAACCACTCACTTCTTTTATTTAAATTAGATCAGCTTGGGTTTCCTGGTAATATATTATCTTGGATTTCATGTTACTTGAATGGTAGGACTCAGAGGGTTATATTCAAGAATCCTGTTTGATCTACGTGACATCTGGAGTGTCTCAGGGTAGTCATTTGGGCCCTTTGCTGTTTACTTTGTCTATTAACAATCTTCCCTCAATCATAACACATTCTCGTGTACTAATGTTTGCTGATGATGTTAACCTTTGTTTATCATATAATGATATAGCGTCGGGACTTAACTTACAGTCGGATATTGATTGTTTTCATGGATAGTGTGAGTACAACCTTTTAAATTTGAACCTTATGACTTTTTATAGGGATACTCCTACGTTTATCAGTTACTTTCTTAAAAATACGCCACTTGACCGTATATATTCAGTTAAAGATTTAGGTGTTCTTCTTGACCCTAAACTTAAATTTGACTGCCACATTATGTCCACTGCTAACAAAGCCATGAGTGTTCTTGGGTTTATAAAGCGTTGGTCAAAAGAATTTGATGACCCTTATACGACCAAATTATTATTTACCTCCCTTGTCCGTCCTATTTTGTAATATTGTTCGTCGGTTTGGGGTCCGCTATGTCTTATAAAGAACCTTCCCTTAGTCATAACTCTTTCTCGTGCACTGATGTATTCAAATGGTGTTAAAATATGCCGGCAGTCTCAGAATACTTCTTACCAGTCCAAATTAAAATCCGGTTTAAATATTTTTACACATGGTTTTCTTAAAATTTACTGGATTTAAATGACTCGAAGTGTAAGGAAATGCATTTTGCTTTCATGTTAATCCTCAATATGCGACACACACGCTGAGTGAGGGCTCATGGGATAAAAAATTTTCTATTTAACAATCTTGGCGTCTGGGATCCATCCAATGAGCGACAAAGAGAATAAGAGCAAGAACACGGGCACGACAGTAAGGAGTATAGAAATCTTGATCTGCTTTAAAGAGCCAAGAGGCTGGCCATATCTTAGAAATGCGACGTGGTATTAAGATTAAACACGACGAATACTAAGAACCTCCATTCACGAGTCTGTGAGGCAGCAGTTGACCTGACAGGGTATACCTATCGCTCCAAGAACTTTTCCGCGGATGCAAGAAAGTTTGAGATCGGATATTCAATAATAATCAGCTAGCAGGGATGAATCTAAAGGCGACGGCAAGAACCAATCCACCAATCCTTGTGCGTACTGGTTTTAACGGCATAAATTGAACTCCGAGGCTTATTAAAATCTGGGGCATTAGTTTGCAGTGCAAGGGTTGCAGGGTATGTGAGGCAAAATGCCAATTCCTTTCATGCAAAATATCCATTCCAGTTTATTACCCAGAAGGTTTGACCTACATGACTTTTACGTCCTCCTCTCGAACAGGAGCCGTATTAAGGTGTCGATTCAAGGCGAGGATTTGCCTGGCAAGCAAATATTCGACCTCCGGCAGATAAATAGAGCCAAAAGAAAAAGAGTTGGATATGGACCAGATAAAAAGCATGGCCCAGGATGGACAAGCGGTATACAAGTGGAAACAGAAGAGACAGAGGAAACCAAAATCCTTTTTTCAAACGACATAAGTGTGTTCGTAAAAAAAATCAGATTTTCTGGATGTGTACCTCATCCCCCTTTCGCACTCCTTTTACAAGGTGAGTTCCAAAGTAAACAGGACTTTTTTATTCTAATCTACGTAACGTCTGGTGTACCACAAAAAAAGTAATCTTGGTCCGCTCCTGTTTACAATATTTATAAATGATTTTCCTGTAGTCTTAACGAAGTCACATGTACTTGTACGCAGATGACGTTAAGTTGTGTCTACAATATAATGATCGTGCACAAAGTTTAGCTCTACAATCTGATATTAATGCATTTCAAACATGGTGCACAGATAATAAATTAAATTTAAGTGGTTCTAAGCGTAAACTTATGACCTTTTTTCGTGACAGCTCTCACTATTTAACTTATACTTTGAGTGGTTGTGAGTTAAAATAACGTATCCTGATGACCTTGGAGTCCATATGGATCCTAAACTTAAATTTTGTGATCACTTTCCTACCATGGCTTGCATTTATCAAAAGGTGGTCGAAGGAAGGTCCCTAAGTCACAAAAACTTTATTAGTCCGACCAATTTTTAAGTACTGCGCTTCTGCTTAGAGGCCCCAATATGGGGTGCATATAGACCGCATTCGGTCTGTGCAAAAAAAACTTCCTAATATTTGCCTTTCGGGGACTTAACTGGTATACAAGCCTATTACTACCATCCTACTCTAGTAGACTACTTCTTATTAACTTACCAGCATAAGTTTACCGTAGAACTATGCTTTATATTATGTTTATAAGAAATCTTATTTAATATTTAATAATATAATAATAAGTAATATTTGCCTTACGGGGACTTAACTGGTATACAATCCTATTACTACCATCCTACTCTAGTAGACTACTTCTTATTAACTTACCAGCATAAGTTTACCGTAGAACTATGCGTTTATAAGAAATCTTATTTATGGCATAGTGAAGAGTCCCGAGTTACTGGGTAGCCTGCATCTTAGAACTATGCTTTATATTATGTTTATAAGAAATCTTATTTAATATTTAATAATATAATAATAAGTAATATTTGCCTTTCGGGGACTTAACTGGTATACAAGCCTATTACTACCATCCTACTCTAGTAGACTACTTCTTATTAACTTACCAGCATTAGTTTACCGTAGAACTATGCTTTATACTACGTTTATTAGAAATATTATTTATGGCAATGTGAAGAGTCCCGAGTTACTGGGTAGCCTGCATCTTAACTGCCAAATAGTTTCACTAGAAACTATATTCCCTTGTATTAAGTCATTGTATCTCCAATCATGCAAGGCATGAAACAATAGAGTACTTTGCAATAATTATAATAGACTATATATAATAATTACTACCGACTCATCAGTCAGGAAATAGTCGATCAGGAAATAGTCGATCTAATTGCCAAGTTTTTAAACAACATATTATACTGTACCGTATTATTTAAAGCCTTATTCTTACGCTGTACCCAAGTCCAATTAAAATTCTGTCCAATCTTAAAACGAAAACTTTCTACTTGTTTATCTTCAACGTGTTAAGCCCGGCTACTCACCTAGTCTCAATAGAATTCCTGGCTGCGGGCTTACCTACCTACCTTATCTTTGGAATCGTAACAAATTCTTCGTAATTCATCTCCGCCAGATCGGTAAAAAAGTGAAAACAAACAGTTATACAGGTATCCCAAGGCTCTGTTAAAATACTTAGATTTGTTTAATCCTTTAGCTTTGTTAGTGTAACGTACGCTCTCTAAGCTTGCTAGAACTCTTTTACTCCCATTCAATCTCCCTCGCTCTATTTTATAATTGTAATTTACCCTCTCTATGAACTTGCTAAACTTCTAGCAGACTTTTTCGGTGCTCTTTCTGTTACATTCTCTCTCTCTCTCGCTTGATTAACACTTTATTTGTTCATGCATAAAGTTGCTAGTGTCTCACAAGCTGTACTCAGTCGATAGAAAATGGTTTCTCCTACGTTTGATTAATTTTCGCGATCTTATTTTTGTTTGCGTTTTGTGCCTTTGTGATTTTTGAATTTGATCCCAGTGCCAAATTACTTTGAGGTATTTTTCATGTTATTTCATTTCATTTTTTTTGTTATCTTAGAAATTGTACGCTTGGTCTTCAACGAAAGAACCTTTTATTCTTTGCTAGCTCTGCGACTCGATGATGCACGTCAAATGTGCAGGATTTACTGGCAAAGTTAAAGATTTTATTGATCTCAACTCTGGTCATATGTGGTCCTGTAAGGAAATGGTGGATGAGACGAGCGGCTTTATGAAGCAGGCTCGAGACAGCCCATTGAATATCTCAGGTGCTTTTAAGCAACTCAATGAGGGGCTCAATTTCGTCTGTGCTCAGTTTATTAATAAAAAATTTTATTTTTTTTATTAACCGAGTCGCCTAGACGCTAAAAAACCAGCTTAACCGCCGCTAATACGACTATGGAATCCAACCCAAATCCGAACTTGGTAGCAGCAGTTCCTGTTGACACAGGGGTAAACGAACCAACTGTGCCTATGGATACAGCTAGCTCGAATGTAGTTCAGACTGCTGCCGGGGGGCAGTCGTTTTTTCACAAAGGAAGCAATTTATTCTTTCTAGATTTACCCCAGATACCACATCTGAGGATGTTTTGGAATTTATACGTGAGAAATTGCCATCCAAAGATATTGCAGTTGAACAATTTCGAATTTTATACGCTCTTAGGATATTGTCTTTTAAAATATTTGCTCCGCCTGATGTTTTTAATTTTTTACTTTCTGAAAGCTTTTAGCTTAATGATGATTTAGTAATTAAAGAATGTGTTTCCAATAAACAGAGAACAAATAACAGGCCTTCCACTGTGCCAAAAAACTAAATAGATTATTTTTGGCGTATCCAAGTGTTAGGGGACTAAATACGAAGCTACCCGAGCTTTATGCTGACTCCTCTGCATTTACTGAAGATATTTTAGTTTTTACGAAAAATTGACTGAATCCAGGGATATCTGACTCTGAAGTTCTGGCTAATAACTTTAATACTTATAGGACCGATCGCCACTAACGTATTGGGGCGGTGTGCTGATTGCCGTTACCTCTAGCCTAACATCTGAAAAAATTATCATCTGTCTGCAATAAAATCTGTTCTATCCTTTGATTAATCTACCTGATATTTCTTGGTCTCCTCCTACTGATTCATTTATCGCTATGCCTTTATCCCATGATTTTGTGGATGGCTTTTTAGAATCATCGTTACAGCAAGTAAGCTTTATAAAAAATTCCTTAAGTAGAAAATAAGTTCTTGTATTTGTTTCAGACCCGCCTGAAATCACAGTATGTAGAATTATGGAATTGACAACTATGGAATTGACAATTTGCCTCCGCTGCTCTGATACCCTCTCTGCTTTAGTTTCTTTTACTAAAATTAGATGTTTTCGTAAATGTGACTATAAGAAACTCACGATATGATTTCTCATTATAATTCGGCAGACTTTTACAATTGTACAGACAATGAAAGTGCCACTGTAGTATTCTATATAGTGTTAAATACGTTTTCTAATGAATGCGTACCTGATAAGTTTCTTTCAAACCAAAACAGGTCTCCTTGGTTTACCAATGCGCTTTAAAGACTTATAAACCCTAAATCTAACATATATAAAAAGTATAAAAAACCGGGTAAGCCATCAGATTTTTCGAAAAATGTTGTGGCTCGATCGGATATTGATGTTCTCAACAGTCTATGTATCTAAATCGATGTAAATTTGAATTTTCAAACGAACCGAAATAGTTTTACAGTTTTGTTAAGGCCAAGCGTAAGTCATCGGCATTGCCTTCATGCATACGTCTAAGCTCAATGGAGGCATTGACAGATTCTGAAATTGATGTAATTTGTAAACCGATTCTTTAACTTTTTAATTTGTCTATTTCATCATCAGTTTTTCTTCTATCTGGAAGTTTTCTTTTATTATTCCACTCCATAAAATGGGTGCAAAGGCGGATGTCCAAAATTAAAGAGGTAATTCTAAATTGTCGGCAATTCTCATTGTCAGCATGGTTTTGTTAAACGAAGATCGAACACCACGAAGGAAAAAAATGCAGACTGAAATTGAATATACATGACTCCGTTAACTACTCTCTTCTTTTATTTAAATTAGATCAGCTTGGGTTTCCTGGTAATCTATTATCTTGTAGCTAATGTTACTTGAATGATAAGACTCAGAGGGTAAGATTCAAGAATGCTGTTTCAAAATTGATCTACATGACTTCTGGAGTGCCTCAGGGTAATTTTTCCACGATGTACATAAAATTTTTGTCTGCGCTTAGTGTCGTCGGGCCACTTGTTTGTACTCTTCGAAGTGCATGAACTTCCCTTATATAAAAAAAAATAAAAATAACTTCCCATATGCAGCAACTATGTTGTTTAGTTTATCTCAGTGACAGCATAAATTTTAATAAAGAACCTTCCCTTAGTCATAACTCATTCTCGTGTACTGATGTACGCAAATGGTGTTAAAATACAACACAGGATACACGCCTGACACTGGAGGAGCACTAGCCGCAATCACCGCAAACGCCGAGCAAGAAGAATTAGAACCCTGGATAAACAAATTCCTACAGGAGGAATTGGCTAAATACGAAGGATTGACGGGAGTGTCAAATAACGCTGTGCATACGATCACGATGCGGGATGATAAGCCCATCAAACAGAGGTATTTTCCTAAGAATCCAGCGATGCAGAGGATTATCGATGAGCAGATCGACGAACTGCTACGCAACGATTGCCTTCACGGAGCCCCCACAGCGCCCCTATTGTACTCGTGGGCAAGAAATCTGGAGTGATGCGACTATGTGTAGATTTTCGACAACTAAATGCCCATTCTATTCCAGATGCATTAGGATAACCGAAAAGCCGAGGAAAACTACTCCGCCATAGAAAAGGAGTGTCTGGCTATCATATGGGCCATCAGGAAACTCAGATGCTACTTGGAAGGTTATCGATTCGAGGTGATAACGGACCACCTCGCCTTGAAGTGGCTCAACTCGATTGATAATCCCACCGGCCGCATAGCTGGGCGTTGGAACTGCAGCAGTACCAGTTTGACGTCACCTATCGACGCGGGAGCCAGAAGATTGTTGCAGATGCACTTTCTCGACATTACTGGCCAGGTCTTTTCCGCGATATTGCCAGGTATGTCCGCAAGTGTGACACTTGCCAACGGTTCAAACCAAACCAAAACGGCGGGTAAAATGTTCACCAGACAGATTAACGAGCCGTTCGATACTGTCTGCGCCGATTTTATTGGGCCTGTTCCGCGATCCAAGAGTGGGAATACGATGCTGCTCGTGTTCTTCGACGCCTTTTCGAAATGGGTTGAGTTGGTCCCCTTGAGAAAAGCTACTTCAGCGCATCTCGAAAAATCCTTTCGGGAGAGGATTTTGAATCACTTTGGTATCCCCCGAACATTTGTCTGCGATAATGGGACACAGTTTACGAGTCGTTCATTCAAAGCCTTCTGAAAGCAGGCGGGAATGGAGATCCGACATACAGCACCTTATATTCCGCAGCAGAACCCGACAGAAAGGGCCAATAGCACCATTAAAACGATGGTCGCCCAGTATATCGAGGACAAGCAGACGACGTGGGACGAACTTCTGCCCGAACTGAATCTGGCAATTAATAGCAGCATCTCAGACTCATCCGGATTCAGTCCAGCGTTCATCCTCCAAGGCAGAGACCGACCATAGGATCGCTGGTCTTCGTAAAAAAGCATTATTTGTCCAGGGCAGCGGATAACTTTGCCGCTAAGCTAGCACCCAAGTACGAAGGCATCCCTTAGAGATTTAAAGGAGGCAGTCAACGAGCCAGAAACCTAGAATCTGGTACCCTGACGACTGGACGACAACGAAGACATTCAGATGGCGGAGCAAGTTTAGCGATCGATTGACGCTAAAAACCCGTAGCAAAGCAACAGCAGCGCAGCAGAGAAACCAAGAATACCCGCTCAAGGCGGAAGCAGCAGAAAAACTAAGGAATACCCGCATCAAGGCGGAAGCAATGGAGAAGCCAGCACGAAGAAATATACACATCAAGGCGGAAGCAGCAGAGAAACCAAGGATACCGGCATTAAGGCGGAAGCAACGGAGAAGCATACACGAAGATAGTAGCGCAGCAGCAGCGCCAGAAGCCCGTACGAAGACGGCACAATAGCAACGAACTTGCCACAAACAAGCCGGTGAGTGACACTGCGACAGGAGCCAATGTTTGAGTCAGTGGGGCCACTTGCTGGAGGGTGCGCCTTCTCAACGTTCCACTTCCCTAGTGGGAACTCAACGCTCCCAGTGCGACTGCAGAGAACCTTTTTCCCCATGATTACTAACTAAACAATTAAAACCCAATTAGTAATCGTTAAAACAAAGCACTAATACCCTTTTGTTCTTCCCTACAGACATGGCGTCGGACAACCCGTCCCACCTGTGGCGCAAGGCGACGCAAGCCACGGCCTCTGTAGAAAACGAGGGCCCGAACGGAGTCCGCATCGATTATCCGGAGGAGACCCAACGCGCGACGCTGCTACGGGGCGAAGGCACAGCCCGACCCTGGGCGCGTACCCCACTCGGCGGGAAAAAGGCTGCCCCAGGCCTGGGCAAAGCGGCTATACACGCCTGGGTAGCTGCGGTGGAGCCAGACATGGTGCCATCCGCTTCCCATCGGGTGACGTTTGGAAACGTGACAGAGGTGGTCATACCCTTACGAGGCGGTCAGAGCCCCAGCAGCAGCGATGACGACGATCTATGGAGCTCCGACTCGGTCTACGCCGCCCACGAGGAGGAAATGGCTCGTTGGCGAGCGGAACTCCAGACGATCGTGGACCATGTTGAGGCAGAGAAGGCTCGGGAGGAGCAGGCGCAGCGTCAGGAGAAACAGGTCGAATACCCACCGGCCGACGAGGACTGGGTCTTGCCACCCCGCCACTGGCGCTTTCTAATCGAGGGGGAACGCATTACCCGCTCCTTGGTCGAACTGGTGCAGCCACAGGAGGGTAAGCAGGAAGTTCCTGTTCCATGGCGGAGTAGAGGAATTCCGGGTGCACATCTCGAAAACAGATCGGCTCACCATTTCTCAACGCCCCCCGAAGTAGGAGAGAAATGTGAGGAGTCGTTTAACCCCTTAGAAATATCGCCACCAACATCGCCAGAGCCAGCGCTGACAACAACAGCAGCCAGCGCTAACAACAACGCCAGCCAGCGCCACCAACATCGGTCGCCAGAGCCAGCGCTGACAACAACAGCAGCCAGCGCCATCAACAACAACAGCAGCCAGCGCCACCAACATCGAATGCCAGTGCCAACAACATCAGCAGCCAGCGCTAACAACAACGCCAGCCAGCGCCACCAACATCGGTCGCCAGAGCCAGCGCTGACAACAACAGCAGTCAGCGCCGCCAACAACAACATCGCCAGCGCCAACATCGGCCGCCAGCGCCAACAACATCGGCCGCCAGCGCCAACAACATCGGCCGCCAGCGCCAATAGCATCGGCCGCCAGCGCCAACAGCAACGCCAGCTAGCAGCTACAACATCGCCAGCGCCAGCAACCTCAGCAGCCAGCGACAACAACAACAGCGGCTAACAACGCAAACAAAACCCTCGCGAATAACTTTGTAAAAAACATTGTACAGTGCATTAAATATATTAGCTTAGCCAATAATCATAAGATTTGTAGTTATATTGATACACAATAATTATTTTAGCTCAGCCTAAGCGATAGGTTCTGTTTACCTTTTCCCCCTCCGTTCTCACATCAGCAGTAGCCACACACACACACAGGGAGAGGACGAAATTTTCATCACAACCAGTGTTCGCGTAAGTAGCGCCGCACAGGAGCAAGCGAGAGAGGACATGCGATCGAGGAGGAAAGCAACCCCCGAAAATTGGCACGCGCCAAGGCAAGAGCAATAGAAAAGGAGTACAGAAACTTCGAGAAGTGAAAAAAACCCAGAGCAGCGGAAAGCTTTCACAAAACGCGGGGGCAGAGCTGGACACTCTTGGTTACACAGCGAGCGGGATCGGAAGTGCAAGCGGAGGAAAAAAATCTAGGTGGACAAAATCTTGTGCGTTCGGAGTGCAGAAAGTTTGCGAAGGAAGAAAACCCCAAGGAGTCGAGTGACCCAGGAAGCGAAGGAAGGAGTGATACCTGGACGACCACGAGGAGAGTGTTCCGGCCCAGGACCAGCGGCGGAGTACCCGGACTTACGCGTGTGTGTGTGTGCGTGAGAGCGAGACGGGAAAGTGAGTGGAGTGAACCGCATTTTGGCCAGCGAGAACCATGTGCAATGAGAAATTTCTCGAAGGCCACGATGCGGCTTCGCCCAGAGCAGGCTAAAAATTTACAAAAAAAAACCTAACCCGTTAATCCGTGAGCACTGAGAGAAAAGAAAACCATGAACCAAGAATTTAAATAAAGAATATTTTCTTACATATCTGAACACAAAATTTGCCGCTGCCATGTTGTTTTTTTTCCCTTTGACTACTTTGATTTCTGATTTGATTTCCGAGCTGACTACACCGAGAGAAAGGGGTGGACCCAACTTTAGGAAGCCTGCTGCTCATTAATTAAATAAAAATATTTCTCAGATATTAAAAATACTACGCACTGCCACACCCTCTTTCCAAAGGAACTTCGGGAAATATTTTTTTAAAAGGAAAATTTATTCTTCTTCTTCTATCACTGCCGGCTGTATTGAGCCAACTCGCGCCCGACTACACTGGGAAAACTAAATAAAGTAGAAACTTGAGTTACAAATGAATCAATAAAAATACCCCAATAAATGTATTTCTCGACTGATTGTAATGCAACTCGTAGGGAAAAAATCCAATCAAGCTGGCCACGCATAAATATGAATATTTCCAGACAAATGCCTAGATTTTAGGCCATAAATTCCGCCCTAGGGAAAAGTTGTCCCCATAATCGATCCCCTCTTTCTCGGCCTTCTCGTAGCGAATGCTATGAGCCAGGCCCAAATGCGCGTTACCGCCAACCGATTTTCGTCCTAGACCTTTTTGTCCCATATCCTTACAAATATTTTCGGTAAAGAGACCCTGGCGGGACTGAGTATATCCCAGCCTACGAGACTTCTTTACAGTATATTTCGAATTTTTGCCTAATCTTGGCCCATGTTTGACACAATATATATGCGGCGCACAATTCCAGCCGCGGCAATTAAATTGCCTTTATTGGGGCCACTTTAGACCTGGCGATAGCATAGATTTGAACTCTACATTTATGAATGTTCTTTGATATGGGCAACAGCCATAAGCTCGCTGCGATGCATTTGAAAATCCATGTATTTCAGATGCAGTTCTTGGTGACGAGTTAATAAATCTTGGAACTTCGATGGTTTGAAGATTGTGCAAATCTTCTTCTATTCGCTTTCACTGAGATTGAAGCTGAGGGGGAAGTGGATCGTCCCAGTTTAGACGATGCATCCACAACTCTTGGAACAATATCAAAAATCGTACAGGTAAGCTACAAGTGAAACGATGCTCCTCTTGGCGATGACAGAGATTGTAGGTAGGGTATACCCGTAGAAAAACACATCTAGTTTTGTTGCCCCGACATGCCCAAAGTCTTCGTTACATCTTTGGTATCAACCTTGAATTGAAACTCTGCTCCATTGCCTTCTATTTGGTTCTACTTTGCAAGATCTAATCCAGCCCTAGAAAGTATGCTGGTGACGTCTGCAGTCTTGAGATGAAGCTCTTCGACACTGTCTGCTCCAGTGAGGAGGTCTTCGACATACATATCTTCTTTAAGTACGGCTGCTCCGATTGGAAACTGGTTGGGGAAGATATTCGCAATATATTTCAAGCTCCTAATTGCTAGAAATGGTGCGCAGGACATACCGTACGTGACAGTATTGAGCTGAAACAATTCTAAAGGCGCAGCTGAGGATTCTCTCCAGAGAACAAGTTGATACATACGATCGTCTGGTGATACTTTAAACTGGCGATACATCTTGCTGATATGAGCTACAAGTGCATGACGATGTTAGCGAAAGGCAAGAAGTGTTAAGATAAGATTCTGCTGTATGCTTGGCCCAATCATCAACAACTCATTCACAGAAAGGTTCGACGTTGTTTTGCACGATGCATCGAACACAGCAAGCAGCTTGAAAGTCATGCTTTCTGATTTAAGGACTCCATGATGCGGGATTACATATTGTGTCTTTTGAGAGTCGAAATCAGAAGCCAATTGCATGTGATTCAAATCTACGTCTTCCCTCATGAATTGAACGTACATCTCCTTTAACAACGGGTAGCGGCTCAACCTCCGTTCATTTTGCAAAAACCGGGATTTGGCAATTTCATAAGATTTACCTAGCATGTGAGGATTCTCCTTAAATGGTAAGCAAACTTGAACCCGTCCAGATGTGAAAAAACCTTCTGTTTGCCACAAAATGCTCTTTTGCGGTGAAACCTTGATCGTGCGAATCAAACTCCTCGATTAGCCAAAACCTTTCTAACGCACCATGCAGTTACGACTTGAGATTGCGGATTATTAGAAACCTTTCCGCTAACGATCCAACCAAGTGCAGTATTGACCAGGCAAGGAAGGCCTGGACCCAAAGAAATTTTTTCATTTGAAAGTAAATCAAAAAACTCTTGTGTGCTGATAAGTAGGTCAATCCGGTGAGACATGTAGAAGCCTGGATCTGCAAGGTCAATCTCTGAGGGTATGTTCCATTGTGAAGTTTAAACGAATCGCTCTGGCTGATTAAGCGATATTGTCTTGGCTACAGCGAATTGTGATTGCCATTCACTTACAAATAATCGTGATCGAATAGTTGATGAGACCAAAAATTTCATCTGCGATCTGACATCGCCTAGCCAGAAATGTCATACTTCTGTCTCTCGAATCTGAAGTGAAGGAGCTTGGCCAAATCTTCAGAGATGAAATTTATTTCAGAGCCTGAGTCGAGCAAAGCTCTAGCTGGCTGAAATATTCCGAACTTATCCCTAATCAATACTATTGTCGTAGGAATTTAAGGCGGGCCTCAAATGACGAGAAAGCATGGAAACAGCATGTGTGGGTTCCCGCTGATGCTGATATGTGTGAGAAACAATTTGTGTTGGTTGCTCAGAATGAGCAGGTCTACGCAGAATAGTATGATGTAATCCTTGACAAACGCGGCATCGAGATCTACATCTGGACATCTGCTCGCCAAATGGCCGGTGCATAAACAATTTATGCACAGAGTGGATTGCTTGACGAAATTCAATTTATCCTGCCAGTCTAGTAAACCAAATGAAGGACACTGAGTGAGAGAGTGATCAGTAGCAGAACATTTTTGACAACCACCCAACAAAGGCTCTACTATTCTGCGTGGTCCTTTCCCGTTGCTTCTCATCAGGTGTTCATTTAACGCTGCTTTCCAAAAATTGCCAATGACGACATAAACTGCGATAACAATACTCCCAAGTAGGCAACACCTCGTATTCTTGAACCCGATCGTACGATAATTTTGAATCGGCATCAATTTTAGATAAAACAAGATGAATTAGTATTGCGTTCATAACATCTGCTTCTGTTCCTAACGACAACAATGATTCACGCAACGCGGAGACGGTATCCAATCAGATCTTTTCATAATTTAAATATAGAATAATCTAGAAATGTGCTCTATGAAAATCAAAACCTTTTTATAGTTGCGTTTCTTTAACTGCTTTAACGTCTTTGGATTATTAATTTCGGACACTTGACCACAACACTCAGCGCCGGGCCAGACAAACAGCTAAGCAAGTATTTAAATTTGTCAACAGCTGATATTGAAGCGTCATCATTTACCATGCTAGTAAAGGCAGTGATAAACTTCATGTAGTCACCATACTTCCCGTCAAACTTAGGCAGCTTTAACGAAGGCAATCGATTGGCACCGTAGTTGCGCAATTTGCCGATGAATTAAAGAAACTTGAATCCTCTGGCCGGTCCTTCTTTGACGCACCAATACGAGTGATGATAATTGCCTTGGTTTCTATGAATACGTCTTCTAATTCTTGCCGGTTGTCGTCAGCCGCATCCAGCCGTTCGATCTGTGATTGAATTTGAAGAATTTGTTCAAAATACGATTCCAAAATTTGTGACTGGCATTCAAGGGCAGCAAGGTCGTTCGGCAGCTCGATGCGAGCTTTGAGATTGACTATATTTCGCTGAATTGTATTCCTTTGTTGTCTTAAAGACACGAGTTGAATATCAGTCATTTTGCGAAGAGTTATTTAGCGAAAACTGGAGCAATTATTTAGTGAAGCAATACCTTACCCAAATATGTCGGCAATGCCCTTTGGTTCAGAGGGAGGAAACAAAACACTCCGATGCTTGGAAGAGTAACTCAATTTTTTGCTTATTTATTTGCAGAGCAGCTGCACAAGTATGTGTGTGTATGGGCAATGCCATTTGGTTCAGAGTGGAATGACAAAACCGCGATTGCATTTGCGAGTCTAGCTTACAGGTTTTCGTCCTTTTTGTGCCGCTGTTCCTAACTCTTGCCTTGAGTCTTGTCACGATCTCCAAAATGTGCGGACTCCGAATGCAGAGTTATTAGAAAAAAAAACGTTCGACTTGTTTCGGTTTCTAATATGCACTGATTTTTAATATTCGATTTTGAGATTACAAAAGAGAGATATGTATGTATGTACATGTGCAAGCTGCGTGTATAAAAGAGCGTAAGGCGAATTCAAAATATAAACATATGATTACAGTGTGGGGTAATTAAGTAGAACAAGTTGGCAAAGAATTCAAATTATTAAGAAGCTTAAAAAAAGTTCTTTATAAAAATAATAATAATTAAATCAGAATTAATATTGACTTATGATGTCATCGAACAACTAGTTCGTGCTTACAATTTAACAAAACTTTTTTATAATCTTCAGCAAATCCCAACAAATTTTAGAAATTAACTCTCCACTCCTCCATCCAGAATTTAATAGATTTTGACTTTGAAGATTATCCAGAGATATAACATTTTTTAGGGTGGTAGTCATGCCAACAAATCGTGTTCTATCAATCTCACATTCATATATTTCGTACTTAATTTCGTCCTAAAAATAAGCAATACACCTTTTTTTTAAAAAAAAGTGCTTACATTATTGGTTGTAGGTCCATTCAGTGAATATTTTTTAATAATTCCGTGAAAATTATGTAATTTTCTTGAGGAAGCACGTAGAAGTCTTGATTTTGGATCGTAATTCGAATTTCATCGCTTGGTTTAAATATTTAATTGTACGATTTCTATATTATACTCGAAGCTTCAGCCCTAACGACATTAAAAAGAATTTATTTTTCAAAGTAGGTAAGCTTCTTTTTACTAGTGGTCCTCTTTTTATAGCTTTAGTTGGTATTGCTTGGCTGAAGACTTAGGCTACGTCATTTATTAAAAATAATCATTCTACCAGCAGAATGTGCATGCGAATCGACACGTTTTCTTTACGTAAATTAACGTTCACCAAATCAACTTTTTGGCCAATAATGCGTATAGATAGTGAACTTATTTCATCACAGATGATTGGTAAATAAATTAGGTTATGTTGTGTCACTGTCATTTTATACCCAGGTCGATCATTAATGCCAAACTCATAGAACGTATGATTCGCTGTATTATCTACACATGAACCGCTGATTATATTACATCCCAAACGAATTGTATTAATTTTTAATATGTTCACAGTCTGATCTGATCGACAGGATTTTGTGGGATGTGGTTCCAGTACATTTTAATAGAAATAGTTGTCCAACCGACTGTTCCTTATTAAAGTAAACAGGCACTCGGATGGTAGTTATTTCAACTTGAGTGTATTATTATTCCTTTGTTTTTTCAAGGTTATAGTATTTTAGTTTATTGTAAATGAAATCGGTGATGTCATTTAATTCGTATGATCCAGTAGGAATCGTAATAACATTGTCACCAATAGGAAATAAATCATTTTTCCGTCAATATTTGTAATCGAATTATACATATTAAAGTCAATAAGAGCGCATTCATATTGCCCATTCAATTCGATAGGTGGAAAAAATTTGTATTTATAATGAAACTATTTCCTTTCAAAGATAAAATAAGTGATCTAGACATTTTGAAATCTATTGATAAACTGTGGGATTGTAGGTATCTAACCCAGCTTTTGTTGATATCATTCCTTAAATCATAATAAATTGATCAAATCCTTTTCTGTACCTTCCGTTATCCATTTGATCATCCTTGCTAATTAAGAGGAGTCCGCGGTTATCCTCCCAACACTTTCGTCAAATTTTTACAAATGTTTTAAATTTATAATTCATAAAAGTGTTAATATGATCCCGATATATAGCCGCATATTTAATTCATCATGTTTAAACATTATAATAAAGTTGGCATTGTCGCTAATCAAATGTTTCGCTATATATGTTTGGCATAAAAAAAAGTCCATATTTTCATGTCGATCCATACAAAAATATGATCTTTTGTTGTCTTGTTTTTCACAAGCTACGTCATCGAATATCATAATGGAATTGTTTTAAACTTCACTGGGGTCTAGTACACTGTCATTAAGGGATTTATCGGATTGATTACTTTCTCCAAGTACTCATATATAGATTGATATAAACTTTTTGAAAATATATAAACATCTTTAAATTTTAGTCCATTGGGCCACAATTGAAAGGCCCGACAATTAGAGTTCTTATTGTGTTCCCTAAGAGAGCACTATGCCCTGGCGGTATATTTTTCTCGTTTTCGTCCTTAATATTTCTAACTAGAATTTTTTGTTTTTGGCTTATTAAATGCATCTTTCAATCTAATGTACTTGATTCAATGAGAAATCTTTGATGATAAAACATAAAAAAATGGGAAACGTTTTTATAATCGCTTCAGTCGTATTTTTAATTGTGAACACGGTGTTGGTCTTGTCGATAAGCTAAACAATACATTTCTGTTTGAAGCCCATATTCCGAAATATAATTTTTGTGGACCGGGTACAAAGATACAGAACCGTTTGGAACGCGGTGATCAAGGAATAAACCCATTGGATGAAGCCTGCAAAGAGCACGATATTGCATATTCTACAAACAAGGCATTGACTTAGAGCCGACTCCATGTTGATTGGCAAAGCCTGGTCGGGTGTCAAGGCATCAGATAGCACTCTTGCAAAAAAGCCAGTAACATACTTTATACAAATATAAAGAATAAAGAAGAAAAAATTAGGGATGGGATTGAATAAGACGGAAAAGAAGGGGAGGAAAACGATAAAGAAGAATTCAATGAATAAAGCAAACCATTCGACTGCTATTAATGCTGCTACTAAGACATTAAAAAAACAAAAACCGTTTGAAATTTTGAGTGCAATTAAAGAAGTATGTATATCAATTGATCATCAATGGGTTCCAAGAAAAATGTTTTAATACCTCGTGTAATTAATGTACCCTAAATTGGAGGTTTTCTACCAATCGTGCCCATCTTGACGGCCCTCAGCGCTCTTGGTAGTTTAGCAAGTTGTAGTGCCGCAATTGCAAAGACAATTAATAATGCAAAAATGGCTATAGAAGATATGGAGGAAAAGAAATGTCACAACAGGAAAATTGAAGGTGTTGCCGTAGGAGAAGGATTATATCTTAAACCCTATAGAACCAAAGCTCTGGTTTCTTTCTCAAGCCCTATAGTAAAATGCTACCCAATAGAACACTTTCAAATATCGACATTACATGTTTTGCTAAGAAACATACACCTCATTTTAGAGGTGCATTTATAAGAGATCTACTCCCAAAAACACTAAAGTGTGCAATAATTCGGTTATAGAATACAATACAACTGCGATAGAGTTTTAGACTTTGATAAGTACTCCTGTTCCCTTTGACACCTGTGCCTCGCTTTTCTTATTTCTTTCGTAGAAGACGTGGAGTCAAATAAGGTATATTTGGTTGGTTAATTTAAAGTTGGGGGTTGAAAATCAATGTGTGGATACGTGTACGTATGAGCTCTGTATAGTATAAAAAGTGGACCCGCACGCGTTGAAATTCACAGTCTAAGTCTTTACGTCACATCGATTGTCATCTAGTGAAGAAGAACTTTGATTATTCATAACAATAGATTAGAACAGCTGGTAAAAGTTGACAACTAAACAGATACAGTACCGCTACAGTACAGCTACAGTACAGCTACAGTACAGCTACAGTACAGCTACAGTACAGCTACAGTACAGCTACAGTACAGCTACAGTACAGCTACAGTACAGCTACAGTACAGAAACAGTACACCCCTGTTCAAGTAATTACCGTCCAAAACCAAGTCTAAACCATCAAGGTAACAACGGATAACAACCGTTCCACGTCAAAAAACTCAATCACCAGATGAATATTGTAAAAATTTAATAAAATGACGCTGATATCGAAGACAACGACGCGTGTAAGATTCCCGATCCTCAAGGCGGAGCGCAAAACAACAAAGGTTGGAGAATCTATTGCTTTGGAGTTGGAGGACCACATTGACAATTTATATTTGGAAATAAGCCAATAATCATTAAAAATGTAAGATTTTAAGAATAAAACTTTTTTTAAATATAATAAAAAAATTATATCGAATCTTTTTTATTGGGGAATGTATACATATTACAGGTAATGGCGTACATGAATTTCGAAAAAATTTAAATTCTTTTCCTATAAAGTTTGTGAAGTATACTACGATGAATATTTTGTCTCAGTTAACCAAAAGCTAGGTCGTACTGAAGCAAAAAATATCAAACAAGTCAGAAATCAGACGATTTTACAATTGGAGGAAACTTTTAAACCCATTTCCAAACCCTTACATAAACTTGTTAAGGGGAGAAAAAAAAGACATCTAATGTAAAAGACAGTATAAAAGTATAATGTGAATTGAATAAATATACAAAATACAACGACGATGAGAAAGAGTTGCACGATTCATACTTTACAACTAATGAGAAAGAACTCCAATCTAATCGAAATATAATTAATAAAATGAATTGAATTTTTTCGCAGAGGAAGAAAGAGGAAGATGTAGAAAAAGAGAAAAAGGAAATGGCAAAGATTGATGAAGAAGGGACAACACCTTCACCCATGTATACAGAAAGGTCGATATGGGTCTGGACGCAAAACAAGAAGATAAAAGCACTAGTTATAACTACGATTTTAATATCAGTAATTTGCCCAGAGGAAATGTGTTGGATAAAGGTTATGGACCTAAAAAAAACTGCAAACAATTAATTTACATTGGGGAATAAAGAACTAAAAATAAAAGATAATAAAATAACATTTTCTAGTGAAATGAATGTGATCTGACTCTTGGTCCGTACTCTCTAATTTTTCTCATTAAACCTATAAACTATGATGATCAAGATTTAAAGATGTATAAAAAATAATATTAGCAACGAATATACATAGAGTAGGATTTAATCCTAATAACCGAATCAAGGGTACACGAACATACAAATATAGCAATATTATTAAGAAGTTTATAAAAAATACTTTCAATCCTCCAACATCTACTCCACTTCGCTCAAAGACAGGTTTTGGTTACATGACCCTTCAGAAGTCAAATCCTAACTATGTATACTGAAATGATGTTAATGAGTTAGTTGAACGATTGGAAATTTTTATGGCATCGAAAGCAGCGGGTAACACTAGTCACAATAATGAAATTTTTCCATACTAAAGGAGTAGCGTGAGGAATATATTTTAATGGGTATAAATAGTAAGTGCAAAAATGTTTTACAATTATAAACAACATGTCTGTCGACAAGTTTGGACATTTTTCTGTTGATAAGGAAAGATCAGAAAATTTAAAAAGACGTGCTAAGTCTACTGAAGGATTATTCATCGATGAGGACGGTAACCTAAATGCTCAAACTAAACGTATCAAGAATGGAACAAACCCTTTAGATAACGATGAGTGACCAAACAATATACTGATCAGAACATCGGAAAGTTGGAAGAAGTTTTAAGAAAAATTATTACTCAAAATATTAATCGTCGACCCACTAAAATTTCAAGCTTAGAAAATAAAATTGAATTGTATAATAGGAGGGCAGCCAGCGCTGACCAAATTTTTGCAAAAATTCTAGAAAAAACTAAAAGTATCATTGCTGAAAAAAAAACACAATAGAGATAGGTGTCGCTTTTCAGCCTATTAGAAAAATATGATTAAGCGAGAAATTGTAAATTAGTTGCATGGACTATCTCGAAAAAACTTTCAACGAAGGCGGGTATAAATGAGCTGTGGCAAGAAAATTGGGTTGAAATGGGAGCCTTTTCAAAATCAAACTATACTTGTTGACTGTTATAGACCCCTTTTCCGAAATTTTTTTGGGATGAGGCATTAAAATCAAAGAGTGCTTATGATGTTTCTCAAGCCATGGAAGGAATATTTAAATTGGGTCATGGAACACCAAATAACCTGTAAACTGATGATGGTAGTGAATTCTTTAATTCGAAATTTAAAGTATTAATGAAAAGTTATAGTATAAATCATTATTCAACCTTCAGTACTCTAAAGGCATCTATAGTTAAACGTTTTAATAGAACTCTTAAAGAACTAATGTGGCAAGTATTTAGTTTTAATGAAAAATATAAGTGGATAGATATATATAAGTAATTAATTAATAAAAATAATAATCGGGTGCACAGAACAATTAAAATGAGTCCAAGTAATGTCAATTCTTCCAATGAAAAACAAATATTACAAAAGTCCTATAATCACTTGAAAATATTTCTTCCAAGTAAATTTCGTAAGGGCGACCACGTTCGTATTAATAACTATAAACATGTTTTTGAGAAAGGGTATACGCCAAACTGTACAACTGAAATCTTTAAAATTTGAAAAGTGAACAATACCTACCTTAAAACATACTTACTTGAAGATTTAGATGGTAGTCCGATTCAGGGCGGATTCTATAATGAAGAACTCAAAAAAAAAAACGATTTCCCCATACATACATAGTTGAAAAAGTTGTGAGGCGAGAAGGAAATAAAGTTTTAGTTAAGTGGCTGGGGTTTTCAAAGACTAGCTGGATAAATAAGGAAGACATTTTGTAGTATAACAAGTGATTTATTTAATTTAATTTTTTTTATATATTTAGATTATCTTATACTTGGTTTAATAATATTTTTGAACAATCTTTATTTAAATAAATTTTAAAATAACAAATAAACTTTTTACAAACTCAAAATATTTTTTCATACATATATTCTCCAAAGTCCCGATCATAATAAAACATCTCCAATTCAATTCATTTATAAAATAGTTCCTTTTCAATGTGTTCTTTTTGTAACTTAAGGTTACCTAGTGATTCTCCATCGTTAACGTAATTATTATGTACCATCTCACCTAAGCAAAATGAATTAGTTTCTAACCATTCAACATTTTCTAAAATATCTTTTTCAATTAGTCTCTGATGTCTCTGATGTCGTAACATGATCTTTATTACCTAACTCTAAAAATTGTGTTTCGTTAAAATAACGTTTTCTTTTGTTATCTCTGCCACAAACAACTTTTTTATTATCTAAACTGCAGTTATTTTGTGTGCATTTGATGTAAACATTCTTCTATTGCCATAAAGTGGGGTGCCAGTTAATAGTGTTCAATTGTAAGACTTCGTGAACTCACTCTCTTGGCTTTATTGCGTTAAGATTCAACTTGATCTATTCTATAAGAATAAATCTTTGAACATAGAGTTACAAATTGAGTTACAAATGAGCTTAGCGTTAAACTTATCTTTAAAAAACCCAAACTTTTTTATTAACTCTTTTGAAGTTATCAATTGTATGTATCAATTTGGCTTCATTACGAATATTATTATAAAAACCTCAGTTTTTATTTTTCCTGAAACTTTAATTTTATATATTGATAATGAAAATCATACATTTTCCATTTCGGTAAGTCTAATACTGCGAATCTTAAATACATGGGCTTATTAAATAGAACGGACAATCTTTTCAAATGAATTGCATATCTATGAAAATTGGATTTTGAAATTAAAGTTTTGGGAACAATGTTCTTTTCGTCCAGCTTCCTAACTACTAACAAGCTTTGTACCGACTCTGCGCTCGGGGTGCTTCATCTTTTTTCCGTAAACAGAGTTATTCATCAACTTAAAAAAATCTTTTTGCCTATGGAAAGTATTTGGATCAATATAGTTTTTCAACACAGGCTTTTGTAATAATTGGACTGTTCTGTGGATCTTTTTCAGTACTAACCCATTCTGTATACATTGTTGCAAATTCTTATAATGTATTACATAATTTTTCATTTTTTCCCAGGTCAGCAATTAGTTTTTTTACCTTATCCTCTACCTTATCATTATAAAGATCATGTAAACGGAATATTATGAATATTATGAATATACAAATTTTCTATGTCTCTGGTAGACATCCATCTAAAGTCTTTATATGGTAAAGGTTGTGACATTGCCCAACCATTCATGTTATTCGCATCCACATACTCGTACATTAAAAATGAAGTGTCGAGGAATCGTAACCTGACAAATATTTATTAATTGCTTTTGTGTATCTATGACAACATTGGTCTAAACCAAAACATGCTTTTTTGAATAAATCTAATCATATCTATATTTGTCAGCAATAAAAGTTGAATATTTATGGCTTTCAACATTGCCTCCCAAGAAAGACCTGGTGTCGTAAAATACTGAGCTGGGTCAAGTGAATAAATTTGAATACAAATTTTTCGGAAATTTTCAAAAATGTCTGTTAAAAGGAATACATCAGTTTTCAAATATAATTCTAAGTAGTCTTTTAGAGTTGAACATGAGAAATGTAACCAATCCTTAAGAGTATGAACTTTCCGTAAGTTATTATAGAATGCTTCCCTTCGTGGAAAGGGATTTTCTTCAAGTCTATTAACGGAATCTATATATTCATACGGAAATATACCCTTCTTGCGCATTAGTTGAAATTCTTTATCATTACTGAAAAATGACTTTATAGTATTCATTTGATCGTCAATTAAATTACATGCTAAGGTATCCAAACTTGAGGGTATGAACCTGTAGGTATCGAGAAACAGAAACCGAAACAGAAATATAGGTTTCCTTATTAATTGGTATTACGGAAATTTCACCGGGAATCTTTCCTAATTCTTGAATAAATAAATGACAGTCGTATTTCCAAAAATTATGAAAAAATACTGGTATGAAGTTGTATCCTTTATAATCCAAGTTACATTTACAGTGAGCTGCACCCCTAAAGTTACATGTGAAGTGACAGTGATCTCTAGCCCTATCAGTCCCTAAAACTTTCTGGCAAATAGAACAATTCAACGAATTGTCAAATTTCTTTTGGTCGTCTAAAGACATTCTAATGGGAACTATTTTGTGTAAGTATTCCACACTAAATTTCGTAAGATTTTCGATTAATGAATTTACAAAACTGGTTCCTGAATTTATTCCTGTTTCTAAAACAAATTTATATAGTCTAGAATCAAAAGTACATTTTATATAATAGGAGTATGATATTCGAATATGTTCATTAACATTAAATAATTTGGGGCTCACTTCAAGATTCTTTCGTTCCAGAATGCTTTTAAAATCCGCGTAGACAACGAATGGAACTTGAAGCTGATGTTGAACTTGTGTAAATTCCTACTGCAAAGCGTCCTTCCTACTGCAAAGTGTCTTGTGTTTCAATGCAGCTTTCTCAGTTCCGGAGAAATTTAAATTTCCTCTTTGTGCAGTCATTAGTCTTCGAAACGAAATATGAATAAATTATTTAATTGTTTTAAAGA
Source organism: Drosophila biarmipes (assembly GCF_025231255.1). Taxonomy (NCBI): domain Eukaryota; kingdom Metazoa; phylum Arthropoda; class Insecta; order Diptera; family Drosophilidae; genus Drosophila; species Drosophila biarmipes. The sequence goes on along the minus strand of NW_026114543.1, from coordinate 381,978 downwards.
GACAAAAAATCAATAAAGGGATTTACCCTGAAATATTTTTAATGTACATATAATGTCCATTTCCGCCGTCTTTCAAAAACAACATATTGATGGGAAGAGGTTTTTTCCGATTTAAAAAGTGGTCGAATTATTTCCTTCTATTTTACCCGAAAAAGTTTAAGCTCATTTGGGTATTCTTTTTTGTTGTAAAAATTTTATTTCGAGAGGAAATGTCAACCCTGTGAAATCTAATTTTATTTCATTACTTAAACGAATTATTTCCAGCTATTTATTATTTTAAAGGCAGAAATCAAGTCCCATTTAATACAATATTGATCATTTTCATTACATACGTTGACTATCGCCTTTTTCGTTCAAAGGAAACGAGGTAGTGTTATGAATGATGAACCAGCCGGTGTATCGGTATATAATGATTCACATTCATTTCCAAACGAATTATTTTTATAAGAGTCCAAGCACTATCTCTCTCTTGAAATTCTTGATTTTTTGAAATTATTTCCATGGTATGTTCATGAAAGATACATTCTAAATCAGAATCTTTATCAATGATCGACATTTTACTTTGAAAGCTATTTATTTCAATCTGTTCAGATTGGCCTTTAAAAAGAGTGTTTTCTGCAAACATTTCAAAGTTTAACTTCGCTGAAGTATAACTTATTAATAAAAAGCTGATATAAGGTAGCAACGACAATCCAGCTTCACTGAAGGAATTTTCAGGTAGGATCCATTCACATACATTTCATGTAATATTCGTCCCCTGAATTCTTAAAAAATTTTCTTGACTCTTCCGTCAAGGCGTTAAACTGCATTTCCCTTATGGGACTCTGAGCGGATATGGTTTGATCACCTATTTTTTTTTTGCAATCAGACTTGAAGGATTGACAATACTGATTTTGGGTATTCATTTTTTTTATTTTTTACGATTACTCTTTCACTTTAACTTGACTTGTGCTTGATGCAACCCTTTATTACTATTTTTAGAAGACTAACTATTGTCCACGGTCATTTATAGTGTTTGAAGTGGGCGTGTACGATAATATTGAAAATGAGAGGTGCATATTTAGAATTTGGTAAATTTAAAATCAATATAGATAGTTCTAGCAGGGCACATTGAGTATATATTGGTTAGAAGAGATAAGAAGTATTGTATATTTAAATTACAGGTATACTTGTGCGTTGTACGCTTTTGGAAACGTGTCAGAGATAGGTAGTCAGTGAACGTGCCCCATAAGGTCATTGGTGCGTGTCCCTTTGATTGCGGCCCAGTGATCTTCTAAACGAACGTGTCCCTCGGCCTTTTGCGTATGTCCTTTTTATTGCGGTCATTAATATGCAAATTGTCCCAGAACCCGCTATTCGTACCCAGTGATGTCGTACCATGGTCTTCATTACTTAACTCAAAATTATGTTTTGTTAACATTACGTTTTCTTTTGTTACCTTTATCACAAATAATTTTTTAATTTTAACTGTATTTTTATACCCTTGCAGAGGGTATAATGATTTCAGTAAGAAGCTTGCAACGCAGTGAAGGAGACGTTTCCAACCCCATAAAGTATATATATTCTTGATCAGCGTCACAAGACAAGTCGATCTAGCCATGTCAGTCTGTCCGTCCGTCTGTCCGTCCGTTTTTACGGAAACTAGTCTCTCAGTTTTAAAGCTATCGGGCTGAAACTTTTCCAAAAGTCTTCTTTCTGTTGCAGGTAGTATATAAGCCGGATCGGACAACTATATCTTATAGCTCCCATGGGAACAATCGATGAAAAAATTAAAAAAAATTATCTTTAGTGTTTTTTAACATATAAATTTCTAAGCTTGGATATAGCATTTTTAAATTAGTTCTGAATTTTGGATTAAACTTTATCAAAATCGGACGACTATACCATATAGCTCCTATAGGAACAATCGGAAAATTAGTGGTAAAACAATATTGAAAAATTAAATCTTTGGCGTTTTTTAACTTTTAACCTTCTACGCTTGGAAATAAAATTTTTTATTTGGTTTTAAATTTCGAATTAAATTTTATAAAAATTGGACGATTATATCATATAGCTGTTATAGGAATGATCGGAAAATTGGTGGGAAATAATGTGACATATTATCTTATAGTATTGGGAATATACATTTTTATATTTTTAAGAATTTCGAATTCAATTTAATAAAATTATTGATTATTTTTTATAACTGCAAAGGTATGCAAACTTCGGCTTGCCGAAGTTAACTTCCTTTCTTGTTTTTGCATGTTTTTGATCTAAACATTTTTCCATTGCAATAAAAATGGGCCAGATAATAAAACATTTTTATAGTGTTCCATTGTAAGATTTCGTAAGATAAACTCACTATCTTTTTTTTTATAACCGTAAACTTCTTCTTTTTGATGTTATCTATTATCTATTACTATTACTGCAACTCCTAAATCATGGGCTTATTAAATGGAACGAACAAAACTTTCATTTGAATTTCATAGTTAATAATTTCTTTTTTTTTTATTTGCGAAATGAAGATTAAATTTTGAAATTAAAGTTTTTGCACAAAGTGATTTTCGTCCAGTCTCGATGCTATCCACTGTTTTTCCGTAAACAGAACTATTTATTAACTTATTTATTTATTTATTTTTGTTTAACTCTTAAGTATAGGTACAAGAATACTTTTAAATTAGTGCGCTAGTCACAATTTAAAATTTACTTCATGAACATAATACAAATTTCATAGCTATATAGTTCTAATACAAGTCATTAAAGCTTTGACATTTGACATACGAAACATTGAATTCTTAAGGACTAAGTTTTGTTTTAAATGATATACTGTTTTGAATATGTGTATGTAATTTCGTTTTGAGTTGCGTGGCAGATTTAAGTGTTTTCAATGGATTTGGTAATTTATTCCAAGAACGTACAGTACAGATAAAAAAGTATTTTTCAACATAGGCATGTTTTACGTTTTGGCAACTTAGATTATTTGTTCTGTTGGTAGCGTTGAATTTAAGTTTGGGTCGTAATTTGTTATTACTTTCTGCAACAGTACTAGTGTTTTAAAGTTCCACTATAGATTCGATCTATGCCCTTGCGATTTAATATATTTATCGATACAATTTTGAAGGCTACAAGGAGTTGCAAAATGTGAAATTCACTGTTATAGACAGGAACGCATTCATTTATTTGGCTTACGGGACAGCTTACATAAAGTTGGCCGTCGTTATTTTGTTAGGATATTAACATAAAGACTGAACAAAAGAGGTCCAAGAATGAACCCCTGCGGCACACCACGTTTAACGGACAGCTATATGTAGCTATGTACTAGTTGTGATTGTTGAGATAGGTAGGATTTCATAAAACTTACTGAAATCTTAAGGCGTCTATAAAGTAATATTGCGTCTATCCATTATTAGTCTAATAGTTTTAGTGATTTTTATAACACATGTTTTCCAACTTCTGTTCTTTTGAAAACCGGACTGTTTTTTTTGATTAAATATTGTGTGCATCCATAAAACTAACACTTTGGTTAGCAATTAACCGCTCAAGAACTTTTGACAAAAAAAGCAGGATGGCTATATTTCGATATTCTGCACCTGATTTGGGATTTGGTAATATTTTGAGGTGGTGAAGGGAGAGTTTACTATTTTTATTATTGGGAAGGATTAGTTTTAAAATTGTTTGCTAATCCCATCTAAACCCTTTTGCGTTGGATTTATTGCTAAAAATTGATTTAAGAACATCGCACTGGCTGACACAGTTTTAACTAAAAACGAGAAAGGAAGTTAACATCGGCAAGCCGAAGTTTGAATACCCTTGCACTTATAAGAAAAAGGCAACTTTAGTAACACCATGAGAAGTTTTTAAGAAGTGTTGCTGACTTCAGTGATATTAATAAAAATTATATCATTATTTTTTTAGACCATTTTTTTTTTGTCATATATATGTTAGAGTAGTCCGATTTTAAACAAATTGAATTCGAAATTCTTAAAAATATAAAAAATTATTTTCCCAAAATTATAAGATAATATGTCAAAAATCCCCAAAGCTATAATTTGTTTCATATTATTTTCCCACCAATTTTCCGAGCTATGTCAGCTATATTGTATAGTCGTCCGATTTTGATAAAATTTAATTCAAAATTCAGAACTAATTAAAGAATGTTATTTCCAAACTGAGAAGGTTATATGTCAAAAAGCACCAAAGCTATAATTATTTTTATTTCCAACCCATTTGCCGATCGTTCCTATGAGAGCTATATGATATAGTCTTCCGAGTTTGATAAAATTTAATTAGAAATTCAGAAATAATTTAAAAATTTTATTTTTAAGCTTAGAAGGTTTTATTTTAAACAAGAAAGGAAGTTAATTTTGGCAAGCCGGAGGTTGTTAACCCTTGCAGTTATAAGAAATAATTAATAATTTTATTAAATTCTCTGAATTCAAAATTCTTAAAAATATAAAAATCTATATTCCCAATATTATAAGATATAATTTGTTTCACATTATTTCCCACCAATTATCCGATCGTTCCTATGACAGCTATATGATATAGTCGTCCAATTTTAATAAAATTAAATTCGAAATTCAGAACTAATTAAAAAATGTTATTTTCAAGCTTATAAGGTTATATGTTAAAAAACACAAATGATATAATTTGTATTTCATGTTTTCCTACTAGTTTTCCGATCGTTCCTATGGCAGCTATATAATATAATCGTCCGATTTTGATAAAATTTAATTCGAAATTCAAAACCAAATAAAAAATTTTATTTCCAAGCGTAAAAGGTTAAAAGTTAAAAAACACCAAAGATATAATTTTTCAATATTATCTTACCACTAATTTTCCGATTGTTTATTTACATTTAATTCAAAATTCAGAACTAATAAAAAAATGTTATTTCCAAGCTAAGAAGATTATATATTAAAAAACACCGGAGAAATAATTTTTTTAAATTTTTTCCTTGATAGTTCCTATGGGAGCTAAAAGATATAGTTATCCGATCCGGCTGGTTACGAATTATATATTACCTGCAAAAGAAAGAAGACTTTTGGGAAAGTTTCTGCCAGATAGCTTTAAAACTGAGAGACTAGAGTGCGTAGAAGCGGACGGACAGACGGACATGGCTATATCGACACGTCTTGGGACGCTGATCAAAAATATATATACTTTATGGGGTCAGAAACGTCTCCTTCACTGCGTTGCAAACTTCTGTCTTCTGACTAATAATATCACAATTATTTTAACCACAAGCTTCAAGGGATGTAAGATAGGTGTCATTAGTATTTCAGGTGCGGTCAATTGCGAGAACTTATGATTTAGATCATCATAGCTTAAAGTTGGTTCAATTCCCTCAAAATTGACCATATATTTTTATTGTTTTTGAATGTCGTAATTTATGTAAGTAGTTATTTCGTTTCGCCTCTGCAATGACCAATTTTCTATTTGATTTAAGAGCATTGTACATATTCTTTGTCTTATAGCGTTTCCATTTCGCATACGATTTGTCGCGCTTTTGTATTATGTTTTATTATTATGTTTTAATTAAACCACGATTTTGCGATTACTTTAGATTATAATCAGCACTAAGTAAAGCATAGTCAATGTTGATAAAGTCCCTATGTTCCATGTAATATTCATCGTAGTCAATATTAATGTTGTAGTCAATATCATGTTTGGAAAAAGCAGGCAACGATATTTGGTCATAATTTTGTATTTATTTACATCAAGTAGGGTGTTGCACGTAGCGGAAAAATGCGATTCCATATCTTTGACAAATGATTTTCAATTAAAATATTACTGTTGAAATCGCTATATAATAGCAACTCCGTCGCTATAAATGGCAACTCCTCCACCTCGGCCACTACGATCGGAGCGACAAAGATTAAAACATTCACACATAATTGACATACTACTAACATCGGAGGCGAACCACGTTTCGGATACACAGAACATTAATATTAGATAAATATAAAACGGAATTCCTCAATACTTTAAGCTAAGCTTTAAGTATTATTCTTAAACCTGGTTTTTGTTAACCTAAAATTCTTATTATTGTTTGGCTATCCATACTTAATACATTAAAATAGCTTACGCAATTTAAAGTAAAGTACACACAATTAATTTTCGAAAAATATATTATTAAATACTAGGAAAGATAATGAGACAAAAATCTAAGAATAACTTTAGGCCAATTTTATGTGCTGGTCTTGAGACTGAACTGCATCTGATAAAGCGTAGGCAAATTAATTTTCTTTCGAAAATTTAATGTTTATTTTCAGGTATTTTATTAATAACACAAAACTTTTCTTTCGTTTTACTTAAACATTACTGATCTCGGAAAGGGTGTAAATAGGATTGACTTCTTCCATCTTAAATAAAGTCCAACGAACTTAAGACGGAAGCTTTTCTCATAATGAAATTCAATTATGCTGACCGATGCAATTTGGCGGACGCTTGGAACGCAAAAAGCGCAATTGATTGGACTTCGAACGGAATCTGATGTTTACTTTAATTTTTCATTTGTTTAACCTAGCTGGGGAACCAAGATCGGACCTCGGACATCAAAGCCAAAGGCAAATACAAAGGCGAAGCATAAAGTTAAGTGATATTTTAGTATATTTATATATTATTATTAATGAATGGATTTAAAAGTTCCGAGTTATTTGATAAAATTTAATCGGATATTTCATAACTTTTGAAGTGGTTCTTAGTTATGTAGTCAATAATTTTGTTTTCCAAATTAATATATGAGGTATTCTTAATTTATTTATTTTGTACCATTAAATGTTATTAAATGGTCATACCATTGTTACCATTTATAAGAATGGCACCATCTTGTATAATGTGTACATTTTTAAGTGTTTCTCTTATTTTTTTTACAAGTTGATTTCTTACCATTTAATAGTCGGGTAAAACAAGTTTTTTTTTCTAATTTGAAGTGCAATAATTATAAAAAAGTTCGTTAGACATTTCATAAGACATAATTGAGCATTTTGGGACTTGATTGCTTAATACTAGTTTCCCATCGATTTGAGAAATCGCTCTGGCATGATATATTTCGCATCTGTTTTTATTATTGGGTATTTTATATAAATTATTAAAAGTTTTCTATGAAGTGCGATTTTAAAAACAGAGATGTCCATAAAGTCAGCGCTAATTACTGGTTTTTGTTCGTGTTTTAATATTTCTATGACATCATCGTTGTTTAAAATTTAGGTATTAAAAACGTCAATTCTTGCAATTGTGATTGTGTCAATTAAATTTTGCAGATCAAAGGTTAATAATCGTAAGCAATGATTTCGCAGGAGTAAATCTTGATCAATAAAAACAATTTTAAAATCATCAGAAAGAGATTCCAATTTTCTTTCAGCTCGTTAAAAGCTTTAGTAGCTGGGTCATCCAACTGAATTAACATTTTTGTTGACATTCGTTTTGAAATTTTGCCATTATGACCCCCAAGATATTTTGTTAGAGGTTTGGCTATAAGTGCGTCGTTTAAAACAAATTTTCTATAATAGCCCGTAAGGCCTAGGAAACTTCTTAGTTCCCCAATATTTTTTGGAAGCGGATATTTAGTAATGGTGTAAATTTTTTCTGGGTCTGTCTTAATGACGTTATAAGATACGATGTATCCTAGAAAACTGGTTTCGCGTTTAAAAAACTTTGATTTTTCTAAAGAGATTTTCATGTTTGCATTTAATAATATATTTACAATTTTGTTTAAGTCTTTATAATGTTGTTCAATCGTATTTGAGAATATTATTATGTCGTCCATGTAGACATGACATGTTTTCCCTATTTGTTCTCTCAAGATGTCATCCATTGCTCGCTGAAAAATTCTCGGTGCATTTGTTAATCCGAATGGCATTCTTAAAAATTCATCTTTTCCAGTATTTATTGGAAAATATGTTTTTTGACATGAAATTCTTTCATTAAGATCTGATGAAAACCTGATTCTAAATTTATTGTTGAAAAATATCTTGCTTTTCCCAAATTAGATACCTGTCAGGTATGGTGCTTTCATTTAATTTTTTATAATCAATAACGATTCTTAACTTACGGCTCTCGTCTTGATTCTCTCCTTTCTTTGGGACTACCAGAACTGGTGAATTGTAAGGACTTCGGCTAGGCCTTATAATTTCTTCTGATAACATTCTACTGATTTCGCTATTCACACTCTGTTCTAAAAGGAATTTGCATATTTATCTTTGAATGCTCTTTTTCAATATAGTGAACTATTTATTCATTCAGTTCTTCTAGTTGAAATAGACCTATATAATTTATCTGTTGTTTTTCGGATAACTCAATGATGGCGGGTTTGTAATTTTTACATTTCAAACGATTTTATATTCGATTATCATAATATTTTAACTTTACTGTTTTCTCTTTATATTCCAGAACTCCCTTAGCAAAATTTATTAAAGCTCTAATTTTTCTTAGTAAATTGAATCCAATTAGAAGATCAGATTCCAATCCTTCTTTTTCATAAAATAAATGTCGGGTTATAATTATATTTATATTATGGTAATACTTAATAATTGAATATCTATTAACTGTAGTTACCTTTTTAAATATTGATTATATTGATATTTTTTATTTTCAAAAATTCTCTTTTTTATATAACAAGTAGTGGCTCCTGTATCTATTAAAATCTTTAACTGCTTCTTGGTTTTTCTGACCATCCTACTTAACAAGGCATGTAGGGGTCTCGTCTTAAAAATGATCTGATCTGGCTGATTTACAGTTTCATCTGGTTCCGCTTTTCGAGCTTGAGTTTTCTCTCTATTTTGATTTGGAAAATAATTATTACTATATCTCCATCGATTATTATTTACCTGCCAATTATTTATCGGCTGCTGATTTTAATTAACATCAACATCCATTGGCTCGACAGCATAATGCTTTTAAATGTTATTTTGGTTATTGTTTTGCCAAAAAATGTCCCTTTTGTGGCCAGTTATAATTTTGGTTTGATTCTAATTCCTGGACCTTTGCCAAAGCATTGGGCAAATATGGTAAATTTAATGAGAAAAGAGTTTCTAAGATAGACATTTGGGTCCATTGTTTGCATTTAATAATCCCCACAATGTTTGCATCTGAGGCTAATCTTTCTTCCTGCTCACTTCATTCAACTGAACATTTATTAATCAATTAATTAATTCTACTGTTAGGCCGCCAGCTGTGGCTATACTACCTGCAGAGAAATTTGGTGATGAACCTCCGGTTGCCATTTTTAATTTTAATTCACCGAAGCTATTTATTATATCTTCCAGATTGTTTCTCGGTGATATTTTTTAATTCGCAAATCTATCTTGTTTTTTTTTTTTAATTTTCTTATTTTTTTCTATTTTCTGAACTTAATTTAAAAAAAATTGTATTATTTTTAATTAACTCCTCACGAATCTGTACCGATGGGGTCATCCTTCTGTTAGGTTGTCGGTTGATCTTCCTTCCTAAGTTTGTTTGATTGTTGTCGTGCTGATTTTGGAGAGGGAATGCCATTCAGCCCTTCCTGCCTTCATAATTTTTTTTTATTTGTTATTGTGTAGATTTTTTTTAAATTAATTCACTTTGTTGTTCTTTGTTAAATTTTTCAATTTTTATTTGTGCTTATTCGCCACTGTTTTTTAGTTTGGTTTTGTTTTTATTTCTTGTTTGGCTCTCTTTAAGTTTTCTTTTTTATTTATTTCTTTATATTTTGTTTGGTCTTTATTCTGTGTTAATAATAAATCTTTCGGTCCACCTTAAATATTTCCGGGTTTCATTGGATTATTACATTAATTGATTTCCATTTAATTTTTGAATAACGATCACTGTTAGATGATTGATAGATGATTGGATATGGATTATTTAATTTTTCAACTAGAAATGTTGAGTTATTCATAACGCGGCCCCACGTTGGGGGCCAATTTATTTTTTTTATGGAAATTTTTAGGAAAAAAAAAAGTAATTTATATTTTCAAATATTTTATAATGTTAAATATTTATTGAAAATATTATTAACACAAAACTTTTCTTTCATTTTACTTAAACATTACTGATCTCGGCAAGGGTCGAAATAGGACTGACTTCTTCCATGTTAAATAAAATCCAACGAACTTCGGACGGAAGTTGGAGAAACTAAAGGATAGAGGGTATCAGAGCAGGGGAGGCAAATTATCAGTTCCATAGTTGGATGGTATGGGTCTTCAGGTACAACAAGAGCGTCAATTCTACATACCGTGGTTTCAGACGGGTCTAAAACAAACAAAAGATCTAATTGTCTTCTTAAGGAATTTTTTATAAAGCTTACTTGCTGTAACGATAATTCTAAAAGGCTATCGACAAATTCATGGGCGGATAACGGCATAGCGACAAATGAGTCAGTAGAAGGAGACCAAGAAATATCAAGTTGATTAAAGGCACAATCAAAAGGTCTCTGTTAGAAAGAAGGGATAAAACAGATTTTATTGCAGACAGATGGTTCGCAATTACTAGGTCAGAGCCAGGTGGAATATAAGAACATGTAACAAAAACAGATAAAGATTGCAAAGAAACTTTTACACTTAGAAATTCAATTTCATTGGGTATATGAATGAGAATTCTTTCAGATGTTAGGCTAGAGGTAACGGCAATCAGGACACCGCCCCCACTACGTGAGTGGCGATCGGTCCTATAAGTATTAAAGTTATTAGCCAGAACTTCAGAGTCGGATATCCCTGGATTCAGCCAAGTTTTCGTAAAAGCTAAAATAGCTTCATATTTAATCCCCTAACATTTTGATACGCCAACTTTAAACTTTTTAGCTTTTTGACACAATGGAGGGCCTGTTATTTGTTCTCGGTTTATTTGGGACAAATTCTTTAATTACTAAACCATCATTAAGCCAAAAGCTTTCAGAAAGTAAAACATTAAAAATGTCAGGCGGAGCAAATATTTTAAAAGAAGATATCCTACGAGCATATGAAAATCGAAATTGTTCAACTGCAATATCTTCGGATGGGAATTTTTCACGAATAAATTCCAGAACATCCTCAGACATGGTATCTGGGGTTAATCTAGAAACAAATAATTGCTTCCTTTGTGGAACAACTAAAAGTTTCTTACGCTCCCCAGCAGCAGAACCTCACTAGGCTGAGATCCAGGATCGGTGCCTAAGGTACCTATAGGATCGGTCGGCACCGCTTTTAGTCCGGAAACATGGACTACACTCGAGTTAGCTGTATCCATACGCACATTTGGTTCGCTTAACCCTCTGTCGACAGGAACTGCTGCTACCAAGTTCGGATTTGGGTTGGATTCCGTGGTGGCATTAACAGCGGTTAAGCTGGCTTTTTTGCGTTTAGGCGACTCTGTTAATAATTTTTTATTATTAAACTAGGCACAGATGGTATCAAACCCCTCATTGAGTTGCCTAAAAGCACCTGAGATATTCAATAGGCTGTCTCGAGTCTACTTCATAAAGCCGCTCATCTCCACCACCATTTCCTTGCAGGAACCACATGACCACATAAGACCAGAGTTAAGATCAATAAAATCTTTAACTCTGCCGGTGAATCCTGCACATTTGACGTGCATCATCGAATCGCAGAGCCAGCAAAAAATAAAGGGGTCTTTCGTTAAAGACGCAAGTGTGCAGTTTTTCTTGGAACAGACAAGGGCCATTATAAGACAAACAAATGAAATAAAATATCAAAAATACCTCAAGTTAAATTTGGCACTGGGATCGAATTCAAAAATCACAAAGGTACAAAACACAAAAAAAAAATAAGAGCGCGAGATCGCGAAAACTTATCAAAACGTAAGAGAGCACGAGAGAGAAAAAATATTCTATCGACTGAGCGTGGCTTGTGCGACACTAACAACTTTCAGTACGAACAAATAAAAAGTAAATCAAGCAAGGGAAAGAGAGAGAGAGAGATGCAGAAATTAGCACCGAAAAAGTCTACTAGAAATTCAGCGGGTGCATAGAGAGCAGGTTACAGTTATAAAATAGAGCGAGGGAGATTGAGAGAGAGTAAATAGTAATCTTTGTAAATTAATACACACAGAACACTCGCACAAAGTCACTGGAAAAGACAAAAACTCGGAGCACAAAAGTAAACACAGCTGTTTACAAGCGACGCTAAATGTTTAGATTAAAGCTTAAGATGAAAGTGTCGCATCTTATTGTGAAATTCAATTATGCTGACCGATGCAATTTGGCGAACGCTTGGAACGCAAAAAGCGCAATTGAATGGGCTTCGAACGGAAGCTGATGTTTACTTTAATTTTGATTTGTTTAACTTAGCTGGGGAACCAAGATCTGACCTGAGGTCCGAGGTCAAAGCCAAAGGCAAAAACAAAGGCGAATGCACGGGTTGGCTAACTACTTTAATTTTTATTTATTTAACTTAGCTGGGGAATCAAGATAGGACCTCGGACCTCAAAGCCAAAGGCAAAGACAAAGGCGAATGCAGAGATTGAAATTATTGTTTATAAAAGCAATAAGCGGCCTGATCTCACAGTTTGGATAACTTGCATGGTCTCCAGACTTATAACTTCGTTTTTCCCATGCACTCTAACGTGAACAAAATCACGACGAGACAAAACAGCTAATAGAAGTCTTTGTTTTTCACTGTCATTGCTTTTTTAAAAATGCTATAGTTTTCAGACCCAGCGGTTTTTTTGAGTACGCCTGTATTCGGCAGCAAGCCGCTACACCGTAAATTTGTCCATCAAGTGCTCGAGTTGAGTTTTGTGTTTTATTATTGGTTTGGTTAATTTTGGTTTGGCGACTTTTATTATTGATTCAACAATAATTCTCGTCTAAGAGTGAATTAAACAAAGCTTTTAGTGATTCTTTTTCAGACTTCGCATATCTGCAATTTCGCGCTTCAGATGTTATATGTCGTCTTCCTCCAACTTGTCGAAGTTCATCTTTAGAGCCTGCAACTTACCAACTTCTCCCCCACTTGGTCGCTTACGTCGTGCACCTCGTTTGAGGGCAAGCATGGCTAACTGTTTGGTTTTTGAGTGAATTTTGTAAGTTGAGTGTCTTCTGCTGTTTTTTTAAACACTTTTTAAGCTAGTCCGTTCGTGAGTGGCATAACCTCATGTGCTCCAAACACGTGCTGGGTAGTGGAAACCCTTCCAGAAGATGTCTCCCGCTGCTGCTTTATATACAGTTCCTCTTAGATCACAGGTATGGGCCACCTCTGATGTATACCCGTACATTAAACTAAATCAACTTCGAGGGCTGCCCCTTGCCTAATCTCCAATACGCCAGCGGCCTGCTAACGCTAGAAGGCCGTCTCATGAGCCAGTATTAGTCGTCCGGCGTAGGAGAGCGAATTACCCTGGATTTACGGGTCTGGGAGGTCCTATTCGTTGCCACTAAATACCGGCAGCCAAGGCAGTCAGTCCTATCTATTAGCGCATATAGCATATTCGAGGCAGAAAAGCGAGTCGATTGACTACCCACCTAGGAATCGTGACTGACCCCTGAAGACTAGGAACTCTTTTTACTCTATGTAGCTTTCTAACAAAAAAATATATAAAGAGTAGTGGTTGCGGAATTTAATACTTTGTGGAACCCGACCATCACTCAACAAAATCTTCGTTAGCCCATAAAAGCTTTATTGGTGTAGCTGCCAAACGGGTATATTAACTCCAAACCACCTCGAATGCTTTATTTTAATAAATCTATACATAAATTTACCTGTCCGCAATTCAAGTTGAATCAATTATGCTTTCCAAGAAAGACCTAGTGTCGTACAATACTGAGTTGGGTCAAGTGAATAAATTTTTCGGCAATTTTCAAAAATTTTTGCTTAAAGGAATACATCAGTTTTCAAATATAATTCTAAATAACAGAGTTGAACAAGGGAAACGTGACAAATTTTTAAGAGCGTGATCATAATCTGAGGACATTCCCATTCTTGAATAAATAAATGACAGTCGTATTTCAAAAAATTATGAAGAAATACTGATATGAATTTGATTTCTTTATATTCCAAGTTACATTTAGAATGAGCTGCACCTCTAAAGCTATCACGACAGTGATTATAAGCCTACAGTCCCTAAAACTTTTTGGTAATTATAAAAATTCAATGAATTATTAAATATCTTACAAAAAGTAGACATATATTTACTATCAATAGGAATATAATGAGTATCAAAATTTTCTATATCTGTGGTAAGAATGTTTTTAGGGTGAGGTAGGACTCAGTCTCCGAGGATCACTCACAAAAATATTTATATTCGGAGTACTAGGCCAAAAGGGAAAAGGAGAGATAAAAGCCCCGACCAACACACCAAAGGCGATAACAACGTCAGGTTCCACTGCTCGGGATGCACCCTGCCGCTGTCACCTGTTCCCGTAGTTGGAAATATGAAGGGGACGGAATGGGATGCGCTGTAAAAAAATTTTTTCCCCGCCGTCCCAACATGAAGCATAAAAAATATGATTAAAAAATATGAAGTCTAAATTTTATTGGCTCCAAACTATACATGTTAGACTTAATGCCCTTCCGCTCCTGTGACCTAACTTCGCATTTTTAAGTGCGTATGCACATGCTATGGCATGCTCTCGGGCGTTCAGGTGACGTTGGCCGCAGCAGAGCCCTATGCCTGTTGGATGCAGGCGTTCATATTCAGGCTGCGGCGCTGCGTTCTCTTTAGTTTAGCAAGGGGGGTTTTAAACATTTTACACATACTTTGGTCTTTGTGGCTGGGGTTTATAGGTATAATATTTACATTATCTTTCGTGGCTACAAATATGTGCCTTACATGGCTACAAATATGTTTAATATGTGAGGGCCGATTCGTATTACTCTTCACAGTTGTGACATTGCCCAAACATACAAGTTATTCGCATCCACATATATTAAAAATGAAGACTACTTCAAAGAATCGTAAACTGACAAATATTTAAAATTTGCTGCTGTATATCTATAACAACATTGAATTAAAACACCTCGAATGCTTTTTTGAATAAATCTATACATATCTATATCTGTCAATTCTTCCAATGAAAAACAAATATTACAAAAGTCCTATAATCACTTGAAAATATTTCTTCCAAGTAAATTTCGTAAGGGCGACCATGTTCGTATTAATAACTATAAACATGTTTTTAGAAAGGGTACACGCCAAACTGTACAACTGAAATCTTTAAAATTTGAAAAGTGAACAATACCTACCTTAAAACATACTTACTTGAAGATTTAGATGGTAGTCCGATTCAGGGAGGATTCTATAATGAAGAACTCAAAAAACACGATTCCCCCATACATACATAGTTGAAAAAGTTGAAAGGCGAGAAGGAAATAAAGTTTTAGTTAAGTGGCTGGGGTTTTCAAAGACTAGCTGGATAAATAAGGAAGACATTTTGTAGTATAACAAGTGATTTATTTAATTTCATTTTTTTTATATATTTAGATTATCTTATACTTGGTTTAATAATATTTTTGAACAATCTTTACTTAAATAAATTTTAAAATAATAAATAAACTTTTTACAAACTCAAAATATTTTTTCATACATATATTCTCCAAAGTCCCGATCATAATAAAACATCTCCAATTCAATTCATTTATAAAATAGTTCCTTTTCAATGTGTTCTTTTTGTAACTTAAGGTTACCTAGTGATTCTCCATCGTTAACGTAATTATTATGTACCATCTCACCTAAGCAAAATGAATTAGTTTCTAACCATTCAACATTTTCTAAAATATCTTTTTCAATTAGTCTCTGATGTCTCTGATGTCGTAACATGATCTTTATTACCTAACTCTAAAAATTGTGTTTCGTTAAAATAACGTTTTCTTTTGTTATCTCTGCCACAAACAACTTTTTTATTATCTAAACTGCAGTTATTTTGTGTGCATTTGATGTAAACATTCTTCTATTGCCATAAAGTGGGGTGCCAGTTAATAGTGTTCAATTGTAAGACTTCGTGAACTCACTCTCTTGGCTTTATTGCGTTAAGATTCAACTTGATCTATTCTATAAGAATAAATCTTTGAACATAGAGTTACAAATTGAGTTACAAATGAGCTTAGCGTTAAACTTATCTTTAAAAAACCCAAACTTTTTTATTAACTCTTTTGAAGTTATCAATTGTATGTATCAATTTGGCTTCATTACGAATATTATTATAAAAACCTCAGTTTTTATTTTTCCTGAAACTTTAACTTTATATATTGATAATGAAAATCATACATTTTCCATTTCGGTAAGTCTAATACTGCGAATCTTAAATACATGGACTTATTAAATAGAACGGACAATCTTTTCAAATGAATTGCATATGTATGAAAATTGGATTTTGAAATTAAAGTTTTGGGAACAATGTTCTTTTCGTCCAGCTTCCCAACTACTAACAAGCTTTGTACCGACTCTGCGCTCGGGGTGCTTCATCTTTTTTCCGTAAACAGAGTTATTCATCAACTTAAAAAAATCTTTTTGCCTATGGAAAGTATTTGGATCAATATAGTGTTTCAACACAGGCTTTTGTAATAGTTGGACTGTTCTGTGGATCTTTTTCAGTACTAACCCATTCTGTATACATTGTTGCAAATTCTGATAATGTATTACATAATTTTTCATTTTTTCCCAGGTCAGCAATTAGTTATTTTACCTTATCCTCTTTTGAGGCCACACAATATGACGGACAAAATGAAAAATCATTATAAAGATCATGTAAACGTTACGGATATAAATGGAATATTATGAATATACAAATTTTCTATGTCTCTGGTAGACATCCACTTAAAGTCTTTATATGGTAAAGGTTGTGACATTGCCCAACCATTCATGTTATTCGCATCCACATACTCGTACATTAAAAATGAAGTGTCGAGGAATCGTAACCTGACAAATATTTATTAATTGCTTTTGTGTATCTATGACAACATTGGTCTAAACCAAAACATGCTTTTTTGAATAAATCTAATCATATCTTTATTTGTCAGCAATAAAAGTTGAATATTTATGGTTTTCAACATTGCCTCCCAAGAAAGACCTGGTGTCGTAAAATACTGAGCTGGGTTAAGTGAATAAATTTGCATACAAATTTTTCGGAAATTTTCAAAAATGTCTGTTAAAAGGAATACATCAGTTTTCAAATATAATTCTAAATAATTGTTTAGATTTGAACATGAGAAATGTGACCAAAATTTAAGAGCATGATCATAATCTTCCTGAGAGCATTCCCTTTCCGTTAAATTAGAATGATTCCTTTGGAATGCTTCCATTGGAAGGGACGCTTCTTCGAGTCTATTAACGGAATCTAAATATTCATACGGAAATATACCTCTTTATCATTGCCGAAATATGACTTCACAGCATTCATTTTATCGTTAATTAAATTAGATGCTAGGGTATCCAAACTTGAGGGCATTACCTGTATCGAAAAAACGAATTTCAAAAATATTTACACCAAAACTTGTCGTTTTTTTTGAATATAGTTTTCCTTATTTTTTAATTATTACGGAATTTTCACCGGGAATCTTTGCCAATTCTTGAATAAATTAATGACAATCGTATTTCGAAAAATTATGAAAAAATACTGGTATGAATTTTACATCCAAGTTACATTTAGAGAGAGCTGCACCCTTAAAGCTACCTCTGAATTGACAGTGATATCTTACCCTATCAGCCCCTAAAACTTTGTGGCGAAGAGAACAGTTCAACAAATTATCAAGTTTCTTTTAGTCATATAAAGTCATTCCAATAGGAACTATTTTATGTAAGTAAAGTCAATTTGGGTAATGAATTTACAAAAGTTGTTCCTGAATTTATTTCTGCTTTTAAACCAAATTTATCTAGTCTAGAATCAAAAGTACAGTTTAATAATAAGTGTATGATATTGGAATATGTACATTAATATTAAATATCCGCGTAGACAACGAATGGAACTTGAAGCTGGTGTAGAACTTTGGTAAATTCCCGAATATTATTTTAGGGCTGCGGCATCTTTCTGAGGCAACGGATGTCTTTCAATGCAGCTTCCTCAGTTCCGGAGAAATTTAAGAAAATTTCCAAAAAATTTCGCCTTTTTCTGATTTCCTCTTTGTGCAGTCTTTGAAACAATTATGAATAAATTATTTAATTGTTTAAAAGAGATAACAATGAACAAAGGAATATACCATTTTTTTTTTTATTACAAATAATGTTCATTTCCGCCTTCTTCCAAAAACAACATATTGTTATGAAGAGGTTTTTTTACTTCCGATTGAAAAAGTGGTCCAATTATTTGCTTTGTATCTTTGTTATATCCGAAAACGCTTAAGCTCATTTGAGTATTCTTTTTAGAAAATGTTTTATTCATTTTATTTCAAGCGGGAGTGTCAACCCTGTAAAATCTTATTTTATTTCATCGCTTAAACGAATTATTTCCAGCGATATGTCAATATTATATGCCGAACGTCTTTGCGGTCTTTTTACAATTTTTAAGGCGGAAATCAAGGCCCGTTAAAAAAAATAGTGATCATTTTCGTTACATACGTTGACTATCCATTTCTACTATTCCATCGTTAAGGGAAACGAGGTAGTGGTATAATAGATGAATCAGACATCGGTGTATAATGATTCACTTTCATTTCCAATTATTTTAATTTTATTTTAGACCATTCACTATCTATCTCTTGAAATTCTTGAGTTTTTGAAACTATTTCCATGGTAGGTTTATTGTCGGATCACGCAGCCACAACCGCTACCTAACGTCTTAATTCGATCTTTTATATTAATTGCATCGCGAAAGGTAGCTCTCTCTAACTAGCCCTCTGGTTTTTATTTGTGTACTTGCATTCTTCGGCCCAGCATTCGGGTGGCTGTCCCTTCGTAAAATCAGTACGAGTTCTGATCTCGACATTAAATGCACTCTCGTCTAGCCTGCTGTACTCTCTTTCGCTAATAAATGCTTAACAAGTATAAGGCAAGCTGAAATTCGTATTTTTTAATTAAGCAATAACTAATAAAAAAGCTTAATAGTTCAACATTGGTGATTTGTGCATAAGTAATACAACATGATTTTTGCATAAATAATACTAAGTGGAAATCATATAAGTCTATTTATTGACTTTTTCGTTCCTCCGGCTGCGGCCTTAGATGCAGTGAGCGCTATAAATAAATAGCTGTTGGTAATTGCGGAAATTTACATATAAGGCGCAAAATTAGCTATACATTGAAGCGTACACAGCCAAGTAACGGGTTCTTGTTTTCTCGTTTGCTTTGCGCTTATCTTCCCGCTGGAGCCGAATTTTTAGGCAGTTCGTCTGGTGGGTTTGTTGTTGTAGCCATGCATACGGAATCTTTTGGAGATGTTACCGATGATGCAACAAGGCAAGTGCAATGCAACGGCTTTATTTAATAGAGTGGATCATTTAGTGGATTCCCCATCAAGTGCCGCGTTAACTTCATGCGACGAATCGGGTCTTCATGTGAGGTTGGAGATGATTGATGAGCTTCAAGAGTCAATTGAAAGTGATTTAAGTTACAAAATTTGATGACATTCTCGTAATTGAGAAGTCATCAGTTCGGTCCGAAATTTTAAAGCGCGCCTCACAGCTTCTTTTGCACTCAACTTTTGCTGACGGCATCACTCGGGAGTTTTCGGCCCCCAGTTGCGTCAGCCTCGACATAGGGCAGCATTGCTGCCCCCACTTGAACTTCGCTGGAGGTTATGTAAATTGGTCTGATTTTTATTCTATGTTTACCACGATCATAGAAAATCATCCGGACCTCAAAAACGTAGAAAAGCTGCAGAATCTATGATCATGCCTGAGGGACGCAGTGTTGGATACTATTCGCTCATTGGAAATTTCGGATGACAACTACGCACTTGCTTTAGATTTGCTGCAAAATAGATTTGATAATCGACGTTTGGTTTTTTACGCACACATTACTGAGATCCTGGGACTTAAGGCCGTGTAGAGTTGTTTCGTCTCGACACTTCGGGAGCTGACCCATAAATTCAACGCTTATATTCGTGCTCTCAAAGGACTTGACACGACGTAACAAATCGCAGGATGTATCATCGTCCAAGTCCTGTTCCAAAAGTTGAAACCGGCAAGTCAGTCATAGTGGGAAGAGCACTTAGGGGACCCTTGTTGTCGTGCATGCGGATCTAAGAACAACACCCTGCTTCACCTGGGAAACTCACTTTCCTTTTCTTCACAAGAAGAAGCACAGCTTCAAGAAGCAATGTGTTGGATAAAGGTTACGGACCTAAAAAAAACTGCAAGCAATTAATTAACATTGGGGAATAAAGAACTAAAAATAAAAGATAATAAAATAACATTTTCTAGTGAAATGAATGTGATCTGACTCTTGGTCCGTACTCTCTAATTTTTCTCATCAAACCTATAAACTATGATGATCAAGATTTAAAAATGTATAAAAAATAATATACATAGAGTAGGATTTAATCCTAATAACCGAATCAAGGGTACACGAGCATACAAATATAGCAATATTATTAAGAACTTTATAAAAAATACTTTCAATCCTCCAACATCTACTCCACTTCGCTCAAAGACAGGTTTTGGTTACATAACCCTTCAGAAGTCAAATAAAAACTATGTATACTGAAATAATGTTAATAAGTTAGTTGAACGATTGCAAATTTTTCTGGCATCGAAAGCAGCGGGTAACACTAGTCACAATAATGAAATTTTTCCATACTAAAGGAGTAGAGTGAGGAATATGTTTTAATGGGTATAAATAGCAAGTGCAAAAATGTTTTACAATTATAAACAACATGTTTGTCGACAAGTTTGGACATTTTTCTGTTGATAAGGAAAGATAAGAAAATTTGAAAAGACGTGCTAAGTCTACTGAAGGATTATTCATCGATGAGGACGGTAACCTAAATGCTCAAACTAAACGTATCAAGAATGGAACAAACCCTTTAGATAACGATGAGCGACCAAACAATATACTGATCAGAACATCGGAAACTTGGAAGAAGTAAAAAATATGATTAAAATATATGAAGTCTAAATTTTATTGGCTCCAAACTATATATGTTAGATTTAATGCCCTTCCGCTCCTGTGACCTAACTTCGCATTTTTAAGTGCGTATGCACATGCTATGGCATGCTCTCGGGCGTTCAGGTGACGTTGGCCGCAGCAGAGCCCTATGCCTGTTGGATGCAGGCGTTCATATTCAGGCTGCGGCGCTGCGTTCTCTTTAGTTTAGCAAGGGGGGTTTTAAACATTTTACACATACTTTGGTCTTTGTGGCTGGGGTTTATAGGTATAATATTTACATTATCTTTCGTGGCTACAAATATGTGCCTTACATGGCTACAAATATGTTTAATATGTGAGGGCCGATACGTATTACTCTTCACAGTTGTGACATTGCCCAAACATACAAGTTATTCGCATCCACATATATTAAAAGTGAAGACTACTTCAAAGAATCGTAAACTGACAAATATTTAAAATTTGCTGCTGTATATCTATAACAACATTGAATTAAAACACCTTGAATGCTTTTTTGAATAAATCTATACATATCTATATCTGTCAATTCTTCCAATGAAAAACAAATATTACAAAAGTCCTATAATCACTTGAAAATATTTCTTCCAAGTAAATTTCGTAAGGGCGACCATGTTCGTATTAATAACTATAAACATGTTTTTAGAAAGGGTATACGCCAAACTGTACAACTGAAATCTTTAAAATTTGAAAAGTGAACAATACCTACCTTAAAACATACTTACTTGAAGATTTAGATGGTAGTCCGATTCAGGGAGGATTCTATAATGAAGAACTCAAAAAACACGATTCCCCCATACATACATAGTTGAAAAAGTTGAAAGGCGAGAAGGAAATAAAGTTTTAGTTAAGTGGCTGGGGTTTTTAAAGACTAGGTGGATAAATAAGGAAGACATTTTGTAGTATAACAAGTGATTTATTTAATTTCATTTTTTTTATATATTTAGATTATCTTATACTTGGTTTAATAATATTTTTGAACAATCTTTACTTAAATAAATTTTAAAATAATAAATAAACTTTTTACAAACTCAAAATATTTTTTCATACATATATTCTCCAAAGTCCCGATCATAATAAAACATCTCCAATTCAATTCATTTATAAAATAGTTCCTTTTCAATGTGTTCTTTTTGTAACTTAAGGTTACCTAGTGATTCTCCATCGTTAACGTAATTATTATGTACCATCTCACCTAAGCAAAATGAATTAGTTTCTAACCATTCAACATTTTCTAAAATATCTTTTTCAATTAGTCTCTGATGTCTCTGATGTCGTAACATGATCTTTATTACCTAACTCTAAAAATTGTGTTTCGTTAAAATAACGTTTTCTTTTGTTATCTCTGCCACAAACAACTTTTTTATTATCTAAACTGCAGTTATTTTGTGTGCATTTGATGTAAACATTCTTCTATTGCCATAAAGTGGGGTGCCAGTTAATAGTGTTCAATTGTAAGACTTCGTGAACTCACTCTCTTGGCTTTATTGCGTTAAGATTCAACTTGATCTATTCTATAAGAATAAATCTTTGAACATAGAGTTACAAATTGAGTTACAAATGAGCTTAGCGTTAAACTTATCTTTAAAAAACCCAAACTTTTTTATTAACTCTTTTGAAGTTATCAATTGTATGTATCAATTTGGCTTCATTACGAATATTATTATAAAAACCTCAGTTTTTATTTTTCCTGAAACTTTAACTTTATATATTGATAATGAAAATCATACATTTTCCATTTCGGTAAGTCTAATACTGCGAATCTTAAATACATGGACTTATTAAATAGAACGGACAATCTTTTCAAATGAATTGCATATGTATGAAAATTGGATTTTGAAATTAAAGTTTTGGGAACAATGTTCTTTTCGTCCAGCTTCCCAACTACTAACAAGCTTTGTACCGACTCTGCGCTCGGGGTGCTTCATCTTTTTTCCGTAAACAGAGTTATTCATCAACTTAAAAAAATCTTTTTGCCTATGGAAAGTATTTGGATCAATATAGTGTTTCAACACAGGCTTTTCTAATAGTTGCACTGTTCTGTGGATCTTTTTCAGTACTAACCCATTCTGTATACATTGTTGCAAATTCTGATAATGTATTACATAATTTTTCATTTTTTCCCAGGTCAGCAATTAGTTATTTTACCTTATCCTCTTTTGAGGCCACACAATATGACGGACAAAATGAAAAATCATTATAAAGATCATGTAAACGTTACGGATATAAATGGAATATTATGAATATACAAATTTTCTATGTCTCTGGTAGACATCCACTTAAAGTCTTTATATGGTAAAGGTTGTGACATTGCCCAACCATTCATGTTATTCGCATCCACATACTCGTACATTAAAAATGAAGTGTCGAGGAATCGTAACCTGACAAATATTTATTAATTGCTTTTGTGTATCTATGACAACATTGGTCTAAACCAAAACATGCTTTTTTGAATAAATCTAATCATATCTTTATTTGTCAGCAATAAAAGTTGAATATTTATGGTTTTCAACATTGCCTCCCAAGAAAGACCTGGTGTCGTAAAATACTGAGCTGGGTTAAGTGAATAAATTTGCATACAAATTTTTCGGAAATTTTCAAAAATGTCTGTTAAAAGGAATACATCAGTTTTCAAATATAATTCTAAATAATTGTTTAGATTTGAACATGAGAAATGTGACCAAAATTTAAGAGCATGATCATAATCTTCCTGAGAGCATTCCCTTTCCGTTAAATTAGAATGATTCCTTTGGAATGCTTCCATTGGAAGGGACGCTTCTTCGAGTCTATTAACGGAATCTAAATATTCATACGGAAATATACCTCTTTATCATTGCCGAAATATGACTTCACAGCATTCATTTTATCGTTAATTAAATTAGATGCTAGGGTATCCAAACTTGAGGGCATTACCTGTATCGAAAAAACGAATTTCAAAAATATTTACACCAAAACTTGTCGTTTTTTTTTGAATATAGTTTTCCTTATTTTTTAATTATTACGGAATTTTCACCGGGAATCTTTGCCAATTCTTGAATAAATTAATGACAATCGTATTTCGAAAAATTATGAAAAAATACTGGTATGAATTTTACATCCAAGTTACATTTAGAGAGAGCTGCACCCTTAAAGCTACCTCTGAATTGACAGTGATATCTTACCCTATCAGCCCCTAAAACTTTGTGGCGAAGAGAACAGTTCAACAAATTATCAAGTTTCTTTTAGTCATATAAAGTCATTCCAATAGGAACTATTTTATGTAAGTAAAGTCAATTTGGGTAATGAATTTACAAAAGTTGTTCCTGAATTTATTTCTGCTTTTAAACCAAATTTATCTAGTCTAGAATCAAAAGTACAGTTTAATAATAAGTGTATGATATTGGAATATGTACATTAATATTAAATATCCGCGTAGACAACGAATGGAACTTGAAGCTGGTGTAGAACTTTGGTAAATTCCCGAATATTATTTTAGGGCTGCGGCATCTTTCTGAGGCAACGGATGTCTTTCAATGCAGCTTCCTCAGTTCCGGAGAAATTTAAGAAAATTTCCAAAAAATTTCGCCTTTTTCTGATTTCCTCTTTGTGCAGTCTTTGAAACAATTATGAATAAATTATTTAATTGTTTAAAAGAGATAACAATGAACAAAGGAATATACCATTTTTTTTTATTACAAATAATGTTCATTTCCGCCTTCTTCCAAAAACAACATATTGTTATGAAGAGGTTTTTTTACTTCCGATTGAAAAAGTGGTCCAATTATTTGCTTTGTATTTTATTTCAAGCGGGAGTGCCAACCCTGTAAAATCTTATTTTATTTCATCGCTTAAACGAATTATTTCCAGCGATATGTCAATATTATATGCCGAACGTCTTTGCGGTCTTTTTACAATTTTTAAGGCGGAAATCAAGGCCCGTTAAAAAAAATAGTGATCATTTTCGTTACATACGTTGACTATCCATTTCTACTATTCCATCGTTAAGGGAAACGAGGTAGTGGTATAATAGATGAATCAGACATCGGTGTATAATGATTCACTTTCATTTCCAATTATTTTAATTTTATTTTAGACCATTCACTATCTATCTCTTGAAATTCTTGAGTTTTTGAAACTATTTCCATGGTAGGTTTATTGTCGGATCACGCAGCCACAACCGCTACCTAACGTCTTAATTCGATCTTTTATATTAATTGCATCGCGAAAGGTAGCTCTCTCTAACTAGCCCTCTGGTTTTTATTTGTGTACTTGCATTCTTCGGCCCAGCATTCGGGTGGCTGTCCCTTCGTAAAATCAGTACGAGTTCTGATCTCGACATTAAATGCACTCTCGTCTAGCCTGCTGTACTCTCTTTCGCTAATAAATGCTTAACAAGTATAAGGCAAGCTGAAATTCGTATTTTTTAATTAAGCAATAACTAATAAAAAAGCTTAATAGTTCAACATTGGTGATTTGTGCATAAGTAATACAACATGATTTTTGCATAAATAATACTAAGTGGAAATCATATAAGTCTATTTATTGACTTTTTCGTTCCTCCGGCTGCGGCCTTAGATGCAGTGAGCGCTATAAATAAATAGCTGTTGGTAATTGCGGAAATTTACATATAAGGCGCAAAATTAGCTATACATTGAAGCGTACACAGCCAAGTAACGGGTTCTTGTTTTCTCGTTTGCTTTGCGCTTATCTTCCCGCTGGAGCCGAATTTTTAGGCAGTTCGTCTGGTGGGTTTGTTGTTGTAGCCATGCATACGGAATCTTTTGGAGATGTTACCGATGATGCAACAAGGCAAGTGCAATGCAACGGCTTTATTTAATAGAGTGGATCATTTAGTGGATTCCCCATCAAGTGCCGCGTTAACTTCATGCGACGAATCGGGTCTTCATGTGAGGTTGGAGATGATTGATGAGCTTCAAGAGTCAATTGAAAGTGATTTAAGTTACAAAATTTGATGACATTCTCGTAATTGAGAAGTCATCAGTTCGGTCCGAAATTTTAAAGCGCGCCTCACAGCTTCTTTTGCACTCAACTTTTGCTGACGGCATCACTCGGGAGTTTTCGGCCCCCAGTTGCGTCAGCCTCGACATAGGGCAGCATTGCTGCCCCCACTTGAACTTCGCTGGAGGTTATGTAAATTGGTCTGATTTTTATTCTATGTTTACCACGATCATAGAAAATCATCCGGACCTCAAAAACGTAGAAAAGCTGCAGAATCTATGATCATGCCTGAGGGACGCAGTGTTGGATACTATTCGCTCATTGGAAATTTCGGATGACAACTACGCACTTGCTTTAGATTTGCTGCAAAATAGATTTGATAATCGACGTTTGGTTTTTTACGCACACATTACTGAGATCCTGGGACTTAAGGCCGTGTAGAGTTGTTTCGTCTCGACACTTCGGGAGCTGACCCATAAATTCAACGCTTATATTCGTGCTCTCAAAGGACTTGACACGACGTAACAAATCGCAGGATGTATAATCGTCCAAGTCTTGTTCCAAAAGTTGAAACCGACAAGTCAGTCATAGTGGGAAGAGCACTTATGGGGACCCTTAGAGGAGCCAATGGCATAATTTGTTGTCGTGCATGCGGATCTAAGCACAACACCCTGCTTCACCTGGGAAACTCACTTTCCTTTTCTTCACAAGAAGAAGCACAGCTTCAAGAAGCACTTCCCTCTGCATTGCCTTCCACTTCGACTGCTCTTATTGCACAGCAGCTTAGTAATGATATGATGCTCTAAGCAACGGCTAGCGGTTTAGAAAAAAAACATTCCGGGGTTTTTGTACCCTGTCGAGCTCTACTCGATTCGGGCTCATTATTGCATCTAATAACGTACAGATTCGCAAATCAGCTTCAAGTAAAGAAAATAAAATCTTCAGCATCTGTAACTGGAATACAGCCTATCTTTAATATCGACATTGACAGCTGGAACATACCCAAAAATATACAGTCAGCTAACCCAAGGTTTTATGCTCCCCAGCAGGTAGAGCTTTTAATTGAGATGTTGTGCGTTCGCCAAATCAAGCTCCGTCCTGGATTACCCATTATTCAAAATATACGTCTGGGTTGTGTTGTTTCTGGAGGTTATGGCATTTCCAATGGCTCGTCCTTAATATCGTCTTAAGATATACTTCTCGCTAATATAGAGAATAGTTTTGATCGGTAAGATGATATTCTTCGATGATTTTCGGAGGCGGAAAGCTGCGCCGAGCCAATTATACGCGCTACTAAGCAAAAAATGGACTGTAATGCACATTTCGTAAAACACGTTTGCCAGCTTGTCTGTTTGGCTGCCTGCCAAGTTCAATCTAGAGGGTCCACCAGCAATCTTATCGAAGATTCTTGTCCCTAGAGAGAAAGTTAAATCATCAGCCAGCCTTTAAGGCTTAATATGCAGCATTCATAAAGGAATACCTCGATCTAGGACATATGTCATCAGTTTCTGCCGCTGACATCGGGCTGTGCCGATACTTCTTTCCTCATCATTGCGTCATAAAGGAATATAGCTCCACTACAAAGCTTCGCGTAGTTTTGATGGATCGGCGGCCAATTCCTCAGGCTATTCTCTCAGCGATGTTTTTATGGCAGGCCATGTTATTCATTCTAAGCTGTTTTAGATTCTTCTTCGGTTTCGTTTACACCCAGTAGCAGTCACAAGAGACATTTGCAAAATGTACCGTTGTGAAAGCTGACGAGCATACAGCGTTTCCGCTTGGGGCTGAGGTTATTCGTCACGATTTTTACGTGGATGATTTGATATCTGGATCCAAGTCCAAGGATGAGGCAGTCCTCATTATGAATCAGGCATCAAACCTTCTAGCCAAGGGAAAATTTAAGCTTAGAAAGTGGTGTTCAAATGTGTCGGATTTTGGATGGGGTTGCAGACAAGGACATGGAGTCCTATTTGAAGTTTGATAATGTCACTGATTTTGCAAAACCTTAGGTCTCGCTTGGGATCCAGTTTATGACCAACTATTTTTCCTTTTTTCCTTTTCGGTCTTACAGTCAACATCAAGCTCCTGCAAACGATCTGTCCTATATGCAATAGCGCAGATTTTATGATTCCTTCGGGTTGGTTGGACATGTGATCACAAAATCTAAAATTTTCCTTAAACAACTGTGCAAGGAGAAGTTATCCTGGGATGAAAGCCTTCCTGAGTCACAGAATACGGAATGGAGTGCTTAATGTACTAGTTTTGGGCAGATTAGGCATGCGTCATTTCCTCGGTTGGTTCGTTCTCCAAATTGTGAGAGTGAAATTCATGGATTTTCTAATACCATAGTGGTGCATATGGTGTCTGTGTCTACAGCGTTTGCAACGCCCGTTCTCGAATACTTTGGTCAATGTCAAGAATAGCGCCCTTGAAAATACTCACTGAGCCCAAGCTGTAACTGGGTGGGGCGGAACTCTTGTCTAGGCTCATCGCAGATGTGACTGGGATGAGTGAATTTAAGGGAATGTTTTACTGCTGGAGCGACTCTGCTATTGCCGTTCTCAAATACTTTGGTCAATGTCAAGAATAGCGCCCTTGAAAATACTCACTGTGCCCAAGCTGTAACTGGGTGGGGCGGAACTCTTGTCTAGGCTCATCGCAGATGTGGCTGGGATGAGTGAATTTAAGGGAATGTTTTACTGCTGGAGCGACTCTGCTATTGCGCTATTTTTGTAGCGAACCGAGTAGCTGCCATTCAAGAGCTAACTAAGTCAGTGGAGTGGCGATATGTTCCAACTTCTTTAAATCCAGCTGACATTCTTTCCCGAGGGGCTTTTCCTGCTGAGCTCAACAAGTCTCCTTTCTGGGCTCATGGACCAAAGTTCGTCTGTGCCCCCAAAGCTGACTGGTCGGCCCCAAACCCTGCTGAAAAGCCAAGGCTTGGGGTTCGCCGCAGGATTCTACTAAGGAAGTCTCTATACGAAGACATAGTGGCCAGTTCAAAATTTGCCAATTCCTTTGCTGCCCTTCAAAGAATTTTCGGATACGTCTAAAGTTTAGTAATCGCATTCATCGCCCTACAGTCACGGTGTCTGACCTTTATGGAGGTACTTTGCTGTTTATGGGATGACATCAAATCATTTCAGTCAAAGGAAATCATGTACTCCTCCAGCTCGCTCGCATCTCTTTCGCCATTCATTGACCAATTTGGGATTCTTAGCGTGGACGGCCGGCTGAGGAATTCTTCTCTGGATTTAATTGGGCGTCATCCAATAATATAACCACGGAGTCATTCGGTCACTATTGCCATTATTAATCACTTTCATGAATGCAATCTGCACACTGGGCTACGGGCATTACTCGAAATAATTAATAATTATCCCAATATTGGCCTATTGGGGGGAGGAAGACGGTTAAGGCGGTAAACAAATGTATTAGATGTTTTCGAATGAAGCCTCGAGTAGTGGATCATATCATGGCGGAACTTCCAAAGGAGCGACTTGATAGATCTCATTCATTCGAAGTCAATGTCATTGACTTTTCCGGTCCATTTTTAAAGAAGTAAGAGGTGCGAAGCAAGCCTCCAGTAAAATGCTTATTTGTGTCTTCATTTGTTTCGCCACGAAGGCTTTTCATTCATCAAGAATCTCTTTACGGTATCGTTTGTACATGGCCTCAAACGATTTATATGCATTAAAAGAAGGCCGCGGAAAATATGGCCTGATAATGCAACCAACTTTATTGGCGCTCGCATTAAGCTGCTCGAACTCAGGCGCCTATTCCTTAGCAGTGACCATCAGAGAGCTACATTGGACTATTGTCTAACGGATTCTATTGATTGGTTTTTCATTCCTCCTAGGTCGTCACACGTTGTCGGTCTTTGGGAAGCAGCTGTGAAGATCGCTAAGCATCATTTCAACCGTGCTTTTGGCACTCGTTGTTAATTCTCGACCATTAGTCTCAATTTTAGAAAGCCCAGCTGATCTGTATGTATTAACCCCAGCACATTTTTTGAATGGTGGTCCGCCTTCCTCTTTCGTCGAGCCGGATGTGACCAGTCTTAACTTTAATCGACGAAAACTTGCCACCCATAAGTGGCCCCTCACCTCTGTTCGGCGAAGATGAGGTTGCTCGAGTTGCCGTTCTGAAGACAGCATCACGAGTGATAAAGCGAGCAGAACACAAGCTATGTCTCCTTCCCCTTAAGGATGATGTTGTTCCAACGGGGGGAGTATGTCGGGTAACGCAGCCGCAGCAGCTAACTAACGTCTTGGAATTAAGAATTAATTGATTTTAATTATATCGCGTAAAGTAGCTCCTCTATCTAGCTCTCTTGTTTTTTTTTTGTGTACTTGCATTCTTGGCCCAGCATCCGGCTGGCTCTCCCTTTGTAAAATCAGTACGAGTTCTAATCTCGACATTAAATGCACTCTCGTCTAGCCTGCTGTACTCTCTTTCGCTAATAAATGGTAAACAAGCATAAAGCAACCTGAAATTCGTATTTTTTTTATTTAGCACTAATAAAAAAGATTATTATTTCAACATTCATAAAAGATTATAAATCAGAATCTTTATTCTTGATAGACATTTTGCTTTAAAAGCTTTTCTTTTCAATCTGTTCAGATTCGTCCTCAAAAAGAATATACTCTGCAAACCGTTCCAAGTTTACTATTGATAACATATAACTTTTCAATAAAAAGCTGATATGAAGTAGAAACGACAATCCACCTTCACTCAAAAAATTATCAGGTAAGATCAAGTCCAATCCACCGTTTACATATATATTTATTTTCCGTCAAAGGGTTGAATTGCATTTCGCTTATGCGACTCCGAGCGAACATGGATTGCCCACCTATTTTTTTGCACAGAACTCTTGCAGGATTGGTAAAACTGATTTTGGCTATTTATTTTCACTTTAACTCACTTCAATAATTTTTTTGGAAAACTTAATATTGTCCTCGATTATGTATAGTGTATAGTGCAGGTAGTTCTAACAGGTTACATCGACTTTTCATTGATTAGAAGAAATGAGAAGTATTGATTTTGAAAAATATTTAATATAAGTGTAACCAATAGGACACCATTTCGACTTTGAGAAAAATCAAGAATTTCCATTTGTTGAAGTTCGCCTATGCACATCTTGAGGTAAAAGAAGAAGACGAAACCTTATAAAAAATTTCTATATAAAATGTGTAGAATATTTTAAAGGGTAATTGTTGAGTTAGACATACATCATGCGTTCACTTAAAATAAATAACTTTCTAACCGAATTTGACGAAATTCTGTTCAATGCTCACTATATATACAATCAAAACTCTTTGAATGTAATGGAGATAATATGAAAACATCTATTCATGGAAATCATAAAAACACTTGTGTGTGTAGCAATGATGCAGCCACCGAGGGAATCGATACTTGTGTATGCCTTCGAGTTTCGGATTACAAAAATTAATCTTGAAAAAAGAATGAATAATGACAAATTATGTTCGCAATATCAAAATAATTGAATAAATTTATTATTTTGCTACAAAAAATACTTCCTACTTTTCAGTCCGAGTTTAAATTACAAGTATACTTGTGCGTTTTCGATGATTTCAATTCCCTTATGGGACGTGCCAGAGATAGGCAGTCTTCTCAATGTGCGTGCCCTTTGGACTTGTGCGAGGCATAAGGTCTATTGCGGTCAGGTAATTGAACTTTTTGGGTAGCTCTGGCTGATATCTTTATGACCCTTTTGTGGAAAGTATAGAATCTGTGACAGTTTACTAGTAAGACGTTCTGGGGCGGAAACAAAAATATGGGTTTAAATATGATTCCCACATCTGAGAATCATTAACTTGTGAGATTTTTTTTAATATTAAAATTTTCTGAGACCCCTCGATTCGTAACCACTACTGTCGCGCTCTCTGAATCTGGTGTGCAAAATTGAGCTATTTTTAACTGTTTTCCCGCTAAACTGGTGAGTTTTTTCGAAAGATGTAGAACTATATTTACTTATAATGTTTCCGTTCCAGAACGTTTAAATGGAGTTAATAATTTAGGTATTTATTTATTTTTTTATGAATTTATATATTTATGCTTTTATTTATTTATGTAATTCTCTATGAATTTATTTATTTATTTTTTTTTTTTTAATTTCACTATTTGGTTATTTATGTTTTCATTTATTTATTTTTAAACCCTTGCAAAGGGGATATTGATTTTAGTCAGAAGATTGCAACGCAGTGGAGGAGATGTTTCCGACCCAATAAAGTATAATATAAAGTATATATATTCTTGATCAGAATTACCAGACGAGGTCTGTCCATCCGTTTCTACGCAAACGAGTCTCTAAGTTTTAAAGCCATCGGGCTGAAACTATTCCAAAGGTCGTCTTTCCTTTGCCGGTAGTACATTATATCGTTGGTGTTTTTTAACATATAGCCTCATAAGCTTGGAAATAACATTTTTTATTTAATTCTGAATTTCGAATTAAGTGTTATCATATAACTAGAATTGCCATACCATCAATCAAAAAATTGGTGGGAAAATAATATTAAAAAATTTTATCTTTGCTGTTTTTCGATATGTTGTATTATTTTTTTTAACCTCCTACGCTTGGAAATAATATTTTTCAATTAGTTCTAAATTTTGAATTTATTTTTATCAAAATCGGACTACCATATCATATAGCTGCCATAAAAACAATCGGAAAATTGGTGGGAAAATAAAATAACCAAATTATATCGTTGATGTTTTTTGACCATATTGTCTTATAATATTGGGAATATACTGGTTGTATTTTTTAGAATTTCAAATTAAGATTGGACTCTAACATAAAGCTGTCTAAGAAACGGGCAGAGAAATATTAAAATATTTTAATATTATTGAAGCTAGAAACAATCCTTTAAAATGTAACACGGTGTTACTAACGTTTATTTTTTCTTATATCTGCAAAGGTATGGAAACATCGGCTTGCCCAAGCTAACTTCTTTTCTTGTTATTAATGTATTTATTTCTTTGTATATTTGTATCTTTATTTATATGTAGAAGGCTTAAGTGAAGCGATTCAGCGCTGATATCTCTGAAACTAAAAAAGCTATAAAATTGAGAATTTTAACAACTGGAATGTTTTTAATTTCGAGAGTGCAAAATGAACCAATTTTAAACTGTTTTCCCGCTAATCCCAGTTTTTTCCAGAAGTGGAAAAACTAGACTTCTTTATATTGGGTTGCTTAACATTATCTAAAACTTCCAGGATACTAAAACATAATTTTGCAAGAAAAGGGACAAGCTGACAAACTGACTGAGAAACAGAACTATTTTTTCGTTTTAAAAAGTACCCCCAAATCTTGTTTTGCGTATGACTTTTCAATAGATTTGATTTTGCCAGTTTAGGTGTCACTCGAGGCGTATTTTAAGTGAGAATAAAACTAGGTTAATAGCGTGAAGTAATTATCCCCACCGGTCCCAACAAATAAAACTTTTCCAAATTTTAACTTTTACACTTTCACCACCTTTTTTTTCACACCAGGTCAAATAGTGTTCGAATACGCACAAAAAAGTTCAAAGCTCGCGCAATCTTCTGAACTGGCAAATGTTTTCTCAAGAACTATTCATCTTAAAATTTAATTAAAATCGTTAAAGCCGTTTTTGAGCAATCAAAAAAAAAAAAGGGAATAAAAACGTTTTGCACCTCTTTTTCGAACTAAGATATTTAAACAAATCATGTTTCAAAGACGACATATATCAAAAGCCTGCAACTTTAGAAGTTCACAAGTTAAGGTGTAGAAAATGTAGATATTTATAGCTGTTTTCTCCCCAAATTAGCTAATTTTCCAAAAAAGGTAGAAGTAACGTTTCTTTTATTAGGCCGTTGACATTATCTTAAATATTCAGCACTTTCAAAAAGAGTTTGGATACGCACAAAAAAAGATCAATGGTGAGGCAGTGTTAGATGATTTTAACCGATAAATATGGCAATTTTTGTTGATGAATAATGAATACCAAAAGTTGAAGAATCTTAAATTTTTTTTTAAATCGTTAGAACCGTTTTTTGAAAAAACGGAAAAAAGTCCAAATAAAAAATGTTTGGCCCTGATTTTAAAACGGACAGTTTTCCGAAATACCTTTTTAACAACGTATAGCGTGTAGCTTCAGTACTTCAGAAATTATGGGTATACAACATTTAACTGTTTGTAGCTGTTTTCGCGCCAAGCTAGCTAGTTTTTTTTTTTTTTGAAGACTCTAAAATAACGTTTTGGAACAAACTAACAAACCGACATACTGACAAAGAGAATTATGTTTTCATTTTGAGAATTATCCCAAAATTTTGTTTTGCGTATATCTTTTCAACGGAGCATACGATTTTGCCAATTGAAGTGTCATTCGAGGGCGTATTTTAAATGAAAATACAACTAGGTTAAGAGCAATGGGTAATTTTCCCAATCGGTATGCAATCCTTTCAGTTTTTGACATATTACTCGTAACCGTCGGACGATTTATGTAGATTTTCTTCGTGTATATATAGTAGTCGCCTCTGCACACCCTCCCAACTAGCTCTCATCTAGTGTGGACGTCTGCAACTTTTTCCCGGCGATTCTATTCGTGCGATTAATGATCAAATTTTCTCTTATATCTAAAGAACACCCGAACTTCACCAAACGGCAAGCAAAATAGTGACCATGCCTTCGGGGCCCACACGCACAAAAGCCCACTGTTGCCCTCTCGCACATACAACATTCACTAGAACTGAGTGCGCAAACTACGCCGATAAACACCCTGCCTCTTCACACGTCTGTCCGTCATATCAACAGCAAAATGAAATACTCCAAATCAAAACTTCAAAGAAATGCAGCATACGTGAAGCCAAAATTATCCACAAGCAGCAACAACAAACCTTATCGCGAAAAAGAATTTCCATAATAACCATCGATAACAACAACTGCATATTAAGACTTTTAAAAACATCTGAACTATGAAATGAAATGGTAAACGTAACATTTATTCGTTTTATCCTAAATGGTACTTTTAACAACTGCAATGAACTTACACTAATCCTAAATGACCTGTCCTCCGATGTTTTACGCCTGAAAGAAACCCACTTGGCCCATAACTTTCAAAACTTCATGTGCCCAAAAGCCCATGTTGGCTATTTTCACAACCATTCATATAATACCACATGCAAGCAAGGTATTGGTGTGCTCATATCAAATATAAATATTCTGAGCACGGCCCTTCAACACAGTCTTGATTACTATTAGAAATATATACATTCCCTCTTCTCAGACACACACCAGCAGCGACATTTTAAATATAAGAAATCAGTTTACGGGACCCTTTCTAATGTCAGGTGACTTTAATGCATGGAGCCCACTATGGTGTTCGCCTATATCCAATAGACAAAACCTTAGAGTGGGCCATAGTCGATTTCAATATGATCACCTTAAACGATGGCTCAGCAACCCACAGTTCCAACTATAACATATTTTCACAGGTAGATATAACCTTAATTTCTCCACGACTGGCACATATTTCGGACTGGTCAGTTTTTAAATCTCCACATGGCATAATTTTCCCAATCGAATTACTCTGTGTCTGAATCCCAGCCCAGACGGTTCCCCTCCTTTGCCAAAATACAAAACCGATTAAGCAAATTGGAAACTCTTCGAGAGGAAATGTGCTAACTTTCCTCTATAGTGGAAACCAAACTTTATTAACCACCAAGTCGACAACACTAACGACAACAGCAACGCTCCAACAAAACAAGCACGCCAATAGCAAACAGACAACCGCAGACGAGTACTTTGGCACAAAACCAAAGTTCCCTGGTGGAATAGCACCCTTCAAGAGCCTAGAAACAAAAAACCAAGCTGTGTTCTACACTTTCAAGTCCAACTTGACCACTTCAAACCTCATAAATTACCAGAAATCCAATTCTCGGTTCAAGAGGGCAGTCCTGAACCTGCCTGGAAAAAATTACCTCACGAAACTCACTCCTGTCCAGCTCACTCCTTACACCAACTTGAACTCTGGGGTGTTGGTCCAAGGCCTTATAACCTTATCAAAGCCTTTATGACCAATAGAATATTTAGGGTCCGAGATGACCACATAACTTCAAAACTACACAAGCTCCACAACGGTATACCTCAGAGTTCCCCTTTATTGGAGTTGCACCTTTTGGTTGCCGTTAAGCAAATCAAGTCCGTCTTCAATAGGAAAAAAACAAGAAAGAACGCTGTAGTGGAGTGCCCCGATACCCTAGATACCCGTTACTTTGCTTAAACGAGTAAAAAGGAAATGGATATGTATAAGCAGCAAAGCTATATTTTAGGCCGCCACCTACCGGCTATTTTAGCGGATATTATGTGGGCGGCAGACAGACTTAAGCGTATGAGCCGTTTGTGGGCGTAAGAGTGGGCGTGGGATTTTTGTTTTCCGTCTGTCGATGGGTATTGATAAGACAAACACATTTTAGTTAAAATTCTGTTTCTAAGATAACAACTGTAGGCGCTACAGATTTTCATGGATTATGGGCGTGGCACCCCGCTGAAACAAACCTGCGCTGCTCAGGAAGCCCAGGAATCTGCATGCCAAGTTTGGTTGTTCTAGCTTTTACGAATTCCAAGATCTCAGCGTTCAAACGGCGGACAGACAGGCGGACAGACGTAAATGGCAATATCGACTCGGCTAGTGATCCTGATCAAGAATATATACTTTATGGGGTGGGTAACGCTTTCTTCTACCTGTTACATACTTTCCGATGAATCTAGCATAATCTTTTACTCTTCGAGTAACGGGCATAAATATACGATGCCTTAAAAAGAAATCTATTCTGTCATGGAAACTTTTTATGAAGTATTGGAAGAGCTGGAGCAATAGGGAACAAAAGTATAAGCATTATGGGTTAAATTTTAAGGATTACCTTCGACTCTAGGCTTACGTTTAAAACACACTGCCTAATATTAATAAAACAGCTTGACTCTTGCCTAAATATAATTAAATTTCTTAGCTCTAACTATTCACATACATACATATGTATTAATACTTTTATTAATAGAGCATTAATGTTCTGCAAAATAGACTATGGTCTTCCGAACTTCGGCTAGCGCGCAGCCACACATATCAAAAAATTCAACTACCATGCCATGGAGCTGTACGCTGATCAATCTACGCCCTTCCTACGTTTCCTATAAAGTGCGTATATGCAAAATCAGGACTACGCAGTATACCCACAAAGATAAAAGAAACAACAACCCGGTTATTCCAAAATCACCCCGAATACGTTACTGGCTGACGACTTCAAGACTACTTTCAAAGATAGAAGACGCTAAATTCAGCAAACAATAGGACCTACCCCTACCGAACCGCTTCAAGTCGTCCGGGCCATTTGTACCCTGGTCTGGGAAGCAACCGATTATAAACATGTTATTTACCCCCTCCGTGTAAAGATGATTACATATAGAAACAAACAATGAATATTGAGACAGTGGGAGAGGTACATGTGACCAGCCGGACTCAGGCTAGTAAAGGCAAATGAAATTGCAATTCGGCAAATTGCGGGTGTCAGGTGACCAGAACAACGACCACGACCGACCTACTGGTAACCGTACTCCGGCAGGTGGCAAAATACGACAACCGGTCAATAACCTCTCAGATAAGGGAAATAGTGAAACATTATTCCTAGGTGGGAACACCTAGTTAATTCATCCAATACGGGAGGGCTAGCAAAAGCTCTAGCGCGGTATAAAAGACGCCGGCCCACATGTAGAAGGCAGTCAGAATTTGTTTTGATCTCCGCTGGCTCCGATCAAGAGGTACTGGAAGAAAACTAGTGTTTCTAAGGAGACCTAAATACCTTATCCCGAAGAAAGACCACATCCCAATCCTGGAGGACGAAGAGTGCAACAAAACAAACTGGAGGCAATAAGGAGCCCGCAAGATGGGCAGTAAGTCGTCCAAAGTCGACGGCAGCACCGCCAATGTCATCAACACAGTGGAGATCGTTGACCACAAGGATGATATACAGGATTAAATAGGTTTTGGAAAACTTATCTCTTCATTTTCATTTCGGCGAAAACGCTTTCGGCGAATTTACGGGGAGGGGTAAAAAAGTTTTTAGATCACTCTCAATTTTGTTTTTTGTCAGTGACTCTCAAAAATAATTCACTTTCGGTTTAAATGGGTTTACCCATGTAAACAAGACAATGAAGCTCATAGTTGGTCTACTCCTGATAATAGTGCTCCTTAAGGTCGTTAGGGTGTACAGACGTTCCATTCAGCGACGCCGCGAGCAGCACCACGCCTTGGAGAAATTAGTGACACACAACGGAGCCTAAGAAGGAAAAAGCAGTCGAGGCAAAAGTGTGTATAAAGAAACAAAACGAAAAAAAAACAATAAGCCGATAAAGGGCGAAATAAGTGGCAATTAATAACGAATAACAGTAAATCGCCAACAACAATAGACGACAAAAAGCAAGTGCATGCAATTTTTTTCGATACAAGTGAAGCAAGACCGACGACTAATGCAAGAAATTGTAGCTGCACTGACCAGCTCAACCATTGAAACCGACCTGTGCCACTGTGGAGTTCCCGTACGATGCATAGATATATACATATTTATACAGCTATAGTGTTATTTTTTTTGTGTAACGTAGTTTTCGTGTTAAAACCCAGGATCCAGAGCGTCGAGATCTCAACGCACAGGATTAAATAAAAAGGAGTAAGTGTGTCGGAGCGAAGTTTCCGTTTTTATGAATATATGTGTATATATGATTACTACTCAAGTATTAGAACGAACTTTAGAAAATGATCCACAGTTCAACGTAAGAACTCAACATTTTTTATCAACAACATCCCTACCCATAGCGATAGATGATTTAGAGAAATTATATATTGAGACCTTCCGTCTGGAATTTTCACCACTCATCCATTGTAATAGGACTCAAAAAGCTATCATAATATCAACAGTTCCCACAGTCATTCCTTTCTCTCGTCTAGACAAGAACAAATTTTTGGGTAATGTCAATATATTCTTAGTTAAGACCAAAAATTAATCCTATTATTAGCTCTATATTCCTTTGTTATAAATTTTATGCATTTTACGTTTAGACATATACAGTAATTAAATTTAACCTTTCAGCGGCGAGTATCAGCCTTGTATTTGTATGTACAATTTCAAGAACCCTC
Source organism: Drosophila biarmipes (assembly GCF_025231255.1). Lineage (NCBI taxonomy): Eukaryota > Metazoa > Arthropoda > Insecta > Diptera > Drosophilidae > Drosophila > Drosophila biarmipes. Next base: position 342,927 of record NW_026114543.1, on the reverse strand, counting down.
TAAGCGACGTTTGCAGTGGTGAAAGGTCAGCGTTTTGCTGACCACCCTACGGGTGGTAAATTCGATACTCTCCGCTAATAAAAATAATTGTCAAGTAGAGTTATTTCTTATGCGTTATCTAAGAATTCTAACATGGGGTGTGTGTGCTGATGTAAGAAGTGGAGTAGGTCAAGAACAATGACATAACTTTCGACGGACAACCTTGACAATAGGGGATCGTATTCCGCGGCCCGCGACGGTCCATTGGCACACGAATGTGTGAAGGGGAGGGCATATGGACAAAACACAGCTCGATCGTATTGCGATCAAGCGAAATCTAAGCTTGTGGGCCAGTGTGGACTGACGACTGACGAACTTTACGCTCTAATATTATTTTTTTCCAGGCACTTTAAATATTTATTCTAGTTATGTTGGAGAGCAGAGAGGCTTACCAAGATCCCACGACCCGAATACGACGTAGCTTACGCTGGCAAAATGGTGCCTGAACATCTGACGCCTCTCCCTCGGCCCAAGTCCTTTTCAGGACCCAGGCACTAATATGCCTACGTTACAGAATTGGCGCCCAACGAAGGATTTTCATATTCGTTATGGAATTTTATCAGGGTCAACCATCTGACCTGAGTATGGCATAGCTTCCATCCTTATTTGCCATGAGTAATTTGACTGTTTGATAGAGCAGGGGGAATTTTTAGTTTTTTTTTTTAATGTGGACATGCTTACCTACTTGTTTTTAATCTCAAACATTTAACTTTAAAGTCCCCAACTTCTGTGACTGTCAGTGTTGAGCGGCCACTCAACCAGCACTTTGTCTCAGAATAGAGGTCTGACTTTGAAGAATTTTAACTATAAAAAATGGCCAAATTACCGGAACTTCCTTAAATCAAGAATTATGAGTTATCCTTTTTATAATACGACATACTATTTGTTGAAGCTAACGAAAATTTAATTTGGATGTGCTTTCTGGCCGACGCCCCACGCCGTACTAGGCATTGGCCAGGTCGTTTGATAGGTTCGAGTCCAGAATAGCAGGGGCGCAAACATTACGGTAACGCATTTAGCACTTGCGGTGCGGTTGTACTGTTCGTTTGTCGATCCAGGACAGATGGGGGGTGGGGGAACTTACAGGGAACGTAAAGCCGTACTAGGCGGTTGCCCGGTCGTTTGCTTGGTTCGAGTCTTTACTGTTTCCCTTGACATATTTCGGCGGGGGACGATCTTTAATTTCTATGGCCGACGCCCTACAACGTATCAGGTTAGTCTGTCAGGTCGTTTGCTTGATTCGAGTCTAGAGAAATAGGTAGGCAGTTGTGGAGCCCGAGAATGATCGATCAAACAACCGGATTTCCGACGACTGGCGGGAGGGGATTTTGGGACAGATTCCTGGTCTAGATGCAGCCCGTTTTCGTTTGAAACTTTTGAGCTGACTAGAAAAAGAAAATAAGGGAATGTTAGCTTAGCGGAACCCAGTTGTGTAGAAGCGGCTGACACCCCTAGTTAGGGATACTTGTGTTTTTTTTTGGGGCTTAAATATCGGACGGTTCTTGACCGAAGAGAGACTTGCGGAGCAGAGAGCAGCATCCCTCAGTATATACACATTATTATTGTCGATTTATTTATCGTTTACGTCGCTGACCGCGTGTTTGGAAAAGAGGCGCGGGATCCGGTTATACCAAACGTAAAGCGAAAAGTGAGTGCTTGCCTTAGCCAGCATAAGAACGAAGGCCTTAAAAAAAAGGTCCAACTGTATAAATAAAGGGGACCAAAAAGAAGGTCCTGTTCCAACCCAGCACCGGAAGAGTGACCCGCGCAACGACTCGCGGAGAAAACCACCAACCCCGGAGTGCGAGCGCGCCAAGGCTAGGAGAATCACCTGAAAGAGAGCCTTCGGAGCTCGCCCAGAATCAGCCAGTACAGGTAGACACCCTGTCCGAAGAAAACAATCTGGACCAAGCCACCGGAATGGAAGGAGCCGCCCGTGGAGAGAATTTACCCCTCGGACCTCCTAGAGGGAGATCAAGTATGCTTCCCCAATATCACAGACACGAGGAGGACAGCTTAGAAGCTGCCGAGCGACGTGAGCAGAGATTGATGGAGCTCTTGAGGCAGAGCAACGAGATGCAGAGTGGTATGAGCGCACAGATCGAAGCATTGAAAGCGCAAGTAGCCGAGGTGCAGTCTACAACATCTAGGGGCCCGAACCGAAGGGACTGCCCTCACCAACCCGAACTGTTCCGAATCCGACTGACAGCTTCTTGAGATACCAAGAGACTCCGCCTCTGGAAGGGGTGACGCAGGACATGCTCAATAGTCAGATGCATCGTTTAAGAACACCCAGGCGAACGGATACTCCATCCCACAGACAATTCCGACCAGACGAGAGGGAGACGAGCCACCAATTCCATCCAGAGATCGATAGGAACGCATTATGTCAGGGACCGAGATCAAGAGATGTCAGACTAGACAGATGGAACCTAAAGTTCGACGGCAGCGGACGCGGCATGACAGTTGAGAGCTTCCTGTTCCGCGTGGACCGACTGCAAGAATTTTATGACCTCAGTCGGTCAGTCAGGTTTTTCGTGAGTTCCATCTTCTGTTGACCGGTGCGGCCACTAAATGGTATTGGCAACATATGGAGGACAAAGCGGAAGATTACGATTTCGACTACTACTCATTAACCCAAGAAATGAAACGGGCGTTTTCCACTACTGCGAGCAACCCCAAAAATGTCAAGGAACTAATGGATTTTAGCGATTATGTTTCGGATATGCACAACTTGCATTTCAAGCTCAAGCACAACATCGCTGAGGAAGAATTTGTCGAGCTTTTGAAGGACAATATGAACTCCCAAATGGGGGGACTGCTGTTAACATCCCCGATAACCTCATTGGCGGAGCTCAAAAGAGAAGGTATCCGAGTTGATCGCTAAAGAGCACCGGGAGAAATATGCGCAGCCGAGCCGCGGTCAACGAAATAGAAGAATTTCCGACCTTGAAGGTTCTGCCGGACGCAGTCGCAAAGGAATAGTTTAACCGGAAGCGAAATGAACCTCGAGGGCGTTGTGGGGATGGACAAGAATGCTCAGGTCCACTACACGCCCTAGTGTGCTATAAGTGTGGTAAAGGGGCGTGCTTCTACAGGAAGCAACCTTCAAAGGAAGGCTCCTGCCCGAGCAAATTCCATGATGCCACTTGCAGGTTCTGTGAAGACATAAGGAAGGATACCGACGGCCACCCAGCGGCTTTTACGCAGAGTCCGTCAGGCAAGACCGTGATAGCCTGGCGGACAAAGACCAATCCTTTCCGGTAAAAGCAACAAAACCAAAACAAATCTCCCCTCATAAGAGCCTAGAACAATGCGAAAGGGAGTACGAACTCGCTCGCGAACGTATTTTCCCCGGTTCGGAAGATGCCAATAACGAGAAACGAACAGCGCGAAAAATAATAAAGTTATATGATGTCAGAGCAGACTATCGCCGGCTCAAACAAAAAGTAGTGGACACAGTAGTGAGCATGCAAAACGACAACTGCTTCTTTGCCAAAACAAAGGTCGATGGAGAAGAAATAATCGCGTTACTTAGACACAGGCGCTAATGCGAACTGTATTGGCAGAGGAGCGAGTGCTTTCTTGAAAAACAGGTCGAGGCCAATAAGAAAGCTAAATGAAGAGTGTGTACGCTCAGATAGCGGTGGCGAGACCCAACTAATCAAGCAATAACGTTACCGGTAGAATGGGAGGGGGAAACCAAGGACCTAGAGTTATTGATAGTGCCAGGTCTGACACAACGGTTTTATTTTGGAATTAATTACTGGAATACATTCGTCCTCACTTTCCTCGGTAAAGGTAGGCGCGAAGTTGCCACCGTTGAAACAACCCCAGAGGTCGACCTTATGACTGGAGACCTGGATATGAACCACACGCTCAAGCACGAGACGGCTTATACCCCGCATCAGCTCACTCGGGAAGATCATTCAAAGTTGCAGCAAATGATAGACACATATCCCTCATGTCGGAAAAGGGATTAGGAAAGACCAGTCTAGAGCAGCAAGTTATTGAAGTTACCAACGAAGACCTACCAATCAAACCGCTACATTACCCAATATCCCCAGCCAAGCAGAAGCTGGTGTATGCCGAGCTAGACCGCATGCTAGGTCTAGGCGTGATTGAGGAGAGCAACAGTAACTGGAGTTCCCCAGTGACCCTGGTGCAAAAGGGCCAGAAAAATCGGCTTTGCCTTGATGCACGTAAAGTCAATTCCTGGAAGATCAAAGATGTATACCCACTACCGCATATTGAGGGTCTGTTAAGTCGACTACAGGAAACGTATTACATTTCTGCCATTGATTTAAAAGATTCCCTTTGACAAATACCTCTCGAGGCGAAAAGTAAAGAGAAAACCGCATTCACAGTACCCGGCAGACCACTGTATCAGTTTATAGTCATGCCGTTTGGCCTTTGCAATGCCGCACAGAGAATGTGCCGACTAAGGGATAAAGTTATTCCAGCGGCGCTGCGCGAAAATTTATTTGTGTATTTGGATGACTTGCTGGTTTGTTTACCGACATTTTAAGCTTACCTAAATATGTTGAGCCAGGCCAGCGCGTGCTAACAGCGGGCAAAGCTAACCATTAATGTAGACAAAATCAAATTTTGCTTCAGCCAGGCAAGGTATCTAAGATACGTGGTTGGGGGAGGATGCATCTGAACTGACGTGTCAAAAATACGATCGATAAAGGAATTTCCTCAGCCTAGATCCACCAAACAGATGCGAAGGTTCCTGGGTATGACTGGCTGGTACAGGAGGTGTATTCAAAACTACGCCCAGACAGCGGCCCCGCTTCACGAATGCTTGAAGAAAGACCGGGTGAAGAAATTTGAGATGTCGGAAGAAGCAATTAGAGCGTTAGAACTGTTGAAAACCAGCATGGCCTCAGCACCTGTACTTGTCACCCCAGACTTCAAGAAACCATTTACCATCTAATGTAATGCGTCCACAACGGGAGTAGGATGAACACCCGATTGCCTGCCAAGTTGAACAAGGCACAGCGGAACTACAGCATAACCGAGTTGGAATGTTACGCTGCTATTCTCAGCATTACCAAATTCCGTGCATACCTACGCTAGTCTAAAATGGCTGGTGGGTCAGAAAGACTTGTCAATCAGACTCGCACGGTGGAGTCTGAAGCTGCAAGCGTTTGACTTCACCATAGAACACAGAAAAAGAGCACTAAATGTAGTCCCCGATGCACTCTCACGAGTTCATATGGACGAGCTACAGAAGACTGGTGCAGAAGAGCTGGACCTGCACATCAACCTGGATTCGACAGCGAATCATCGGATTATGTCAACTGGTGCAGGCGGTGGAACAACAGTTAGGTAAAAATCCAGACCTTCAAACATCGGAAGGCTACGTCTACAAACGGATGGGCTTCTGCCTAAACGAGGTCTGCAAAATCACCAAGACTGCCAACAAAAGTAACCGACCGCCCATGGGAGAACAGCGTACCACGGAAAGGGCTGGTCAGAGATTTTTTATCGAATTTATGGAACTCTGTGATTTTCGTATGGCTACACCACTTTTCAAAGTTTGTCTGGCTACAGCCGATGAGACATGCAGTAGCTACAGAAGTCTGTAACGAACTGATTTCTTTGGTTTCTGCTCGCTACGGTATTTGTGCGGCTAGCTCAGTAGATTGTGTGTGTTCGTCCCACCAAATTTATATAAACGTGACCACCCAGTAGTTCAGTGAAAAAGCACAGAATTCTCGGGTTCGGAGTGGGTTTATTGCAGGAATAACTGCAGTCGGCTTTATAACTTGCTCGTCTCGCTGTCTCCGACGGTGTGGGTCGTCTTGTCGCTCCTCGAAGATCCTTGACCGCTGATTGCTCCTGACGTGGCTGGCTGTCTTGTCGCTCCTCGAAGATCCTTGACCGCTGATTGCTCCTGACGTCGCTGGCTCGGTGACTGCTCGGCCACGGTTCAGACTCGCTATGGGGTCAGCCGTGCGGGCTTAGGGAAGCGTCACCGTTCTCAGACTAGGGTGAACAGACCGACGAGCTCTCCAGCTTTCTCTCTCGATACCCGACCGCCTGTCCCTTGCTCTGTCCCGGATGGTCCCACGGGCTTCCGGTCAGATCGTGCGGACAGTCAAGGCAGAACGCCAGGAAGCTGCCTCGCTTTTCACTTCGCTTCCGTACCTCGTGTAAACGAACGTTCCACCCTAGCCTCACCCTTCCGCGTACTGTCCGTGCCGTTTCTGCGGGCTCGATCTTCCTTGCGTGGCCGTTGCGGTGTGGTGTCCTGCTTGCTGGTGGCGATGTTCTGCGAACTACTCCTGACAGGTGGCTGTAGGTCTTGACTTCTGTGCTGTGTTCGAGGGTATACGCCGATCCGGGACTTCTCTCCCTTCTGGCTCGTGACTCTCGGGGTTCTGTTGCGCCGCTCCGGGACTTCTCTCCCTTCTGGCTCGCTACTCTAGGGGTTCTGTTGCGCCGCTCCGGGACTTCTCTCCCTTCTGGCCCGCTACTCTAGGGGTTCCGTTGCGCCGCTCCGGGACTTCTCTCCCTGCTGGCTCGCTACTCTAGGGGTTCTGTTACGCCGCTCCGGGACTTCTCTCCCTTCTGGCTTGCTACTCTCGATTTTAAGTCTCAGTCTAGCAGACCCTCCAGGCGTACCGCCAGGACTTCGTCGGCAGGACAGAACAGAACTTAGCCGTGTGGCGCCTCCTTAGACCTCAGCCACCTGTGTCTCAGTTCGGAGATTCCTAGTAATCCCAATCCCGAACGGCTCGACGTGACGATCTTGTTCCTCGTAGGCTCCCACGGCGCTGCTTTCGACGACTCCTCGCTCTCGACTGACTGCTCGCTCTTGACTGACTGATCTCGACTGACTGCTCTCGACTGAATGCTCTTCACTTGACTTCTCTTCTCAATGACTGCTCTTGACCGACTGATCTCAACGACTCCTCTTGACTGACTAATCTCGCTGCCAGCGCCCTGCGGGTTTATATAGGGCCTCTGGGAACCGTTATTTCCTTTTTGCACACGGCCCGCCAAAACTCACCACATCGGGTCCAAAGTCCATGGTCCCTGTTTGACCCTCTTGTCCTTGACGCACTGCTTCCCGCCGCCGTCCAGCCTGATGCTGCCGTCCCGCTGATCCCGGGGACGCATGCGACATGTTTGTTTGCCGCACCGCTGCTGAGATGTGGCACCCTCTTTCCAAAGTCCAAAGTCCGGCGGCGTCCCGTTACTCCTTTTTGCACACGGCACTCTCGCTCCGCCCGCCAAGTCTCCGCTCTCTCCGTCTCCATTGTTGGTCTCCAAACTCTCTTGGTCTCCGAACCCTTTTGCTCTCCAAACTCTCTCGCTCTCCAAACTCTTGTCTCCAACCTCTCTTCCTCTCCAAACTCTCTCGCTGTCCAAACTCTTGTCTCCAAACTCTCTTCCTCTCCAAACTCTCCCGTTCTCCGTCCTCGATCTCCAAACTCTCTCGTTCTCCGTCCTCGATCTCCAACCTCTCTCGTTCTCCGTCCTCGATCTCCGCCGCGCCGCCACTACGCGAATTCGCCGCGTATCTGGTGAGCGGCCGGCCATCTGCTGCTGGGATTTGTGGGGAGTTATTCAACTCCTCACAAGCTATTATTGAACATATTATTAACAAAAAACAATTCCTTAGTTTTACTAAAACATTACTGATCTCGGCTCTGGTCAAAACATCGGCCAGGAGCTTTTCTTTTTGAACTTTAGAACATCAATTTATGTTAAGATTAAAATCTTAAGATGAAACTGTCGCATCTCATTGTGAAATTCAATTATGCTGACCGATTAACTTTGTCGGACGCTTAGAACGCAAAAAGCCGAATTGATTGGGCTTCGAACGGAAGCTGATGTTTATTTTAATTTTGATTTGTTTAACTTAGGTGGTAAACCAAGATTGGACCTCAAAGCCAGAGGCAAAAGCAGAGATTGCAATTTTTGTTTATAAAGGCCATAAGCGGCCGTCCTGGTTTTACGGGTTGTAAAGCTTGTATGTGTATTTGCATGCTGCAGCGTATAGGGGATTAGGGCAGTCGTTCGTGCAGACGTCAGGTTTTCTCGGCAAAGGCTTTGGAAAGGTGGTTTGTTAAGTGTGTTCTGGTATTAGGCTTTTGTAGCTGGTGGATTTCTCTCAGAAAATCAAGTTAAGCCTTTAATTTTACTGCTGTTGCCCACGCGGGCGGCGTATTTGCGTACAATATTCACCTAATGTGGGCTATTTTTTTTTTATTAATTTTGTCTTTCTGGCCCCCGCGATTACCCATTACTCGCACTGTACTCACTCAGTCTTTTAGTTTTTTTTCCTATCTGCTGGTTTCCCACTTTGGCGTAAACGACGGTGCCTGTCACACTTGTTGAATATTTTAAGTTTTATTCCAGCGTTGAAACAAGTGGCGGACTGCCACTGGACTGATCCATTATTATATTTTGGTCAGTATAGGTGCTACCAAAATTTAGTTGTTTCTGTTTCATACATTTTTGCTTATGTTCTAAGTAAGCCTAAGTCTAGGAGTTCTGCTGCCCACAGTTGGACAGCAGGGAAACGGCTACATATGTATAAAATGTTATATGTATATAATTATTCTCTCTTGAGCTGGAGCGCTAGCGTCTACGCATATACGCATATATATTAAGTTCAGTTAAGCGGTATGCGCGTGCAACAGAATGCTGACACTTACAGTTTCTGTGAGAGTACTGATCGATTCATGTTTAGGCCTTTATGACGGGGAGTTTGTTTATTTAAACACTGCAACAAAGTGTTACAGTGTGTTCTTTTAAGAACTCTTGGTAAAGTAGATATTTAACATATGCATACTACAGGAGTGTACAATGAATACTCTTGAGTTGGTATAAATATTTTCCTGATTGCCTCATTTATATCACTTTTTTGGAAATCTTCGGATCTTTAGATGTCAAATTGTTTTAAGGGTATGATTTATTGAAATGTTTATTGTGTGCTTGTGTAGAGCGCGGAGGTATATGGATGTTATTTAGTTCGATTGAGCGGCCTGCGTGTGTAACAGAATGCTGACTCTTGCACTTTCTGTTAGCGCGCCACTAAGGTTTTTAACCGGGCCTTTGCTTATGTAAACACTGCAACAAAGTGTTACAGTGTGTTTGCTTCAAGTACTACATATACTACATATATACAATATATGTGCAAATTAAATGACTTCCGGAATATTTAAATAAAAAAGTTTATTTTTTTTTTAAATATTATTTTGGTGATAAACCTTTATTGATTAATTTATTAACACAATTTTTAGATAACACTTTTCGTTACTATCTATTACCGACCGCGGTCTTCTTCAAATCTCGAATCTAATCCAATGAACCTCGGCCAGGAGCTTTTCTTTAACAACTTTTGAACTTTAATTTATGTTTAGACTAAAAGCTTAAGATGAAACTGTCGCATCTTATTGTGAATTCAATTTGTCGCACACTTGAAACGCAAAAGGCGCAATTGATTGGGCTTTGAACGGAAGGTGATGTTTACTTTAATTTTGATTTGTTTAACTTAGCTGGGAAACCAAGATCGGACCTCAAAGCCAAGGGCAAAGACAAAGGCAAATGCAGAGATTGAAATTATTGTTTATAAAAGCCATAAGTGGCCTGGTTTCACGGGTTGGAAACTCTCCCCCTTCTAAAATGGATCGTCCTGATTCAATATGAAATTAATTTAATTGATCTCTTAATTCTGTTCAAAAAAAATTCTTGGTTAATAGATATTTCTGGTTCTGGCCGTTGTTTTTTGGTTACAAATAATATAGCATTTTTGTATTTTATAATAAGTAAAAATATCAAATATATAATGATTAAAATTAATAATATCAAGGTAAGTGATATTTTAGTATTATTAATTTTAATGAAAGGATTTAAGATATTTATATTATCTAAAGAGAGTTACGAGTTATTTGATAAAATATAATCAGATATTTCATAATTTTTGAAGTGGTTCGTAGTTATGAAGTAAAAACATTTTTAAAATCATCAGAAAGTGATTCTATTTCTTTAAACAATTTGGAATTGATAATAGATTGCTTATTAGTATTTTCAATTAATTCATTGATTTTATTCTGAACTTTAATAAAATCATCATGATCCGGAGTTCCAGCTAACCATTTCCACATAGTGCCTAACTCATTTATTCCCCTTTTTGATCTAGTTGAAATTAATTGTGATAAAATTAATTCGATTACTTCTAAGTCATATTTAATTTCCCATTGTGATCCTTTATTAGTATCCCTTTTTATAATATCTGTTTCCAATTTTATTATTTCTTTATAGAAAACTTAACTTAGTTACGTGAAATAAGTCTGCGTATATTAGAATATTTAGAATTTTATATTATCTTTTTGAATAATTCTATTTCTACTGTTGATAATTATTTTGTTAGGTAAATTTTCCTTAACTACTTGTTTTTTGTATCTAGTTTTAAGTTTATTTCTTTCCCCGTGTTTCTTTTCATGAACTATCTGTCCTACATGATATTGTTTTTCTTTTCTGTTATCATTATGTGTTTCTAACATTTTCTCTTGTGTATTTTTTAAAATTTGAGGAATATTATCGTGCTCTATTTTATTGTATAGTACGTCAAATGGTTTTTGGTTCGTTGATGAATGAATGCTCTGATTATATTCTTGAGCGGCTCTTATTACTATTTCGGAATAGTCAGTTAAATTAAATTCTTCTTTAATGCATCGAGCTAATTCTGTTAATGTAGAATGTGCCCTTTCAACTTGTCCGTTTGAGGTACTGTGCCACGGGTCTGCGTAATGGAAAGTCAAACCGCACCTTTGTGCAAAAGATTTAAATTGGGCCGAGGTAAAGCTTGGTTCATTATCGGTCATTATTACTTGGGCTTGTGGAAATTGTTGAAGTAATTCCATTACTTTGTTTTCGATATTTAATTTATTTTGGATTTATTTGTTTTCATTGCAAATTTTACAATTTTTTATATATTCTTTTAATTTTGTGAGTAAGTTTGGCCAATAATAAAATCTATTGATTTGTTTATAATTTTCGTCAAGTCCCCTGTGTGCTCTACAATATGTTTCTTCGATTATAAGTGCTCTGTCTTCGGAATTTTCCACATCTTGGACAAATATTCTAGTATACAAAAATTGATTCATAAAATTTTCTTTAAGTGGTTTTTTAATTCTATAAAAGTCCTCTAAAGTGCAATGAATACCTACTGTTATATTAGGAGGAATGCATTCTCTTAAGATTGATATCAAATTTTCGGGAGTATCAAATTCTACTATATGTCTGGTATTTTCGAATATATTAATCGACTCGTGTATTGTATACCTTCCCGTTGCTATTCGTTATTTTCAGTTAAATTTTTAATCTGAATCCTTGATAAGGCGTCTGCAATTACATTGGTGGTACCTGGTTTATAAATGACTTTTGGAGTAAAACTTTTCTATGAAGGAATACCAGCGTTTCATTTCTATATTAGGATTTTTATCAGAGATTGCGAAAGATAATGGTTGATGATCGGTTTGAATTTCAATTCCAATCACTCCGTAAAAGTAATTTTTTAGATTTTTCAGAGCCCATACTATAGCTCAAAGTTCTTTTTTATTAGTTGCATAAACTTGTTCTGTTTTGGATAAGGTTTTTGAAATAAAAGTAATCGGTTTACCTTCTTGAGATAAAACTGCACCAATTGCGACGTCCGAAGCGTCGGTGGTCAGAGTAAATTTTGTATTATAGGCCGGTTGAACTAATTTTACTTGCGCAATGAGATTTTCTTTCAGCTCGTTAAAAGCTTTAGTAGCTGGGTCATCCAACTGAATTAACATTTTTGTTGACATTCTTTTTGAAATTTTGCCATTATGACCCCCAAGATATTTTGTTAGAGGTTTGGCTATAAGTGCGTCGTTTAAAACAAATTTTCTATAATAGCCCGTAAGGCCTAGGAAACTTCTTAGTTCCCCAATATTTTTTGGAAGCGGATATTTAGTAATGGTGTAAATTTTTTCTGGGTCTGTCTTAATGACGTTATAAGATACGATGTATCCTAGAAAACTGGTTTCGCGTTTAAAAAACTTTGATTTTTCTAAAGAGATTTTCATGTTTGCATTTAATAATATATTTACAATTTTGTTTAAGTCTTTATAATGTTGTTCAATCGAATTTGAGAATATTATTATGTCGTCCATGTAGACATGACATGTTTTCCCTATTTGTTCTCTCAAGATGTCATCCATTGCTCGCTGAAAAATTCTCGGTGCATTTGTTAAACCGAATGCCATTCTTAAAAATTCGTATTTTCCATTATTTATTGGAAAAGATGTTTTTTCGACATCAAATTCTTTCATTAAGATCTGATGAAAACCTGATTCTAAATCTATTGTTGAAAAATATCTTGCTTTTCCCTAATTAGATACCTGTCAGGTATGGTGCTTTCATTTAATTTTTTATAATCAATAACGATTCTTAACTTACGGCTCCCGTCTTGATTCTCTCCTTTCTTTGGGACTACCAGAACTGGTGAATTGTAAGGACTTCGGCTAGGCCTTATAATTTCTTCTGATAACATTCTACTGATTTTGCTATTCACACTCTGTTCTAAAAGGAATTTGCATATTTATCTTTGAATGCTCTTTTTCAATATCTGTATCTATATTATTTATCTGTTGTTTGTCGGATTCCTCAACGACGGCGGGCTTGAAATTTTTTTTGACGGTATTATCTTTGTCGGCACTCTCAGGATTTTTAATTCCCAAGACATTTTTATTTTGATTGACGGAATTTTTCTACGCCGGCGTTCTCAGGATTTTCGAATCCTAAGCTTTTCTCACTATTTTCCACAAATAATGAATCTGTGTCTCCTCTACTTTTATCATCAAAATATTTTTTTATAATAAATTCTTTTAACGGAAGAATATTATTTTTTTCATCAATTAAACTTATTTCATTTTTTTACTCATTATCGAAATATTTTAACTTTTCAGTTTTCCCTTTATATTCCAATACTCCCTTTGCTATGGCTAGGCAATTGAATCCAATTACAAGATCAGATTCCAATCCTTCTGTTTCACAAAAAAATGTCGTGTTCCAAATATAGTTATAATATTGTAATACTTAATAATTGAATACCCATGAACTGTAGTTACCTTTTTATATATAGATATCTCATTTTTATTTTCAAAAATTCCCTTTTTTGAGTTTGAGTTTGCTCTTTATTTTGGTTTGGGCGATAGTAATTTGATCGACTATTATTTGGATAATAATTATTATTATATTTTCCTCGATTATTATTTGACTTCCAATTATTATTCGGCTGCCGATTGTTATTGGGTTTATTTTGGAGTTGAATCGATGGATCAACATCCATTGGCTCGACAGCTTGTTGCTGTTGAGTGTTGTTTTGGTTTTGTTTTGCCAAAAATTTCCCTTTTGAGGCTAGTTATAATTTTGGTTATTACCCCAATGTTTGCCCGTTTTATTATTATTTTTTCGTACTTGATCAAATCGTAAGTTGTTTCCCTGATATTTATTTTCATTTTTAAACCCATTAAACCTGTTCGCGGTTCTGGTGAGCGGCCGGCCATCTGCTGCTGGGATTTGTGGGGAGTTATTCAACTCCTCACAAGTCGTCAAATTCTTCGAGACAAAAATCTTCCACCAGGACGGGGTCCCTGAGTTCATACACTCTGACAACGGCAAACAGTTTGTGTCCCAAACATTTGGGGAGCTAATGACCCGCTATGGTATTCAACACGTAAAAACTGGCCTTTACTCCCCACAAGCGAACGCATCTGAGAGAGTAAACCGATCTTAGGAATGGCCAAGACGAGTCAATTGGCATGGAAAGAGGTTCCATGTTCGGAAGGCGTATGGTTACCCATGGTACGGCCTATCCAGTGTTACGGAAGCTAGGTGGTATACCGGCCGGAGACTGCCAGATAAACCTCCCAGACAAGATGGAACTCATACGCCAAAAAGTGACCCAGGGACTCAACGGAACTCATGAACTCATGAAACAAGGGCATATAAGACCCGTGGCAAGATAGTAGAATTTTCCGTAGGAAAAGTTGTCTACAGGAAAAACTACAAACAGAGTAATAAAGCTGTCGGATATAATGCCACGCTTGACCCAAACCGAATTCGTTGTGTTGTACTCCAACGTAAGGGCAAAGCGCTATATGAGCTCGGCAATGCAGCGGGAAGAGTGTCGGAGTTTTTCATGCCAAAGACCTGTAAGTCGCTTGAAAAACATGCGTGTAATTGGACGACACAAAACAAAGCGATAAGCCCAGAACTGCAGGATTGCACAAAAGAGTAGTAGCTCCCGATCACATAATGAATAGAACACGTCATCGGACTAACCAGCCGCTGCTATAAAAACCCCAAGCAGAGACCGAAATGGTACCAGTTACGATGCAAGCAATCCGCGCCACCTGTCGGCTCCGTAAGCTGCAGGTGCGGTGCGAAGATGAAACGTCGTATCTAGCGCTATTGATCGAGTGGATGTACAGCTTGAGCCGGAGTATCCAGCTCGAAGAAGAGGGCATCCAGTAATGCTGGATGCAAATGTGCCACCCGGAAGATCCACTGGCAAGGTCCTGAAGAAGCCTAGGAATAACGTTTATTATTAAGATAAGAAAAGTTTATAAATGAATAAAGAAAATAATAATAAGAAAAAAAACTATACATGTACTTTTTTGGGAACAAAAAAACAATATATATATATAATAAAAATAATAATGGGAATATTCTCCACAATGCAGTTGCGGAGCCTCGGTTAAAGAAAACCATGATGAAGGCACCCAAAACTAATACCATATTTTCTTCTATTTTTTGCAGTATTTAACTATCTTCGAATGTTTGTTTTGTTTTCTTCCCCATCTTCCTTTAGAGGTATGAATATGATGAATGTATGTTTCCGTGCGAGGCCGGAAAGCTTTTATTTTTCAGCAACAAATACTATAGTAATGCAATAATACCCTACCATAATACACAGATTATATAATAAGCCCGACTAGCTCTTCTAAGGCGTGGGTCGAAGCCACACGTCACTGGGAGCCTGAAAAAGAAAAAAATAAAAAAAAAGGAAACAACAAAACCAAAGGCAATGGTCGTACGCTGATTCCTTTTGCGAAGTCATTCCATACGTTCCGCAGCGATCACTTCGAGCCTGTTACGTACGGCCTCCGTGTAAAAAAGATTCCATATAGAAACAAGCAATGAAAATTGGGACACAGGGAGAGTTACAAGTGACCAGCCGGACTCAGGCTAGCAAAGGCAGAAGAAATTGCAATTCGGCAATTTGCGGGTGTCAGCTGACCAGAACAACGACCACGACCGACCTACTGGTAACCGTACTCCGGCAGGTGACAAAATACGATAACTGGTCAATAACTTCTCAGATAAGGGAAATAGTGAAACATTATTCCTAGGTGGGAACACCTAGTTAATTCATTCGATACGGGAGGGCTAGCAAAAGCTCTAGCGCGGTATAAAAGACGCCGGCCCACATGTAGAAGGCAGACAGAATTTGTTCTGATCTCCGCTGGCTACGATCAAGAGGTACTGGAAAAAAAACTAGTGTTTCTAAGGAGACCTAAATCCTTTCCTGGAGGACACCCTTATCCCGAAGGAAGACCGCGTCCCAACCCTGGAAGACAAAGAGTGCAACAAAACAAACTGGAGGCAATAAGGACCCCCCAAGATGGGCAGTAAGACGTCCAAAGTCGACGGTAGCACCGCCAATGTCATCAACAAAGTGGAGATCGTTGACCACCAGGATGATATACAGGATTAAATAGGTTTTGGAAAACTTATCTCTTCATTTCCATTTCGGCGAAAGCGCTTTCAGCGAATTTACGGGGAGGGGTAAAAAAGTTTTTAGATCACTCTCAATTTTGTTTTTTGTCAGTGACTCTCAAAAATAATTCACTTTCGGTTTCAATGGGTTTACCCATATCTTTTAGATCACTCTCGATTGCAAGAGGTTTACCTAAAACATTAAAGAACACTCTCGATTGTTGACTGGCAATACCATTTTTCACATTAATTTTACTTATCTTTCATTGCAGTTTTTTAAAAATAAAATGCACCAAAATACTACACTTTTATTTTAGCCATTTTTTCTCTATTTTCTTTTGAATTTAACAATTTTTTACATTTTAATATTAATTTTCATCATTTCTTTTTTTTTTCTTATTTCGATTTAATTAATGCTTCTAGCTCTTTTATTTATGCGTATTATTTATCATTATTTTCTACATTAGTTTTCATCACACCATTCTCTCACATTTTCGATTTCCTTTTTCTACTTCCGATTTTTCCTCTTATTTTTTTTCAATAAATTAACCGAAAACAGTACAAAAAAATTAACACTAATTTCCACTCATTCCTCATTGCACTGATTTTATATTAGAGCAAAAAGTTAATCTTGCCCGGAGAGGGTTATGGGTATTTCACAGGCATTACGTAAACTATGGGGGTTATGCAATCGCCCAAAAAAAAAAATTATTTTTATGCACTTTTCGGCCTTTTCCAACTTGACGGACTAAGCGAATTTCCGAGTTAAATCGCAGCGGCGGCGGATCAGTCGATCGTATGACCTTCTATGAAGATTTTCCGGCGAGTACTACTTAACTGCTGATGAACAAAACTTGCTGTTGGTATTGGCTCACAAGCTTTTCGCAAAAGCGAAATTCTGCGTCGAACAGAATATGAGATTTTCGATGATGGCCTGCAAACACAATTACCCCTTAATTACCTCAAATTCTACTCTGCTGCCCATTGCAGGTTATTAGTTACCTTCTTTAAAACCAATAAAAGAATAATACCTATTGCTGTTGTCGACCATACTTTTTCTAATTGCCGATGTGATCTTCTTCTTCTATTTACGAACGCCATGATTGTTTCCAGTGTCACCATGAAAAAGGGTATTATCCCTCGAACTAGAAGCAAAACCCTACTACTTCCTACAATCTAGCTAATTTTATTGACTTGGTTTTAATTACAAGATTAACTCAATATTAAATATTTATCCTTGATTTAGCGATTTCCTATTTTATATGAAAACGCCAAATTTGGACTATTTGGACAACTAAATCAAGCTTAATCGGACGTTGAGCCGGTGTCGAAAACCATTGCCTGCTTTTAGGCATGTTGGTTGTGTTCATTGTAAATAAAATCAAAGCCAGCGACAAGCGCTTCTACAAATATCAGAAAAAATACACATTTTAATAAAATAATACCGCTAATATGTACAAATAATATTAACGAAATATCTTTTTTAAATTTTTGAGCATATCAAATTAATATATGCCGTATCATCCCTAAAGATTTATAAATGGAAAATAAAAAAATTCAGTTGATGCGACCCCAGCCCAAAAAGAAAGAGCACATCAATATTTGTACACAGTATTCCATTGCTGGCGTAACCTTGAGGGAGGGACTTGAGGGACGGCATAGCTAGATACGTTTACGCAATGGATGTACTTACGGTGGACGAACTCCGGGAGGAGTGCGGTATTTAATAATAATCATTTATAGGGCAAACGGGGTCCCGATACAAAGGGCACCGGGAGATTAACTTTGGAGTTCGACTACATATTTGGCTGATTTACTTGGGAGTTTGAACGCCTTCGCCATCCTCGCCGACGACATCCAGTATTTCCCGGTGAGTCCGTTCCGAACTACAAAGTCCACCTCATCTCGGGATCTCCTCGTTGTCAGACAGCGGCGTGGCAAATTACCGCCATTTATTTTTGGGGCGGCCGAGTGCACCGGTTAGCTATCTTGAAGAGGCCGCTGGCCTCCAACAATAAGTGCCCAGGACGACGACAAACGCCCACAGTGCCGGCCAGCAGTGGCTGAAAATTAAAAAAAAATTAAAACACGTGTACCTTGATTATATACCTAACATTAACTTCCCCGTGTAATTGTGCATTTATCCGGATTTCGGCCCGAGAGCCGTATTTGTGCTCATCGTTTGCCTAGAATAAAAAAGGTCGCGAGTGTTAGTAAAATGGTATAGTTTACAGTGCAGTTACGTACCTTTTGGCCTGTCCCTTTTTTCCCCAGGAGCTTCTCAGGATTGGGTGACCCAACACGCACGCCCTGCGTGCGTTCTTTTTGAAGGCCGTGTTTCCATGCCAGCTCTACCAATACATGACTGGTAGAGCATAGCTTTCCGCGGTTCCTGTAGCCTTTTCCTGAAAACATTCTCTGCTTTGACCGCGTAAATCTTGAAGACGGTGGCCAAGTCTTGGTATTGAAGGCTAAGAAGGATAGATCGACTAGGAGGAAAATGAATATGAATTATTGTACTTACCCCTACATAAAGCATATAAATAGTAGGGAGGGAGCGCTTGGCTGAAACATCAAAAGCCACTAGCGGCACTGCCACCGAAAATAAGCAGTTCGTAACATAGTGGCGCCCAATTAAAAAGTTCGTAACAAACTTTTGAATTTAAAAAACGCTGCTCCTATCAAAATGATTTTAGGATCAGCTGCAATATGCTCACATATCGGGTACACACTGTACCTTTAATATCTTAACATTGTAGCATTTTTTTAAATCCAAACGTTCCCGGCATTTCGAGTGCGGAGTATAACCACACGGACAGACTTAGAGCTAAGTTGTCATGTCAGGGCAATGCGCCGACATTTGCAGCAGTTTATGTAGTGTGAGAGAAAATCCGTCCAATACACCAAGATAGGAAATATGAGCGTAAGAGCGACATTGGACTGGAGGATGCTAGCCCTGTCGAGCAAAGGGACGCACCGAGCCTGTCAGAAGCTCCATTTTTATCCATAACAAAGCCTAAATATTTGACACTTTCCTTTCAAATAAATTAAAGCAGTCAGAAAACCGGTCTACATTTTTTTCCAACAGATAGCAGTCAGGGATTTTGTCAGGAACTCGATAAAATGGATCTAAATAAGTTGTTCATCAACACTAAAAGCAAGTTCCAAGTTCCAAGTATACAAGTAAAATCGGTAATAAACGATCACAAAACACTTGGTGGAAGTAAAGTAATGGTAATCTTTAGAAAAACTTCATATCCATTAAAGTATGAAATGAAATGATTTAAACAGTTTTTGAAGCGATTTCTACATATCCTTTAAGTCGATAACACAAAATCGGCCAATACTATCAAGTACGATAAATAAGCATGCTAAAGTATTAGTAACGCTTTTGTATCGCTTTAGCACATTACCAGCAGTTGTTCATGCTAAACGGAATACTCTGATTCTTCTGATTCAATAGTCTTACTATCCTCACTCAATCTGAGTTATCATATTAGGACTGAAAAAGCCAGTTTAGAAGAGCAGAAGCCATTTATCATGCCCGACAAATCTCCCAAAGGGCATATATTAAAGAAATATGGCAAGCATTGACAGAATTCGACAAACAGAAAGTGAAGCTACACATATTCATGGTCGTCGTAAGGCTAGTAAACTTGACAAAAGGCCCGTATAAACAATTTGCTTTTGAGATATTTAAGTTTAAAATACCTGGATCAACCCTACACAAAGTCAGTAACGAAACTACTTTGCAATTATTGAAAAGTAGCAAGGCACGGTTTTAGGAGAAACTTCTGATGTAATATAAGCAGTGTTTAAGCCTTTTTTTTTTGCTAAAAAATTTACCACTGAAATGGACAACCTCCAAACGTTTCTGGAAGCGTCATATACTGACAAAGGTTTTCTAGCCATCCCAACAATGGTCATAAATTGTGAGCATGGTAGAATAAAAAGGTCTAGAAGTTGGCAATTTTACTACTATAAACTAAGCTATTACAAAATACCTTCAGTGTTGCAGAGATACGACAGGAAATCTGAACTCAATATTGTATACTAGACGACAAAACAATCCTACCAATACAACCATATCTGTGGTAGACACCAAAATAATGGATAATACCAATATAACGCAAAACAAGTAAGTGTCACTAAGATACAAACAAACGTAAAAACAACGGTTCACATGATTAGCCTTTGCTTCAGTTTTTCGTTTCACTCCGAAATGAACAAATTAAAATATTATACCCGTTATAAGTTGATACTGATATATGAAAATTAGATTCAGTTCATGATATTGATTGTCATTACTTAAATATCAGGTGTTGGTAAAGGAAGAATAAATTCGAAAGGACCAATTTAAATATACTTCTATCAAAAAATCAGAAAACGATTTGCTTATACTAAGGCCCGACATTATCAATTGTAGTATGCAAGTTATCCAACCTTTGAAACCAGGCCACTTATGGCTTTTAATAAATTAATCAATAAAGGTTTATCACCAAAATAATATTTTAAAATAAAAAATAATTTTTTTTATTTAAATATTCCGGAAGGCATTTAATTGGCGCCCAACGTGGGGCGGCGTCTAAAAAGTTCGTTTTAAAAAATTAATGATAACAAATTAATCAAAACCAAACGCAACTCGCGCCGCCAAAAACTCAAATAATTTTTAGTGGAATAAATTTAAAAAAATACCATCACCAAACGACGATACATAACATTGTGACAGTGATCGCAAAATTTAAATGAAAATCAATTCATGTTATAATACATTTAAACCCGGAAATATAAAAAAGGTGGACCGAAAGATAAATTATTAACACAAAAACAAAACAAAAAAAATTCGAAGAGAATCAAAACCAAAAATAAACAGTGACAAAAAAAATAAAGGTAAAAACAAATAAATTAAATTAAGATGGAAGGAAGGGCTGATGGGCAATCCCTCGCCAAAATCAGCACGACAACACTCAAACCAACTAAGGAAGGAAGATCAACCCACAACCTCACAGAAGAAAGACCCCATCAGGACAGTTTCGTGAGGAATTAATTTAAAATAATAAAAAAATGTTTAATTTAAGTTCAGGGATTTATAAAAATATATAATAATAAAATTAATATAAACAATAAGTTACAATCTGGAAGATTTAATAAATAGCTTTGGTGAATTAAATTTAAAAATAGCAACCGGAGGTTCAGCATCAAATTTCTCTGCAGGAAGTATAGCCTCAGCTGGCGGCCTTAAAGTGGAGTTAATTAATAGATTAATAAATGTTCAGTTGAATGAAGTAAGCAGGAAAATAGAAGGTTTAGAAGGAAGATTAGCCACAGATGCAAACACTGTAGAGGATTATAAAATTCAAACAATCGACCCAACTATAAAGTGCGATACAACACTTGAAGTGGTAAAATCTTTACCAAAGTTCACCGGGGAACCAAAACAATATGTAGGTTGGAGGGAAGCTGCGCAGACTACTATGAGTCTTTATAAAATTCAAAGCGAACAATACTTTATTGCTTTAACAATTTTACGAAATAAAATTATGGGAGCTGCCCATGATGTTCTTACCAATCATGGTACCGTTTTAAATTTTCAAGCAATCTTATCTAGATTGCATTTTATATATAACGATAAACGACCAATACATATCCTAGAATCTGAACTAAGTATTCTCAGGCAGGGACGAATGACAGTTACCGAATACTATAACGAAGTTAATAAAAAAATGACTTTACTAATAAACAAAACCATTATGACACACGGAAAGGACAGTGTAATCACCAAAGAAACGAACAAAACAATAAGGGGCAACGCTCTACGAATATTTATATCCGGATTAAATGGATCTATCTCAGAAACTCTCATTAAGTCCACCAGATTTACCCAATGCTTTGGCAAAGGTCCAGGAATTAAAATCAAACAATTTCCGTGCTCAATTTGCGAACAGGTTTAATGGGTTTAAAAATGAAAATAAATATCAGGGAAACAACTTACGATTTGATCAAGTACGAAAAAATAATAATAAAACGGGCAAACATTGGGGTAATAACCAAAATTATAACTGGCCTCAAAAGGGAAATTTTTAGCAAAACAAAACCAAAACAACACTCAACAGCAACAAGCTGTCGAGCCAATGGATGTTGATCCATCGATTCAACTCCAAAATAAACCCAATAACAATCGGCAGCCGAATAATAATTGGAAGTCAAATAATAATCGAGGAAAATATAATAATAATTATTATCCAAATAATAATCGATCAAATTACTATCGCCCAAACCAAAATAAAGAGCAAACTCAAACTAAAAAAAGGGAATTTTTGAAAATAAAAATGAGATATCTATATATAAAAAGGTAACTACAGTTCATGGGTATTCAATTATTAAGTATTACAATATTATAACTATATTTGGAACACGACATTTTTTTGTGAAACAGAAGGATTGGAATCTGATCTTGTAATTGGATTCAATTGCCTAGCCATAGCAAAGGGAGTATTGGAATATAAAGGGAAAACTGAAAAGTTAAAATATTTCGATAATGAGTAAAAAAATGAAATAAGTTTAATTGATGAAAAAAATAATATTCTTCCGTTAAAAGAATTTATTATAAAAAAATATTTTGATGATAAAAGTAGAGGAGACACAGATTCATTATTTGTGGAAAATAGTGAGAAAAGCTTAGGATTCGAAAATCCTGAGAACGCCGGCGTAGAAAAATTCCGTCAATCAAAATAAAAATGTCTTGGGAATTAAAAATCCTGAGAGTGCCGACAAAGATAATACCGTCAAAAAAAATTTCAAGCCCGCCGTCGTTGAGGAATCCGACAAACAACAGATAAATAATATAGATACAGATATTGAAAAAGAGCATTCAAAGATAAATATGCAAATTCCTTTTAGAACAGAGTGTGAATAGCAAAATCAGTAGAATGTTATCAGAAGAAATTATAAGGCCTAGCCGAAGTCCTTACAATTCACCAGTTCTGGTAGTCCCAAAGAAAGGAGAGAATCAAGACGAGAGCCGTAAGTTAAGAATCGTTATTGATTATAAAAAATTAAATGAAAGCACCATACCTGACAGGTACCCAATGCAAGACCCATCAGTAATTTTATCTAATTTGGGAAAAGCAAGATATTTTTCAACAATATATTTAGAATCAGGTTTTCATCAGATCTTAATGAAAGAATTTGATGTCGAAAAAAACATCTTTTCCAATAAATAATGGAAAATAAGAATTTTTAAGAATGCCATTCGGATTAACAAATGCACCGAGAATTTTTCAGCGAGCAATGGATGACATCTTGAGAGAACAAATAGGGAAAACATGTCATGTCTACATGGACGACATAATAATATTCTCAAATTCGATTGAACAACATTATAAAGACTTAAACAAAATTGTAAATATATTATTAAATGCAAACATGAAAATCTCTTTAGAAAAATCAAAGTTTTTTAAACGCGAAACCAGTTTTCTAGGATACATCGTATCTTATAACGTCATTAAGACAGACCCAGAAAAAATTTACACCATTACTAAATATCCGCTTCCAAAAAATATTGGGGAACTAAGAAGTTTCCTAGGCCTTACGGGCTATTATAGAAAATTTGTTTTAAACGACGCACTTATAGCCAAACCTCTAACAAAATATCTTGGGGGTCATAATGGCAAAATTTCAAAAAGAATGTCAACAAAAATGTTAATTCAGTTGGATGACCCAGCTACTAAAGCTTTTAACGAGCTGAAAGAAAATCTCATTGCGCAAGTAAAATTAGTTCAACCGGCCTATAATACAAAATTTACTCTGACCACCGACGCTTCGGACGTCGCAATTGGTGCAGTTTTATCTCAAGAAGGTAAACCGATTACTTTTATTTCAAAAACCTTATCCAAAACAGAACAAGTTTATGCAACTAATAAAAAAGAACTTTGAGCTATAGTATGGGCTCTGAAAAATCTAAAAAATTACTTTTACGGAGTGATTGGAATTGAAATTCAAACCGATCATCAACCATTATCTTTCGCAATCTCTGATAAAAATCCTAATATAGAAATGAAACGCTGGTATTCCTTCATAGAAAAGTTTTACTCCAAAAGTCATTTATAAACCAGGTACCACCAATGTAATTGCAGACGCCTTATCAAGGATTCAGATTAAAAATTTAACTGAAAATAACGAATAGCAACGGGAAGGTATACAATACACGAGTCGATTAATATATTCGAAAATACCAGACATATAGTAGAATTTGATACTCCCGAAAATTTGATATCAATCTTAAGAGAATGCATTCCTCCTACTATAACAGTAGGTATTCATTGCACTTTAGAGGACTTTTATAGAATTAAAAAACCACTTAAAGAAAATTTTATGAATCAATTTTTGTATACTAGAATATTTGTCCAAGATGTGGAAAATTCCGAAGACAGAGCACTTATAATCGAAGAAACATATTGTAGAGCACACAGGGGACTTGACGAAAATTATAAACAAATCAATAGATTTTATTATTGGCCAAACTTACTCACAAAATTAAAAGAATATATAAAAAATTGTAAAATTTGCAATGAAAACAAATAAATCCAAAATAAATTAAATATCGAAAACAAAGTAATGGAATTACTTCAACAATTTCCACAAGCCCAAGTAATAATGACCGATAATGAACCAAGCTTTACCTCGGCCCAATTTAAATCTTTTGCACAAAGGTGCGGTTTGACTTTCCATTACGCAGACCCGTGGCACAGTACCTCAAACGGACAAGTTGAAAGGGCACATTCTACATTAACAGAATTAGCTCGATGCATTAAAGAAGAATTTAATTTAACTGACTATTCCGAAATAGTAATAAGAGCCGCTCAAGAATATAATCAGAGCATTCATTCATCAACGAACCAAAAACCATTTGACGTACTATACAATAAAATAGAGCACGATAATATTCCTCAACTTTTAAAAAATACACAAGAGAAAATGTTAGAAACACATAATGATAACAGAAAAGAAAAACAATATCATGTAGGACAGATAGTTCATGAAAAGAAACACGGGGAAAGAAATAAACTTAAAACTAGATACAAAAAACAAGTAGTTAAGGAAAATTTACCTAACAAAATAATTATCAACAGTAGAAATAGAATTATTCAAAAAGATAATATAAAATTCTAAATATTCTAATATACGCAGACTTATTTCACGTAACTAAGTTAAGTTTTCTATAAAGAAATAATAAAATTGGAAACAGATATTATAAAAAGGGATACTAATAAAGGATCACAATGGGAAATTAAATATGACTTAGAAGTAATCGAATTAATTTTATCACAATTAATTTCAACTAGATCAAAAAGGGGAATAAATGAGTTAGGCACTATGTGGAAATGGTTAGCTGGAACTCCGGATCATGATGATTTTATTAAAGTTCAGAATAAAATCAATGAATTAATTGAAAATACTAATAAGCAATCTATTATCAATTCCAAATTGTTTAAAGAAATAGAATCACTTTCTGATGATTTTAAAAATGTTTTTACTTCATAACTACGAACCACTTCAAAAATTATGAAATATCTGATTATATTTTATCAAATAACTCGTAACTCTCTTTAGATAATATAAATATCTTAAATCCTTTCATTAAAATTAATAATACTAAAATATCACTTACCTTGATATTATTAATTTTAATCATTATATATTTGATATTTTTACTTATTATAAAATACAAAAATGCTATATTATTTGTAACCAAAAAACAACGGCCAGAACCAGAAATATCTATTAACCAAGAAAATTTTTTAACAGAATTAAGAGATCAATTAAATTAATTTCATATTGAATCGGAACGATCCATTTTAGAAGGGGGAGAGTTTCCAACCCGTGAAACCAGGCCACTTATGGCTTTTATAAACAATAATTTCAATCTCTGCATTTGCCTTTGTCTTTGTCCTTGGCTTTGAGGTCCGATCTTGGTTCCCCAGCTAAGTTAAACAAATCAAAATTAAAGTAATCATCGGCTTCCGTTCGAAGCCCAATCAATTGCTCCTTTTGCGTTTCAAGTGACCGACAAATTGCATCGGTCAGCATAATTAAATTTCACAATAAGATGCGACAGTTTCATCTTAAGCTTTTAGTCTAAACATAAATTAAAGTTCAAAAGTTGTTAAAGAAAAGCTCCTGGCCGAGGTTCATTGGATTAGATTCGAGATTGGAAAAGTCAGTCCAGTTTTGAAGAAGACCGTGGTCTGTAATAGATAGTAACGAAAAGTGTTATCTAAAAATTGTGTTAATAAATTGATCAATAAAGGTTTATCACCAAAATAATATTTAAAAAAAAAATAAATTTTTTTATTTAAATATTCCGGAGGGCATTTAATTTGCACATATATTGTATATATGTAGTATATGTAGTACTTGAAGCAAACACACTGTAACACTTTGTTGCAGTGTTTACATAAGCAAAGGCCCGGTTAAAAACCTTAGTGGCGCGCTAACAGAAAGTGCAAGAGTCAGCATTCTGTTACACACGCAGGCCGCTCAATCGAACTAAATAACATCCATATACCTCCGCGCTCCAGCTAAAGAGAGCATAATTAAATACACATAATACATATAAGATATACATAGTCGTCTCTCTGCCGTCCTACTGAGGGCAGCGCAGCTTCGAGACTTAGGCTTACTTAGAATGTAAAAGCGGAAACGACTGGACGTTGGTAGCGGCACTAATGCTGCTCCAGATTTTAAATAAAAAAAAAACAGTCCTTACTCTACACAAGCACACAATAAACATTTCAATAAATTATACCCTTAAAACAATTTGAAATCTAAAGATTCGAAGATTTCCGAAAAAGTGATATAAACGAGGCAATCAGGAAAATATTTATACCAACCCAAGAGTATTCATTGGACACTCCTGTAGTATGCATATGTTGAATATATACTTTACCAAGAGTTCTTAAAAGAACACACTCTAACACTTTGTTGCAGTGTTTAAATAAACAAACTCCCCATCATAAAGGCCTAAACATGAATCGATCAGTACTCTCACAGAAACTGTAAGTGTCAGCATTCTGTTGCACGCGCATACCGCTTAACTGAACTTAATATATATGCGTATATGCGTAGACGCTAGCGCTCCAGCTCAAGAGAGAATAATTATATACATATAACATTTTATACATATGTAGCCGTTTCCCTGCTGTCCAACTGTGGGCAGCACAACTCCTAGACTTAGGCTTACTTAGAACATAAGCAAAAATGTATGAAACAGAAACAACTAAATTTTGGTAGCACCTATACTGACCAAAATATAATAATGGATCAGTCCAATTGGACATCTTGCTTTACTACTTTTACTACTGGCGACCGTGACAGAACCTATTTGCATGAACCAGCAGTCTGCAAGTACGAGTGGCAGTCCGCCACTTGGTTAAACGGATTACTTTTATTTCAAAAACCTTATCCAAAACAGAACAAGTTTATGCAACTAATAAAAAAGAACTTTTAGCTATAGTATGGGCTCTTAAAAATCTAAGAAATTACTTATACGGAGTGATTGGAATTGAAATTCAAACCGATCATCAACCATTATCTTTCGCAATCTCTGATAAAAATCCTAATATAGAAATGAAACGCTGGTATTCCTTCATAGAAAAGTTTCACTCCAAAAGTCATTTATATACCAGGTACCACCAATGTAGTTGCAGACGCCTTATCAAGGATTCAGATTAACAATTTAACTGAAAGTAACCAATCGGTCTCAGATCAAAACATTCAGCAGAGAGTAGTTTTGAGAACGTTATACAAGAAACCCGAAAACCCTTAAGCCAGTTTAAGCAACAATTGCTAATAGCAACGGGAAGGTATACAATACATGAGTCGATTAATATATTCGAAAATACCAGACATATAGTAGATAGTTGATACTCCAAAAAATTTGATATCAATCTTAGGAGAATACATTCCTCCTAAAATAACAGTAGGTATTCATTGCACTTTAGAGGACTTTTATAGAATTAAAAAACCACTTAAAGAACATTTTATGAATAAATTTTTGTTTACTAGAATATTTGTCCAAGATGTGGAAAATTCCGAAGACAGAGCACTTATAATCGAAGAAACATATTGTAGAGCACACAGGGGACTTGACGAAAATTATAAACAAATCAATAGATTTTATTATTGGCCAAACTTACTCACAAAATTAAAAGAATATATAAAAAATTGTAAAATTTGCAATGAAAACAAATAAATCCAAAATAAATTAAATATCGAAAACAAAGTAATGGAATTTCTTCAACAATTTCCACAAGCCAAAGTAATAATGACCGATAATGAACCGAGCTTTACCTCGGCCCAATTTAAATCTTTTGCACAAAGGTGCGGTTTGACTTTACACTGCGCAGACCCGAGGCACAGTACCTCAAACGGACAAGTTGAAAGGGCACATTCTACATTAACAGAATTAGCTCGATGCATTAAAGAAGAATTTTATTTAACTGACTATTCCGAAATAGTAATAAGAGCCGCTCAAGAATATAATCAGAGCATTCATTCATCAACGAACCAAAAACCATTTGACGTACTATACAATAAAATAGAGCACGATAATATTCCTCAAATTTTAAAAAATACACAAGAGAAAATGTTAGAAACACATAATGATAACAGAAAAGAAAAACAATATCATGTAGGACAGATAGTTCATGAAAAGAAACACGGGGAAAGAAATAAACTTAAAACTAGATACAAAAAACAAGTAGTTAAGGAAAATTTACCTAACAAAATAATTATCAACAGTAGAAATAGAATTATTCAAAAAGATAATATAAAATTCTAAATATTCTAATATACGCAGACTTATTTCACGTAACTAAGTTAAGTTTTCTATAAAGAAATAATACAATTGGAAACAGATATTATAAAAAGGGATACTAATAAAGGATCACAATGGGAAATTAAATATGACTTAGAAGTAATCGAATTAATTTTATCACAATTAATTTCAACTAGATCAAAAAGGGGAATAAATGAGTTAGGCACTATGTGGAAATGGTTAGCTGGAACTCCGGATCATGATGATTTTATTAAAGTTCAGAATAAAATCAATGAATTAATTGAAAATACTAATAAGCAATCTATTATCAATTCCAAATTGTTTAAAGAAATAGAATCACTTTCTGATGATTTTAAAAATGTTTTTACTTCATAACTACGAACCACTTCAAAAATTATGAAATATCTGATTATATTTTATCAAATAACTCGTAACTCTCTTTAGATAATATAAATATCTTAAATCCTTTCATTAAAATTAATAATACTAAAATATCACTTACCTTGATATTATTAATTTTAATCATTATATATTTGATATTTTTACTTATTATAAAATACAAAAATGCTATATTATTTGTAACCAAAAAACAACGGCCAGAACCAGAAATATCTATTAACCAAGAAAATTTTTTAACAGAATTAAGAGATCAATTAAATTAATTTCATATTGAATCGGAACGATCCATTTTAGAAGGGGGAGAGTTTCCAACCCGTGAAACCAGGCCACTTATGGCTTTTATAAACAATAATTTCAATCTCTGCATTTGCCTTTGTCTTTGTCCTTGGCTTTGAGGTCCGATCTTGGTTCCCCAGCTAAGTTAAACAAATCAAAATTAAAGTAAACATCGGCTTCCGTTCGAAGCCCAATCAATTGCTCCTTTTGCGTTTCAAGTGACCGACAAATTGCATCGGTCAGCATAATTAAATTTCACAATAAGATGCGACAGTTTCATCTTAAGCTTTTAGTCTAAACATAAATTAAAGTTCAAAAGTTGTTAAAGAAAAGCTCCTGGCCGAGGTTCATTGGATTAGATTCGAGATTGGAAAAGTCAGTCCAGTTTTGAAGAAGACCGTGGTCTGTAATAGATAGTAACGAAAAGTGTTATCTAAAAATTGTGTTAATAAATTGATCAATAAAGGTTTATCACCAAAATAATATTTAAAAAAAAAATAAATTTTTTTATTTAAATATTCCGGAGGGCATTTAATTTGCACATATATTGTATATATGTAGTATATGTAGTACTTGAAGCAAACACACTGTAACACTTTGTTGCAGTGTTTACATAAGCAAAGGCCCGGTTAAAAACCTTAGTGGCGCGCTAACAGAAAGTGCAAGAGTCAGCATTCTGTTACACACGCAGGCCGCTCAATCGAACTAAATAACATCCATATACCTCCGCGCTCCAGCTAAAGAGAGCATAATTAAATACACATAATACATATAAGATATACATAGTCGTCTCTCTGCCGTCCTACTGAGGGCAGCGCAGCTTCGAGACTTAGGCTTACTTAGAATGTAAAAGCGGAAACGACTGGACGTTGGTAGCGGCACTAATGCTGCTCCAGATTTTAAATAAAAAAAAAACAGTCCTTACTCTACACAAGCACACAATAAACATTTCAATAAATTATACCCTTAAAACAATTTGAAATCTAAAGATTCGAAGATTTCCGAAAAAGTGATATAAACGAGGCAATCAGGAAAATATTTATACCAACCCAAGAGTATTCATTGGACACTCCTGTAGTATGCATATGTTGAATATCTACTTTACCAAGAGTTCTTAAAAGAACACACTCTAACACTTTGTTGCAGTGTTTAAATAAACAAACTCCCCGTCATAAAGGCCTAAACATGAATCGATCAGTAATCTCACAGAAACTGTAAGTGTCAGCATTCTGTTGCACGCGCATACCGCTTAACTGAACTTAATATATATGCGTATATGCGTAGACGCTAGCGCTCCAGCTCAAGAGAGAATAATTATATACATATAACATTTTATACATATGTAGCCGTTTCCCTGCTGTCCAACTGTGGGCAGCACAACTCCTAGACTTAGGCTTACTTAGAACATAAGCAAAAATGTATGAAACAGAAACAACTAAATTTTGGTAGCACCTATACTGACCAAAATATAATAATGGATCAGTCCAATTGGACATCTTGCTTTACTACTTTTACTACTGGCGACCGTGACAGAACCTATTTGCATGAACCAGCAGTCTGCAAGTACGAGTGGCAGTCCGCCACTTGGTTAAACGGATTACTTTTATTTCAAAAACCTTATCCAAAACAGAACAAGTTTATGCAACTAATAAAAAAGAACTTTTAGCTATAGTATGGGCTCTTAAAAATCTAAGAAATTACTTATACGGAGTGATTGGAATTGAAATTCAAACCGATCATCAACCATTATCTTTCGCAATCTCTGATAAAAATCCTAATATAGAAATGAAACGCTGGTATTCCTTCATAGAAAAGTTTTACTCCAAAAGTCATTTATAAACCAGGTACCACCAATGTAATTGCAGACGCCTTATCAAGGATTCAGATTAAAAATTTAACTGAAAATAACGAATAGCAACGGGAAGGTATACAATACACGAGTCGATTAATATATTCGAAAATACCAGACATATAGTAGAATTTGATACTCCCGAAAATTTGATATCAATCTTAAGAGAATGCATTCCTCCTACTATAACAGTAGGTATTCATTGCACTTTAGATTTTTGTATACTAGAATATTTGTCCAAGATGTGGAAAATTCCGAAGACAGAGCACTTATAATCGAAGAAACATATTGTAGAGCACACAGGGGACTTGACGAAAATTATAAACAAATCAATAGATTTTATTATTGGCCAAACTTACTCACAAAATTAAAAGAATATATAAAAAATTGTAAAATTTGCAATGAAAACAAATAAATCCAAAATAAATTAAATATCGAAAACAAAGTAATGGAATTACTTCAACAATTTCCACAAGCCCAAGTAATAATGACCGATAATGAACCAAGCTTTACCTCGGCCCAATTTAAATCTTTTGCACAAAGGTGCGGTTTGACTTTCCATTACGCAGACCCGTGGCACAGTACCTCAAACGGACAAGTTGAAAGGGCACATTCTACATTAACAGAATTAGCTCGATGCATTAAAGAAGAATTTAATTTAACTGACTATTCCGAAATAGTAATAAGAGCCGCTCAAGAATATAATCAGAGCATTCATTCATCAACGAACCAAAAACCATTTGACGTACTATACAATAAAATAGAGCACGATAATATTCCTCAACTTTTAAAAAATACACAAGAGAAAATGTTAGAAACACATAATGATAACAGAAAAGAAAAACAATATCATGTAGGACAGATAGTTTATGCAAAGAAACACGGGGAAAGAAATAAACTTAAAACTAGATATAAAAAACAAGTAGTTAAGGAAAATTTACCTAACAAAATAATTATCAACAGTAGAAATAGAATTATTCACAAAGATAATATAAAATTCTAAATATTTATATATTTCTTTTTTTACTTTTACCAGAAAATGTTTTATCAGGTGCTCATACTACACCTTATTTTATTTTCAAAATCAGAAATAATTGACTATACAAGTCACGAGTACCTTTTATTCAAGGACAATAAAGACGTATTGACGTATGATTCATACGCAGACTTATTTCACGTAACTAACTTAAGTTTTTATGAAGAAATAATAAAATTGGAAACAGATAATATAAAAAGGGATACTAATAAAAGATCACAATGGGAAATTAAATATGACTTAGAAGTAATCGAATTAATTTTATCACAATTAATTTCAACTAGATCAAAAAGGGGAATAAATGAGTTAGGCACTATGTGGAAATGGTTAGCTGGAACTCCGGATCATGATGATTTTATTAAAGTACAGAATAAAATCAATGAATTAATTGAAAATAATAATAAGCAATCTATTATCAATTCCAAATTGTTTAAAGAAATAGAATCACTTTCTGATGATTTTAAAAATGTTTTTACTTCATAACTACGAACCACTTCAAAAATTATGAAATATCTGATTATATTTTATCAAATACCTCGGAACTCTCTTTAGATAATATAAATATCTTAAATCCTTTCATTAAAATGAATAATACTAAAATATCACTTACCTTGATATTATTAATTCTAATCATTATATATTTGATATTTTTTCTTATATAAAATACAAAAATGCTATACTATTTGTAACCAAAAAACAACGGCCAGAACCAGAAATATCTATTAACCAAGAAAATTTTTTTACAGAATTAAGAGATCAATTAAATTAATTTCATATTGAATCGGAACGACCCATTTTAGAAGGGGGAGAGTTTCCAACCCGTGAAACCAGGCCACTTATGGCTTTTATAAACATTAATTTCAATCTCTGCATTTGCCTTTGTCTTTGCCCTTGGCTTTGAGGTCCTATCTTGGTTCCCCAGCTAAGTTAAACAAATCAAAATTAAAGTAAACATCACCTTCCGTTCGAAGCCCAATCAATTGCGCCTTTTGCGTTTCAAGTGTCCGACAAATTGCATCGGTCAGCATAATTGAATTTTACAATAAGATGCGACAGTTTCATCTTAAGCTTTTAGTCTAAACATAAATTAAAGTTCAAAAGTTGTTAAAGAAAAGCTCCTGGCCGAGGTTCATTGGATTAGATTCAAGATTGGAAAAGTCAGTCCAGTTTTGAAGAAGACCGCGGTCGGTAATAGATAGTAACGAAAAGTGTTATCTAAAAATTGTGTTAATAAATTAATCAATAAAGGTTTGTGAAGAGTTGAATGACTCCCCACAAATCCCAGCAGCAGATGGCCGGCCGCTCACCAGGTACGCGGCAAATGCGCGTAGTGGCGGCGCGGCGAAGAGCGAGGACGGAGAACGAGAGAGTTTGGAGATCAAGGACGGAGAACGAGAGAGTTTGGAGATCGAGAACGGAGAACGAGAGAGTTTGGAGATCGAGGACGGAGAACGAGAGAGTTTGGAGATCGGGGACGGAGAACGTGAGAGTTTGGAGAGGAAGAGAGTTTGGAGACAAGAGTTTGGAGAGCGAGAGTTCGGAGACCAAGAGAGTTTGGAGACCAACAATGGAGAAGGAGAGAGCGGAGACTTGGCGGGCGGAGCGAGAGTGCCGTGTGCAAAAAGGAGTAGCGGGACGCCGCCGGACTTTGGCCTTTGGAAAGAAGGTGCCACAGCTCAGCAGCGGTGCGGCACACAAACATGTTGCATGCGTCTCTGTGATCAGCGGGACGGCAGCATCAGGCTGGACGGCGGCGGGAGGCAGTGCATCAAGGACAAGAGGGTCAAACAAGAACCATGGACTTTGGACCCGTTGTGAAGAGTTTTGGCGGGCCGTGTGCAAAAGGGAAATAACGGTTCCCAGAGGCCCTATATAAACACGCAGGGCGCTGGCAGCGAGATCAGTCATTCGGTCGAGAGCATTGAGATCAGTCATCGAGTGAAGAGCATTCAGTCGAGATCAGTCAGTCAAGAGCGAGCAGTCAGTCGAGAGCAAGGAGTCGTCGGAAGCAGCGCCGTGGGAGCCTACGAGGAGCAAGATCGTCACGTCGAGCCGTTCGGGACTGGGATTACTAGGAATCTCCGAACTGAGAGACAGGTGGCTGAGGTCTAAGGAGGCGCCACACGGCTAAGTTCTGTTCTGTCCTGCCGACGAAGTCCTGGCGGTACGCCTGGAGGGTCTGCTAGACTGAGACTTAAAATCGAGAGTAGCAAGCCAGAAGGGAGAGAAGTCCCGGAGCGGCGTAACAGAACCCCTAGAGTAGCGAGCCAGCAGGGAGAGAAGTCCCGGAGCGGCGCAACGGAACCCCTAGAGTAGCGGGCCAGAAGGGAGAGAAGTCCCGGAGCGGCGCAACAGAACCCCTAGAGTAGCGAGCCAGAAGGGAGAGAAGTCCCGGAGCGGCGCATCAGGACCCTGAGAGTCACGAGCCAGAAGGGAGAGAAGTCCCGGATCGGCGTATACCCTCGAACCCAGCACAGAAGTCAAGACCTACAGCCACCTGTCAGGAGTAGTTCGCAGGATATCGCCACCAGCAAGCAGGACGCCACCGCAACGGCCACACAAGGAGGATCGAGCCCGCAGGAACGGCACGGTCAGTACGCGGAAGGGTGAGGCTAGGGTGGAACGTTCGTTTACACGAGGCACAGAAGCGAAGTGAAAAGCGAGGCAGCTTCCTGGCGTTCTGCCTTGACTGTCTGCACGATCTGAGCGGAAGCCCGTGGGACCATCCGGGACAGAGCAAGGGACAGGCGGTCGGGTATCGAGAGGAGTGATCCTGGAGAGCTCGTCAGTCTGTTCAGCCTAGTCTGAGAACGGCGACGCTTCCCTAAGCCCGCACGGCTGACCCCATAGCGAGTCTGAATCGTGGCCGAGCAGTCACCGAGCCAGCCACTTCAGGAGCAATCAGCGGTCAAGGATCTTCGAGGAGCGAGAAGACGACCCACACCGTCGGAGACAGCGAGACGAGCCAGTTATAAAGCCGACTGCAGTCATACCCGCAATAAACCAACTCCGAACCCGAGAATTATATGCTTTTTCACTGAACTACTGGGCGGTCACGTTTATATAAATTTGGTGGGACGAACACACACAATCTACTGAGCTAGCCGCACAAATACCGTAGCGAGCAGAAACCAAAGAAATCAGTTCGTTACAGGTTTATCACCAAAATAATATTTTTAATATATCGCAATCTCTGATAAAAATCCTAATATAGAAATGAAACGCTGGTATTCCTTCATAGAAAAGTTACCACCAATGTAGTTGCAGACGCCTTATCAAGGATTCAGATTAACAATTTAACTGAAAGTAACGAATCGGTCTCAGATCAAAACACTCAGCATTCAGCAGAGAGTAGTTTTGAGAACGTTTTACAAGAAACGCGAAAGCCCTTAAGCCAGTTTAAGCAACAATTGCTAATAGCAACGGGAAGGTATACAATACATGAGTCGATTAATATATTCGAAAACACCAGACGTATAGTAGAATTTGATACTCCCGAAAATTTGATATCAATCTTAAGAGAATACATTCTCCTAATATAACAGTAGGTATTCATTGCACTTTAGAGGACTTTTATAGAATTAAAAAACCACTTAAAGAAAATTTTGTGAATCAATTTTTGTATACTTGAATATTTGTCCAAGAAATGGAAAATTCCGAAGACAGAGCACTTATAATCGAAGAAACATATTGTAGAGCACACAGGGGTGTTTAAATAAACAAACTCCCCGTCATTAAGGCCTAAACATGAATCGATCAGTACTCTCACAGAAACTGTAAGTGTCAGCATTCTGTTGCACGCGCATACCGCTTAACTGAACTTAATATATATGCGTATATCCGTAGACGCTAGCGCCCCAGCTCAAGAGAGAATAATTATATACATATAACATTTTATACATATGTAGCCGTTTCCCTGCTGTCCAACTGTGGGCAGCACAACTCCTAGACTTAGGCTTACTTAGAACATAAGCAAAAATGTATGAAACAGAAACAACTAAATTTTGGTAGCACCTATACTGACCAAAATATAATAATGGATCAGTCCAATTGGACATCTTGCTTTACTACTTTTACTACTGGCGACCGTGACAGAACCTATTTGCAAGAACCAGCAGTCTGCAAGTACGAGTGGCAGTCCGCCACTTGTTTCAACGCTGGAATAAAACTTAAAATATTCAACAAGTGTGACAGGCAATCCGTCTTTTACGCCAAATCGTTAATCGGTCAGCATAATTGAATTTCACAATGAGATGCGACAGTTTCATCTTAAGATTTTAATCTGAACATAAATTGATGTTCTAAAGTTCAAAAAGAAAAGCTCCTGGCCGATGTTTTGACCAGAGCCGATATCAGTAATCTTTTAGTAAAACTAAATTGTGTTTTGTTAATAATATTTTCAATAATAGCTTAACATCATAAATAATTTAAAAATAAAAATTATATTTTTTTCTTACAAATTTCCGCTTTATAAAAAGTTTATAATAATTTTCTAATGAAAAATAAGTTAAATATAAACGGAGCTCGCACGGCCAATAACAAAACATTTTTAGTGCAAAAATTAAAAAATCCATCACCAATCGACGACATCTAAAATTGTGACAGTGATCGTTGTTCAAAAATTAAATGGAAATCTTTAAATGTAATGATCCATTTTTTTTTTATTAATACAAAATAAAAACCATAACCAAACTAAAAATACAGTGCCAAAAAAGAATACATAAAGACAGAAAAATTTAACAAAGAACAACTAAGTAAATCAAGAGAATCTTCGAATAAATTTTCAAAAGGAAGGAAGACATAACAGGATAACAACTAAATAAACTTAAGAAGGAATGAAGAAAGGGCTGAAGGGTATTCCCTCGCCAAAATCAGCACGACAACAATCAAACAAACTAAGGAAGGAAGATCAACCCAAAACCTCACAGGAGAAAGATCCCATCGGAACAGTTTCGTGAGGAATTCATTTAAAATAATAAAAAATTAAACATGTTGATTTAAGTTCAGGGAATTAAAAAAAATATAATTAATAAAAAACAATAAGATAGATTCGAGAAATAAAATATATCATCGAGAAACAATCTGGAAGATTTAATAAATAGCTTTGCTGAAATAAAATTAAAAATGGCAACCGGAGGTTCATCACCAAATTTCTCTGCAGGTAGTATAGCCACAGCTGGTGGCCTAACAGTGGAATTAATTAATAGATTAATAAATGTTCAGTTGAATGATGTGAGCAGGAAAATAGAAATTAGTAAAATCTTTATTAAAGTTCACCGGGGAACAAACACAATATGTAGGTTGGAGGGAAGCTGCACAAACTGTTATGTGTCTTTATAAAATTTAAAGTGAACAATACCTTATCTCTTTAACAATTTTACGAACAAGGAAGAACGTTATAGTCGAATGCCTCGACTATCAAATACCCGTTACTCAGCTTAAGGGAGCAAATGAGAAATGGAGATATATAACCAACAAAGGGATATTTTAGGGCGCCACATAACGGATACTTCAGTAGAAGCTATGAGGGCGGCAGAAAGATTTAAGCGTTTAAGACGTTTGTGGGCGTTAGAGTGGGCGTGGCACATCAGTCGATAGGTACTGATGAGTCAAATTTAGTTAAAATGTTGATCGTATCATAAAAACTGTAGGCGCTACAGATATTCATGGATTGCGGGCGTTAAGGTGGGCGTGTCACCCCGCTGAAACAAACTTGCGCTGCTCAGGAAGCCCAGGAATCTGCATGCCAAGTCTGCATGAAATAGCTCTTATATTTTCTGAGATCTCAGCGTTCATACGGACAGACAGATCGACTACGCTAGTGGTCCTGATCAAGAATATGTATACTTTATGGGTCGTGAACGCTTCCTTCTACCTGTAACATACTCTCCGACGAATCTAGTATATATATATGGACGTTGATGCACTTAGAAATGTAAAAACAAGTTGTTACGCGCGGGGTCCTTTTATCAATTTGGGAAAAAATGCGAGTTCGCGAGGAAGATTTATTTGCTTCCTGCTTGCTACGGTATTTGTGAGGCTAGCTCAGTAGATTGTGTGTTGTAACGAACTGATTTTTTTGGTTTCTGCTCGCTACGGTATTTGTGCGGCTAGCTCAGTAGATTGTGAGTGTTCGTTCCACCAAATTTATATAAACGTAACCGCCCAGTAGTTTAGGGAAAAAGCACAGAATTCCCGGGTTCGGAGTGGGTTTATTGCGGGTATAACTGCAGTCGGCTTTATAATTTGCTTGTCTCGCTGTCTCCGACGGTGTGGGTTGTCTTGTCGCTCCTTAAAGATCCTCGCGTGCTGCTTGCTTCTGACGCGATTGGCTCGGTGACTGCTCGGCCACGATTCAGACTCGCTATGGGGTCAGCCGTGCGGGCTCAGATCGTGCGGACAGTCAAGGCGGAACGCCAGGAAGCTGGCTCGCTCTTCACTTCGCTTCTGTGCCTCGTGTACACGAACGTTCCACCCTAGCCTCACCCTTTCGCGTACTGTCCGTGCCGTTCCTGCGGACTCGATCCTCCTTGCGTGGCCGTTGCAGTGTGGTGTCCTGCTTGCTGGTGGCGATATCCTGCGAACTGCTCCTGACTGGGTGGCTGTAGGTCATGACTTTTGTGCTGGGTTCGAGGGCATACGCTGATCCGGGACTTCTCTCCCTTCTGGCTCGTGACTCTCGGGGTTCTGTTGCGCCGCTCCGGGACTTCTCTCCCTTCTGGCTCGCTACTCTAGGGGTTCTGTTGCGCCGCTCCGGGACTTCTCTCCCTTCTGGCTCGCTACTCTAGGGCTTCCGTTGCGCCGCTCCGGGACTTCTCTCCCTTCTGGCTCGCTACTCTAGGGGTTCTGTTACGCCGCTCCGGGACTTCTCTCCCTTCTGGCTTGCTACTCTCGGGGTTCTTTCGCGCCGCTCCGGGACTTCTCTCCCTTCTGGCTGATTTCACGATTTCAAATAGGTAGGTAGGACAGAACAGAACTTAGCCGCGTGGTGCCTCCTTAGACCTCAGCCACCTGTGTCTCAGTTCGGAGATTCCTAGTAATCCCAATCCCGAACGTCTCGACGTGACAATCTTGCTCTTTGAAGGCTCCCACGGCGCTGCTTCCGACGACTCGCCCTGGTGTGGCTCCCTCGTAGTTTGCTTGGTTGGTATTTGTTCAAATGCTTCTCTTGATCTCGACTGATTGATTTCCACTGACTTACTGCACGTACTCGACTGATGCTCTCGACTGACTGCCCCACTGCCAGTGCCCTGCGGGCTTATATAGGGCCTCCAGGAACCGTTATTTCCCTTTTGCACACGCCCCGCCGAAACTCTCCACATCGGGTCCAAAGTCCATGGTTCCTGTTTGACCCTCTTTTCCTTGACGCACTGCTTCCCGCCGCCGTCCTGATGCTGCCGTCCCGCTGATCCCGGAGACGCATACGGCATGTTTGTGTGCCGCACCGCTGCCGAGATGTGGCACCTTCTTTCTCGGTCCAAAGTTCACGGCCGCGTCCAAAGTCCGGCGCCGTCCAGTTACTCCTTTTTGCACACGGCACTCTCACTCCGCCCGCCAAGTCTCCGCTCTCTCCTTCTCCATTGTTGGTCTCCAAACTCTCTTGGTCTCCGAACCCTCTTGCTCTCCAAACTCTCTCGCTCTCCAAATTCCCTTGTCTCCAAACTCTTTTCCTCTCCAAACTCTCACGTTCTCCGTCCTCGATCTCCAAACTCTCTCGTTCTCCGTCCTCGCTCTTCGCCGCGCCGCCACTACGCGAATTCGCCGCGTACCTGGTGAGCGGCCGGCCATCTGCTGCTGGGATTTGTGTGGAGTAATTCAACTCCTTACGTTCCCCCCATACTTCGGAAAGATTAAGAAAACTCAGCGTTCCCACTCTCCGGCGTTCCCTTGTATATCCTAGCCATTGAGTCAGGGCGCATCTCGTTCCGGTTCCCTCGGTGCTCCCTCGTTGCTCCCTCGACGTTCCCTCGACGCTTTCCATCTTGTTTTCCTTTCCAATTTCAAATCTCCCGCGCCGATCCTCCATCTGTTCCCACTGGGCACCGATATTAATCAGCTATCGATACCCAGAGGGCCTGCTCACGATATCGATATCGCAGGTGCGGCGTTGCCACATGATAGCCGCGATATTCATCATCACCGATATTTCCATTTTTCTTGTGCCCATCGATCGTACTATCGTCCAGTGCCAATCGACCGCCTATCGAGGCGCCCCCTTCCCTGTTATCTGGTGTGTCTGCAAAATTGGCGCCTTCTCAAGGTGAGTTTCCATTTCTTTTTCCCACTTTCGCTCCTATCCTTTCGGCGACCTTCCTTCACTTTCATCCTTCATTCGCCCTCAGCTGGCTGACCCGGCCGCCGATTCGGACTCCACGGTCGCCGAATGTTGTCGTTTTAAGCCTGGCCTTCTACCTCCCGACGGTTCCGGAAATTTCCACGGCCGCTCTCCATAGGCTCCGTCGCGTCCCTGCCAGTGTCGTTGGCCCAGTACCTGGCGTCGATGGCCGCATACTCGGTGTCGGCGGGGTCCACAGGTCCAGCCGGCCACGGGTCCTGGGAATCAGCGTGCTCACCCGAGGTCCCGTCTCCTCCCAAATCCGGGGCTCATCCACCGTCGCCTTCTCCGCGGGGCCCTCCGGCCCAGACGACCGTCTGTTGCCGCCACCTCACGCCTTCGGCAACGAACGTCCGCACGCTATGAGTCACGTGCGCCG
Organism: Drosophila biarmipes; assembly: GCF_025231255.1. Lineage (NCBI taxonomy): Eukaryota > Metazoa > Arthropoda > Insecta > Diptera > Drosophilidae > Drosophila > Drosophila biarmipes. Next base: position 302,002 of record NW_026114543.1, on the reverse strand, counting down.
CCGGGATGTCCGTTCGGACGTGGTGTCCCACCGAGTCTCCGGGTTGGTATTGTGGCGTGTCGGGCCGCGGGTGCGACCCTACCGCCGGCGGCCGTTCGAACCTCGGCGTGGGTGGTCGCGCGGGTTTCCACCGGGGAGATTCCCCGCCGCGCCTCGTCGGTGATGGTGGCGTATCCGGTTGCGGCGGTGGTCGCGACCGGGGAGGGAGCGCCTCGCCTTCCGGTGAGGGTGATCGCGTCAGCGACCCCTCGTACCGCGGCGTAAGCGGCACCTCCGGCAGCCAGCACGGCGGAGAGGCAGCCCGAACGTCGGCCTCCTCCTGGGGCGGCACCCACGGTTCGGCGACATACCTCGGGGTGGGTGGGCATGCCGGTTCCTCCCACAGCTGCTGCTCCTCCTCCTCGGCCCGTCGCAAACGGGCCTGCCATTCCGGGTCCTCCTCCATCTCTCGCAGCCGCGTTTCCTCCATCTTCCGCCGCGCCACCAGGTTTAGCCGAAACTCCAGCTTGGCTGCTGCTACCTGCTCCTCGTGGCTGCGGGGAGTCCGTCGCGCCGCAGGTGGCTCCTTGCTGGCCTACTCGACATGGGTTGGCCGGTCCTCCAGTTGGAACTTTTTTTGCTTTCCCTCGAGATATTCTTGTATTCCTGAGCATCCTTGGAAGTATCCTCGGGCTTTTTTCCTTGTATCCTTTGGTCATCCTTGGAGCTGTCCATGGACCCTTTTCCTCGCGTCCTTCGGGTATCCTTGGAGCCATCCTCGGACCTTTTTCCTCGTGTCCTATGGGTATCCTTGGAGCTATCCTTGGACCCTTTTCCTCGTGTTCTTCGGGTATCCGTGGACCCTTTTCCTCGTGTCCTTTGGGTATCCTTGGAGCTATCCCTGGACTCTTTTCCTCATGTCCTTTGGGTATCCTTGGATCCTTTTCCTCGCGTCCTTCGGGTATCCTTGGAGCTATCCTCGGACCTTTTTCCTCGTGTCCTATGGGTATCCTTGGAGCTATCCTTAGACCCTTTTCCTCGTGTTCTTCGGGTATCCTTGGAGATATCCTTGGACCCCTTTCCTCGTGTCCTTCGGGTATCCTTGGAGCTATCCTTGGACCCCTTTTCTCGAGTCCTTTGGGTATCCTTGGAGCTATCCTTGGAACCTTTTTCTCATGTCCTTTGAGTATCCTTGGTGCTATCCTTGGACCCTTTCCCTCGTGTCCTTTGGGTATCCTTGGAGCTATCCTTGCACTCTTTCGTGGTATTCTTTGAGACTCTTTGCAACTTTACTGTCGCCTTTTGTCTAACGTATCTGCTTGTAGCTGCTCTCTTGTGTTCTGTGTTTGTTGTTGTTTCAGCTCGCTCACGTGGATGGTCCTCTCCTTTTTTGTGTTCACGTGCCGTATTTTGCAGATTACTGGTGACGCAAAATCCGTGATCTGGTAAGGTCCGTCGTATCTTGGGGCCAACCTTGCTGCGAACCCCTCGGCTGCCTTTGACAAATGATGTTCCTTGGCCCACACGACGTCCCATACCGCAGGTGTCCATTGTCTCCTCCTTAGGTTGTAATGCCTAGCCTGGTGCTGGGAGGCTCTCTCCAGATGCCGCCTTACAACTCGAAGATTTCCCCGAGTTAGTTGGCCTTCTCCCCTGGGGTCTCAGTGGGTCGCCCTTTTCCCAAGGTCTCTCTGTCGTATAGGGCGCTCGGTAGTCTCGGTTCTCTGCCTTGAGTAATAAACGCCGGCGTGTATCCTGTGGATTCCGAAACACTCGCATTTACTGTCAGCATATTCTCGTCCCAGTTTCTCTGATCCTGCCCTGTGAACTGCGCTATCATTGTCTACACGGTCCTATTTGCTCTTTCTGTCGGGTTCTCTTGCGGGGTATATGGAGCCGTGAACTGTTGCTTGGCTCCCATCTCGGCCAGGAAACTCTTGAAGATTTTGCTGTTGAACTGTACCCCGTTGTCCGTTATGACTACCTTCGGGACGCCAAACCTTGCGATGATGCGCTCCCTGAACGCTTTCTTTAGGGACTCGGCCGTCGCGCTCCGCAGCGGCACCAATTCAGTCCACTTGGAGAACCTGTCTATCAGCACAAGCAGCATTTGGTTGCCGTGTTTTGAACGCGGCAGGGGTCCGACGAAGTCTGCGCACACTGTAGCTCACGGTTCCTCTGGCACCTGCGTTCGCATTTTCCCAGCTGCCTGCATCTGATTCGGCTTGAATCTGATACATGTGTCGCACCCTCTTACGTGGGCTCGAGCGTCTCGGTGCATTCCTGGCCAGTAGTACCGTACTGCCAGACGTGCTATTGTCTTTCTGCTTCCTACATGGCCAGCTGCCGGTGAGTCGTGGTTCTCTTTCAGCACCGCTTCTCGTAGAGCTTTCGGGACGCACATCTTCCACGTCGCGACATCCTCACTGCCTGCTCTGTGTGGGATGTTCCTGTACAAGGTGTCTCCCTCCATTACGTAGTCCGGGTACTTTTGTGGCTGGGTCCTAATCTTTCCGCGCATGTCCTGAATCCAGCTGCATGCTGCGGAGGCTTCCGCCGCAGATGTCTCTTTAATGCCGGGCACGCCAGTATGGGGTCTGCCACCAGCCTTGCCTTTACTTCTTCGAATGCCGACTGATGTTCCTGTGTCCACACCCACTTGTTGCCCTTGCGCAGCAGAGCGTTGAAAGGTTCTAATTCGGCTATGGCTGCTACCTTTTCCGGATCCATGCCTATCACGTCGCTAACCACTCTATGACCCAAATACAGCAGCTCCTTTTTGAAAAACTGACATTTTTCCGGGTTCAATCTCAGATTAGCGTCTTTCAGCCGCCGGAATACCCCTTTCAAATTTGCCTTGTGCTCTTCTAGTGTGCGTCCGATCACTATGATATCGTCCTGGTACGCAAATGCGTGCGGCGACATCTCGGGATCAATCACCCGGTCCAACACCCGCTGGAAGGTCGCAGATACCGAATGGAGTCCAAACGGCGTTTCTCTCCACTGGAATAAGCCCTTTCCCGGCACTGTAAACGCAGTATACTGCCTGCTGCTTTCTTTCAGCTGGATTTGCCAGTAGCCATCCTTCAGGTCCCAGCTGCATATGTACCGTGCCTCTCTCAGCTGGTCGAGGATATAATTTATTCGAGGCATCGGGTAGGCATCCTTTATCGATTTGGCGTTGATGTGCCTGAAGTCGACGCACAGTCTCCACTTGACCGTCTTCTTCCTAACCATCACGATGGGCTGGTTGAGTGCTCTATGCATCCCATTTGGAGTAGCTCGTCCACCTTCGCATTGATCTCCCCATGAACTTTTGTGTTCTTGGGGTAGTATCGCTGTTTTATTGGTTTGTCGTCCTTCATCATTATTTAATGCTCTGCCATGTTCGACGTTGTTGCGTGTCGTCATACTCTGTTTCCTGTTCTACGACTGCTATCGATAGCCTCTCCTCGAGCCACCCATTGTGTCGGTTCCTGGCCGGTATTATCACCTCGTGCCCAGCGCACCTTATCTCGGTTTCGACTTGAGTTAGAAAGTTCCATCCTAACACCAATGAATCTACTACCCCTGGTAGTATCAGCAGGCTCCTGGTTAGTCGCTTGTTCCCGAATGCGTTCTCCACCTCCAGCTGTTCATCGATCCCGCCGTACCTTCCGTCTGCCAACCTAACTTGCCGCCGTGTCCTCGTAATCCTCCCGAGGGCAGCCAGGTTGTCCGCCAGTTCCTTGCTTATAAAGCTCGCTGTTGCCCCGGTGTCGATCGTGGCCTTGTACGTGCCTCCCCCAATCGTCACCGCTGCGGACAACTGCTGCTCCTCCTCGATTAGCTTGCCCGTTAGTTTGGAAAGGTAGCATCTTGCGACCCCCGCTTGCCTATCTGCGGCCGAGGTCGCTGAACATTTCCCGCCTGCCCTGCTACTCTCCCGCACACCCAGTAGAACATCAGGCGTTGGAGTCGACATACTCGTGCCCAGTGTCCGTGGCCGCCGCACCTTCGGCAGGCCTCATTGGGATCTGCAATGTGTGTCGTTCCCCGCGGCCTCTGTGTTGTGTTTGGCAGTCTCCACACCGTGTTCGCTGGTTGCTTCTGTTGCTGCTGTGGTGGCGTCCATTGGCCTCCTCCTGGTGCTCCTGGTGCCTGCAGTCGTACGACTCGTTGTGTCGGTGAACATTGGTAATTTCTCCGTGTCTTTTAATTTTCTGTCTTCTCGTATCTTCTGCACGTGAACTGGGTTGATGGTGACGACTTGGCCTTCGAGACCTTGTTTTCTTGTGCGAACGCTTTCCGCTCCTTTTCCAGTTCTTCGTATTCATCGGCTAATAGCATCAACGTGTTCAGGTCCGGCACTTTGAGCGCCCGTAGGAAGATTCTTAAGCTTGGGGTGCAGTTTTCCTTGATGATCCTTAAGGAATCACCCGCAGAACAGTTTAGTGGCCTCGTCATCGTCTGCATGTCGATCATGTAGTCTTTAAATGACTCACGCAGGGTTTGAGTGCCTGACCTGATCCGACAGCCTTGTGAAAAAATCTCTCGGCAGAAAATAGAGATGGAAGCTCTCAATGAACTCGGCCCAGGTTTTCCATTGTTTATTGTTGGCGATAAACCACTTCAACGCACTCTCTTTAAGCAACTCGGGCATTGCTCGGTGGATCATGTCTAGGTCTAAACCGTAGGTGGTGGCGGACCATTCAACTTGTTCCAGGAACTCGAACGGTTTCTCCACCCCGTCAAACCTGAATGAGCACTTCCGGACTTGTTTAGCGACCCTTGCATAATCCGACTAGCTGGGTCTAGAGGTCAGCACTGTTGTCTTTCTGTCCTGGCTTGACTCTCTCCTTTGGGCCTCCCTTTGCAAGTTGTCGACGCTCAAGCTTGCTACTCGGTTATCCCCTTCAGCGTTCGTTAGCATGATGCTCGAGACGGCCCTGTCGTAATATATAGCTTCCAGCTCAGCCCAGAGGTTGGCAAGTTGTGGGTCGTTCTCTGTCTCGGAGTAATACTCCGACAATGTCTTCCTCATGTCTTCTAATCTGCCGTACAGGGCGACATTAAGTCTTTGTGCGACATGGGCGAAGTCCTCCATCTTAAGGCGGTGGATCCACTTCTTTCCATTCTGTTTATGTTGCTTTCACCGCTGGGACAATCACGTTTTGACCGCCAGATGTAACGAACAATATTTGTGCGGCTGGCTCAGTAGATTGTGTGTGTTCGTCCCACCAAATTCGTGACTTCTGTGTTGGGTTCTCGGTCATACGCCGATCCGGGACTTTCTCCCTTCTGGCTCGTTACTCTCGGGGTTCGGTCGCGCCGCTCTGGGACTTCACAAGTCGGAACTGTAGGCTCTTCTGGAAATTTCCACTCGAGACAGTACTGGTTGACCGCTCTCCCTTCTGGCTGATCGCGCCAGGACCTGCCCAATTCCACTTTGGTCACGGGGCTCACGCCGGGACACGCCAAAGTAGTGCTTGGGGAGAGGTACACTTCGACAAGCTTACCCCCGAGCTCTCGATCCCCGGCTTTCACTGCTCCAAGGCAGACCCTCCAGGCGTAACGCCAGGACTTCGTTGACAGGAATAAGCAGATCGCCTTGACTTAGCCGTGTGGTGCCCCTTGCACCTTAGCCACTTGTGTCTCAGTTCGGAGATTCCTTGAAATCCCAATCACCAACGTCTCGATCTTGCTTCTTGTAGGCTCCCACGGCGCTGCTTTCGACGACTCGCCTTGTTGGCTCCCCTGTAGTTTACTTGGTTAGTTTCCTGTTCACTTGATATCTGATCGACTGCTTGTCTTAACTCTTTGACTGTACTCCTCGTGATCGACTGATCGTGATCAACAGACCGTAATCGACTGATCCTGCTGCCAGCGCCCTGCGGGTTCATATAGGGCCTCCGCGAATCGTTATTCCACTTTTGCGCACGGCCCGCCGAAACTTTCCACACAGGGTCAAAATTCCATGGCTCCAGTTTGACCCTCTTGTCCTTCATGCGCTGCTTCCCGCCGATATACAGCCTGATGCTGCCGTTCCGCTGATTCCCGTGATACATATGGCATGCTTGAGTGCCGCTCCGCTGCCGAGATGTGGCACCTTCAATCTTGGTCCAAAGTTCACGGCCGCGTCCAAAGTCCGGCGACGTCCCGTTATTTGCTTTTGCACACGGCACTCTCGCTCTTCTCGCCAAGTCTCCGCTCTCTCTTTCTCCATTCTTGGTCCCTAAACTCTCTTGGTCTCCAAACCCAAATACTCTCCAAACTCGCTTGATCTCCAAACTCCAACGTTCTCCAAACTCTCAAGTTCTCCATTCTTGATCTCCAAACTCTCGCGTTCTCCAACCGCTCTTCGCCGCGCCGTCACTACGCGAATTCGCCGTGTACCTGGTGAGCGGCCGGCCATCTGCTGCTGAGATTTGTGTAGAGTTAATCAGCTCCTCACAATTTTTTATATAGTGATCACGTATGACAACCCTAATACTGTACCACCTTTCTGATGTTCAAGAGCTGAGCCAGCGATGTGCACCGCTATGGGGCGGCAAAATGGTGCCTGAACATCGGACGCCTCTCCATCGGCCCAAGTCCTTTTCAGGACGCAGGCACTAATATGCCTACGTTACAGAATTGGCGCCCAACGAAGGATTTTCATATTCCTTATGAAATTTTATCAGGGTCAACCATCTGACCTGAGTATGGCATAGCTTCCATCCTTATTTGCCATGAGTAATTTGACTGTTTGATAGAGCAGGGGGAATTTTTAGTTTTTTTTTTTAATGTGGACATGCTTACCTACTTGTTTTTAATCTCAAACATTTAACTTTAAAGTCCCCAACTTCTGTGACTGTCAGTGTTGAGCGGCCACTCAACCAGCACTTTGTCTCAGAATAGAGGTCTGACTTTGAAGAATTTTAACTATAAAAAATGGCCAAATTACCGGAACTTCCTTAAATCAAGAATTATGAGTTATCCTTTTTATAATACGACATACTATTTGTTGATGCTAACGAAAATTTAATTTAGATGTGCTTTCTGGCCGACGCCCCACGCCGTACTAGGCATTGGCCAGGTCGTTTGATAGGTTCGAGTCCAGAATAGCAGGGGCGCAAACATTACGGTAACGCATTTAGCACTTGTGGTGCGGTTGTACTGTTCGTTTGTCGATCCAGGACAGATGGGGGGTGGGGGAACTTACAGGGAACGTAAAGCCGACGCCCTACAACGTACTAGGCGGTTGCCCGGTCGTTTGCTTGGTTCGAGTCTATACTGTTTCTCTTGACATATTTGGGCGGGGGATGATCTTTAATTTCTATGGCCGACGCCCTACAACGTATCAGGTTAGTCTGTCAGGTCCCTTGCTTGATTCGAGTCCAGAGAAATAGGTAGGCGGTTGTGGAGCCCGAGAATAATCGGTCAAACAACCGGATCTCCGACGACTGGCGGGAAGGGATTTTGGGACAGATTCCTGGTATAGATGCAGCCCGTTTTGCTGACTAGAAAAGGAAAGTAAGGGAATGTTAGCCCAGTTGTGCAGAAGCGGCTGACACCCCTAGTTAGGGATACTTGTTGTGTTTTGTTTTTGGGTCTTAAATATCGGACGGTTCTTGACCGAAGAGCGTTCAGCGTTTACGTCGCTGACCGCGTGTTTGGAAAAGAGGCGCGGGATCCGGTTATACCAAACGTAAAGTGAAAAGTGAGTGGTTGCTTTAGCCAGCATAAGAGCGAAGGCCTTAAAAAAAAGGTCCAACTGTATAAATAAAGGGGACCAAAAAGAAGGTCCTGTTCCAACCCAGCACCGGAAGAGTGACCCGCGCAACGACTCGCGGAGAAAACCACCAACCCCGGAGTGCGAGCGCGCCAAGGCTAGGAGAATCACCTGAAAGAGAGCCTTCGGAGCTCGCCCAGAATCAGCCAGTACAGGTAGACACCCTACCCGAAGAAAACAATCTGGACCAAGCCACCGGAATTGAAGGAGCCGCCCGTGGAGAGAATTTACCCCTCGGACCTCCTAGAGGGAGATCAAGTATGCTTCCCCAATATCACAGACACGAGGAGGGCAGCTTAGAAGCTGCCGAGCGACGTGAGCAGAGATTGATGGAGCTCTTGAGGCAGAGCAACGAGATGCAGAGTGGTATGAGCGCACAGATCGAAGCATTGAAAGCGCAAGTAGCCGAGGTGCAGTCTACAACATCTAGGGGCCCGAACCGAAGGGACTGCCCTCACCAACCCGAACTGTTCCGAATCCGACTGACAGCTTCTTGAGATACCAAGAGACTCCGCCTCTGGAAGGGGTGACGCAGGACATGCTCAATAGTCAGATGCATCGTTTAAGAACACCCAGGCGAACGGATACTCCATCCCACAGACAATTCCGACCAGACGAGAGGGAGACGAGCCACCAATTCCATCCAGAGATCGATAGGAACGCATTATGTCAGGGACCGAGATCAAGAGATGTCAGACTAGACAGATGGAACCTAAAGTTCGACGGCAGCGGACGCGGCATGACAGTTGAGAGCTTCCTGTTCCGCGTGGACCGACTGCAAGAATTTTATGACCTCAGTCGGTCAGTCAGGTTTTTCGTGAGTTCCATCTTCTGTTGACCGGTGCGGCCACTAAATGGTATTGGCAACATATGGAGGACAAAGCGGAAGATTACGATTTCGACTACTACTCATTAACCCAAGAAATGAAACGGGCGTTTTCCACTACTGCGAGCAACCCCAAAAATGTCAAGGAACTAATGGATTTTAGCGATTATGTTTCGGATATGCACAACTTGCATTTCAAGCTCAAGCACAACATCGCTGAGGAAGAATTTGTCGAGCTTTTGAAGGACAATATGAACTCCCAAATGGGGGGACTGCTGTTAACATCCCCGATAACCTCATTGGCGGAGCTCAAAAGAGAAGGTATCCGAGTTGATCGCTAAAGAGCACCGGGAGAAATATGCGCAGCCGAGCCGCGGTCAACGAAATAGAAGAATTTCCGACCTTGAAGGTTCTGCCGGACGCAGTCGCAAAGGAATAGTTTAACCGGAAGCGAAATGAACCTCGAGGGCGTTGTGGGGATGGACAAGAATGCTCAGGTCCACTACACGCCCTAGTGTGCTATAAGTGTGGTAAAGGGGCGTGCTTCTACAGGAAGCAACCTTCAAAGGAAGGCTCCTGCCCGAGCAAATTCCATGATGCCACTTGCAGGTTCTGTGAAGACATAAGGAAGGATACCGACGGCCACCCAGCGGCTTTTACGCAGAGTCCGTCAGGCAAGACCGTGATAGCCTGGCGGACAAAGACCAATCCTTTCCGGTAAAAGCAACAAAACCAAAACAAATCTCCCCTCATAAGAGCCTAGAACAATGCGAAAGGGAGTACGAACTCGCTCGCGAACGTATTTTCCCCGGTTCGGAAGATGCCAATAACGAGAAACGAACAGCGCGAAAAATAATAAAGTTATATGATGTCAGAGCAGACTATCGCCGGCTCAAACAAAAAGTAGTGGACACAGTAGTGAGCATGCAAAACGACAACTGCTTCTTTGCCAAAACAAAGGTCGATGGAGAAGAAATAATCGCGTTACTTAGACACAGGCGCTAATGCGAACTGTATTGGCAGAGGAGCGAGTGCTTTCTTGAAAAACAGGTCGAGGCCAATAAGAAAGCTAAATGAAGAGTGTGTACGCTCAGATAGCGGTGGCGAGACCCAACTAATCAAGCAATAACGTTACCGGTAGAATGGGAGGGGGAAACCAAGGACCTAGAGTTATTGATAGTGCCAGGTCTGACACAACGGTTTTATTTTGGAATTAATTACTGGAATACATTCGTCCTCACTTTCCTCGGTAAAGGTAGGCGCGAAGTTGCCACCGTTGAAACAACCCCAGAGGTCGACCTTATGACTGGAGACCTGGATATGAACCACACGCTCAAGCACGAGACGGCTTATACCCCGCATCAGCTCACTCGGGAAGATCATTCAAAGTTGCAGCAAATGATAGACACATATCCCTCATGTCGGAAAAGGGATTAGGAAAGACCAGTCTAGAGCAGCAAGTTATTGAAGTTACCAACGAAGACCTACCAATCAAACCGCTACATTACCCAATATCCCCAGCCAAGCAGAAGCTGGTGTATGCCGAGCTAGACCGCATGCTAGGTCTAGGCGTGATTGAGGAGAGCAACAGTAACTGGAGTTCCCCAGTGACCCTGGTGCAAAAGGGCCAGAAAAATCGGCTTTGCCTTGATGCACGTAAAGTCAATTCCTGGAAGATCAAAGATGTATACCCACTACCGCATATTGAGGGTCTGTTAAGTCGACTACAGGAAACGTATTACATTTCTGCCATTGATTTAAAAGATGCCTTTTGGCAAATACCTCTCGAGGCGAAAAGTAAAGAGAAAACCGCATTCACAGTACCCGGCAGACCACTGTATCAGTTTATAGTCATGCCGTTTGGCCTTTGCAATGCCGCACAGAGAATGTGCCGACTAAGGGATAAAGTTATTCCAGCGGCGCTGCGCGAAAATTTATTTGTGTATTTGGATGACTTGCTGGTTTGTTTACCGACATTTTAAGCTTACCTAAATATGTTGAGCCAGGCCAGCGCGTGCTAACAGCGGGCAAAGCTAACCATTAATGTAGACAAAATCAAATTTTGCTTCAGCCAGGCAAGGTATCTAAGATACGTGGTTGGGGGAGGATGCATCTGAACTGACGTGTCAAAAATACGATCGATAAAGGAATTTCCTCAGCCTAGATCCACCAAACAGATGCGAAGGTTCCTGGGTATGACTGGCTGGTACAGGAGGTGTATTCAAAACTACGCCCAGACAGCGGCCCCGCTTCACGAATGCTTGAAGAAAGACCGGGTGAAGAAATTTGAGATGTCGGAAGAAGCAATTAGAGCGTTAGAACTGTTGAAAACCAGCATGGCCTCAGCACCTGTACTTGTCACCCCAGACTTCAAGAAACCATTTACCATCTAATGTAATGCGTCCACAACGGGAGTAGGATGAACACCCGATTGCCTGCCAAGTTGAACAAGGCACAGCGGAACTACAGCATAACCGAGTTGGAATGTTACGCTGCTATTCTCAGCATTACCAAATTCCGTGCATACCTACGCTAGTCTAAAATGGCTGGTGGGTCAGAAAGACTTGTCAATCAGACTCGCACGGTGGAGTCTGAAGCTGCAAGCGTTTGACTTCACCATAGAACACAGAAAAAGAGCACTAAATGTAGTCCCCGATGCACTCTCACGAGTTCATATGGACGAGCTACAGAAGACTGGTGCAGAAGAGCTGGACCTGCACATCAACCTGGATTCGACAGCGAATCATCGGATTATGTCAACTGGTGCAGGCGGTGGAACAACAGTTAGGTAAAAATCCAGACCTTCAAACATCGGAAGGCTACGTCTACAAACGGATGGGCTTCTGCCTAAACGAGGTCTGCAAAATCACCAAGACTGCCAACAAAAGTAACCGACCGCCCATGGGAGAACAGCGTACCACGGAAAGGGCTGGTCAGAGATTTTTTATCGACTTTATGGAACTCTGTGATTTTCGTATGCCTACACCACTTTTCAAAGTTTGTCTGGCTACAGCCGATGAGTCGTCAAATTCTTCGAGACAAAAATCTTCCACCAGGACGGGGTCCCTGAGTTCATACACTCTGTCAACGGCAAACAGTTTGTGTCCCAAACATTTGGGGAGCTAATGACCCGCTATGGTATTCAACACGTAAAAACTGGCCTTTACTCCCCACAAGCGAACGCATCTGAGAGAGTAAACCGATCTTAGGAATGGCCAAGACGAGTCAATTGGCATGGAAAGAGGTTCCATGTTCGGAAGGCGTATGGTTACCCATGGTACGGCCTATCCAGTGTTACGGAAGCTAGGTGGTATACCGGCCGGAGACTGCCAGATAAACCTCCCAGACAAGATGGAGCTCATACGCCAAAAAGTGACCCAGGGAATCACCCGAACTCATGAACGCGCGACAAGGGCATATAACACCCGCGGCAAGATAGTAGAATTTTCCGTAGGAAAAGTTGTCTACAGGAAAAACTACAGAGTAATAAAGCTGTCGGATATAATGCCAAGCTTGACCCAAACCGAATTCGTTGTGTTGTACTCCAACGTAAGAGCAAAGCGCTATATGAGCTCGGCAATGCAGCGGGGAAAGTGTCGGAGATTTTCATGCCAAACACCGGTCGCTTGAAACACATGCGTGTAATTGGACGACACAAAACAAAGCGATAAGCCCAGAACTGCAGGATTGCACAAAAGAGTAGTAGATCCCGATCACATAATGAATAGAACACGTCATCGGACTAACCAGCCGCTGCTATAAAAACCCCAAGCAGAGACCGAAATGGTACCAGTTACGATGCAAGCAATCCGCGCCACCTGTCGGCTCCGTAAGCTGCAGGTGCGGTGCGAAGATGAAACGTCGTATCTAGCGCTATTGATCGAGTGGATGTACAGCTTGAGCCGGAGTATCCAGCTCGAAGAAGAGGGCATCCAGTAATGCTGGATGCAAATGTGCCACCCGGAAGATCCACTGGCAAGGTCCTGAAGAAGCCTAGGAATAACGTTTATTATTAAGATAAGAAAAGTTTATAAATGAATAAAGAAAATAATAATAAGAAAAAAAAACTATACATGTACTTTTTGGGGAACAAAAAAACAATATATATATATAATAAAAATAATAATGGGAATATTCTCCACAATGCAGCTGTGGGACCTCGGTTAAAGAAAACCATGATGAAGGCACCCAAAAATACTACCATTTTTTCTTCTATTTTTTGCAGTATTTAACTATCTTCGCATGTTTGTTTTGTTTTCTTCCCCTTTACAGGTATGAATATGATGAATGTATGTTTCCGTGCGAGGCCGGAAAGCTTTTATTTTTCAGCAACAAATACTATAGTAATGCAATAATACCCTACCGTAATACACAGATTATATAATAAGCCCGACTAGCTCTTCTAAGGCGTGGGTCGAAGTCACACGTCACTGGGAGCCTGAAAAAGAAAAAAATAAATAAATAAAAAAAAAGGAAACGACAAAACCAAAGGCAATGGTCGTACGCTGATTCCTTTTGCGAAGTCATTCCATACGTTCCCCAGCGATCACTTCGAGCCTGTTACGTACGGCCTCCGTGTAAAGAAGATTCCATATAGAAACAAGCAATGAATATTGGGACACAGGGAGAGTTACAAGTGACTAGCCGGACTCAGGCTAGCAAAGGCAGAAGAAATTGCAATTCGGCAATTTGCGGGTGTCAGCTGACCAGAACAACGACCACGACCGACCTACTGGTAACCGTACTCCGGCAGGTGACAAAATACGACAACCGGTCAATAACTTCTCAGATAAGGGAAATAGTGAAACATTATTCCTAGGTGGGAACACCTAGTTAATTCATCCGATACGGGAGGGCTAGCAAAAGCTCTAGCGCGGTATAAAAGACGCCGGCCCACATGTAGAAGGCAGACAGAATTTGTTCTGATCTCCGCTGGCTACGATCAAGAGGTACTGGAAAAAAACTAGTGTTTCTAAGGAGACCTAAATCCTTTCCTGGAGGACACCCTTATCCCGAAGGAAGACCGCGTCCCAACCCTGGAAGACAAAGAGTGCAACAAAACAAACTGGAGGCAATAAGGACCCCCCAAGATGGGCAGTAAGACGTCCAAAGTCGACGGTAGCACCGCCAATGTCATCAACAAAGTGGAGATTGTTGACCACCAGGATGATATACAGGATTAAATAGGTTTTGGAAAACTTATCTCTTCATTTCCATTTCGGCGAAAGCGCTTTCAGCGAATTTACGGGGAGGGGTAAAAAAGTTTTTAGATCACTCTCAATTTTGTTTTTTGTCAGTGACTCTCAAAAATAATTCACTTTCGGTTTCAATGGGTTTACCCATATCTTTTAGATCACTCTCGATTGCAAGAGGTTTACCTAAAACATTAAAGAACACTCTCGATTGTTGACTGGCAATACCATTTTTCACATTAATTTTACTTATCTTTCATTGCAGTTTTTTAAAAATAAAATGCACCAAAATACTACACTTTTATTTTAGCCATTTTTTCTCTATTTTCTTTTGAATTTAACAATTTTTTACATTTTAATATTAATTTTCATCATTTCTTTTTTTTCTTATTTCGATTTAATTAATGCTTCTAGCTCTTTTATTTATGCGTATTATTTATCATTATTTTCATCACACCATTCTCTCACATTTTCGTTTTCCTTTTTCTACTTCCGATTTTTCCTCTTATTTTTTTTCAATAAATTAACCGAAAACAGTACAAAAAAAATTAACACTAATTTCCAAAAAGTTAATCTTGCCCGGAGAGGGTTATGGGTATTTCACAGGCATTACGTAAACTATGGGGGTTATGCAATCGCCCAAAAAAAAAAATTATTTTTATGCACTTTTCGGCCTTTTCCAACTTGACGGACTAAGCGAATTTCCGAGTTAAATCGCAGCGGCGGCGGATCAGTCGATCGTATGACCTTCTATGAAGATTTTCCGGCGAGTACTACTTAACTGCTGATGAACAAAACTTGCTGTTGGTATTGGCTCACAAGCTTTTCGCAAAAGCGAAATTCTGCGTCGAACAGAATATGAGATTTTCGATGATGGCCTGCAAACACAATTACCCCTTAATTACCTCGAATTCTACACTGCTTCCCATTGCAGGTTATTAGTTACCTTCTTTAAAGCCAATAAACGAATAATACCTACTGCTGTTGTCGACCACGTCGATCAGTGTGGCTAGGCTTGCCCAAGGGTGGCTTAAAAAATACTTTTTCAAATGGCCGATGTGATCTTCTTGGGGGTTCAGCGGCGAATAGGCCGAGCTCAGAGTTAAGATCTCGCTTATAGACCCTACTTACGAACGCCTTGATTGTTTCCAGTGTCACCATGAAAAAGGGTACTACTTCCAAGCTACAATCTAGCTAATTTTATTGACTTGAGTTTTCCTTTTATTTTTCCCGATTTTTTAAATCATAAAAGGAAAATTCCATTAATTTTGATTTTAATTACAAGATTAACTCAATATTAAATATTTATCCTTGATTTAGCGATTTCCTATTTTATATGAAAACGCCAAATTTGGACTATTTGGGACAACTAAATCAAGTTTAATCGGACATTGAGCCGGTGTCGAAAACCATTGCCTGCTTTTAGGCATATTGGTTGTGTTCATTGTAAATAAAATCAAAGCCAGCGACAAGCGCTTCTACAAATATTTTAACAAAATACACATTTTAATAAAATACCGCTAATATGTAGAAATAATATTAACGAAATATCTTTTACATTTTCCAGCATATCGAATTAATATGTGCCGTATCATCCCTAAAGATTTATAAATGGAAGATACAAAAATTCAGTTGATATGCCCACAGCCCAAAAAGAAAGAGCACATCAACATTTGTACACAGTATTCCATTGCTGGCGTAACCTTGAGGGAGGGACTTGAGGGACGGCATAGCTAGATACGCTTACGCAATGGATGTACTCACGGTGGACGAACTCCGGGAGGAGTGCGGTATTTAATATTAATCATTTATAGGGCAACCGGGGTCCCGATACAAAGGGCACCGGGAGATTTACTTTGGAGTTCGACTATATACTTGGCTGATTTACTTTGGAGTTCGACTACATACTTTGCTGATTTACTTGGGAGTTTGAACGCCTTCGCCATCCTCGCCGACGACATCCAGTATTTCCCGGTGAGTCCGTTCCGGACTACAAAGTCCACCTCATCTCGGGATCTCCTCGTCGTCAGACAGCGGCGTGGCAAATTACCGCCATTTATTTTTGGGGCGGACGAGTGCACCGGTTAGCTATCTTGAAGAGGCCGCTGGCCTCCAAGAATAAGTGCCCAGGACGACGACAAACGCCCACAGTGCCGGCCAGCAGTGGCTGAAAATTAAAAAAAAATTAAAACACATGTACCTTGATTATATACCTAACATTAACTTCCCCGTGTAATTGTGCATTTATCCGGATTTCGGCCCGAGAGTCGTATTTGTGCTCGTCGTTTGCCTAGAATAAAAAAGGTCGCGAGTATTAGTAAAATGGTATAGTTTACAGTGCAGTTACGTACCTTTTGGCCTTTTCCTTTTTTCCCCAGGAGCTTCTCAGGATTGGGTGACCCAACACGCACGCCCTGCGTGCGTTCTTTTTGAAGGCCGTGTTTCCATGCGAGCTCTACCAATACATGACTGGTAGAGCATAGCTTTCCGCGGTTCCTGTAGCCTTTTCCTGAAAACATATTCTCTGCTTTGACCGCGTAAATCTTGAAGACGGTGGCCAAGTCTTGGTATTGAAGGCTAAGAAGGATAGATCGACTAGGAGGAAAATGAATATGAATTATTGTACTTACCACTAAATAAAGCATATAAATAGTAGGGAGGGAGCGCTTGGCTGAAACATCAAAAGCCACCAAATAAAACCCAAGTTTCTGTCGATGCTTGTAAATATTTACCTTTGTTTACGTTTTTTTCTTAGTCGTGTCTGATAGTTTCAGTGATACGAGACAGCAGATGTCGATGTTTTTTCATGTTGCGAGCTATGGCATTAGGGGTACTCTGCCCTGGGGCAGACTGAGCTAGCGGCACTGCCACCAAAAATAAGCAGTTCGTAACATAGTGGCGCCCAATTAAAAAGTTCGTAACAAGCACGGACAGACTTAGAGCTGTCATGTCAGGGCAATGCGCCGATATTTGCAGCTTATGTAGTGTGAGAGAAAATCCGCCTTATACACCAAGATAGGAAATAGGAGCGTAAAAGCGACATTGGACTGGAGGATGCTAGCCCTGTCGAGCAAAGGGACGCACCGAGCCTGTCAGAAGCTCCATTTTTATCCATAACAAAGCCTAAATATTTGACACTTTCCTTTCAAATAAATTAAAGCAGTCAGAAAACCGGTCTACATTTTTTTCCAACAGATAGCAGTCAGGGATTTTGTCAGGAACTCGATAAAATGGATCTAAATAAGTTGTTTATCAACACTAAAAGCAAGTTCCAAGTTCCAAGTATACAAGTAAAATCGGTAATAAACGATCACAAAACACTTGGTGGAAGTAAAGTAATGGTAATCTTTAGAAAAACTTCATATCCATTAAAGTATGAAATGAAATGATTTAAACAGTTTTTGAAGCGATTTCTACATATCCTTTAAGTCGATAACACAAAATCGGCCAATACTATCATTACGATAAATAAGCATGCTAAAGTATTAGTAACGCTTTTGTATCGCTTTAGCACATCACCAGCAGTTGTTCATGCTAAACGGAATACTCTGATTCTTCTGATTCAATAGTCTTACTATCCTCACTCAATCTGAGTTATCATATTAGGACTGAAAAAGCTAGTTTAGAAGAGCAGAAGCCATTTATCATGCCCGCGAATCTCCCAAAGGGCATATATTAAAGAAATATGGCAAGCATTGACAGAATTCGACAAACAGAAAGTGAAGCTACACATATTCATGGTCGTCGTAAGGCTAGTAAACTTGACAAAAGGCCCGTATAAACAATTTGCTTTTGAGATATTTAAGTTTAAAATACCTGGATCAACCCTACACAAAGTCAGTAACGAAACTACTTTGCAATTATTGAAAAGTAGCAAGGCACGGTTTTAGGAGAAACTTCTGATGTAATATAAGCAGTGTTTAAGCCATTTTTTTTTGCTAAAAAATTTACCACTGAAATGGACAACCTCCAAACGTTTCTGGAAGCGTCATATACTGACAAAGGTTTTCTAGCCATCCCAACAATGGTCATAAATTGTGAGCATGGCAGACTAAAAAGGTCTAGAAGTTGGACATTTTACTACTATAAACTAAGCTATTCCAAAATACCTTCAGTGTTGCAGAGATACGACAGGAAATCTGAACTCAATATTGTATACTAGACGACAAAACAATCCTACCAATACAACCATATCTGTGGTAGACACCAAAATAATGGATAATACCAATATAACGCAAAACAAGTAAGTGTCACTAAGATACAAACAAACGTAAAAACAACGGTTCACATGATTAGCCTTTGCTTCAGTTTTTCGTTTCACTCCGAAATGAAAAAATTAAAATATAATACCCGTTATAAGTTGATACTGATATATGAAAATTAGATTCAGTTCATGATATTGATTGTCATTACTTAAATATCAGGTGTTGGTAAAGGAACAATAAATTCAAAGAACCAATTTAAATATACTTCTCTCAAAAAATCAGAAAACGATTGGCCTATACTAAGGCCCGACATTATCAATTGTAGTATGCACATATATTGTATTTATGTACTATATGTAGTACTTGAAGCAAACACACTGTAACACTTTGTTGCAGTGTTTACATAAGCAAAGGCCCGGTTAAAAACCTTAGTGGCGCGCTAACAAAAAATGAAAGAGTCAGCATTCTGTTACACACGGTGGCCGCTCAATCGAACTAAATAATATCCATATACCTCCGCGCTTCAGCTAAAGAGAGCATAATTAAATACACATAATACATATAAGATATACATAGTCGTCTCTCTGCCGTCCTACTGAGGGCAGCGCAGCTTCGAGACCTAGGCTTACTTAGAATGTAAAAGCGGAAACAACTGGACGTTGGTAGCGGCACTAATGCTACTCCAGATTTTAAATAAAAAAAAGATGTCCTTACTCTACACAATCACACAATAAACATTTCAATAAATTATACCCTCAAAACAATTTGACATTTAAAGATCCGAAGATTTCCGAAAAAGTGATATAAACGAGTCAATCAGGAATATATTTATACCAACCCAAGAGTGTTCATTGGACACTCCTGTAGTATGCATATGTTGAATATCTACTTTACCAAGAGTTCTTAAAAGAACACACTGTAACACTTTGTTGCAGTAATATAAACGAAATATCTTTTTTACATTTTCGAGCATATCGAATTAATATGTGCCGTATCATCCCTAAAGATTTATAAATGGAAAATACAAAAATTCAGTTAATGCGCCCACAGCCCAAAAAGAAAGAGCACATCAACATTTGTACACAGTATTCCATTGCTGGCGTAACCTTGAGGGACGGCATAGCTAGATACGTTTACGCAATGGATGTACTCACGGTGGACGAACTCCGGGAGGAGTGCGGTATTTAATATTAATCATTTATAGGGCAACCGGGGTCCCGATACAAAGGGCACCGGGAGATTTACCTTGGAGTTCGACCATATACTTTGCTGATTTACTTTGGAGTTCGACTACTACGAAAAAATTAAAACACATGTACCATGATTATATACCTAACATTTACTTCCCCGTGTAATTGTGCATTTATCCGGATTTCGGCCCGAGAGTCGTATTTGTGTTCGTCGTTTGCCTAGAATAAAAAAGGTCGCGAGTGTTAGTAAAATGGTATAGTTTACAGTGCAGTTACGTACCTTTTGGCCTGTCCCTTTTTTTCCCCAGGAGCTTCTCAGGATTGACCCAACACGCACGCCCTGCGTGCGTTCTTTTTGAAGGCCGTGTTTCCATGCGAGCTGGTAGAGCATAGCTTTCCGCGGTTCCTGTAGCATTTTCCTGAAAACATATTATCTGCTTTGACCGCGTAAATCTTGAAGACGGTGGCCAAGTCTTAATATTGAAAACTAAGAAGGATAGATCGACTAGGAGGAAAATGAATATTAATTATTGTACTTACCACTAAATAAAGCATATAAATAGTAGGGAGGGAGCGCTTGGCTGAAACATCAAAAGCCACCAAATAAAACCCAAGTTTCTGTCGATGCTTGTAAATATTTACCTTTGTTTACGTTTTTTTCTTAGTCGTGTCTGATAGTTTCAGTGATACGAGACAGCGGAGTTGTCGATGTTTTTTCATGTTCAGAGATGTGGCATTAGGGGTACTCTGCCCTGGGGCAGACTGAGCTAGCGGCACTGCCACCGAAAATAAGGAGTTCGTAACATAGTGGCGCCCAATTAAAAAGTTCGTAACAAACGCGGACAGACTTAGAGCTGTCATGTCAGGGCAATGCGCCAATATTTGCAGCAGTTTATGTAGTGTGAGAGAAAATCCGCCTAATACACCAAGATAGGAAATAGGAGCGTAAAAGCGACATTGGACTGGAGGATGCTAGCCCTGTCGAGCAAAGGGACGCATCGAGCCTGCCAGAAGCTCCATTTTTATCCATAAGCCTAAATAGCTACTACAAATCAAAGCAAGCCATTATTTGGCACTTTACAACTGTTTTTCTTTCAGATAAATTAAAGCAGTCAGAAAACCGGTCTACATTTTTTTCCAACAGATAGCAGTCAGGGATTTTGTCAGGGACTCGTTAAAACGGCGCTAAATAAGTTGCTCATCAACACGAAAAGCAATTGTATTAGTAACGCTTTTGTATCGCTTTAGTACAGCTCGTTTGCCAATACATGGAAAAAGGAACCAGTTAGATGAAGTCCACTGGTCCCATATACTTAAATTCTTTATCAAACAAAGATCTTATTTAAGAACACTAAAGAAAATGTAAAATCTTACTACTTCGGTACCAAAAATCTTCAATATCGCCTTAACAGTAGCAACTGAAAACGACGCTAAATCTAATGATTCACCAGCAGTTGTTCATGCTGAAACATAAAAATTAAAGAAATCCACCTTAATAATCATACTATCCTCACTCAATCTGAGTTATCATATTAGGACTGAAAAAACCAGTATAGAAGAGCAGAAGATATTTATCATGCCCGACGAATCTCCCAAAGGGCATATATTAAAGAAATATGGCAAGCATTGCCAGAATTCGACAAACAGAAAGTGAAGCTTCACATATTCATGGTCGTCGTAAGGCTAGTAAACTTGACAAAAGGCCCGTATAAACAATTTGCTTTTGAGATATTTAAGTTTAAAATACCTGGATCAACCCTACACAAAGTCAGTAACGAAACTACTTTGCAATTATTGAAAAGTAGCAAGGCACGGTTTTAGGAGAAACTTCTGATGTAATATAAGCAGTGTTTAAGCCATTTTTTTTTGCTAAAAAATTTACCACTGAAATGGACAACCTCCAAACGTTTCTGGAAGCGTCATATACTGACAAAGGTTTTCTAGCCATCCCAACAATGGTCATAAATTGTGAGCATGGCAGACTAAAAAGGTCTAGAAGTTGGACATTTTACTACTATAAACTAAGCTATTCCAAAATACCTTCAGTGTTGCAGAGATACGACAGGAAATCTGAACTCAATATTGTATACTAGACGACAAAACAATCCTACCAATACAACCATATCTGTGGTAGACACCAAAATAATGGATAATACCAATATAACGCAAAACAAGTAAGTGTCACTAAGATACAAACAAACGTAAAAACAACGGTTCACATGATTAGCCTTTGCTTCAGTTTTTCGTTTCACTCCGAAATGAACAAATTAAAATATAATACCCGTTATAAGTTGATACTGATATATGAAAATTAGATTCAGTTCATGATATTGATTGTCATTACTTAAATATCAGGTGTTGGTAAAGGAACAATAAATTTAAAGAACCAATTTAAATATACTTCTCTCAAAAAATCAGAAAACGATTGGCCTATACTAAGGCCCGACATTATCAATTGTAGTATGCACATATATTGTATTTATGTACTATATGTAGTACTTGAAGCAAACACACTGTAACACTTTGTTGCAGTGTTTACATAAGCAAAGGCCCGGTTAAAAACCTTAGTGGCGCGCTAACAAAAAATGCAAGAGTCAGCATTCTGTTACACACGGTGGCCGCTCAATCGAACTAAATAATATCCATATACCTCCGCGCTCCAGCTAAAGAGAGCATAATTAAATACACATAATACATATAAGATATACATGGTCGTCTCTCTGCCGTCCTACTGAGGGCAGCGCAGCTTCAAAACTTAGGCTTACTTAGAATGTAAAAGCGGAAACGACTGAACGTTGGTAGCGGCACTAATGCTGCTCCAGATTTTAAATAAAAAAAAGATGTCCTTACTCTACACAAGCACACAATAAACATTTCAATAAATCATACCCTTAAAACAATTTGACATCTAAAGATCCGAAGATTTCCGAAAAAGTGATATAAACGAGGCAATCAGGAAAATATTTATACCAACCCAAGAGTATTCATTGGACACTCCTATAGTATGCATATGTTGAATATCTACTTTACAAAGAGTTCTTAAAAGAACACACTCTAACACTTTGTTGCAGTGTTTAAATAAACAAACTCCCCGTCATAAAGGCCTAAACATGAATCGATCAGTACTCTCACAGAAACTGTAAGTGTCAGCATTGTGTTGCACGCGCATACCGCTTAACTGAACTTAATATATATGCGTATATGAGTAGACGCTTGCGCTCCAGCTCAAGAAAGAAATAATTATATACATATAACATTTTATACATATGTAGCCGTTTCCCTGCTGTCCAACTGTGGGCAGCACAACTCCTAGACTTAGGCTTACTTAGAACATAAGCAAAAATGTATGAAACAGAAACAACTAAATTTTGGTAGCACCTATACTGACCAAAATATAATAATGGATCAGTCCAATTGGACATCTTGCTTTACTACTTTTACTACTGGCGACCGAGACAGAACCTATTTGCATGAACCAGCAGTCCGCCACTTGTTTAAACGGACTACTTTTATTTCAAAAACCTTATCCAAAACAGAACAAGTTTATGCAACTAATAAAAAAGAACTTTTAGCTATAGTATGGGCTCTTAAAAATCTAATAAATTACTTATACGGAGTGATTGGAATTGAAATTCAAACCGATCATCAACCATTATCTTTCGCAATCTCTGATAAAAATCCTAATATAGAAATGAAACGCTGGTATTCCTTCATAGAAAAGTTTCACTCCAAAAGTCATTTCTAAACCAGGTACCACCAATGTAGTTGCAGACGCCTTATCAAGGATTCAGATTAACAATTTAACTGAAAGTAACGAATCGGTCTCAGATCAAAACACTCAGCATTCAGCAGAGAGTAGTTTTGAGAACGTTTTACAAGAAACGCGAAAACCCTTAAGCCAGTTTAAGCAACAATTGCTAATAGCAACGGGAAGGTATACAATACATGAGTCGATTAATATATTCGAAAATACCAGACATAT
Organism: Drosophila biarmipes; assembly: GCF_025231255.1. Classification (NCBI taxonomy): domain Eukaryota; kingdom Metazoa; phylum Arthropoda; class Insecta; order Diptera; family Drosophilidae; genus Drosophila; species Drosophila biarmipes. The sequence continues at coordinate 278,875 of NW_026114543.1, read as the reverse complement.
AGTAGAATTTGATACTCCCGAAAATTTGATATAAATCTTAAGAGAATACATTCCTCCTAATATAACAGTAGGTATTCATTGCACTTTAGAGGACTTTTATAGAATTTAAAAACCACTTAAAGAAAATTTTATGAATCAATTTTTGTATACTTGAATATTTGTCCAAGGAATGGAAAATTCCGAAGACAGAGCACTTATAATCGAAGAAACATATTGTAGAGCACACAGGGGTGTTTAAATAAACAAACTCCCCGTCATAAAGGCCTAAACATGAATCGATCAGTACTCTCACAGAAACTGTAAGTGTCAGCATTCTGTTGCACGCGCATACCGCTTAACTGAACTTAATATATATGCGTATATGCGTAGACGCTAGCGCTCCAGCTCAAGAGAGAATAATTATATACATATAACATTTTATACATATGTAGCCGTTTCCCAGCTGTCCAACTGTGGGCAGCACAACTCCTAGACTTTGGCTTACTTAGAACATAAGCAAAAATGTATGAAACAGAAACAACTAAATTTTGGTAGCACCTATACTGACCAAAATATAATAATGGATCAGTCCAATTGGACATCTTGCTTTACTACTTTTACTACTGGCGACCGTGACAGAACCTATTTGCAAGAACCAGCAGTCTGCAAGTACGAGTGGCAGTCCGCCACTTGTTTCAACGCTGGAATAAAACTTAAAATATTCAACAAGTGTGACAGGCAATCCGTCTTTTACGCCAAATCGTTAATCGGTCAGCATAATTGAATTTCACAATGAGATGCGACAGTTTCATCTTAAGATTTTAATCTGAACATAAATTTATGTTCTAAAGTTCAAAAAGAAAAGCTCCTGGCCGATGTTTTGACCAGAGCCGATATCAGTAATCTTTTAGTAAAACTAAGGAATTGTGTTTTGTTAATAATATTTTCAATAATAGCTTAACATCATAAATAATTTAAAAATAAAAATTATATTTTTTTCTTACAAATTTCCGCTTTATAAAAAGTTTATAATAATTTTCTAATGAAAAATAAGTTAAATATAAACGGAGCTCGCACGGCCAATAACAAAACATTTTTAGTGCAAAAATTAAAAAATCCATCACCAATCGACGACATCTAAAATTGTGACAGTGATCGTTGTTCAAAAATTAAATGGAAATCTTTAAATGTAATGATCCATTTTTTTTTTATTAATACAAAATAAAAACCATAACCAAACTAAAAATACAGTGCCAAAAAAGAATACATAAAGACAGAAAAATTTAACAAAGAACAACTAAGTAAATCAAGAGAATCTTCGAATAAATTTTCAAAAGGAAGGAAGACATAACAGGATAACAACTAAATAAACTTAAGAAGGAATGAAGAAAGGGCTGAAGGGTATTCCCTCGCCAAAATCAGCACGACAACAATCAAACAAACTAAGGAAGGAAGATCAACCCAAAACCTCACAGGAGAAAGATCCCATCGGAAAAGTTTCGTGAGGAATTCATTTAAAATAATAAAAAATTAAACATGTTGATTTAAGTTCAGGGAATTAAAAAAAATATAATTAATAAAAAACAATAAGATAGATTCGAGAAATAAAATATATCATCGAGAAACAATCTGGAAGATTTAATAAATAGCTTTGCTGAAATAAAATTAAAAATGGCAACCGGAGGTTCATCACCAAATTTCTCTGCAGGTAGTATAGCCACAGCTGGTGGCCTAACAGTGGAATTAATTAATAGATTAATAAATGTTCAGTTGAATGATGTGAGCAGGAAAATAGAAATTAGTAAAATCTTTATTAAAGTTCACCGGGGAACAAACACAATGTGTAGGTTGGAGGGAAGCTGCACAAACTGTTATGAGTCTTTATAAAATTTAAAGTGAACAATACCTTATCTCTTTAACAATTTTACGAACAAGGAAGAACGTTATAGTCGAATGCCTCGACTATCAGATACCCGTTACTCAGCTTAAGGGAGCAAATGAGAAATGGAGATATATAACCAACAAAGGGATATTCTAGGGCGCCGCATAACGGATACTTCAGTAGAAGCTATGAGGGCGGCAGAAAGATTTAAGCGTTTAAGACGTTTGTGGGCGTTAGAGTGGGCGTGGCACATCAGTCGATAGGTACTGATGAGTCAAATTTAGTTAAAATGTTGATCGTATCATAAAAACTGTAGGCGCTACAGATTTTTATGGATTACGGGCGTTAAGGTGGGCGTGTCACCCCGCTGAAACAAACTTGCGCTGCTCAGGAAGCCCAGGAATCTGCATGCCAAGTCTGCGTGAAATAGCTCTTATATTTTCTGAGATCTCTGCGTTCATACGGACAGACAGATCGACTACGCTAGTGGTCCTGATCAAGAATATGTATACTTTATGGGTCGTGAACGCTTCCTTCTACCTGTAACATACTCTCCGACGAATCTAGTATATATATACGGACGTTGATGCACTTAGAAATGTAAAAACAAGTTGTTACGCGCGGGGTCCTTTTATCAATTTGGGAAAAAAATGCGAGTTCGCGAGGAAGATTTATTTGCTTCCTGCTTGCTACGGTATTTGTGAGGCTAGCTCAGTAGATTGTGTGTTGTAACGAACTGATTTTTTTGGTTTCTGCTCGCTACGGTATTTGTGCGGCTAGCTCAGTAGATTGTGAGTGTTCGTTCCACCAAATTTATATAAACGTAACCGCCCAGTAGTTCAGGGAAAAAGCACAGAATTCCCGGGCTCGGAGTGGGTTTATTGCGGGTATAACTGCAGTCGGCTTTATAATTTGCTTGTCTCGCTGTCTCCGATGGTGTGGGTTGTCTTGTCGCTCCTTAAAGATCCTCGCGTGCTGCTTGCTTCTGACGCGATTGGCTCGGTGACTGCTCGGCCACGATTCAGACTCGCTATGGGGTCAGCCGTGCGGGCTCAGATCGTGCGGACAGTCAAGGCGGAACGCCAGGAAGCTGGCTCGCTCTTCACTTCGCTTCTGTGCCTCGTGTAAACGAACGTTCCACCCTAGCCTCACCCTTTCGCGTACTGTCCGTGCCGTTCCTGCGGACTCGATCCTCCTTGCGTGGCCGTTGCAGTGTGGTGTCCTGCTTGCTGGTGGCGATATCCTGCGAACTGCTCCTGACAGGGTGGCTGTAGGTCATGACTTTTGTGCTGGGTTCGAGGGCATACGCTGATCCGGGACTTCTCTCCCTTCTGGCTCGTGACTCTCGGGGTTCTGTTGCGCCACTCCGGGACTTCTCTCCCTTCTGGCTCGCTACTCTAGGGGTTCTGTTGCGCCGCTCCGAGACTTCTCTCCCTTCTGGCTCGCTACTCTAGGGCTTCCGTTGCGCCGCTCCGGGACTTCTCTCCCTTCTGGCTCGCTACTCTAGGGGTTCTGTTACGCCGCTCCGGGACTTCTCTCCCTTCTGGCTTGCTACTCTCGGGGTTCTTTCGCGCCGCTCCGGGACTTCTCTCCCTTCTGGCTGATTTCACGATTTCAAATAGGTAGGTAGGACAGAACAGAACTTAGCCGCGTGGTGCCTCCTTAGACCTCAGCCACCTGTGTCTCAGTTCGGAGATTCCTAGTAAACCCAATCCCGAACGTCTCGACGTGACAATCTTGCTCTTTGAAGGCTCCCACGGCGCTGCTTCCGACGACTCGCCCTGGTGTGGCTCCCTCGTAGTTTGCTTGGTTGGTATTTGTTCAAATGCTTCTCTTGATCTCGACTGATTGATTTCCACTGCTCTCGACTGACTGCCCCACTGCCAGTGCCCTGCGGGCTTATATAGGGCCTCCAGGAACCGTTATTTCCCTTTTGCACACGCCCCGCCGAAACTCTCCACATCGGGTCCAAAGTCCATGGTTCCTGTTTGACCCTCTTTTCCTTGACGCACTGCTTCCCGCCGCCGTCCTGATGCTGCCGTCCCGCTGATCCCGGAGACGCATACGGCATGTTTGTGTGCCGCACCGCTGCCGAGATGTGGCACCTTCTTTCTCGGTCCAAAGTTCACGGCCGCGTCCAAAGTCCGGCGGCGTCCAGTTACTCCTTTTTGCACACGGCACTCTCACTCCGCCCGCCAAGTCTCCGCTCTCTCCTTCTCCATTGTTGGTCTCCAAACTCTCTTGGTCTCCGAACCCTCTTGCTCTCCAAACTCTCTCGCTCTCCAAATTCCCTTGTCTCCAAACTCTTTTCCTCTCCAAACTCTCACGTTCTCCGTCCTCGATCTCCAAACTCTCTCTTTCTCCGTCCTCGATCTCCAAACTCTCTCGTTCTCCGTCCTCGCTCTTCGCCGCGCCGCCACTACGCGAATTCGCCGCGTACCTGGTGAGCGGCCGGCCATCTGCTGCTGGGATTTGTGTGGAGTAATTCAACTCCTTACGTTCCCCCCATACTTCGGAAAGATTAAGAAAACTCAGCGTTCCCACTCTCCGGCGTTCCCTTGTATATCCTAGCCATTGAGTCAGGGCGCATCTCGTTCCGGTTTTCTCGGTGCTCCCTCGTTGCTCCCTCGACGCTTTCCATCTTGTTTTCCTTTCCAATTTCAAATCTCCCGCGCCGATCCTCCATCTGTTCCCACTGGGCACCGATATTAATCAGCTATCGATACCCAGAGGGCCTGCTCACGATATCGATATCGCAGGTGCGGCGTTGCCACATGATAGCCGCGATATTCATCATCACCGATATTTCCATTTTTCTTGTGCCCATCGATCGTACTATCGTCCAGTGCCAATCGACCGCCTATCGAGGCGCCCCCTTCCCTGTTATCTGGTGTGTCTGCAAAATTGGCGCCTTCTCAAGGTGAGTTTCCATTTCTTTTTCCCACTTTCGCTCCTATCCTTTCGGCGACCTTCCTTCACTTTCATCCTTCATTCGCCCTCAGCTGGCTGACCCGGCCGCCGATTCGGACTCCACGGTCGCCGAATGTTGTCGTTTTAAGCCTGGCCTTCTACCTCCCGTCGGTTCCGGAAATTTCCACGGCCGCTCTCCATAGGCTCCGTCGCGTCCCTGCCAGTGTCGTTGGCCCAGTACCTGGCGTCGATGGCCGCATACTCGGTGTCGGCGGGGTCCACAGGTCCAGCCGGCCACGGGTCCTGGGAATCAGCGTGCTCACCCGAGGTCCCGTCTCCTCCCAAATCCGGGGCTCATCCACCGTCGCCTTCTCCGCGGGGCCCTCCGGCCCAGACGACCGTCTGTTGCCGCCACCTCACGCCTTCGGCAACGAACGTCCGCACGCTATGAGTCACGTGTGCCGCCGGGATGTCCGTTCGGACGTGGTGTCCCACCGAGTCTCCGGGTTGGTATTGTGGCGTGTCGGGCCGCGGGTGCGACCCTACCGCCGGCGGCCGTTCGAACCTCGGCGTGGGTGGTCGCGCGGGTTTCCACCGGGGAGATTCCCCGCCGCGCCTCGTCGGTGATGGTGGCGTATCCGGTTGCGGCGGTGGTCGCGACCGGGGAGGGAGCGCCTCGCCTTCCGGTGAGGGTGATCGCGTCAGCGACCCCTCGTACCGCGGCGTAAGCGGCACCTCCGGCAGCCAGCACGGCGGAGAGGCAGCCCGAACGTCGGCCTCCTCCTGGGGCGGCACCCACGGTTCGGCGACATACCTCGGGGTGGGTGGGCATGCCGGTTCCTCCCACAGCTGCTGCTCCTCCTCCTCGGCCCGTCGCAAACGGGCCTGCCATTCCGGGTCCTCCTCCATCTCTCGCAGCCGCGTTTCCTCCATCTTCCGCCGCGCCACCAGGTTTAGCCGAAACTCCAGCTTGGCTGCTGCTACCTGCTCCTCGTGGCTGCGGGGAGTCCGTCGCGCCGCAGGTGGCTCCTTGCTGGCCTACTCGACATGGGTTGGCCGGTCCTCCAGTTGGAACTTTTTTTGCTTTCCCTCGTGATATTCTTGTATTCCTGAGCATCCTTGGAAGTATCCTCGGGCTTTTTTCCTTGCATCCTTTGGTCATCCTTGGAGCTGTCCATGGAACCTTTTCCTCGCGTCCTTCGGGTATCCTTGGAGCCATCCTCGGACCTTTTTCCTCGTGTCCTATGGGTATCCTTGGAGCTATCCTTGGACCCTTTTCCTCGTGTTCTTCGGGTATCCGTGGACCCTTTTCCTCGTGTCCTTTGGGTATCCTTGGAGCTATCCCTGGACTCTTTTCCTCATGTCCTTTGGGTATCCTTTGATCCTTTTCCTCGCGTCCTTCGGGTATCCTTGGAGCTATCCTCGGACCTTTTTCCTCGTGTCCTATGGGTATCCTTGGAGCTATCCTTAGATCCTTTTCCTCGTGTTCTTCGGGTATCCTTGGAGATATCCTTGGACCCCTTTCCTCGTGTCCTTCGGGTATCCTTGGAGCTATCCTTGGACCCCTTTTCTCGAGTCCTTCGGGTATCCTTGGAGCTATCCTTGGAACTTTTTTCTCATGTCCTTTGAGTATCCTTGGTGCTATCCTTGGACCCTTTCCCTCGTGTCCTTTGGGTATCCTTGGAGCTATCCTTGCACTCTTTCGTGGTATTCTTTGAGACTCTTTGCAACTTTACTGTCGCCTTTTGTCTAACGTATCTGCTTGTAGCTGCTCTCTTGTGTTCTGTGTTTGTTGTTGTTTCAGCTCGCTCACGTGGATGGTCCTCTCCTTTTTTGTGTTCACGTGCCGTATTTTGCAGATTACTGGTGACGCAAAATCCGTGATCTGGTAAGGTCCGTCGTATCTTGGGGCCAACCTTGCTGCGAACCCCTCGGCTGCCTTTGACAAATGATGTTCCTTGGCCCACACGACGTCCCATACCGCAGGTGTCCATTGTCTCCTCCTTAGGTTGTAATGCCTAGCCTGGTGCTGGGAGGCTCTCTCCAGATGCCGCCTTACAACTCGAAGATTTCCCCGAGTTAGTTGGCCTTCTCCCCTGGGGTCTCAGTGGGTCGCCCTTTTCCCAAGGTCTCTCTGTCGTATAGGGCGCTCGGTAGTCTCGGTTCTCTGCCTTGAGTAATAAACGCCGGCGTGTATCCTGTGGATTCCGAAACACTCGCATTTACTGTCAGCATATTCTCGTCCCAGTTTCTCTGATCCTGCCCTGTGAACTGCGCTATCATTGTCTACACGGTCCTATTTGCTCTTTCTGTCGGGTTCTCTTGCGGGGTATATGGAGCCGTGAACTGTTGCTTGGCTCCCATCTCGGCCAGGAAACTCTTGAAGATTTTGCTGTTGAACTGTACCCCGTTGTCCGTTATGACTACCTTCGGGACGCCAAACCTTGCGATGATGCGCTCCCTGAACGCTTTCTTTAGGGACTCGGCCGTCGCGCTCCGCAGCGGCACCAATTCAGTCCACTTGGAGAACCTGTCTATCAGCACAAGCAGCATTTGGTTGCCGTGTTTTGAACGCGGCAGGGGTCCGACGAAGTCTGCGCACACTGTAGCTCACGGTTCCTCTGGCACCTGCGTTCGCATTTTCCCAGCTGCCTGCATCTGATTCGGCTTGAATCTGATACATGTGTCGCACCCTCTTACGTGGGCTCGAGCGTCTCGGTGCATTCCTGGCCAGTAGTACCGTACTGCCAGACGTGCTATTGTCCTTCTGCTTCCTACATGGCCAGCTGCCGGTGAGTCGTGGTTCTCTTTCAGCACCGCTTCTCGTAGAGCTTTCGGGACGCACATCTTCCACGTCGCGACATCCTCACTGCCTGCTCTGTGTGGGATGTTCCTGTACAAGGTGTCTCCCTCCATTACGTAGTCCGGGTACTTTTGTGGCTGGGTCCTAATCTTTCCGCGCATGTCCTGAATCCAGCTGCATGCTGCGGAGGCTTCCGCCGCAGATGTCTCTTTAATGCCGGGCACGCCAGTATGGGGTCTGCCACCAGCCTTGCCTTTACTTCTTCGAATGCCGACTGATGTTCCTGTGTCCACACCCACTTGTTGCCCTTGCACAGCAGAGCGTTGAGAGGTTTGACTATTTTTGCGAAGTCAGGTACAAATCGCCGATAACATGATGATACTCCCAGGTACTGTCGGAGCTGTCTAACTGTTGACGGCGGCTCTAATTCGGCTATGGCTGCTACCTTTTCCGGATCCGTGCCTATCCCGTCGCTAGTCACTCTATGACCCAAATACAGCAGCTCCTTCTTGAAAAACTGGCATTTTTCCGGGTTTAATCTCACATTAGCCTCTTTCAGTCGCCGGAATACCTCTTTCAAGTTTGCCTTGTGCTCTTCTAGTGTGCGTCCGATCACTATGATATCGTCCTGGTACGCAAACGCGTGCGGCGACATCTCGGGACCAATTACCCGATCGAACACCCGCTGGAAGGTCGCAGATGCCGAATGGAGTCCGAACGGCATTACTCTCCACTGGAATAAGCCCTTTCCCGGCACTGTAAATGCAGTGTACTGCCTGCTGCTTTCTTTAAGCGGGATTTGCCAGTAGCCATCCTTCAGGTCTAAGCTGCTTATGTACCGTGCCTCTCTCAGCTGGTCGAGGATATAATTTATTCGAGGCATCGGGTAGGCATCGTTTATCGATTTGGCGTTGATCTGCGTGAAGTCGACGCACAGTCTCCACTTGCCCGTCTTCTTCCTAACCATCACGATGGGCTGGTTGAGTGCTCTATGCATCCCATTTGGAGTAGCTCGTCCACCTTCGCATTGATCTCCCCATGAACTTTTGGGTTCTTGGGGTAGTATCGCTGTTTTATTGGTTTGTCGTCCTTCACATTCCTTCTGCCAACCTAACTTGCCGCCGTGTCCTCGTAATCCTCCCGAGGGCAGCCAGGTTGTCCGCCAGTTCCTTGCTTATAAAGCTCGCTGTTGCCCCTGTGTCGATCGCGGACTTGTACGTGCCTCCACCAATCGTCATGTCGATCATGTAGTCTTTAAATGGCTCACCGAAACCCTGCATTCGTGGCCTGACCTGGTCCGACAGCATTGTGAAGAAATCTCTCGGCAGAAAGTAAAGATGGCAATTCTCAATGAACTCGGCCCAGGTTTTCCACTGTTTATTGTTGGCGATAAACCACTTCAACGCCCTTCCTTTCAGCAACTCCGGCATTGCTCGGGGGATCATGTCTAGGTCTAACCCGTAGGTGTTGGTGGACCATTCAACTTGTTCCAGAATTTCGACCGCTTTCTCCACCCCGTCGAACCTGAATGAGCACTTCCGGACTTGTTTAGCGACCCTTGCATAATACGCCTGGCTGTGTCTAGAGGTCAGCACCGTTGTCTTCCTGTCCTGGCTTGACTCTCTCCTGTGAGCCTCCCTTTGCATGTTGACGATGCTCAAGCTTGCTACTAGGTTATCCCCTGCAGCGCTAGTTAGCGTGATACTCGAGCCGGTTCTGTCGTAATACATGGCTTCCAACTCAGCCCAGATGTCGCCAAGTTGTGGGTAGTTCTCTGTCTCGGAGTAATACTTCGACAATGTCCCCCTCATGTCCTCTAATCTGCCGTCCAGGGCGACATTAAGTCTTTGTGCGACATGGCGAAGTCCTCCTTCTTAAACGAACTGATTTATTTGCTCTCTGCTCGCTACGGTATTTGTGCTAGCTCAGTAGATTGTGTGTGTTCGTCCTACCAAATTTATATAAACGTGATATGGCACTGAAGTGGCTCTAAAGAGAGCCCTTCAGGAAGGATCGCCAGATGGGCCTTGGAGTTAAAGCAGTCGAAAGAGCATACAGGAAGGGACAACTCAATGTGGTGGCAGACGCATTGTCAAGGCAGCCACTTCCAGTAGCGCTGCGAAGGATCAAGGCGGCGGAAGCCAACGCAGCATGCAGCTGGATTCAAGACATTCGTGGAAAGATTAGCACCCAGCCACAACCCGGACTACGTGGTAGAGGGAGACACCTTGTACAGGAACAAGCCACACAGAGCAGGCAGTGAGGATGTCGCGATGTGGAAGATGTACGTCCCGAAAGCTCTACGGGAAACGGTGCTGAACGTGAACCACGACTCTGAAGGAGCTTTCTTGCCATCATCAAGAACAATCGACTGCGGCAGCTGTAGGAAGTTCTCGCTCATTATTACTAAGATTGGATTCACCGGCGTGCAGTTATATTTTAAACGCTAATAACGTATCCATACTACCACTTTATTGAAGGTTCCTACAAATAATTTTGGAAATTATGATAAGATCCCAGCGAGGCCTCTCACGGATTCGGGCCATGATGCTGGGCCAATTATGAATAGCATGACCATGGATGACCGGGTATGCGCAAACAATACAAATTTCAACATTTATTTTCAAAATGTACGAAGGCTCAAGGACGGAAACTTGCCATACTTGCCATACAAAACTGGTTAAAAAAATATTATTCAAATTATAGGTTAAATGCAAATCTAAGTAATGTCTCAAAAATGTTTGAACGAATAGTAGCTAAGCAGCTAACTTTTCTTGCTGGTCGGATCATCAGTCCTAACCATACGCTTCGATTTAGCGTCGCTTGTGAACAGCTGTGTTTACTTTTGTGCTCCGAGTTTTTGTCTTTTCCAGTGATTTTTGTGCGAGTGTTCTGTGTGTATTTATTTACAAAGATTAGCCTAACAATTGGGCTAGTAATTCTAAATAGATCTCCCAGTAACGGGTACGTGGTAATAGTTATTTTAACATTTCTATTAGATTTGTTTAATCCCATAGCTTTGTTTTTGTAACTTACGCTCCTAAACTTGATAAAACTCTTTTACTCTCTCTCAATCTTCCTCGCTGAATTTCTAGTATACTTTTTCGATGAAATTTTCTGCAACTCTCTTTCTCTCTCTCAGTCGATAGAATATTTTTTTTCTCTCTCTCGTGCTCTCTTACGTTTTGATAAATTTTCGCGATCTCGCGCTCTTATTTTTTTTGTGTTTTGTGCTTTTGTGATTTTTGAATTTGATCCCAGTGCCAAATTTACTTTGAGGTATTTTTGATATTTTATTTCATTATAAGACAAACTTATAATGGCCCTTGTCTGGAAATTCCCCTTTATTTTTTGCTGGCTGTGCGATTCGATGATGCACGTCAAATGTGCAGGATTCACCGGCAGAGTTAACGACTTTATTGATCTTAACTCTGGTCTTATGTGGTCATGTGGTTCCTGCAAGGAAATGGTGGTTGAGATAAGCGGCTTTATGAAGCAGACTTGAGACAGCCTGTTGAATATCTCAGGTGCTTTTAGGCAACTCAATGAGGGGTTCAATACCGTCTGTGTTCAGTTTAATAATAAAAAATTATTAACAGAGTCGCCTAAACGCAAAAAAGGCAGCTTAACCGCCGTTAATACCACCATGGAATCCAACCCAAAGCCGAACTTGGTAGCAGCAGTTCCTTTCGACACAGGGTTAAGCGAACCAACTGTGCGTATGGATACAGCTAGCTCGAGTGTAGTCCATGTTTCCGGACTAAAAGCTTCTGCACTGGCTAAGTCAAAGAAACCGGTGCCGACCATTCCTATAGGTACTGTGGGCACCGATCCTGGATCTCAGCCTAGAGAGGTTCAGACTGCTGCTGGGGGGCGTAAGAAACTTTCAGTTGTTCCACAAAGGAAGCAATTATTTGTTTCTAGATTCACCCCAGATACCACATCTGAGGATGTTCTGGAATTTATACGTGAAAAATTCCCATACGAAGCTTTTGCAGTTGAACAATTTTGATTTTCATATGCTCGTAGGATATCTTCTTTTAAAATATGTGCTCCGCCTAACATTTTTAATGTTTTACTTTCTGAAAGCTTTTGGCTTTATGATGGTTTAGTAATTAAAGAATTTGTCCCAAATAAACCGAGAACAAATAACAGGCCCTCCACTGTGTCAAAAAACTAAAAAGTTTAATGTTGGCGTATCAAAATGTTAGGGGATAAAATATGAAGCTACCCAAGCTTTATGCTGACTCCTCTGCATTTACAGAAGATATTTTAGCTTTTACGGAAACTTGTCTGAAACCAGGGATATCCGACTCTGAAGTTCTGGGTAATAACTTTAATACTTATAAAACCGATCGCCACTCACGTAGGGGGGCGGTGTCCTGATTGCCGTTACCTCTAGACTAATATCTGAAAGAATTCTCATTCATATACCCAATGAAATTGAATTTCTAAGTGTAAAAGTTTCTTTGCAATCGTTATCTGTTTTTGTTACATGTTCTTATATTTCACCTGGCTCTGACCTAGTAATTTATGAGCACCATCTGTCTGCAATAAAATCGGTTTTATCCCTTCTTTCTAACAAAGACCTTTTGATTGTTTTAGGTGACTTTAACCTACCTGATATTCTTGGTCTCCTCCTACTGACTCATTTGTCGCTATGCCGTTATCCGCCCATGATTTTGTGGATGGCCTTTTAGAATTATCGTTACAGCAAGTAAGCTTTATAAAAAATTCCTTAAGAATACAATTAGATCTTGTGTTTGTTTCAGACCCGTCTGAAATCACAGTATGTAGAATTGACGCTCTTGTTGTACCTGAAGACCCATATCATCCTACTATGGAACTGACAATTTGCCTCCCCTGCTCTGATACCCTCTCTCCTTTAGTTTTTCCAACTAAAATGAGATGTTTTCGTAAATGTAACTATAATAAACTTAACAATATGATTTCTCATTATAATTGGACAGACTCGTACAATTGTACAGACATTGAAAGTGCCACTGAACTATTCTATACAGTTTTAAATACGTTTTTTAATGAATATACCTGATGAGTTTCTTTCAAACCTAAACAGGCTTGGTTTACCAATGCGCTTCAAAGACTTAAAAACCTTAACTCTAACACTTATAAAAAGTATAAAAAATCGGGCAGACCAGAAGATTTTTCGAAATATGTGGTGGCTTGAACAGATTTTAATGTTCTCAACAGTCATTGCCACTCTATGTAAGCAAGTGCATGTTACGCGCGGGGCCCTTTTGTCAATTTGGGCAAAAAATGCGAGTTCGCGAGGAAGATACATACATAAAACAAATAGAGACGGAACACAAATGAAAATATAAAGCATAACTAAGAATTAAGCAATGGAGTTAATATATTAGTTTTTAATACCGGGATAGATGTTAAGCTGCAAATTAAATGATAAAGTTTATTATAGTTATTACATAGAACGAGAAAGGGCTCGTGCAGACAAAAATTTGATGTAAATCGTGGAAAATTTAGGGATAATAATTTCGTGTTAGTCCAACAGGAACATTGAATGTTAGGCGGTTTAAAAGATCTGATGAATCAATGTCACCTCTTATAAGATTTTGTATAAAAATAGTACCAAGCATTGTTCTACGATTTACAAGTGTAGGTAAATTAAGCAATTGAAATCTACTCTGTTAGAAAGGTAAGTTTAGGGTCAAGAAGAACACCTAAATCGTTAACTGAATGTATACGGTCAAGTGGCGTATTTCTAAGAAAGTAACTGATAAACGTAGGAGTACCCCATAAAAAGTCATGACATTGCATTTAAGGCAGCTAAAATTTAAAAAGTTCTACTCACACCATCCATTAAAACAATCAATATCTCACTGTAATTTAAATAAACAAAGCTTTACATCATCAGCATACATTAGTGCACGATAATATGTTATGATTGAGGGAAGATCGTTAATAAACAAAGTAAACAACAAAGGGCCCTGAGCCACTCCGGATGTCTCGTAGATCAATTTAGAAATAGCATTATTGAATATAACCCTCTGAGTCCCACCATTCAAGTAACATTAACTACAAGATAATATATTACCAGGAAACCCAAGCTGATCTAATTTAAATAAAAGAAGTGAGTGGTTAACGGAGTCAAAGGCCCTACTAAAATCTATATATACGATGTCATTCTGCATTTTTTTCTTAAACCCATTTATTACTCTAGATGCCAATTCAAGAAGGTTGGTGGTGGTCGACCTTCGCTTAACAAAACCATGCTGACAGGGTGATACAAGCGAGAAACATAAATGTTGCAATTGAGAAGTGACGATACGTTCAAATGCCTTGGGAATTGCCGACAATTTAGAAATACCTCTATAATTTTGGGCATCTGGCTTCGTACCTTTTTTATGGAATGGAATAATAAAAGAGTCCTTCCACATCGAAGGAAAAACTGATGATGAAATAGACAAATTAAAAAGTTTAAGAGTCGGTTTACAAATGGTCGACGCACAAAACTTAAGCACACATCCATGAAGTCCATCTGGACCGCGAAAATAAGTCGGAGTTGTTGTTGCTACATTTCTTAAGAGAGAGTTTTCAGTGATTACAGGGGAAAAAATACAATTTGCCCTATTTAAGGTATTAGGGTAGTTAGAATTTGACCAAGCTGTCGAACTATAAGTAGTTTGGAAAAACTCAGCAAATAAATCAGCAATTTTAGAATCCGTCGATGCCCCCATTGAGTTTGGACGTACCGATGAAGGCAATGCCGATGACTTAGGCTTGGCATTAACAAAGTTGTAAAACTGTTTCGGATCGTTTGAAAATTCAAATTTACATCTATTTAGACACATAGAATATCAATGGATGTAGAGAACATTAAAATCTGTTCAAGCCACCACATATTTCGAAAAATCTTCTGGTCTGCCCGATTTTTAATGCTTTTTATAAGTGTTAGATTTAAGGTTTTTAAGTCTTTGAAGCGCATTGGTAAACCAAGCCTTTTTAGGTTTGAAAGAAACTCATCAGGTATGCATTCATTAAAAAACGTATTTAAAACTGTATAGAATAGTTCAGTGGCACTTTCAATGTCTGTACAATTGTACAGGTCTGTCCAATTATAATGAAAAAACATATGGTTGAGTTTATTATAGTCACATTTACAAAAACCTCTAATTTTAGTTGGAGAACTAAAGCAGACAGGGTATTAGAGCAGGGGAGGCAATTTGTCAGTTCCACAGTTGGATGATATCAGCCTTCAGGTACAACAAGAGCGTCAATTCTACATACTATGATTTCAGACGGGTCTGAAAGAAATTGTCTACTTAAGGAATTTTTCATAAAGCTTACTTGCTATAACGATAATTCTAAAAGGCCATCCACAAAATCATGGGCGGATAAATGCATAGTGCCAAATGAGTCAGTAGGAGGAGACCAAGAAATATCAGGTAGCTTAAAGTTACCTAAAACAATCAAAACGTCTCTGTTAGAAAGAAGGGATAAAACAGATTTTATTGCAGACAGAATATAAGAACATATAACAAAGACAGATAAAGATTGCAAAGAATCTTTCACACTTAAAAATTCAATTTCATTCGGGATATGAATGAGAATTCTTTCAAATGTTGGGCTAGAGGTAACGGCAATCCCCCCTACGTGAGTGGCGATCAGTCCTATAAGTATTAAAGTTTTTGGACAGAACTTCAGAGTCGGATATTTTTGGTTTCAGACAAGTTTCCGTAAAAGCTAAAATATCTTCAGTAAATGCAGAGGAGTCAGCATAAAGCTTGGGTAGTTTCATATTTAGTCCCCTAACATTTGATAAGCCAAAATTAAAGTTTTTACTTTTTTGGCACAGTGGAGGGCGTGTTATTTGTTCTCGGTTTATTTGGAACAAATTCTTTTATTACTAAATCATCATTAAGCCAAAAGCTTTCAGAAAGTAAAACATTAAAAACATCAGGCGGAGAAAATATTATAAAAACGAAATTGTTCAACTACAACTGCATATTCGGATGGGAATGGAAATGTTGCTCGTATAAATTCCAAAACATCCTCAGATGTGGTATATGGTCGGCACCGATCAATTTGACTTAGCCAGTACACAAGCTTTTATTCTGGAAACATGGACTTCACTCGAGCTAGCTGTATCCATACGCACAGTAAGTTCGCTTAACCCTGTGTCGAAAGGAACTGCTGCTACCAAGTTCGGATTTGGGTTGGATTCCATGGTAATATAAACGGCGTTAAAGCTGTCTTTTTTTGCGTTAAGGCTACTCGGTTAATAATTTTTTATTATTAAACTGGGCACAGATGGTATTGAACCCCTCATAGAGTTGCCTAAAAGCACCCGAGATATTCAATAGGCTGTCTCGAGTCTGCTTCATAAAGCCGCTCATCTGAACCACCATTGCCTTGCAGGACCCATAAGGCCAGAGTTAAGACCAATAAAATCTTTTACTCTGCCGGTGAATCCTGCACATTTGACGTGCATCATCTTTTTAAACCTATTGTGGCCATTCATTTTCAAATCTCCGACTCGCAGAGTGGGCAGTGCGGATAACCTTCATGCTTAAACCTATTCAGATAGTATTTAAAGCATACATATCCTGTCAGCAGTTTCGTTAAGTAAAAGGCCACATGTCCATGCTTCCGTCCTAACAATCTCTGCAGTTCTGGGATAAGCTTGTACGTCCATCGTCCTTTGCTGCTATTTGCCCACCCTCCTGCCACTTTGCAATGGTGTGTTGTCTGCACTTTTACCGTAGGGATTCGGCAGTTGCGACCCCCGTGCTACCTGCGCGGATACCTGCTAACTCCCCTGCTAACAGGTCCATCTGTATTACTCCTGATATTACTACCGCCGCGTCATGGGATACCGTGCGGAACGCACAGCAAACCCACAGGGCACACAGTCTCTGTACGGAATCAACCTCCTGCAATTAACTCCCAGTTTTTGTGGCTCGGGCCCATATGGTAGCAGCGTAAATCAGCGATGTACGATGTGACAAAGCTAACCATTAATCTACGTCCTGGTTGCCTCGGTCCACGAGTAATCGCCATAATTCGCCGAATTGCGGCCGCGGTTCTGCCTGCCTTACCACTAGCGTGCGCTAGATGCTCTTTGAATGAAAGCCGGTGGTCGATTATGACACCCAAGTATTTTAGGCTTGGGCGAGGTTTTATGGTGGCTTCTTCAAGTTTAATAGTTGCCATTTCCCCTTCGGGAATCGTGATCCTAAGGATCTCTTCGTATATGGCAGTCCACAACAAAGGGCCCAGGACTGATCTTTGGGGGACTCCTCCGGTGACCCTGTGAGTCGATTGCCCGGATTCAGTTTCGTACAGGAGCAGGCGGCCTTGGAAGTAGCTCGCTATTACTCGATGTATGAACAGTGGGACATTAAGAATGCTTAATGCATTTAGTGTATAGTGCCAGATAGCGGAGTTGTATGCGTTTTGGATATGCAATGTTCCCGCTTTGCAATACTGCTTAGTACCGTACAACAACCTTTTTCCCTCAAAGGTTTTGTCTGCGATTTCGCACAGTTTACCAACGGCACCGATTGTAGATAGCCCTTTTCGAAAACCATACTGCATCTCAGAAAGGCCATTGGTTCCGACAAGGGCACCTTCTAGCCGGAAGTGGATTATTCTTTCAAGAATTTTACCCTCCGTATCCAGCATACAAAGTGGCCTATACGAAGAAGGCTCCTCAGCTGGCTTGTCCCCCTTTGGTATGAGTACCAACCGCTGAATTTTTCAGCGACTAGGTAACACACCTTCTGTTAGGTATGTGTTATACATGTCAACATACTCTTTTTGTTTTGCTTTTATGGCTATTTTTAGTACTTTATTCGGGATTCCATCAGGTCCCGGTGCTTTGTCGTCCTTTATTGTCTTCAGAACCTCGATGACTTCTTCAGGACTTGTGAGCTTTATACCCTAGTGTTCACGATCTGTAAGGTACGCGCCATACTCTCTTGCTCAGGGAATAGTGTTTAAACTATCCTTTTTAGGCCGACTGAGCATGTCGGCAATGGTCCACTAAATGCCCGAAGCCGTTTTGTGACGAGATTATATGCGAATCCCCAAGGGTGGGAGTCTATTTCTTCGCATATATTATTAAAGCACTTGAGCTTGCGTTATTGTATGGATTTTTCTAGGGCTCGTCTTTTTTCCCTATTGTATATCTGGAGTGCCCTGAATTCGAGTCATCCTCTTGAGCGTTTGTATGCGCGTCTTGCTCTATGGCATTCTTTCCAGATTTCAGCAATGGATTGATTCCACCAGTATGCAGGTCTTCTCCTTGATGGGGTTTTTCCCTTCCTCTGCATAGATGCATTACAGGCTACTTTGCGTAATCTGCGATGCAGTTTTCCCTTTCGTCAGCCGATCCGCTTGTAGAGAGGTCCTCGAACAACATCTGCACCATCTCCATGTCTAGCGATTCCATTTTGTACCCTACCACGGTCTTTGGAGCGCGTGGTGGGCCATTTGTGGACTTAATCGTGGAAATTATTGCTGCATGATCACTACCCATATAGGCGTCACTAACCTAGACTCTGGATCCCGAAGCCAATCCTGCGCTCACAAATGTGAGGTCAATGATGGAACTTGTGCCGGCTCTAGAGAAAATCGGTTTTGTTCCAGAGTTCAGCAGCACTAGTTCAAGTGCGGCGAAGCTCTCACTAGCGCCATTCCCCTCTCAGTTGTTCGGGGGGAGCCCGACTCCGTAGCCCAGGCGTTAAAGTTCCCGGCCCTTACAGCAGGTCGATTTTCCCGGGCGTCTCCTGCAATCTCTTCGAGCAAAGATATTGCCTGGGGGATGCTAAGGCTGGGCGGCAGGAAACAGCTATAGAAAGCTATACCCTTCACAATGGCCCTGGCGAAGCAATTTCTGTTTTTTTCCTGCTAATCTGGCGCCTTGGGTTTCCGCAGCTCCATATTGCCGATTTTTTGCTACTATTTGCTAGCGCTTCTCCGCAGTTTTTATTTCCATATTGCTCGCTGTGGTTTAGGTTTAACTGAAGAATATTCTTTGCAGCTTTTGGCTTCGTGCTCATTCGCGCCGCAGTTGTAGCAGCATTCCCCTGGGATCTGCGGTTTCCTGCTATATGGTTGAACTCCATACACTAAAAGTACCTTTTGGGTGTTATCTTTACCGGATTCTGCACCAGGTCCATCCCAACCTTAGTTTTCCTTTATCCAAGAGACGTTTCCCTATGTCGGGCAGAACTCTTAGTGTGGCGATTTGGGTGCCCCCGTGTACCACCCTTAGTCCTACCACCGCAGATTCTGGCAGTTCCACATCAAACTGTGACTTAACAGCACTTATGACATCCGTTTTGTCAGTGGTCTCGTCGGTGTCCTTTACCTCGATCATTTCCATATTGCTCGCTTATGAGTGCCATGTCTTCGTTTTGATCCAGCAACGATTGGGCGACCTCGCAGTGGTTTAGGTTTATCTGAAGAATCTTCTTTGCAGCTTTGCAGCTTTTGGCTTCGTGCTCATTCGCGCCGCAGTTGTAGCAGCATCCTCCTGGGATCTGCGGTTTCCTGCTATATGGTTGAACTCCATACACTTAAAGCAACTTTTGGGTGTTATCTTTAGCGGATTCTGCACCAGGTTCATCCCAACCTAAGTTTTCCTTTATCCAAGTGACGTCTCCCTATGTCGGGCATAACTCTTAGTGTGGCGATTTGTGTGCCCCCGTGCGCCGCCCTTAGTCATACCACCGCAGATTCTGGCAGTTCCACATCAAACTGTGACTTAACAGCACATATGACATCCGTTTTGTCAGTGGTCTCGTCGATGTCTTTCACCTCGATCAGCGTTGTCTCAGTCAGCGCTCTGACGTCGGCATTGCTGCCCAAGACCGCTTTCATTTTGCTCTGAAGCTCTGCGGTTTTTGGGTCGGAGACCTTATTTAGGAGGATTAGCAGTTCCTCCTTGGCTGTTCACCTGACGGCCTGTACGGTTTAACCTATATCCCCCAACTGCGGATCTGCCTTTACCTTTTTAATGATATCCTTGTAGGACCCTCCAGTGGAAGTTTCGATAACTATGGCGTCATTGCTTGGCGAAAGCACCTTGGGCTTCCTTGCCCTCTGTTCCACTTTTTCCACTCCTGTGAAGGTTTTTTGGGCTTACTGGTGCTGTCGGACCCAGCATGTTTGCTGGCATGGCAAGCTTTTTCCCAGTATCTTGCCACCTGGGTCGCTTGCTATTGCCGCTCGCGAGCACTTCTGTTCAGGTTTTTTTAGTAATCACCTTAGCTCTTTCCTGTTTTTCGATTATGCCTTGCACAGCTGACAGAACTTCTCTTTGGAGATTTTATCGACTACGTCCCGTATAGGGTTTGCGATGAAGCGCTTTCCATCCATTAGCTTCTTCAGCTCCCTGGCCTTTAAATTTTGTCCAGGTCATCTGCCCGGCTCATGTATCTCTTTTTGATGCATTTACTATGCAACTTGTACCATTTATAAAAAAAAAAACACTTTCAGATGTATCGCCGAAATCACTACTGGAAGTGTCGTCGAAGTCACTTCACAAAGTGTCGCCAAAGTAACTCCGAGAAGTGTAGCGGTAGTGACATATTTCTTCCCGACGGGAGTCACTTATGTCCTGTGAGGGTACGATATTAGCTGTCCTAAAATTCAAACTTAACAGTCGTCAACAAGAAATTTGCCCAAAATAGCACGGAGAGTCGTGTTAAACCTAACAGCTATAGTTCCCTTGGTCTATGAGTTGGCAAATGTCAAAAGTCGATCTGGCAAACCTGGTAAACTTACAAAAAAAATATTTCCGCTCAACCAAAGCGTTCTTTTCCAAATCAATGTCCTGTAGTAATGGCAATCGATTCCACCGTATCTCAGCAATACGCGCAGGATCTGGAAAGTTCCGCAACAGCACGCAAGTGTGTGAAAACTGCATAGGTGAGCAGAAATAAGAACAAACTAGTCTAATCGTCTTGTATAGATTTCAGAAATCAACGCGGCAGCGCCAGATCAAGGTCTTAGCAGGCTGTGTAATCGCAGCTTGCGAACCCCAAGTTTCGGCCACCCGCGGATCACATGTGGCGTTCCCACAACTGCGCTGCTAAAATTACCCACTTCAACCGCGGGTCTCAGCCAGCTGATTGGTAGCAACAAATAAAGTCAGGCTACGCCCAAAAGCATCCTTTCTCTGTAAACAGATATTTTAAATTACCTCTTGATCAGGCGCTAAACGTGCACGAAGCCAACTCGCGCTCGCGTTTGCATCGGTAAATTGTGCGTGATTGGAAAAGCGTTAATCTGGAGCTCTGGCCTACACCAAGGGAGTCATACTGGGCAGCAACATAACCCCATCGGCAACCCTCGTGCAGCTCACTTTGGCTCGGTTTAACACGGGGACCGATGGCACAACCCCCTGGGGCAAGCCTAGGAGTTGGGTTTAAGGTGGGTGGCGGTGGGCGGTGGTACGTCGGCAAGCAAAGGACTGGCGGCGACGGCTAATGCGGACGGTATTCATACGCCACTGTCCAGTCTACCTGACTGGGCTAACATGGGAGATGACGATGGCGAGATCGACAGAAAAAGGACGGAGGGCAATGGCAAGCAGCCTGGTCCAGCAGATACTGGGAAAAAGCTGGCCATGCCAGCAAAAAAGGCGATGCATAAGGAGCCGGCAAGCGAAGCTAGCCAAGGGGGAAATAGGGGCAAACATGCTGGGACCGAGAGCACCTGTAAGCCCAAAAAACCTTCACAGGAGTGGAAAAAAGTGAAGCAGAAGGCAAGGAAGCCCAAGGCGCGTCCGCCGCGCAATGCTGCGATAGTTATCGGAACCTCCACTGGAGGGTCCTACGCGGATATTCTTAAAAAGGTAAAGGCAGATCCGCAGCTGAAGGTCCTAGGCCGTACAGGCCGTCAGGCAAAAAGCCAAGGGGGACTGCTATTCCTCCTAAATAAGGTATCCGAAGCAAATGTATGTCCGACATAGGGAGACGTCTCATGGAGAAGGCAAAACTTAGGCTGGGATTTGGTGCAAAATCCGGCCAAAGATAACACCCAAAAGGTTCTTTACATGTATGGGGTTCAACCATATAGCATGGAATTGTAGATCCCAGGAGGACTGCTCTTAATGCTGCTACAACTGCGGCGCGAATGAGCACCAAGCTAGAGGCTGAAAAGCAAAGGCCTACTGTATGCTCTGCAAGCCTCCAAGACTGTGAACACCCAACATTGAGTGGAAAATGTCCGTACTTCAGGAGGGCAATGAAGATAAACCTAAGCCACTGCGAGGTTGCCGATCGTTGCTGGAGCAAAATGTCATCGAGCAAAACGTAGACATGGTACTCATAAGCGAGCAATGTAGAAATAAAAACTCCGGAGAATGGCTAGCAAAAAATATCAAAAACCTGCCGCCAAGCCTTAGCCTCCCCCAGGCAATATCTGTGCTCGAAGAGATTGCAGAAGACGCTCGGAAAAATCGCCCTGCCGTAATTGCCGCAGACTTTAGTGCTTGGGCTACGGACTGGGGCTCCCCCCGAACAAATGCGAGGGGAAGAGCGCTGCTGGAGAGCTTCGCTGCAATTGAACTAGTACTGCTGAATTCTGGAACAAAACCGTCTTTTTCTAGAGCCGGCACAAGTTCCATCATTGACCTCACATTTGTGAGGGCAAGATTGACCTCGGGCTCCATCTAGGAGGTTAGTGACGCCTGTAAGGGTAGTGATCATGCAGCAATAATTTTCACGATTAAGTCTACAAATGGCACACCACGCGTTCCAAAGACCGTGGTTGGGTATAAAATAGGAACGCAAGACGTAGAGATGCGGCAGATGTTGTACGAGGACCTTTCTACAAGCGGATGAGCTGACGAAAGGCCAAACCCCATCGCAGATTACATCAAGGGGAAAGCCCCACCAAGAAGAAGACCCGCATACTGGTGTAACCAATCCATTGCGGAAGCCAGGAAATAATGCCATAGAGCAAGACGCGCATACCAACGCTCAAGAGGAAGGCTCAAATTCAGGAAACTCCAAACATACTACAGAGAAAAAAGACGAGCCTTAGAAAAAACCATAAAAGAAAGCAAACGCAGGTGTTTCATCAATATATGCGAAGAAAAAGACTCCAACCCTTGGGTCTTCGCATTGTAAGGAACTGATTTGTTTACTTTCCGCTCGATACGAAGCTTGTGCGGCTAGCTCAGTAGATTTTTATAAGCGTGACGCAGTGTAGTTTATACCAATCGGCTATCGATACCCAGAGGGCCTGCTCACGATATCGATATCGCAGGTGCGGCGTTGCCACTTGCTCGCCGCGATATTCATCATCACCGATATTTCCATTTTTCATGTGCTCATCGATCGCACTATCGTCCAGTGCCAATCGACCGCCCCATCCCTGCTTTATGGTGATTCTGCAAATTTGCGACATTTCTATGTGAGTTTCCAATTCGCACTTAGCTGGCTGAGCGGAGAGGAAGCTTTCGCTTCGCAGCGGGTAAGTATGGTGGAGTTTTGTTTCTTGCCTCCGCACTAACCCCTTTCCTTCGTTTCAGGCTGCTGCTATCGTGTATACCCCCTGTCTCGCCCCTGCTTTCAGCCGCGTCCCAGCCCCTGCCAGTTTTTTGCTTCAGTGCGGGTCAATTCAAAATTTTTTATTTTTTATATTTGGCCTCGATCTGCTCTTTGAACACCCTCATGCCCGCGAGCCCCAATCAATTCTCGGGCTCTCCTGGTCGACCATCCATGCCCCGGGCAAGACAAATCGGCCCGCTGGCTGGTTTTCCCATTAGTCATCTTCGAGCGTTTGGACGTTCCGGTCTGTTACCCGTTTTTCCTTACCTCTTTGTAGTTGCCTTGTCACATATTTGGAGAATCTCTGGAGTAGTACCTTTTGCGTATCCCTCGAGATATCCTTATACTCCCTCCTTCGTATCCTAGAGCATCCTTGGAGTTATGCTCAGGCTCTTTTCCTCGTATCCTTTCAACAACCTTGGAATTATCCTCGGTATCTTTTCCTCGTGTCTTTTGGGCATCCTTGGAGCTATCCTTGGACACTTTTCTCGGTGTCCTTTGAGACTCCTTGGAGCTACCCTTGGGTTTTTTCCTTCGTAGCCTTGAGCACCCTTGGAGTAATCCTCGGATTCCTTTCGTAGTATCCCTCACGAATCCTTGACGCTGGCCTTGAACTCATTCCGTAGTAACCTTTGAGACTCTGGGGTTTTACTGTTGATTTTCGTATAATGTATCTGCTTGTAGTTCCTCGCTTGTGTTCTGCGTTTTTTGTTGTTTCAGCTCGCTCACGTGGATGTTCCTCTCTTTCTTTGTGTTCACGTGCCGTATTTTGCAGATTACTGGTGACGTAAAATCCGTGACCTGGTAAGGTCCGTCGTATCTTGGGGTCAACTTCGCTGCGAACCCCCGACCGCTTTTGACAAATTATGTTTCATGGCCCACACGACGTCCCCCACCGCTGGTGTCCATTGTCTCCTCCTTAGGTTGTAATGCCTATCTTGATACTGGGAGGATGTTCCTCTCTTTCTTTGTGTTCACGTGCCGTATTTTGCAGATTACTGGTGACGTAAAATCCGTGACCTGGTAAGGTCCGTCGTATCTTGGGGTCAACTTCGCTGCGAACCCCCCGACCGCTTTTGACAAATTATGTTCTGGACGTCGTATGGGCGACGTCCCCCACCGCTGGTGTCTATTGTCTCCTTCTTAGGTTGTAATGCCTATCTTGATACTGGGAGGCTCTCTCAAGATTAAATCTCGTAGATTTCCCCGAGTTTGTTGGGCCTCTCCCCTGGGGTCTCAGTGGGTCGCCCTGTCCCTAATGTCTCTCTGTCGTATAAGGCCCTCGAGGGTCTTGGTTCTCTGCCTTTAGTAATGATCGCCGGTGTGTAGCCTGTGGATTCCGAAACACTCGTAGTTACTGCCAGCATGATCTCAGGCCATTTTTCGACCCAGTTTCTCTGATTCTGCCCTGTGAACTGCGCTATCATTGTCTACACGGTCCTATTTGCTCTTTTTGTCGGGTTCTCTTGCGGGATATATGGAGCCGAGGATGCGTTCCCTGAACGCTTTCTTTTGGGACTCGGCCGTCGCGCTTCTCAGCGGCACCAATTCAGTCCACTTGGAGAACCAGTCTATCAGCACCAGCAGCTTTTGGTTGCCGTGTTTTGAACGCGGCAGGGGTCCGATGAAGTCTGCACATACTGTAGCCCATGAATCCTCTGGCACCTGCGTTAGCAATTTCGCAACCACCTGCATCTGATTCGGCTTGAATCTGATACATGTCTTCGGCTACCTACGTGGCCAGCTGCCGGTGAGTCGTGGTTCACTTTCAGCACCGTTTCCCGTAGAGCTTTCGGGACGTACATCTTTCACATCACGACATCCTCACTGCCTGCTCTGTGTGGCATGTTCCTGTACAAGGGGTCTCCCTCCACCTCGTAGTCCGGGTACTTTTGTGGCTGAGTCCTAATCTTTCCACGAATGTCTTGAATCCAGCTGCATGCTGCGTTGGCTTCCGCCGCCTTGATCCTTCGCAGCGCTACTGGAAGTGGCTGCCTTGACAATGCGTCTGCCATTACATTGAGTTGTCGCTTCCTGTATGCTCTTTCGAAGTCATACTGCTGCGACTCCAGGGCCCATCTGGCGATCCTTCCTGAAGGGCTCTCGGTACTGTTGAGCCACTTCAGCGCCATGTGGTCGGTTATTACCTTAAAGTGGTACCCTTCCAGATACCCTTCCAATCACACGGATCGCCCAGACGATTGCAAAGCACTACTTCTCGGTCGAGGAGTAGCTTTTCTCACCACCGTTGAGCGTTCGGCTTGAGTAAGAGATCACCTTTTCGCCATGTTCAGTTTCCTGGGTCAAAGTTTCCCCAATACCGTAATCACTCGCGTCCGTTTGCAGGACAAGTGGTTTTTCCAAATCCGGCCACGCCAGTACGGGTTCTGCAACCAGTCTTGCCTTTTTCATCCAGACGATTGCAAGGCACTCCTTCTCGGCCGTGGAGTAGTTATTCTCAGCACCCTTGAGCGTTCGACTTGCGTAAGAGATAACCTTTTCGCCATGTTCAGTTTCCTGGGTCAAAATTGCCCCAATACCGTGATCACTTGCGTCCGTTTGCAGGACAAATAGTTTTTCAAAATCCGGGTACGCCAGTACGGGGTCTGCCTTTACCTCCGACTGATGTTCCTGTGTCCACACCCACTTATTGCACTTGCGCAGCAGTAGAAAATGATGCTACGCCCAAATACTGTCGAAGCTATCTAACTTGTCTGGATCTGTGCCTATTATGTCCTTAGTCACTCTATGACCCAGATATAGCAGCTCCTTCTTAAATAATTGTTATTTTTCCGGGTTCAACTTCAAATTTGCGTCTTTCAGCCGCCGGAAAACCTCTTTAAATTTCGTCTTGTGCTCTTTTAGCGTGCGCCCGATCACTATAATATCGTCCAGGTACGCAAATGCGTGCGGCGACATCTCGGGATCAATCACCCGGTCCAACACCTGCTGGAAGGTCGCAGATGCCGAATGGAGTCCAAACGGCATTACTCTCCACTAAAATAAACCCTTTCCCGGCACTGTAAATGCAGTGTACTGCCTGCTGCATTCTTTCAGCGGGATTTGCCAGTAACCGTCCTTTAGGTCCAAACTGCTTATGTACCGTGCCTCTCTCAGCTGGTCGAGGATATAATTTATTCGTGGCATCGGGTAGGCATCCATCGATGCACAGTCTCCACTTGCCCGTCTTCTTCCTAACCATCACGATGGGAGTGCTGTATGGGTTGGTTGAGTGCTCTATGTATCCCATTTGGAGTAGCTCATCCATCTTCCCATTGACCTCCCCTTGAACTTTCGGGTTCTTGGGGTAGTAGCGCTGCTTTATTGGCTTGTAGTCCTTCATCGTGATTTGCTGCTCTGCCATGTTCGACGTTCCTGTCATGGTTTTAAAACTGGAGACCTCTGCCTCCAGGAACTTCGCTGTGGCGTCATCTTCGGTTTCCTGTTGTATTACTGCTACCGGTAGCCTCTCCTCGAGCCATCCAATGTGTCGGTTCCTGGCCGGTTTTATCACCTAGTGTCCAGCTCACCTTATCTCTGTTTTGATCTGTGTTAGAAAATTCCATCCTTTGAATTCCACCAATGAATAAACTACCCCTGGTAGTATCAGCAGGCTCATGTTCAGTTGCTTGTTCCCGAATGCGATTTCCATCTCCATCTGTTCATCGATCCCGCCGCACATTCCGTCTGCCAACCTTAAATGCCACCGTGTCCGCCAGCTCCTTGCTTATAAAGCTCGCTGTTGCCCCGGTGTCGATCGTGGCCTTGTACGTGCCTCCACCAATCGTCACCGCTGCGGATAACTGGAGGAGCAACTTTGATGACCTCGCCCGTTAGTTTGGAGAGGTAGCATCTTGCGACCCCCGCTCGCCTCTCTGCGGCTGAGGTCGCTGGGCATTTCCCGCCTGCTGGCCACACTCGACGCGTCTGAACAACAGGCGTTGGAGTCGACATCCTCGTGCCCAGTGTCCGTATCTGTTGCTGCTGTGGTGGTTTACATTGGCCTCCTCGTGGTGCTCCTGGTGCCTGCTTTCGAGGGACTCGTTGTGGCGGTGAACATTGGTCATTTCTCCGTGTCTCCTGGTTATTTGTCTCCTCGCACCTTCTGCACGTGACCTGCATTGGTGGTGACGACTTGGTCTTCGAGAACTCGAGCTTCCCGCTCCTTTTCCAGTTCTTCGTACTCATCAGCTAATAGCATCAACGTGTCCAGGTCCTGCCCTTTGTAAGCCCTTAGGAAGATCCTTAAGCTTGGGGTGCAGTTTTTCTTAATGATCTTAATGATGTCTCTCACAGAATAGTTTAGTGGCCTCGCCATCGTCTGCATGTCGATCATATAGTCTTTAAATGACTCACTGAAACTCTGCTTCCGTTGCCTGTCCTGGTCCGATAGCCTTGTGAGATGGAAGCTCTCAATTAACTCTGCCCAAGTTTTCCATTGCTTGTTGTGCTTGTTGAGCCACTTCAACGCCCTTCCTTGACCATTCAAAGGTTTTCCCGCCCCGTCGAACCCGAATGACCACTCGCGGACTTGTTTAGCGACCCTTGCAAAATCCGACTGGCTGGATCTAGAGGTCAGCACTGTTTTCTTCCTTTCCTGGCTTGACTCTCTCCTGTGGGCCTCCCTTTGCAAGTTGTCGACGCTTAGGTCTGCCACTAGGTTGCCCCCTTCAGCGTTCGTTAGCGTGATGCTCGGGCCGGCTCTGTCGTAGTACATATCTTCCAGCTCAACCCAGATGTCGGCAAGTTGTAGGTCGATCTCTGCCTCGGAGTAATACTCCGACAATGTCTTCCTCATGTCTTCTTATCTGCCGTCCAGGACGACATTAAGCCTTTGTGCGACCTGGGCGAAGTCCTCCTTCTTAAGGCGGTTGATCCACTTTTTTCCCATTCTGTTTATGTTGCTTTCACCGCCTTGACAATCACGTTTTGGGCGCCAGATGTAACGAACTGATTTTTTTTATTTTCTGCTCGCCACGCGATCTGTGCGGCTAGCTCTGTAGATTGTGTGTGTTCGTCCCACCAAATTTATATAAACGTGACCGCCCAGTAGTCTAGTGAGAAAGCACAGAATTCACGGGTGTGAGTTTATTGCTGGTAAACATACACTCGGCTTTATAATTTGCTTGTCCTCGGTGTCCCCGACGGTTATGGTTGTCTCGATGTCCTCTCGCCTCGATGACACGGTGTTCCAGTTTTGTAGATCCTTGTCCGCTGCTTGTCGGTAACTGCCTGGTAACGATTCAGACTCGCTATGGGGTTAGCCGTGCGGGCTTAGGGAAGCGTCGTCGTTTTCAGACTAGGATGAACAGACGTGCTCTGCAGGATCACTCCTCTTGACACACGACCGCCTGTCCCTTGCTCTGTCCCGGATGGTCCTACTGGGGTTTTCACTCAGATCGTGCGGACAATCATGGTGAAACGCCAGGAAGCTGCCTCGCTCTTCTTTTCGCTTCTACGCCTAGTGTAAACGAACGTTCCACCCTAGCCTCACCCTTTCGCTTGCTGTCCGTGCCGTTCCTGCGGGCTCGATTCTTCTTGCGTGGCTGTTGCGGTGAGGGGTACTGCTTGCTGATGGCGGTGTCCTGCGAACTGCTCCTGACTGGGTGGCTGTACGTAGCGTGACTTCTCTGTTGGGTTCGTGGGCATACGCCGATCCGGGACTCCTTTCCCTTCTGGCTCGTTACTCTCGGGGTACTGTCGCGCCGCTTCGGCACTTCACAATGATTGATTGACTGCTTGTCTCAACTCTTCGAATCGACTGATCCTGCTGCCAGCGCCCTGCGTGTTTATATGGGGCTATTATTTTCCCGCCGAAACTCTCCACACCGGGTCCAAAGTCCTTGGCTTCTGTTTGGCCCTCTTGTCTTTCACACTCCCACGTTCTCCAAACTCTCACGTTCTCCAACCGGCCTTCGCCGTGACTACCTGCCGGCCATGTGCTGCTGCGATTTGTGTGGAGTTATTCAACTCCTTACAAATTATTAATAACAAAAGAGGAAGTTAATTTATGGCAGCTATATGATAGGTTCGTCCAATTTTGATAAAATATAAAATTTTCCGATTTCGATTACCTAGTATTTAAATAAGAATTTTATAATTCTAAGTTAAAATAATATGATGACTGCTTTAACACTTGAAAACGTTTTAAAAATTCACAAAAATAGCATTAGGCATATGAGCCTTGTCATACCAGACCGAATTATACACAGTTCTGAAAAGTACTTTCTGATGAATCTACTACTCTCTTTTACTCTACGATTGATTGCAATTAACAGAAGTTAAGTTTAGACTACATGTTTTTAGCTAGGAATATATTAAAAGGAAATTTGCGAAGATAATTGATAACAAGAGCAGCAAAAATTAACCAAAAACGTCAGTAGAATTAGGGGAAAAATAAAGAAAGGACAATAGTTTCGCGTCCCGCTTAAATCGTTGTAGAACATTTTGAATAATAACTCCACCTAACTCCACCTAAGCAAAGACTAAAGACCGCTACTCATATGCAAGAGTGCCTTAAAAAACAACGCCGTTTACTGCTATTCCTGTAAAAAAGACTTTAAAAGCCATATCGCCCAGATCCATTCGAATGGAACGTGAATTAATGTACAGAAAGGAATATTGCTCACTTTTTCATGGCTCTGCCAGAAACATTAACATATGCACACAAATTAGAGTGCTAATAGAGTACAGTGATCTACTAACTTATTGCATTGAATAAGTAACAATTAGACCTTTTTGTCCTTTTTGTCTTCTCTCTCTCTCTTTCTCTCTCTCTCTACAAAAAACCAATTTCAATTATCTATTCCCATTAAGTAGACATACGAGGTGTGTTCAAAAAGTAAGTGACTTTTCAAATTTCGCGGACAACATATTTTCGAATATCGATTTTTTGTTTTGTTATGTTGGTACACTCTTCCCTAACATCTTTACCAAGTTTCAATTGAATCCCCTTTTTTGTTTAGTTGTGAGAGGCGTAAAGGTAACAAGTTGTTTGCGTGCTCAGCGATTTTTTGCTATCGAAAAATATGAATCAAAGGATTTGCATGAAAATTTTGTATAAAAAATAAAATTAAGTGCTCCGAAACACTTGAAATGTTGACAGTGGCATACGGTGAAACTGTTCTGAGTAAAAAAAATGTTTACAAGTGGTACAAACTTTTCCAAGATGGCCGGGAAGATGCCAATGACGAGCCTCGCTCTGGACGCCTAAGCACGTCAACAACTGATAAAAACGTTCAAGCAGTGAAGAAAATTGTTTTGGAAAATCGTCGAATCACTATCAGAGAAGTTGCTGAAGATGTCGGTATATCGCTTGGCTCGTGCCATGGAATTTTTTCAAACGTTTTGGGCATGAGTCGTGTGTCAGCGAAGTTTGTTCCAAAATTGCTGAATTTTGACCAAAAGAACCGTCGCATGAGCATCGCTCAAGAGCTGTTGGATGACGTCAACGACGACCCAGATTTACTCAAAAGGGTCATAACTGGTGATGAGTCATGGGTATATGGTTATGATTTCGAAACTAAAACCCAATCGTCACAATGGAAGAGCCCAGGTGAGCCAAGACCGAAAAAAGCACGCCAAGTTCGATCAAATGTCAAAGTTTTGATCACTGTATTCTTCGATTACCATGGCGTGGTGCATCAGGAGTTCTTACCATATGGTAAACAGTAAATAAACAGTATTATCTGGAAGTTATGCGGCGTTTGCGAGAAGCAATACGAAAGAAACGTCCAAAATTGTGGAAAAACAATTCATGGCTTTTGCATCACGATAATGCCCCTGCTCACTCATCTTTGCTTGTGAGAGATTTTTTGGCCAAAAACAACACCACAATAATGCCTCAGCCACCATATTCACCGGATTTGGCCCCATGTGACTTTTTCTTGTTCCCAAAACTAAAGAGACCTATGAAAGGACGGAGATTTGCAACGATTGAAGAGATAAAGACTGCATCGCTGGAAGAGCTCAAGGCTACACCGAAAAGTGCTTATGGGAAGTGCTTTGAGGATTGGAAAAACCGTTGGCATAAGTGTATTGTATCTGAGGGGGATTACTTTGAAGGGGACAACATTAATGTTGAATAAATTAATAGTTTTTCTTGAGAAAAATTTAGAATCAATTTAATATGCGCATGGTAAAAATGTGTTCAAGTGTACAATTTTACCACGAAATCATGTCAAAATACCGAAATTCCGACGTAGTTATAATTATGGGTTTTAGACTGTGGGTTTACTTTTCAAGGCTGAAGATCATGTACACCGGCTGGATATCTTTTCTAACAGAAGACAATGCGAAATCCGTGCCGAACTTCTAAAAATAAGTAACCGAACGTCAATTAATATCCTTCACATAATATTTACAACAATTTTACATTAAAATTGTTGGATCAGCTAATTAACAAAATAAATAAAAGCACTAGCATATCACCTTTAAATGAAAAAAGTCGTCTTTGTCGTGAGCTTTCGGTTATTCGATCAGTTTATACTTAAAATTTCCTGCACCCCATACTCTTATTTAAATGCGTTTTAAATTTAGAAAACTCTCTATAATTCACCGTACATTTGGGCAACAAACGTGGGGCTGTGTTTGAAAAATTAAAACAATTGAAAAATTCGTAATTTATTGTGGAAAAAAATGATGCCCGCTGTAAACGCTCATTTTCTCATTTCTACTATTCGTCGTCACGCTGAGGCTGTGAACTGAGCCAGCTGTACTCTAAACTTAAGTTTTGCGGCTCGCTCTTCGTCGCCGCTGTTGTCAAGCTTCAGCACGCTTTCGCTCTCGATGCCGTAGAAACTTCAGTTTTTCTGTTCGCCTTTCTTCGCTACTTCAGCTTGCTCTCGTCGCTGCTGAAACTTCAGTCGGCTTCTACATTGGTCGTATTTGCACACATTTCGCAGCAGGAGCGCTGCCCGCCACACTTCGCAAATTAATCGCCGTTTATCATTGCTTTAAGCTATATTTACGATGTCGATTATTGAGCAATGCAAACCCCAACGGACCAACATCAAAAGGAATATAACTTGCATGAAAACCAAAAAGCGTTCGCGAAGACACTAGACTTTCCAGCGCCGAACTGCGATGCCGGCTAAGAATTCCGGAGTCTTACTTCACGCAAGTAATGACAGTCCAAAATGAGATTAAGACGTTAGAACCCAACGGCAGCGGTCGCGGAGAATTGGAGTAATTGACAGTAATGTCGAGATCAAAATCGCCATCAACTATCAGCTAGGTGAGAAACTCAACAGCACCAGACCACCATATTCACCGTTTTCGATTCTAGTTTGATTGTTCAACCATTTGCTGCACAGCTTAAAGGGAACAGCATTATACACAATCAAGGCGTTTTCAATAACCGACGAAAACTATCTCTAGGCTTTGCAGCGACTCAATGAAAGAGTGGTAACTCAACTCTCTAGAAACCAAAGCTGCGTTATTTAAACTCCAATCAGTCGAGCTATTAAATGCAATACAGCTTCAAGGCTTGGTGGACAAGGCGTCTGCTATGAATGGAGTACTAAAATCCCTTTGTACTGGCTCATTAGACGCCATCTTTGCGTTTGGACATGCTTAAAATGCTCGCTTTGTTACTCCCCTGCTGCCCCGAGTGCAGTAACGATGTTACATTGACCCAGTTTCGCGCCATGGATGCTGTCCGCTGTTCTTCTTTGTGCAGTCGCGCCTGCCATACTTTTTTCGTAGCTCTAACGATGTGCTCAAACTTTTATTAAATCCAAACATACAGTGGCCATGTGACAGCTGTGTGGTTGCGAATGATTTGCACTCTAATATTGATGAAGTTGACGACAAATTAAAAAACCTGGAGCGCTTATATCAGGGCATTTATAATAAATTCTCGGAAGCGTTCCCCCCTTCAGATAATGCACTGGTTCATCATTTAAATGTAAATCTCAAACCTCGGCCACCGAGGATAACCACCGTACCTGCAGCTGCCCAGTCATATGCGGATGCTGCTGCTAAGCCTTTCGCGGCCGTTGACTTTTGTAATCAAGCTCTGGATATTGAGAGAGAAAATTTTATACAAGTTCGAAATAAGAAGAGAAGAAACAAGAACAAGCCCAACCAACATGTTTTTAGTGGCTCCTTATGCCGAAGATCTTCATGCTTTGCGTAGCAAGAAATTCTTGCATTTCGGAAAGTCTGCAATAGTTGTAGAGCCGAATGTTGTTTTAAAATATGACTCCACCAAGCTTAAGATGGATGATAATTCTTTCACTTCTGTAAAAATTGTAAAAAAAAATGTTGACTTTACCACTTTAATGTTTGTTAGTTTCAAGCTTCGTATTTTGGTAACCAATTAAGGTTTAAATATTTATTCACAGAGAATGGTTGCTGGAGGATGTAATCTTATCCAGTCATTTGTCAAAAAACCCCTAGTGTTCCACGCCACTGGCCTCGATACTTTTACGGAGCATCTTCTACTAGCCTTGCCTCATTTGTCGGAGGCGTTTTCGCAGCAACATCGGCAGCTACGCTCTCATAATCTTCTGCCTCTCTCCTAACTCATCGACCTTTAATTGTCCGCTTTGTGCGATATTCGCCGCACCCCTGCCTTTAATATCGGCGCGCTCCTCGGAGTTGCGCTCTTATCATTTTGCGCATCTCTCCTATTGCACTATCAACAACATCAGCAATAGCTTTTGTTGTCCGCTTTGTGCGACATTCGCCGTCCGCCTGACTCTAATATCGGCGCGGTTCTCAGAGTTACGCTCTCATAATTTTGCTCATTTTTCCCGACGCACCATCAAGAACATCAGCTGGAGCTTTTGTGGTTCGCTCTTTTATTATCTTCCGACTCTCGCCGAAGAACCCTGAACATCTTCTGGACTCATTCTCATATGCGCCCTCCCTCTCTACCGTTTTGACGTTTGACTTTCTACAACAACTTTTTTCCCGACATTTGGCTGGATCGCAAGCCTCTCAGATTGCTCTCTCTGAAGCTGCTTTCTTGTCATCATCAAGAACAATAGACTGCGGCAGTTGTAGGAAGTTCTCGCTCATTATTACTAAGAGTGGATTCACCGGCGTGTAGTTATATTTTAAACGCTAATATTGACTACCTGCCATGACCACATGTCTATTCGTATCCATACTACCACTTTATTGAAGGTTCCTACAAATAATTTTGGTAATTATGATAAGATCCCAGCGAGGCCTCTCACGGATTCGAGCCATGATGCTGGGCCAATTATGAATAGCATGACCATAGATGACCGGCTATGGGCAAACAATACAAATTTCAATATTTATTTTCAAAATGTCGTACGAAGGCTCAAGTACGGAAACTTGCCATACTTTCTCTTTTATTCAAATCTGGTTCAAAAAATATTATTCAAATTATAGGTTAAATGCAAATCTAAGTAATGTCTCAAAAATGTTTGAACGAATAGTAGCTAAGCAGCTAACTTTTCTTGCTGGTCGGATCATCAGTCCTAACCATACGCTTCGATTTAGCGTCGCTTGTGAACAGCTGTGTTTACTTTTGTGCTCCGAGTTTTTGTCTTTTCCAGTGATTTTTGTGCGAGTGTTCTGTGTGTATTTATTTACAAAGATTAGCCTAACAATTGGGCTAGTAATTCTAAATAGATCTCCCAGTAACGGGTACGTGGTAATAGTTATTTTAACATTTCTATTAGATTTGTTTAATCCCATAGCTTTGTTTTTGTAACTTACGCTCCTAAACTTGATAAAACTCTTTTACTCTCTCTCAATCTTCCTCGCTGAATTTCTAGTATACTTTTTCGATGAAATTTTCTGCAACTCTCTTTCTCTCTCTCAGTCGATAGAATATTTTTTTCTCTCTCTCGTGCTCTCTTACGTTTTGATAAATTTTCGCGATCTCGCGCTCTTATTTTTTTTGTGTTTTGTGCTTTTGTGATTTTTGAATTTGATCCCAGTGCCAAATTTACTTTGAGGTATTTTTGATATTTTATTTCATTATAAGACAAACTTATAATGGCCCTTGTCTGTTCCAAGAAAAACTGCACACTTGCGTCTTCAAGGAAATTCCCCTTTATTTTTTGCTGGCTGTGCGATTCGATGATGCACGTCAAATGTGCAGGATTCACCGGCAGAGTTAACGACTTTATTGATCTTAACTCTGGTCTTATGTGGTCATGTGGTTCCTGCAAGGAAATGGTGGTTGAGATGAGCGGCTTTATGAAGCAGACTTGAGACAGCCTGTTGAATATCTCAGGTGCTTTTAGGCAACTCAATGAGGGGTTCAATACCGTCTGTGTTCAGTTTAATAATAAAAAATTATTAACAGAGTCGCCTAAACGCAAAAAAGGCAGCTTAACCGCCGTTAATACCACCATGGAATCCAACCCAAAGCCGAACTTGGTAGCAGCAGTTCCTTTCGACACAGGGTTAAGCGAACCAACTGTGCGTATGGATACAGCTAGCTCGAGTGTAGTCCATGTTTCCGGACTAAAAGCTTCTGCACTGGCTAAGTCAAAGAAACCGGTGCCGACCATTCCTATAGGTACTGTGGGCACCGATCCTGGATCTCAGCCTAGAGAGGTTCAGACTGCTGCTGGAGGGCGTAAGAAACTTTCAGTTGTTCCACAAAGGAAGCAATTATTTGTTTCTAGATTCACCCTTAAGGACTTGTACAATTGTACAGACATTGAAAGTGCCACTGAACTATTCTATGCAGTCTTAAATACGTTTTTTAATGAATGCGTACCTGATGGGTTTCTTTCAGACCTAAAGAGACCTACTTGGTTTACCAATGCGCTTGAAAGACTTAAAAACCTTAAGTCTAACACTTATAAAAAGTATAAAAAATCGGGCAGACCAGAAGATTTTTCGAAATATGTGGTGGCTTGAACAGATTTTAATGTTCTCAACAGTCATTGCTACTCTATGTAAGCAAGTGCATGTTACGCGCGGGGCCCTTTTGTCAATTTGGGCAAAAAATGCGAGTTCGCGAGGAAGATACATACATAAAACAATGGAGTTAATATATTAGTTTTTAATACCGGGATAGATGTTAAGCTGCAAATTAAATGATAAAGTTTATTATAGTTATTAGATAGAACGAGAAAGGGCTCGTGCAGACAAAAATTTGATGTAAATCGTGGAAAATTTAGGGATAATAATTTCGTGTTAGTCTAACAGGAACATTGAATGTTAGGCGGTTTAAAAGATCTGATGAATCAATGTCACCTCAATGACTGTTGAGAACAATAAAAATAGTACCAAGCATTGTTCTACGATTTACAAGTGTAGGTAAATTAAGCAATTGAAATCTACTCTGTTAGAAAGGTAAGTTTAGGGTCAAGAAGAACACCTAAATCGTTAACTGAATGTATACGGTCAAGTGGCGTATTTCTAAGAAAGTAACTGATAAACGTAGGAGTACCCCATAAAAAGTCATGACATTGCATTTAAGGCAGCTAAAATTTAAAAAGTTCTACTCACACCATCCATTAAAACAATCAATATCTCACTGTAATTTAAATAAACAAAGCTTTACATCATCAGCATACATTAGTACACGATAATATGTTATAATTGAGGGAAGATCGTTAATAAACAAAGTAAACAACAAAGGGCCCTGAGCCACTCCGGATGTCTCGTAGATCAATTTAGAAATAGCATTATTGAATATAACCCTCTGAGTCCCACCATTCAAGTAACATTAACTACAAGATAATATATTACCAGGAAACCCAAGCTGATCTAATTTAAATAAAAGAAGTGAGTGGTTAACGGAGTCAAAGGCCCTACTAAAATCTGTATATACGATGTCATTCTGCATTTTTTTCTTAAACCCATTTATTACTCTAGATGCCAATTCAAGAAGGTTGGTGGTGGTCGACCTTCGCTTAACAAAACCATGCTGACAGGGTGATACAAGCGAGAAACATAAATGTTGCAATTGAGAAGTGACGATACGTTCAAATGCCTTGGGAATTGCCGACAATTTAGAAATACCTCTATAATTTTGGGCATCTGGCTTCGTACCTTTTTTATGGAATGGAATAATAAAAGAGTCCTTCCACATCGAAGGAAAAACTGATGATGAAATAGACAAATTAAAAAGTTTAAGAGTCGGTTTACAAATGGTCGACGCACAAAACTTAAGCACACATCCATGAAGTCCATCTGGACCGGGAAAATAAGTCGGAGTTGTTGTTGCTACATTTCTTAAGAGAGAGTTTTCAGTGATTACAGGGGAAAGAATACAATTTTCCCTATTTAAGGTATAAGGATAGTTAGAATTTGACCAAGCTGTTGAACTATAAGTAGTTTCGAAAAACTCAGCAAATAAATCAGCAATTTCAGAATCCGTCGATGCCTCCATTGAGTTTAGACGTACCGATGAAGGCAATGCCGATGCCTTACGCTTGGCATTAACAAAATTGTAAAACTGTTTCGGATCGTTTGCAAATTCAAATTTACATCGACTTAGATACATAGAGTGGCAATGACTGTTGAGAACATTAAAATCTGTTCAAGCCACCACATATTTCGAAAAATCTTCTGGTCTGCCCGATTTTTTATACTTTTTATAAGTGTTAGACTTAAGGTTTTTAAGTCTTTCAAGCGCATTGGTAAACCAAGCCTGTTTAGGTTTGAAAGAAACTCATCAGGTATGCATTCATTAAAAAACGTATTTAAAACTGTATAGAATAGTTCAGTGGTACTTTCAATGTCTGTACAATTGTACGAGTCTGTCCAATTATAATGAGAAATCATATTGTTAAGTTTATTATAGTTACATTTACGAAAACATCTCATTTTAGTTGGAAAAACTAAAGGAGAGAGGGTATCAGAGCAGGGGAGGCAAATTGTCAGTTCCATAGTAGGATGATATGGGTCTTCAGGTACAACAAGAGCGTCAATTCTACATACTGTGATTTCAGACGGGTCTGAAACAAACACAAGATCTAATTGTATTCTTAAGGAATTTTTTATAAAGCTTACTTGCTGTAACGATAATTCTAAAAGGCCATCCACAAAATCATGGGCGGATAACGGCATAGCGACAAATGAGTCAGTAGGAGGAGACCAAGAATATCAGGTAGGTTAAAGTCACCTAAAACAATCAAAAGGTCTTTGTTAGAAAGAAGGGATAAAACCGATTTTATTGCAGACAGATGGTGCTCATAAATTACTAGGTCAGAGCCAGGTGGAATATAAGAACATGTAACAAAAACAGATAACGATTGCAAAGAAACTTTTACACTTAGAAATTCAATTTCATTGGGTATATGAATGAGAATTCTTTAAGATATTAGTCTAGAGGTAACGGCAATCAGGACACCGCCTCCCCCTACGTGAGTGGCGATCGGTTTTATAAGTATTAAAGTTATTACCCAGAACTTCAGAGTAGGATATCCCTGGTTTCAGCCAAGTTTCCGTAAAAGCTAAAATATCTTCTGTAAATGCAGAGGAGTCAGCATAAAGCTTGGGTAGCTTCATATTTTATCCCCTAACATTTTGATACGCCAACATTAAATTTTTTAGTTTTTTGACACAGTGGAGGGCATGTTATTTGTTCTCGGTTTATTTGGGACAAATTCTTTAATTACTAAACCATCATTAAGCCAAAAGCTTTCAGAAAGTAAAACATTAAAAATGTTAGGCGGAGCACATATTTTAAAAGAAGATATCCTACGAGCATATGAAAATCAAAATTGTTCAACTGCAAAAGCTTCGGATGGGAATTTTTCACGTATAAATTCCAGAACATCCTCAGATGTGGTATCTGGGGTGAATCTAGAAACAAATAATTGCTTCCTTTGTGGAACAACTGAAAGTTTCTTACGCCCCCCAGCAGCAGTCTGAACCTCTCTAGGCTGAGATCCAGGATCGGTGCCCACAGTACCTATAGGAATGGTCGGCACCGGTTTCTTTGACTTAGCCAGTGCAGAAGCTTTTAGTCCGGAAACATGGACTACACTCGAGCTAGCTGTATCCATACGCACAGTTGGTTCGCTTAACCCTGTGTCGAAAGGAACTGCTGCTACCAAGTTCGGCTTTGGGTTGGATTCCATGGTGGTATTAACGGCGGTTAAGCTGCCTTTTTTGCGTTTAGGCGACTCTGTTAATAATTTTTTATTATTAAACTGAACACAGACGGTATTGAACCCCTCATTGAGTTGCCTAAAAGCACCCAAGATATTCAATAGGCTGTCTCGAGTCTGCTTCATAAAGCCGCTCATCTGAACCACCTTGCAGGACCCAACTGACCACATAAGTCCAGAGTTAAGACCAATAAAATCTTTTACTCTGCCGCTGAATCCTGCACATTTGACATGCATCATCTTTTTAAACCTATTGTGGCCATTCATTTTCGAATCTCCGACTCGCAGAGTGGGCAGTGCGGATAACGTTCATGCTTAAACCTATTCAGATAGTATTTAAAGCATACATATTCTGTCAGCAGTTTCGTTAAGTAAAAGGGCACATGTCCATGCTTCCGTCCTAACAATCTCTGCAGTTCTGGGATAGGCTTGTACGTCCATCGTCCTTTGCTGCTATTTGCCCACCCTCCTGCCACTTTGCAATGGTGTGTTGTCTGCACTTTTACCGTAGGGATTCCGCAGTTGCGACCCCCGTGCTACGTGCGCGGATTCCTGCTAACTCCCCTGCTAACAGGTCCATCTGTATTACTCCTGATATTACTACCGCCGCGTCATGGGATACCGTGCGGAACGCACAGCAAACCCCCAGGGCACACAGTCTCTGTACGGAATCACCCTCCTGCAATTAACTCCCATTTTTTGTGGCTCGGGCCCATATGGTAGCAGCGTACATCAGCGTCGATGTGACAACGCTAACCATTAATCTACGTCCTGGTTGCCTCAGTCCACGAGTAATCGCCATAATTCGTCAAATTGCGGCCGCGGTTCTGCCTGCCTTACCACTGCCACTCTTCGTATATGGCAGTCCACAACAATGGGCACAGGACTGATCCTTGGGGTGACCCTGTGAGTCGATTGCCCGGATTCAGTTTCGTACAGGAGCAGGCGGCCTTGGAAGTAGCTCGCTATTACTCGATGTATGAACAGTGGGACATTAAGAATGCTTAATGCATTTAGTGTAATGTGCAATGTTCCCGCTTTGCAATACTGCTTAGTACCGTACAACAACCTTTTTCCCTCAAAGGTTTTGTCTGCGATTTCGCACAGTTTACCAACGGCACCGATTGTAGATAGCCCTTTTCGAAAACCATACTGCATCTCAGAAAGGCCATTGGTTCCGACAAGGGCACCTTCTAGCCGGAAGTGGATTATTCTTTCAAGAATTTTACCCTCCGTATCCAGCATACAAAGTGGCCTATACGAAGAAGGCTCCTCAGCTGGCTTGTCCCCCTTTGGTATGAGTACCAACCGCTGAATTTTTCAGCGACTAGGTAATACACCTTCTGTTAGGTATGTGTTATACATGTCAACATACTCTTTTGGTTTTGCTTTTATGGCTATTTTTAGTACTTTATTCGGGATTTCATCAGGTCCCGGTGCTTTGTCGTCCTTTATTGTCTTCAGAACCTCGATGACTTTATAACCTAGTGTTCACGATCTGTCAGGTATGCGCCATACTCTCTTGCTCAGGAAATAGTGTTTAAACTATCCTTTTTAGGCCGACTGAGCATGTCGGCAATGGTCCACTAAATGCCCGAAGCCGTTTTGTGACGAGATTATATGCGAAGCCCCAAGGGTGGGAGTCTATTTCTTCGCATATATTATTAAAGCACTTGAGCTTGCGTTATTGTATGGATTTTTCTAGGGCTCGTCTTTTTTCCCTATTGTATATCTGGAGTGCCCTGAATTCGAGTCATCCTCTTGAGCGTTTGTATACGCGTCTTGCTCTATGGCATTCTTTCCAGATTTCAGCAATGGATTGATTCCACCAGTATGCAGGTCTTCTTCCCTTCCTCTGCATAGATGCATTACAGGCTACTTTGCGTAATCTGCGATGCAGTTTGCCCTTTCGTCAGCCGATCCGCTTGTAGAGAGGTGCTCGAACAACATCTGCATCAACTCCATGTCTAGCGATTCCATTTTGTACCCTACCACGGTCTTTGGAGCGCGTGGTGGGCCATTTGTGGACTTAATCGTGCAAATTATTGCTGCATGATCACTACCCATATAGGCGTCACTAACCTATACTCTGGATCCCGAAGCCAATCCTGCGCTCACAAATGTGAGGTCAATGATGGAACTTGTGCCGGCTCTAGAGAAAATCGGTTTTGTTCCAGAGTTCAGCAGTACTAGTTCAAGTGCGGCGAAGCTCTCACTAGCGCCATTCCCCTCTCAGTTGTTCGGGGGGTGCCCGACTCCGTATCCCAGGCGTTAAAGTTCCCGGCCCTTACAGCAGGGCGATTTTCCCGGGCGTCTCCTGCAATCTCTTCGAGCAAAGATATTGCCTGGGGGATGGTAAGGCTTGGCGGCAGGTCCCTGGCGAAGCAATTTCCGTTTTTTTCCTGCTAATCTGGCGCCTTGGGTTTCCGAAGCTCCTTCTTGGCGATTTTTTGCTACTATTTGCTAGCCCTTCTCCGCAGCTTTTATTTCCATATTGATCGCTAACGAGTGCCATGTCTTCGTTTTGATCCAGTAACGATTGGCCGACGTCGCAGTGGCTTAGGTTTATCTGCAGAATCTTCATTAACCCCTAAGCCCTTGCATATCCCTCCTGAAGTACGGACATTTTCCACTCATTGTTGGGTGGTCACAGTCTTGCAGGCTTGCAGAGCATACAGCAGGCCTTTGCTTTGCAGCTTTTGGCTTCGTGCTCATTCCCGCTGCAGTTGGAGCAGCATCTTCCTGGGATCTGCGGTTCCCTGCTATAAGGTTGAACTCCAAACACGTAAAGCACATTTTGGGTGTTATCTTTGACCGGATTCTGCAACCAGGTCCATCCCAACCTAAGTTTTCCTTTATCCAAGTGACGTCTCCCTATGTCGGGCATAACTCTTAGTGTGGCGATTTGGGTGCCACCGTGCACCACCCTTAGTCCTACCACCGCAGATTCTAGCAGTTCCACATCAAACTGTGACTTAACAGCACTTATGACATCCGTTTTGTCAGTTGTCTCGTCGATGTTCTTTACCTCGATCAGCGTTGTCTCAATCAGTGCTCTGACGTCGGCATTGATGCCCAGGACCGCTTTCATTTTGCTCTGAAGCTCTGCGGTTTTTGGGTCGGAGACCTTATTTAGGAGGATTAGCAGTTCCTCCTTGGCTGTTCACCTGACGGCCTGTACGGCTTAACCTATGTCTTCCAACTGCGGATCTACCCTTGCCTTTTTAAATATATCCGCGTAAGACCCTCCAGTGGAAGTTGCGATAACTATGGCGTCATTGCTTGGCGGACGCACCTTGGGCTTCCTTCCACTTTTTCCACTCCTGTGAAGGTTTTTTGGTCTTACTGGTGCTCTCGGTCCCAGATTGTTTGCAGGAATGTCAAGATTTTTCCCAGTATCTTGCCACCTGGGTCGCTTGCTATTGCCGCTCGCGAGCACTTCTGTTTAGTTTTTTTTAGTAATCACCTTAGCTCTTTCCTGTTCTTCGATTATGCCTTGCACAGCCGAAAGAACTTCTCTTTAGAGATTTTATCGACTACTTCCCGCATAGGGTTTGTGATGGAGCGCTTTCCATCCATTAGCTTCTTTCCATTAGCTTCAGTAAGCAGTTTTAGGACATCCCCTATCTCTTCATCAGCAGCTTTTGGGCTACCTTTTTTTACTGTTGGGGGGGTTGCCAGGCTGCTTGCCATTGCCTTCCGTCCGTTTTCTGGCGATCTTGCCATCGTCATCTCCCATGTTGGCCCAGTCAGGTAGACTGGACAGTGGCGTATGGAAACCTTCCGCATTGGCCGGCGCCCCTAGACCTTTCCTAGCCGGCGTACCACCGCCTACCAAAAGCCCAACTCTTAGGCGTTAGGGGGTTGTGTCCCCTGGTTCTCTACCCACCTGGGGAATTCACCAATACTGCAAGATGTTTGGGCCTTTACCCGCAGTGAACTGATTTTCTTCGATCGGACTTTGCTCAGTTAATCAATAGAAAAGGAATAAATCTTATTGGTAAGGTATACACATTTTTTTTTTTATAATTTTCAAACGAACAAGAACCGCCCAAAGTGTTCCTACGTGCTACGTCACGCACTTATGTGCTTGGCCTGCATCCTGTCCTAAGCGTGCTGCTATGGCACCCACAGTGCCTTTCGCATGATCAGCTGGTCGCGCAAGCGCTTTTCACCACTGATTTAGTGTTTACAAAACAAAAAGCGCGAGTGGCAACAACTAGACAAACAGCGAGTGGAAATTAGAAAGAGAAAAAAGATGTTCTGTTCGGGATAAATTTCCGGGTTTTCCCTAGGTGTCGTCCACGTCCTCCTGGCCACCAGCTGACGGTCAGGTACGTGTCCAGATGCTCCAGGCCGGAAGGCCGTCTGTAATTTTAGGTTTTTGCTGAAAGCTTGGGAAAATAGACGGAGCGATTTAAAAAGGCGACTGCACTCTCTGCTTTCACAACTCTCTCTCGCAGTGAAGCTGCTGGAACGCCATTGTCAGGATATTCATTCAAGCAACCCCACATCACTAGGTCTAGTCCATCCAAGCAAGCTATCTCGAAATTTTTCGTACGGACATATATCATCCTTTGCAATCACTCAATCTGCATGATTTGCTTATACCTCAATTGGCTCGGTAGTGGCTATCAAATTACTCAGTGATCAACTAGGAGTCGCTGCCGCAGCTGCAATCAAGCTCATCACTCAATGTTTCATCATGACATTGTCATTCCTACCACAGAAGCGCGCTCTGACAGCCACGCACACTGTCCAACTGCCCACTCAACCGGGAAAAGTTATCCTAGCCACGACCGTAGTGGTAAATCCGCAGCGTTGGAGACTCGTTAGCAAATATAAAGCACATGGCCAACAACCATCCGCGTATCACAGATGTTTACTTCTCATTGGAGTTCAGTGTCATCAGCCACATCTCGTATCAGCAGGACTCCGAGATTGAATACACTTCATTCAATTGGCCCACCAACACACCTTTGGCAAATTATAGATTTCTTAAATCTCGTCCATCGATCTTGAAGTCTCCTACCATTCGCTTGCTTTTGGGAAAATAAAGCTTGCACCTTTCTTGCCAATTTATCAAAAAAATTTGTTTGGCAGGGTCTGATGTGATAACAGCAGCAGCAGGTTTCGGACTGCTTTATGTCAAGCACAGTCTTCATTGATAACCACTTGGAGAAGCTTTGAATCTACATCCGCATCACTAAACACTAACACTACGGTTCAGGACTCTCATGGGCGCATTGTAGTCAACCATCCCTTTATGAATGAGCCCTCGTCTTGAAAACGCATGCTGAAATTCCCAGAGTTGAGATTCCAATATGTCTCATTCATGCAGGTGTATCAGGCGCTAGGTCACATGTTATTGGTGACTAATCCAGCCCTTCATGAATCGCATCACGAAAATTGCGAGTGGTCTTCGACGCCTCGTGCACAACAACTTTGCAACTGTCGCTTTTTGACCTACTGCTACTTCCTACCTTCTAGTGGTTCCTGTGCAAACGGATCTTTATCTGCAGCTTCTCAAATTCAGACTGTTTCAATATGCCATGACAGCTGACGTGATAAAA
Source organism: Drosophila biarmipes (assembly GCF_025231255.1). Taxonomy (NCBI): domain Eukaryota; kingdom Metazoa; phylum Arthropoda; class Insecta; order Diptera; family Drosophilidae; genus Drosophila; species Drosophila biarmipes. The sequence continues at coordinate 234,122 of NW_026114543.1, read as the reverse complement.
ATGTACAAATACAAGTTTTCGAAAATATCAATACATATTTTGGCCAGAATCCCCAGATGCAGCACTGCAGACTTTCCAGCTAAATACCGTCACTTACGCACCGTATCTAGAAGTACCGAGCTTACACTATTTGGGTGACAAGTACGAGAAGGAATTCCCGACCGGCGCATCGGTTATCAAATCATCGCTTTACGTGGGCGAATTGCCTGCGTAGCAGACGACTTACGCACCTTATAACTCATCAAACAGGAGGTCATCGAAAATCTTCAAAAAGGAAACTTTTCGTTGATTAAGTGGCACTCAAACCACCCTGAGTAAACTGATAGCAAGCCCACGAAGAGACTCAACATCTGTGAAGTCAACGTTACAAGCGCTCTCGGTGTCAATCAACTCGATGGTGCGTTTTTGTTCACCGTTTCTTCAAAACAACCAACCTTGCCAGCTACAAAAAGAACTGTGCATACTAATTCTTATTTGAGACGACTACATGATGCATGGACCGACTACTTTGAATCCTTGAACATGTTGACATCAATACCAACATTCAACGGCATGGATTTTGCTATGCGTCCATTAGGTCAAACGGATGTTGTGTGCCCACTAACATCACCATTCGCTTGTAGACATCTTGAGTAGCCCCTTTCAAGAAACAGTCGCTTTCGAAACTGGAACTGCGCACCGCACACTTACTCGCTTAGTACTCAACAAGGTCAAAGGATTGTTCGGAGAAAAACTCATACCGTCAAAACTCATACGCCAGTGGTTGCACTGTCACTGACCTGGACGAATCAATATGGTTCACTGGTCTTCCGTTTTGTATTGCAAAAAATGATGCCATCGATTTGGGAATCTTTAACTGCGTTAAGCGGAAACATATATTTTAAACTACAACTACAAACAACTATCTCCCTCATACATACATTTCTCCGAATACCTTAGATGCCTGCATCAAAGAGCTATCTTGCCATATTCATATGTCTCGTCGCCAAGGCCGTTCAAATTGAGGTAGTCACAGATTTGTGGACTGAAGCTTTTTAGCGGCTCCAAAGAGATTCCCCACAGATATTTACTTTCACAACGCGACCAATCAGCTGCACGATTTAAGAAAGTTATGTTTATGAGAAGACTCTAACCGCAATTCAACAATTTTTTTCTGCCGACTTCATTAGCTTTGACTTCATGCCACCTAGTGCTCTGCATTTTGGTGGGCTTTGGAAAGCGGATTAATGATCGCAAAAAGGCCTACTTAAAAGAACCTTTGTAAACACCAAGTTTACGTACGAGGAGCTCTCAACAGTCGTGACACCGATGTCATCATATCCGAATGATCTCTCAGCTCCGACAGCAGGTCAGTTTTTGACAGGAAGTACATTGCGATCCATGCCAGTACGTATCGTGAACGACACTAAAGCCAGCACATTGCAACGATTTGAAGCAGTCACGGCATTAAGGCAGTCCTCTCGGCACCGCTGGTCTACAGACTGTTTCAACGTATGAGCGCGACAACAAAGTTCGGGTCGTTCAGCTGTGCACCGCCAAGGGAACCTATTGCCGCTTGTGAACAAGCTCGCTGTGCTTCCTATGTCTTGAAAGTGAACCCTTTCAAGGGGCAGGGATGTTGGATCAGATTATTAACAAAATACTGTACAACCCTTATGTCTACCCACGTACAGCTGCAAGCCCTTTAATAACTCTCCGCTTTTCTCGGTTTTACGAGCGTTTTGAAATAAAACAAAAAGAAAAGTCATCTTTGCCTCAAGTTTTCGGTTGTTCGATCAGTTTATACTAAAAAAAAATCCTGCTCTCTGATTTAAATGAGTTATAATTATAGCAAACGCTCTATAATTCACCGTTCAATAAGATTAGCTTCACAATTATATCAATTCAACAATCGAATTTTAAAACAAGGATGACCGCTATAGTCGAGTAACTCGTTACTCAGCTTAAAGGAGCATAGAGAAAATTGAGGTATATAAGCAGCAAAGTGATATTGTAAGGCGCCACCTATTTTAGGTCACTCTATAAGTATTGATGAGACAGATAAATTTTAGCAAACCACCACAGTTTTCGCCGGTTTGTGGGCTGTAGATTTGGCGTGGCACATTTCTTTTTGTTCAATCGATAGATATTGATGAGACAAATACATTTTAGCAAAGTTTTTTTTTATCATAAAAACTGTAGGAGCTACAGATTTTTCCACCGTGGAATCTGGACTCTTCGGATTCGCAAAACAGAAAATTATAGAAAATGGTTATTGTACTAAATATACAAATCGAGCAACATGTGAAATAAAAATGTTGAGAAAAAAAATCTACTTTTCAAGAGTAAGAGCTAACGCCTTTCACATAGGTGGCTTTGTATCCGGAGAAAAATTAAGTTTTATTCGTCTATTTTATATAAAACTTAAAGAATAATGAATAATGATCATCATCGCGGTTCTTCAAAACACTATGTTGTTACAAGCGCCTTCCATATAGGAATATTCAACAACGAATCTCAAGTCGGAGGGAGGGGTGCATTTGACTAACCACATTTAGGCTAATAAGGTCAAAAGAAAATACAATTCGTCAAATTACTTGTGTCGCGTGGCCAGAACAACGGCCACGATCGACCTACTGATAACCATACCCCGGTAGCTAGCAAAAAGCAAAAGCCGGCGGTTGTCTCCAAAGATATTGGATACCGAGATATAGTAACCCTAGGTGGGAACACCTAGTTTATCCGCTTTAAACTGGCAGCAAAGTAAAAGCTCTACTAGGGTATAAAATACAATAGGCAATTAGAAAAAAGGGGGAGAATCCATTCTGGTGTCTTGCTGACGGAAGCCGCCGGCTCCGAGGAAAGGCAACCTTTCCAGGGGCAGGCGTCCTCGGAGTCCTCTCCTCCAGGATCAGCCACCGGGGTCCAGCCCTTGAGAAGGACACCTATAGCTCAAAAGATTTTCATGTGTTGGACCATCGCCGCCATTATAATCAAAGAAGGAGGGAGTATCAAGCATAAGGACGACATTCGACATACAGGGATGCATGTAGCCGCATTACTCGAAATCCTCATACGATCAGAGGCTTAGTGACCGACAGCATATTTCGAAAAAATGGTGGTGCATTGTAAATGTGTCTATCGAATCAATCTAAGCTAAAGTGAACTTATGCATAACCAAAGGCAAATAGCCGCATATACTACAACCAAAACACAAGTAAAAATCAAAAACATTGGAAGCATTAAAATTGCATTGAAAGACATTTAATCAAGTGAATCGATAGTGCTGATCCTGATAAACAATTAGCGAAGAGGAGTCTCACCACCAGCGTTACGGGCGACGCGTGAATCAGGCATATATATATATATATATATTTTGTGTTTAACACGTATATTTACTTATATATCCAATATAATATTTTGCAAGTCCTAGGATCCGGAGAGTCGAGATCTCATCGCACAGGATGGTGCCTGAACATCAGACGCCTCTCCCACGGCACAAGTCCTTTTCAGGACTCAGGCACTAATATGCCCACGTAACAATGTATAATAATGTTTTTGTTTGAAAATGAAGAAACAAAAAAAGAAAAATAAATTTAATTGTGGCTTTTCCAGTTCTATTAGTAGAGACGGCTTTCCGGCTGCTACTTATCAGGACTGCTTCAGTCTTGTGCGCTGTCAAGACCAGACCCTAACAGCCAAGCCATTCGCTTGCTCGTTTCCCAGCATTGTTGTAAATCCTTGGGGGACTCCCCCTGTGACCCTCTGAGTCGTTTCCTCGGATTGAGTTTCATACAGAGGCAGGCGGCCTTCGAAGTAGCTCGCCATTATTCGCTGTATGCGCCAGCTAGCGGTTTTAAATGCTTTTAACATCCATGTTGCAGCTATTAATTACTGCTTAGTGCCGTACAACACCCTTTTACCCTGAATGGGTTTGTCCGCAATTTCGCACAGCTTACCGACGGCGTCGGTGGTATATTCTTTGAAGAATTAGACCCACCGAATCTAGCATGCAAAGTGGCCTATACGAAGAAAGCTCCGCCGCCGGCTTGTTTCCATTCGGTATGAGTACCAACAGCTGTGTTATACAGCGACTAGGGAACACACCGTCTGTAAGGCATGCATTATAAATGTCAACATACTCTTTTGTGTTTGCATTTATGGCAATTTCAAGAACTTTATTCGGGTCGTTGTCGTCCTGTATTGTCTTCAGTTCCACGAGGACTTCTTCGGCACTTGTGAGCTGTGTGCAATCTCCTTGAGCACTAACAGTCGAGTAATTTTGCTTTGCAGCCTCTGGCTTGGTGCTCCTTAGCGCCTCAGCTGTAGTAGCATTTTGAGCAGTCCTCCTGGGATCTGCAAGTCCCTATTATATGGTTAAACTGCATATACTTGGAACTCCTTTTAAGTGTTATCTTTGGACGGACTGGACACCTAATTTTTTACTTCTCCATCAGCCCTCTCCCTATGGCGGGCATGACATTTAGTGTGGCGGTGACCCGTTCTTCGGCTTTAGTCCTTTCACCGCAGATTCTGGCAGCTCCAAATCAAACTGTGATTTAACCGCACATAAAACGATCAGCATTGTCTCAGTCAGGGCTCCGACGTCGACATTGCTGCCCAGGACTGCTTTCAATGTGTTCTGAAGCTCTGCGGTTTTAGGGTCGGAGACCATATTTAGGAGGATTAGGAGTTCCCCCATAGCTGTTTAGCTGAAAGCCTGTACGGGTTGTCCTAGCTCTTTCATCTGCGGTTCTTCATTTACCTTTTTAAAGATATCTGCATAGGACCTTTAGCGGAGGTTGCCATAACTATCACATCGTTCCGTGGTGGTCGAACCTTGGGCTTTCTTGCCTTCTGCTTCACCTGTTTTAGGTCAGCTCTGACAACAGGTCACTTTGTGACGGGAATTTAATTGCGTTTCATACCATAACGTATCATCAACGCTAAGTGCAACGATTTGAAGCAGTCACGGCATTAAACCATACCCTCGGTACCGCTGGTCTACAGACTACTTCAACGCACTACGATCAAGAACTAAATGAACTTCCCCATCGCCAAACGTCACTGTTCCCTATTTTGCGCTGCAGATTGTGTAGGATCGCGTCCCTAGTGTATGGGCAGAGTCCGGGTCGTTCAGCTGCGCACCGGCAAGGGAACCTGTTGACGCTTTTGAGCAAGCTCTATGTACTTCCTATGTCTTGAAAGTGGACCCTTTCAACGGGGGTGGGATGTTAGATCTGATTTTTAAAAAAATCAAGCTGCTGTGTATCCAGTAAAGCTGAATATGCTGTAGTTCTCAGGGCGGGTGGATATAGTGTTAGCTTTACGGTATTTTAGTTGGTCACTAGATTGTGATCCTTTGTTGGTGAAGGATAACGTCAAGGAAGAAGAACCGCGGAGCTATGAGTGCGTTAATAACTGATTTTTATCTTACGTTGGTACTTGCTTACATTCTACATGGAACACGGAAGATTACTGACATGAGTTATATTCTATAGAAGGCCTATGGGTTTCGATGATGGTAGCACGGTAGCGTAGTTGACACTGCAACAAAGTTCTTACCGCTTTAGTGAGACGTTGAGTCAACCGTTAACATTTAATATTATATGTAGATCTGCAATTCTCTCAACCTTTTCTTAAAAACTGAGAGCCTGGTACTGCTTGATTGGTTGGTGCTGGTCTTGTTGAACACCTCAACAGCTATAACAATAATCAAAGCAAGCCATGTATAATCGTCAATATCGTCCAATACTATTAAATACGATAAATAAACATGCTGAAGTATTAGTATCGCATTTGTATCGTCCTAACACAGCGCGTTCGCCAATACTTGGCAAAAAGACCAGTTAGATAAAGCCCGCTGGTATCAAGTATCTATATTCTTGATCAAACTTAAATCGAATTCAGAATCTAATGATAAGTATAGATGGAAGTATACATGGAAGACTTTAATTCTTCAGAAATAGACATTAAAGCAAACTGCCTCAATAATCGCCCTATCCCCGCAGTCCTAATTCAATCTAAAGTTATCAGATTGTCATATCCTGCTTTTCGCGCAGTGTATTTGCCGGCTAGTCGTCGAGTATCCCAGAAAGGAGAACAACCAATATGGTATCTACGCAGCAGACACAACAAAAACAAAACGGAATTTCAAGTAGACAACGGTAATCTTCACAACGAACACCACAACGTTTGAACATCTTGACTGGACTGGAATTTGGGAGTTATCCATTTTAAAGAACAAGTTCCATAATTGGAATGAGCTGCCCGACTACCTGGACTCACGAGTCGTCGATATTCGCCCATCGGCTTTAGGCCTTTATCTGGCGTAAGCAACTTTGTCGAATTCCACATTTGTGTATTCTTTTGGTAATTTAGCACATAACAAGCTCACTACGGTTTCGATGCTCGTCTCCGACCAGAAGTGGTGGATGTGCCTATCCTGCTGGTTGTACTGCTCATCAGTTTCAGGTCCTTTGCATGAACAATTCCGAAAGGATTGCACGCAAGTTTTCCAAAGCGTTCAAAGAATTTCTTAATGCTTTTGTGACTATCGAAATTAAGTGTGCTTTCTGCAGAACTTGGAATTCTTATACTTGCTGAAGTCACTTAGGACAAAGTTTCTCTTGAAGACTTATTGTCCCGGTAAGTAACGGATATCATGGGCCTTTCTCGTCTGCTTGATGTACAGTTGTACAATAGTCAAAAAGTAAGGTAAATTTTCAATTTGAAATTCGGACTGTGGCAAGACTGTTGATGGCATCTGGCGCTAAATTCATGTTCATTTCAGTATCAATACTATATTTACGCTTGTGTTTACCAAACGATCAAGAGTGTATTTTTGTCGATTTTTACAATATCTGATTTAATTGAGAACAGAAGTGCCTTCAATTTTGTTTGCAGAATTAATTTTCGGCTGCCGAAACGTTGAGGACGTTGCGGAAGGTCTTTGGTGATTCTACCATGTCCCAGAAAGAGGTTTATATGTGGAACAACGACTTCAAAGAGGGTCAGGAACGTGTTGATGACTTGGAGCGCTCCAACATTTCAATGAAGTGAATGAATTAGTGCTAAAAAATCGTGGATTGACTGTTAGAGACCTATATTATCGGAATATCAAAAGGATCTGTGAAAACCATTTTGAAAGACCATTTGGGCCTGCGAAAAGTCAAATCTCGTTTGGCACCGAAAACGCTTAATTTCATGCAAAAAAGTCATGCTTTCTGACTATCAGGACAAGCTCAAATGCATAATCGCTGGCAATGAGACTTGGATTTGTGTTTTCTACTCTGAAACAATAGACAAATCAAGCGAATTTCGTGCTAAAGGCGAGGCCAGACCGAAAAGAGCACGTTAAAGTATTTTAAAAATCAAGGTTATGACGACTGTTTTTTCTATTTTTGTGATGTGTTGTGCCCTATGAATTCCTTCCAGCTGGCCAAACTGTTAATAAGGAATATTATTTGAGCGTTATGCGTCGTTTGCGTGAAGCAATTCGTCGAAAAAGACCAGAATTATGGGCCAACAACTTTTCTTGGTTTTTGCATCACTATAATGAACCGTAGAACGTTTGCATAAGTGTATTTTATCCCGAAGGGATTACTTTGAAGGAAATGTAATTGCTTCAGAAAAAATAATAAAAAATTTTCACTTTACAAGAAAATTCACCTTACTTTTTGCCCACAGTAGTATCCTTTCTTTTATTTTTTCTCTGTATATCTGTTGTCGTTTGGATCTGGGCAATTGAGCTATCTCGGCTACTCTCAGAACATTAAATTTGCTAGCCAGCGAGTAATCTTTTCCATTCGTTCACATACGTTGTCCGAACAATGCAAAGTACGGCAAAGTTCCGGTGCTGTTATGAATGGATGACCTCAGCGACGCTTGTATGTCCGCTAAGTGTTTATCCAATCGTGTGTGGTCGTCCTGGAAATTCACTCAAATCGCTGCTTGGTTTACTCTCTCCGAAGGATTGGGTTACAGTCCGTATCTCCCCGTCCTTATATGTGCAATATTGTATTATTGCCGCATGTTCTCAAATTCCTTGGAGATAAACTGTCTTCCGTTGTCCGTGTGGATTGTTTCTGGAACTCCAAATTGGGTGAATATTTCGTCTCGCAGGAATCGGATCAAGGCTGTCGATGTTGCCTTCGGCATCGTTTTTAGCCACACAAACTTATTTAGGTGATCCAACGCGATAAATAACATGGAATTTCCTTTTCGAGAACGCGGATACTTTCCTAAGAAATCCAGGTACAACTTTTGAATGGGCCGACCTGTCCGTACCTCCTTCCCCATCACTGGTCGCTTTATCTGTTCTATGTGTTTGTTTTCCATGCAGTCCTCGGATGTTGCTACAAATTATCGCACTTGAACTACCATTTTGGGCCAGTAATACATACGCTGGAGTCTCGCTTAAGTCTTTGCCATACCCCCGTGCATTGCCATGTCGCTTCAGCGGGCTTGCTGGATTAAAGTCCTTGTCGGTGCCCCAGATCCCATAGTTTCCATTAAAATTCATCACTTTACTGCTGCAGACATTCTTTTTACGTATCGCTGTAATTGAGTCGTTCTACTCTACGCTTCACCGAAAAGAATGCTATTGGCCGGTCCTATCCTTATCTTTGCTGGTATAAAACCGCCCGAATTACAATATGGCTGGCGTCACACTGTATCCAAAAGTGGTTTAGTTGTACAATAGTCAAAAAGTAAGGTAAATTTTCAATTTGAAATTCAGACTGTGGCAAGACTGTTGATGGCTTCTGGCGCTAAATCCATGTTCATTTCAGTATCAATACTATATTTACGCTTGTGTTTACCAAACGATCAAGAGTGTATTTTTTTCGATTTTTACAATATCTGATTTAATTGAGCACAGAAGTGCCTTCAATTTTGTTTGCGGAATTAATTTTCGGCTGCGGAAACGTTGAGAACGTTGCGGAAGACAACGACTTCAAAGAGGGTCAGGAACGTGTTGATGACTTGGAGCGCTCCAACATTTCAATGAAGTGAATTAATTAGTGCTAAAAAATCGTCGGTTGACTGTTAGAGACCTATATTATCGGAACATCAAAAGGATCTGTGAAAACCATTTGGGCCTGCGAAAAGTCAAATCTCGTTTGGTACCGAAAACGCTTAATTTCATGCAAAAAAGTCATGCTTTCTGACTATCAGGACAAGCTCAAATGCATAATCTCGGGCAATGAGACTTGGATTTGTGTTTTCTACTCTGAAACAATAGACAAATCAAGCGAATTTCGTGCTAAAGGCGAGGCCAGACGAAAAGAGCACGTTAAAGTATTTTAAAAATCAAGGTTATGACGACTGTTTTTTCTATTTTTGTGATGTGCCAAACTGTTAATAAGGAATATTAATTGAGCGTTATGCGTCGTTTGCGTGAAGCAATTTGTCGAAAAAGACCAGAATTATGGGCCAACAACTTTTCTTGGTTTTTGCATCACTATAATGAACCGTAGAACGTTTGCATAAGTGTATTTTATCCAGAGGGGATTACTTTGAAGGAAATGTAATTGCTTTCGAAAAAATAATAAAAAATTTTCAATTTACAAGAAAATTCACCTTACTTTTTGCCCACAGTAGTATCCTTTCTTTTATTTTTTCTCTGTATATCTGTTGTCGTTTGGATCTGGGCAATTGAGCTATCTCGGCTACACTCAGAACATTAAATTTGCTAGCCAGCGAGTAATCTTTTCCATTCGTTCACATATGTTGTCCGAACATGGCAAAGTACGGCAAAGTTCCGGTGCTGTTATGAATGGATGACCTCAGCGACGCTTGTATGTCCGCTAAGTGTTTATCCAATCGTGTGTGGATTGGGTTGCAGTGCGTATCTCCCCGTCCTTATATGTGCAATATTATATTATTGCAGCATGTTCTCAAATTCCTTGGAGATGAACTGTCTTCCGTTGTCCGTGTGGATTGTTTCTGGAACTCCAAATTGGGTGAATATTTCGTCTCGCAGAAATCGGATCAAAGCTGTAGATGTTGTCTTCGGCATCGCTTTTAGCCACACAAACTTAGTTAGGTGATCCAACGCGATAAATAACATGGAATTTTCTTTTCGAGAACGTGGATACTTTCCTAAGAAATCCAGGTACAACTTTTGAATGGGCCCACCTGTCCGTACCTCCTTCCCCATCACTGGTCGCTTTATCTGTTCTATGTGTTTGTTTTCCATGCAGTCCTCAGATGTTGCTACAAATTATCGCACTTGAATTACCATTATGGGCCAGTAATACATACGCTGGAGTCTCGCTTAAGTCTTTGCCATACCCCCATGCATGCATGTCGCTTCAGCGGGCTTGCTGGATTAAAGTCGTTGTCGGTGCCCCCAGATCCCATAGTTTCCATTAAAATTCATCACTTCCCTCTCTTTTAAAATATGTCTTCTTAAATCCCTTTAATCAATTGCAGTCTTCCATGTACTCAGGACTCTCAAACTCAGTTGTCTCAAAATCGAAGAGCTCTTTTTCGGCGGCTTCATTTGGCCTGAATGGCATGTCGCCCACGATGTTGTATATCCCTAAAGACCACCGCCCGAGTCTACTGTTTAAATCCTTAAGCGTCATAAGCCATTGCAGGCTTATAGATCGTAAACGATCATTACCTCTTCATAGGGACGGAATCTTTTCATGACTTTAACTGCTGCAGACACTCTTTTTACCTATCGCTGTAATTGAGTCGTTCTACTCTCAGCTTCACCGAAAAGAATGCTATTGGCCGGTCCTATCCTTATCCTTCCTGGTATAAAACCGCCCGAATTTCAACATGGCTGGTGTCACACTGTATCCAGAAGTGTTTTATAAAGTGGCGGTAAAGGGACGACTTTTTTCATGGAGATCCATCGAACAGAACGATTGTTTTAAGTCAATACACCTAATGAAAATCATCTCGTCTACACGGCTCAAGATCGAGCCAATGCTTTGTAATGTGTAAGCATCCTTCACTGTAAGTGTATTTAGTTTTCTTGCATCTAAGCACAGCCAATTCTTTCCAGGTTTCTATACCAGCGTTGTTCGGTTGTTTCTGGGACTTTCTCTTAACTCTATGACTCCTAACCGTAACATTTCATCGACTTCTGCGAACAGCAATTGATGTTTCGCTGGAGAAACTGGAAATAATCCCTCCTAAACGGATAGGGCTCCTTTAACTAACTGGATTGAGTGTTCTTCTACTTTGGTGAGTCCTAATCCTTGACATTCGTATGTCCGAAAACATCCTTTTGCTTCTTTCAACTGCTCAGCCTGTGCAGAGGAGTGGATATGTGCCTCTATTAGTTCTCCCTTGGCCATAAATTTGGATTTCACCTGATGCTAGGTTGTATCTTCCTTACTACTCGATGCTACTTTCCTCCAACTGGTTTCATAATCGATCGTGACCTCTATAATCTCAATTCTAACCCTTCACTATTTTAAGGCAACCTTGTGGCTTTCCACCGCGGCTCTGCAGGCCGAACAAATCAGTCCTCCTTCTGCCTTCCGCTGCTGACTTCTTTTATGGGTTCTGGTAATTTTTGGAGAAATCGTCCGGTCTGGATCACATTTCCCAAATAGTGCTGCATTAGCCCCTGATTTTATTTCAGATTGCAGCGGCACTCGCATCTCCTGGACTTCCACTTCCCACTCCTTCAGGGTTCTGCTCCCTCAGCGACTCCATGCCTTCGGGTGCCGATATATTCTCCAATTTCACCTCTTGATTTGCTTGCGACCGATTTGCTGTCGGAGTCATACTTGCTGGTCCCCTATTCCGAATGAACTCCAATCTTCTCCTTAGTTTTCTTCCGATTTGAACTCTATCCCTATCACTATTTAGCATATCCTATTTCCTTTCCCATTTGTATTTGTATTTTTCCTCTTTCTTCAAATTTTTTTAATATTGGAGGATGAGACGTAGCTGTTTATTATACCCACTAACTAGTCCCTCTTTTCTTTCAGTTCCTAATCCGTATGCGTCAGTTTTTCTTAATTATGTAAACTATTTTATTATTTTACTTTATACTTTCTTTTTCGGCATCTACTTGTAATTTGATGGGCATGGATGTCACACCTCGTTCCCAGTGAAGATGGACCACAATAAATCCATACAAAGACAAAAGATTTATATAAGTTATAACAAATTTACTTTATCACAGACAACATATTAAAAAGATAATTGTATTCTTTTTTATTTCCCATACTGTTGAGCCTCCTAGGCTGTCTTTGCAAGCCTTACGCGTTCATGGGTCCACTTCTAGCCGGTCTTCCCTTTTTAACCAAGGATTGTGCTCAGCAGAAAGGATCTTCCGGACTCTTGCCGTCTGTAGCTGGGTTGACCATCTTAGCCTTTACGCAGCAGACACAACAAAAACAAAACGGAATTTTTAAATTTAGACAACGGCAATCTTCACAACAAACATCTCAACGTTTGAACAGCTGGACTGGAATACACGGCTTTAACCGTAGTCCTTGAAGTACCTTCCAACCATAAGTGCATTCTTTAGCATTCCTCGTACATATCTCTTAACTCTGCTTTGTGGGTTGCACTACATCGACTGAATCGTCTCACCCCCAACAACACGAATCTCTACCCACACGACTTAATTTCGCTAACGCATTGTATTTTCTAACATTCTCTTAAATTATAAGGTTTGAAAAGCCTACCTACGGTACCCAAGGACTTTTACATGGAACATATATGTATATGATGGACGTTGATGCACTTTGAACATACAACAAGTGGCCCACCGACACCAAGCACGTGCTTGTTACGCGAGGTGCCCTTTTATCAGCTTAGGCATAAAATGCGAGTTCACGAGGAAGATACAGAAACAAATAAAACATAGAACGCGAAAGGGCTCGTGCAGGCAAACATTTTATGTACATCGTGGCAAGTTTAGAGGATAATAATTTCGTGTTAGTCTAACAGGAACATTGAATGTTAGGCGGTCAAAAGATCTGCAGAATCAATGTCACCTCTTATTAGATTTTGTATAAAAATATTACCAAGCATTGTTCTACGATTTACAAGTGTAGGTAAATTATGCAATCTACTCTGGTAGGAAGGTAGCCTTACGTTCAATCTACGAAGGTCAAATAAAACAAATTTTTTTTTGTACAGGCTCAATACGGTCGATGTGCACTTGTTATTGTGGACTCCAAACCGACTAACAATATTCCAAAATAAGACCAACGCATTATAAGCCTAAGAGCACTCATGGCCTTGCTAACAGTGGACATTATGTGGCAATATCTACGGGCGAATGACGTATTTTAAAAATGGAACTAATAAACGTAGGAGTACTTCTATTTACAAAAATGCATATAAAAGGTTGTACTCACACCATCCATAAAAACAATCAATATCTAATTGTAAGTTAAATCTGGGCGCTATATCGTTATATGATAAACAAAGCTTTACATCATCAGCATACATTAGTACACGAGAATGTAAAAAAAAGTAAACAGTAAAGTTTGATGTCACGTAGATCAACTTTGAAACATAATTTTTGAATATAGCCCTGTGAGTCCTACCATTGAAGTAACATGAAATCCGAGTTAATAGATTACCAGGAAACCCAAGCTGATCTAATTTAAATAAAAGAAGATAGTGGTTAACGGAGTCAATGGCCTTTCTAAAATCTGTATATATAACGTCATTCTGATTTTTTTTATGTCTTCTTATTACAATTTTACAATTTCAATAGCTTTCAAATCAAAAGGTTGGTAGTGGTCGATCTTCGCTTAACAAAACCATGCTGACATGGTGATATAAGAGAGGAACATACATGTTGCAAATGAGAAATGATTATACGTTTAAGAGCTTTAGGAATTGCCGACAATTTAGAAATACTTCTATAATTTTGGGGCATCCGCCCTCGCACCCTTTTTGTTGAAGTGAATTAATAAAAGAATCCTTCCAGATAGTAGGACAAACTGATGATGAAATAGACAAATTAAAAAGTTTATGAATCGATTCACAAATGGTCGACGCACAAAACTTAAGCACACATGGATCGGGAGAATAAGTTGGAGTTGTTGTTGCTAAATTTCTCAAGAGAGAGCTTTCAGTGATTACAGGGTAAAAAATACAATTTGCCCTATTTAAGGGATTAGGGTAGTTAGAATTTGACCAAGCTGTCGAACTAAAAGTAGTTTGGAAAAACTCGGCAAATAAATCAGCAATTTCAGAATCTGTCGATGACTCCATTGAGTTTAGACGTACCGATGAAGGCAATGCCGATAACTTATGCTTGGCATTAACAAAGTTGTAAAACTGTTTCGGATCGTTTGAAAATTCAAATTTACATCGATTTGGGTACATAGAATAGCAATGACTGATAAGAATAATAAAATCCGTTCGACCCTACACATATTTCGAAAAATCTGGTGGTCTAAACGGTTTTTTATACTTCTTATAAGTGCTAGATTTAAGATTTTAAGTCTTTGAAGTGCATTGGTAAGCCCAGGAGGCCTACTTATAGTTCGACAGTTCAGCTCCCTATATAACTCATTCATTCCATTTTAATAAATTGACTATCATTATAGGACTTTTACCAAGTGTTTCGTGATCATTTATAACTGACTTTACTTGTATACCCGAAACGGCGCCCAGTTCAATGGCCTTTTGTGTTGGTGAGCAATCTATCAATCTTTTTCAAGTCCCTGACAAAGTCCGTAATAGCTATCTGTCCAAAAAAGTTGTAGACCCAAGAAGTTTTTCTCGAGTCCTTTAATTTATCTCAACGAGAAACAATGACAAATAGCTGTTAGTCATTAAATGAAGCAGGAATGTGCCAATACATGGCTTGCTTTGATTATTGTTTTAGCTGTTGAGGTGCTCAACAAGACCAGCACCAACCAATCAATCAGTACCAGGCTCTCAGTTTTTAAGAAAAGGTTTAGAGAATTGCTGATCAGCATATAATATTAAATGTCAATGGTTGACTCAACGTCTCACTAAAGCGATAAGAACATTGTTGCAGTGTCAACTACGCTACCGTGCTACCATCATCGAAACCCATAGGCCTTCTATAGAATATAACTCATGTCAGTAATCTTTCGTGTTCCATGTAGAATTTAAGCAAGTACCAACATAAGATAAAAATCAGTTATCAACGCACTCATAGCTCCGCGGTTCTTCTTCCTTGACGTTATCCTTCACCAACAAAGGATCACAATCTAGTGACCAACTAAAATACCGTAAAGCTAACACTATATCCACCCGCCCTGAGAACTACAGCATATTCAGCTTTACTGGATAAACAGGATACTCCGCTTAAGTCAGCTTAACAGAATACTCAGTTTGATCTATCTTCCCAGTACACGCAGCTTACTCCAGCTTCACAGGATACGCAGCTTTATCCAGTTTCACAGGATACGCAGCTTTTTCCAGCTTCATACGGCTTCACAGAATACCAAGATTTGTTCAGCTTTACAGTGACAGTGTCATCCCACTTCGCACGATTTATCGGTTCACAAACACGAGTGTTTATTTCATGCACTGTATCAATTTCATTCATACAGGAAACAAGACACACAAGAATCGATTTGCACAATCGACTACTAGACAACCAAAATGAGCTACAAGGACAGTGTAAGCTTTTGGTTCAATCACATTTGAAATTAAGTAGACCATTATGGTTCCTTTAATCGTCTTTATTCGTATGAACTTTGGTTCTCTTAGCCTAAGGCTTGCTATCTGTCGGCGCAGCGACAGAGCAGCCGTTTTATATATTTTATGTAAAGTAAAGTTACAATATGTAAATCGGGAAGAGAGAGAGTTATGCATGCACATATGTATATAAGCGGTCAGTATGGGAACCATGCTGACTCGGCTTTAAGCGTGGTATGCTATGAGTGCAGATCATATTACGATTGCACTTGAAATGGTTGTGGGCATTTGGCACGCTGTCACTGAGTGACAAAGGTCATGCCCTATGTATATTATTGGCATAACAACAAATGTGAATTTGGCTAAAAAAGTGTTTCCGCTCAATATTTAGGTTATGTGATAAGATTGCAAATTAAGTTTCTCACTTGTGATTAATTTAAAAAAATTTATTTATATTTATTAATCACTTAATCTCTACTACAATTTTTTAATAGGTCGAACTTAGTAAATTTACTGCTCGTTTACTTTTTCTCGATTTACACTACTGCTCGATTCGGATCTCAAAAACGGACTGCCTGATCTCTAGTTCAATGATCAATAATCAATCCTCGGCTTAAGAGAATTTATCCCCAAAAATTGATAAAGAGAATGGCTCAAGAGAGTCGGAAAATAGGATGATGCAATTTGCCAATTAAATTTGAAGTCCAATCTTGGCCGGAAATTAATGTTTACATTAGCAGAGTTTTAGGGATCTTTTTGTTTACGTTAACGGACTGGATGTTTACAGCATCCGTCTGATTTGGGCTGCGTGAAATTGATCTGGTTGGGAATGATTTGGAGGCCTGATTGAAATAAATTGCTGACCACGGATTTATCTCGGGTCTGTCAGAGTTATTTGGAAATTGGCTCTCGGCTCAAAGTTGTTTATAAATTGGGTAAGAGTCCCTAAATAATGTGTCATATAACTCCCCCCATTCTAAATTGAACCGTCCCAATTCATTGGAACTGATGGGTATATTGAATGTAATTGTTGGGTTAATTCGACAATGATATTTTCTTCTAGGGTATTTTCATTGTCGGGTATATTATTTATTTCATTATCGGAAATATTATTTTCTGGTTCAATTTCTATATGAATTTGCCATGGTTTGAATATTAAAAATTTTCTGAATTTGCTTATAATCATAATAGTTAAATATATAAATGTGAATATGATTAATATTAACGTAACTGGTATTTGAGTTTGTTTGATTTGAATAAATGGATTTAGTATGTTAATATTATCGAATGTGAGTTCCGAATCATTAGATATAATATATTCGGATATTCAAAAATCTGTATATTTTCGAGCTGTGATGTATTCCAATATCTTATTGTCTACATTGGTGTAGGAAATATTATTAATTTTAGTGGTGCCATTAAAAGTTATTAAATATGACCCATTTAAATGAGTGTCATTAACTGTATTTTCTCCATTGACAAAAATGGCTCCATCTTGGATTACATCTACATTTTTATTTTTTTCTCGGATTTTGATACAAAAGGATTTTTCTCCATTTAGTAATCTAGTGTCTTACTAATCTTATCAATTAATAATTTTCCATCATTATGTGAAATGGATCTTGAATTGTAAACGTCACAACGATCGGTAATAATAGGGTATTTTATGTAAATTATATATATATATCTTAAAGGTCTGTTATAACTACAGGTCTATCTTCGTGCTTATAAATTTCTAGTATATCATCATTGTTTAGAATTTTAGTATTAAATACATCAATTTTGACAAGTGTAATTGTGTCCATTAAATTCATAAGACCGTAAGTAAGCAAGCGCAGACGATATTTTCTAAGTGGAATTTCTTGATTTTTAAAGGCGGTTTTGAATTGTTCAGACAAATATTTTATCTTTTTAAATATTTAAGAAAAAATAATGAATTGAGCGTTATCATTTTGTCATCATGATCTGGTGTTCCCGCTATCCATTTCCAAATGGTGCCTATTTCATTAATGCCTCTTTTTGATCTACTGGGTATAACTTGAGAGATAAGTATTTGGATAATTTTTAAATCGTGGGATATTTCGTGACCCTTTAGAAATTCTGTTTCAAGATTAGTTAGTTCTCTATAAAGACTTATATTATTTATATGAAATAAATCTGCGTGTGATTCATAAATAAGAACATCTTTGGTATCCTTGTAAAGAAGGAAATCATGGTTCGTGTAATCCATGATTTCGGATTTGGTTGTAGCTACCAGCAATAATAAGTACATTATTGAAATCATTATCTGTAATTTGAAACAAGTTATTTAATATTATCTTTATGAATCATACGGTTTCTGTTATTTATAATAACTTTATTTGGGAGATTTTCCTTAACTACTTGTTTTTTATATCTAGAATTAAGCTTGTTCCTTTCCCCGTGTTTCTTTTCGTAAATTACCTCTCCTACGTGATAATTCTTACTTTGTCTGTTTTTATTGTGAAAATGCCACATTTTCTCTGGGCTTGCTGCAATAATTTAGGAATATCATCGTGTTTGATTTTATTAAATAATAAGGTCGATGATTGGTTATTGCATGAATTGTTAAATTGTATTTTTGTGCTGCTCTAATTTTAATTTCGGGATAATGAATTAAATTAAGCTCATCTTTAATGCTGCGAGAATTTTCTGTTAAGGTAGAGTGTGCCCTTTCTATTTGTCCGTTAGACGTACTATGTCGAGGATCTGCAAAGAATAAAGATATCCCATTTCTTTGTGCCAAAAGATTTAAATTGGGATGAAGAAAAACTTGGTTCGTTATCTATCATCAAAGATTTGGCTAATGGAAATTGTTGTAAAATTTCTAAAACTTTATTTTCTATATTAAGTTTATTAGGGATTTCTGTTATCACTAAGTATTTCAAATAAGAATCTATACAAATAATGAATATAAGATTTTGGGCGTAAAATATGTCAAGATGCAAATTCTCACCTTCTCTTTCTGGAATTGGTGCTTGACCGATAGGAATCTGTGCTGGGTGTCTGTTGTATTTGTTTTGATTGCAGATAGTGCAATTCTTTATAAACTCCTTAAGCTTTTTGTATAAATTTGGCCAATAATAGAGTCTAGTTATTTGTTTATAATTTTCATCGAGCACTCTATGAGCTCTACAATGAATTTCTGTGATAATAAGAGATCTGTCTTCAGCGTTCTCGACATCCTGGACAAATGTCTTAGTATATAAAAATTTACTTATAAAATTGTCCCTAAGTGGTATTAATCGACTTATGTATTGTATACCTCCCCGTTGCTATTAGCAATTGTTGCTTAAACTGATTTAAGGGTTTTCGGGTTTCTTGTATTACATTCTCAAAACTACTCTCTACTGAATGCTGAGTATTTTGATCTGAGACCGATTCATTACTTTCCGTTAAGTTATTTATTTGAATCATAGATAAAGCGTCCGCAACAACATTTGTTGCTCCTGGCTTGTAAATAATTTTGGGTGAATAGCTATCAATAAAGGAATACCACGTTTTCATCTCAATATTTGGATTTTTTTGAGGAATGGAAAATAAAAGAGGTTGATGATCGGTATAGATCTCGATGTTGTTAACCCCATATAAGTAATTTCGAAGATTTTTAAAACCCCATACAATGGCTAAAACTTCCCTTTGATTGGTTGCGTATAATTGTTCGGTTTTTGTCAGAGTTTTTGAAATAAATGTAATTCGTTTTCCTTCCTGAGAAAGAACAAGAACAGCACCAATTGCTAAGTCAGATGCGTCCGTTGTTAGAGTAAATCTTTTATTATAGTGTGGTTGTACAAGTTCTACTTGTGCAATCAAATTTTCTTTGAGCTCGATAATAGCTCTGACAGCTGAATCATTAAACTGTATTTAAGTTTTACGTGATGCGTTTTTTTTGTGACTTTGCCGTTTTGGCCTTCTAAATATTTTGTTAAAGGTTTAGCTATCTTTGCGTAATTTTGCACAAATTTTCTGTAATTTCCTGTAAGGCCTAGGAAGCTTCTAAGCTCTCGAATATTTTTGGGTATCGGATATTTTGGGGGGTTTTTCGGGATCGGTTTTTATCACATTGTGAGAAACAATGTAACCGAGAAAATTGGTCTCTAATTTAAAGAACTTTGATTTTTCAATTGAAATTTTCATGTTCGCGTTCAGCAAAATTTTAGTACTGAGAATTAAATCTTTGTAATGTTGTTCAATTGTTTTTGAAAATATGATTATGTCATCCATATAAACGTGACATTTTTGGAATATTTTTGGAGCGTTGGTCAGACCGAAAGGCATTCTTAGGAATTCGTATTTCCCGTTGTTTATTAAAAATGAGGTTTTCTGAATGTCTGGTTCATTCATGAGAATCTGATGAAATCCAGATTCCAAGTCAATTTGGCTTTCCCAAGATTTGACAAAATCACTGAAGGGTCCTGTATTTTCATTAAGTTTTTTATAATCAATTACGAGTCTGAGTTTTGGAGTTCCGTCTTCATTGAAACCCTTTTTTGGTACTACTAGTACTGGTGAATTATAAGGCCTTTTACTTGGTCTTATAATTTCTTCATTTAACATTCGATTTTTTTTCAGAATTTACAAAATCTGAAGCTTATTGAGCATAAGGGTATTGTTTACTGTAAATGGCCCTATCATTTACGGTGTTTGTTTCACCGCGGATATCTGTCCTAAATGGGATCTGCATATTTATTTTTGAATGCTCTTCATTGATAATATTTAATATTTCGTTCTCCAGATCTTTTCTTTGATCTGCAGGCGATATTTTTATGTTGTTTATTCTTTGATTGTCGGGTAGTTCAGAATTTTTAAATTCCAAACTTTTATTTTTGTCGGATTTCTCAACGACGGCGCGTTCAGGATTTTTAATTTCCAAACTTTTATTTTTGTCGGATATTTTTACGACGGCGTGTTCGGAATTTTTGAATTCCAAACTTTTATTTTTGTCGGATTTTTCAACGACGGCGTGTTCAGGATTTGTATATCCCAAACTAGATTCGCTTTGATTACCCATTTCAGATTCGGATCTGATTTGAGCTTTTTCATCAAAGTATTTTTTTAATATAAATTCTTTTAATGGAAGAATGGTGGTTTCTTCTGTTAAAGAATGTTGGTTTAATATGTTTCCGTTATCATAATTTAATTTTTCTTCTATTCCATTATATTTAATTACTCCCATAGCTGTATCAATTACCGCTCCTATTTTGTTTAATATGTTATTGCCGACCAGTAAATCTGAATCTAGCCCATCTATTTCATAAAAAGTATATCGCGTATCAAAAATAGTTATCATATGATAAAATTTAATTATTGAATATCCATTCACTATGGATACTCTTTTGTAAAATGGAAGCTCGTTCTTATTTTTATAAATTCCTGTTCTTATATAACACGAGGTTGCCCCAGTGTCAATTAATATTTTTAGTTTTTTATTTATTTTTGGATCATTTCTAATTAAGTAGGGTAAGCCTACTCCGGATTTTTTTCTAAAAAATGGTTCTTCTCAATGTTATTTAATCTCACCGTCTTGAGTTCCAGTTGGTACCCTTTTATTTTGGGCTTGGCCTTGCTGAGTGTTCTGGGTCTCAAATTTTTTTGTTTGATCCCACTTGTTCTGACTATAATTATTATTTTGATATTTATTATAGCCTTGATTATAGCCGTTGTTAGCCTTATTCTGAACCTGGATAGACTCGTCTACCTCCATTGGTTCCGGGTTATTTTGTGGTTGCCTATAGGTGTTCCACTGTTTTTGTTGGTTATTATTAAATCTACCCTGGTTCCAAGAATTATTTTTATTCTGATTATAATAACCGTAACTATTTTTGTTCTGGTAGTTGTCATGATTAAACCTTAAATTATTATTGTTTCGCTGATTACTGTAACTATTGTTTTGCTGTCTTGTCTTGTGGTTGAAATGTGTTTGTCCATTTCCACTAGAGTTAGGCTCGCTATGTTTTCTCTGAGTAGTGGAAAAACTATTTGCGAAATGAGCCCTCATGTTGTTGCTTTCCAATTCCTGAACTATGACCATTGCATTTGGTAGGTCAGGTGGATTCATTGAGGAAATAGTATCTGAAATTTGGCCGTTGAGGCCGGTAATGAAAACTGTAAGAGCTGTCTTCCTATGTTTCTCATTCATTTCCGCTGTTATAGGTATGTTTCTACCGTAGGTCATAATAGTTTTATTAATTAGCAGAGTTAAGTTTCTATTAACAGTACCATAAGAATCCATTATGGATAATTTTCCCTGACTCAATACACTTAATTCCTGTTCAATAATGTGAATTGGGCGTTTGTCGCTTAAGACGAAGTCAAGTCTGGCCGTTATGGCATCGAAATTTAATACAGTACCGTTATGGGTTAAGGCGTCGTTTGCCATTCCTGTTATTTTGTTTCGTAATATAGATAAGGCAGAATAAAATCTTTCACTCCCTCTGGCATATTGCCCCATGGCTACTTCTGCCGATTCTCTCCAGCTTACATATTTATCCTCTTCACCTTTATATTCCCTAACAGATTTGATGATCTCATAAGGTGTGCCGCATTTTATTTTCGGATCTACAATCTCTGTCTGATAATCCTCAACCGTTTTAATTTTGTGAGAAAGCTGCGATCTTATGTTAACGATCTCCTCCTTTAATTCAAAATTAACAATTTGCTTAATTAAATCTCCTACATTTAACATGGTGTTGTTTGTTATTGCCTGATGGCTTGTATTTTCTTGTGCCGGATTCATGTGGAGTCTTTTATTGGCTCCAGTCTGGCTTGTTGAAGGTTCTGACATTTTGAGAACTTTTTCGAAATTTGAAATTAACTCTTCCACTTTGTATATTTATATTTCCTTTCTTACAAATTTGTTATAAAATAATATTAATAAAAAAGTATCGCTCACGAATCGTCCTTATTTTTTTTCTTCTCGTTTTTATTTTTCCTGTTAGGGTCGTCCTTCTTTTTTGTTTTTAGATTTTGTCTCGGGGTCTTCCTTCTTTAATTAGGTCTTCCTTCTTTAAATAGGTCTTCCTTCTTTTCCAATATTTGGCGAGGGATTGCCCTTCAACCTGTTTTCTTAGAATGTCTTTGTTGTTGATTTTGAAGATTTTTTAAAATTGTTTTTCACAATGTTTATCTTATATTTTTTTGATGAAAAATTTTTTTGTCGCTTTTTGATTTTTATATTGTCCGAGCAGTGAATTTATGTTACGAACACTATTTTGTAGTTTGAGATTTCAAGGGGATTATTTCATTAATTAATTTCCACCTTAGTTTTTTTTGATCAACACAAACTTTTTATTTATTCGTCGGTGGTATCCGGTTTTTTTGGCCGCGCTAAATTCCTTTTTTCACTTTAAAACTTTTTTGTTTTTATTTTAAAGCTTTGCTTTTTTAGAATTTTTTAATCGCACTGCCCCGCGTTGGGCGCCAATTAAGTTTCTCACTTGTGATTCAATAAAAAAAATTTATTTTTATATATTAATCACTTAATCTGTACTACAATTTTTTAATAGGTCGAACTTAGTAAATTTACGGCTCGTTTACTTTTTCTCGATTTGCACTACTGCTCGATTCGGATCTCAAAAACGGACTGCCTGATCTCTAGTTCAACGATCAATAATCAATCCTCGGCTTAAGAGAATTTATCCCCAAAAATTGATAAAGAGAATGGCTCAAGAGAGTCGGAAAATAGGATGATGCAATTTGCCAATTAAATTTGAAGTCCAATCTTGGCCGGAAATTAATGTTTACATTAGCAGAGTTTTAGGGATCTTTTTGTTTACGTTAACGGACTGGATGTTTACATCATACGTTTGATTTGGGCTGCGTGAAATTAATCTGGATGGGAATGATTCGGAGGCCTGGTTGAAAGAAATAGCTGACCACGGATTTATCTCGGGTCTGTCAGAGTTATTTGGAAATTGGCTCTCGGCTCAAAGTTGTTTATAAATTGGGTAGGAGCCCCTAAATAATGTCTCATAACTTGCATATTGGCATACATTACCACAGATTCAACAGCTCATAAGGAACTATGGTAAGGATTCGCCGAACGACGCCACTGATACGGTTATTATTCTGGTAGGCTAAGCCAGTTAGCCGATCTCTGCCAGCAGTTCTATGACCTACTGGAGATGAGTATGCTTTAAGACGCACAACATTAAAGGAGCTGGACAAGAAATATTAACACGCAATCAAAGACAATATGGTGCCAGCAAGCGGACCTCAAAAGGTACCTCGGTGAATCCAGAACAACCCGTGATATTCAATCTAAAAATGAAGAAGACAAACGTCTGGTTCCTCAAAGCAAGGAAGTATAAACTTATCGAACAACCGAAAACTTAAGGCAAAGACGACTTTTCTTTTTCAAAGGTGATGTGCTCCTGTTTTTATTAACGAGCGCTCGTTACAGGATTACAGCTGTAAATGGGTAGACCTTTGGGCTAAACATTATTTTTTAAAAAATCAGATCTAACATCCCACCCCCGTTGAAAGGGTCCACTTTCAAGACATAGGAAGTACATAGAGCTTGCTCACAAGCGGCAACAGGTTCCCTTGCCGGTGCGCAGCTGAACGACCGGACTCTGCCCATACACTAGGAACTTGATCCTACACAATCTGCAGCGCAAAAAGGGTACAGCGACGTTTGGCGATGGGGAAGTTCATTTAGTTCTTGATCGCAGTGCGTTGAAGTAGTCTGTAGACCAGCGGTACCGAGGGTATGGTTTAATGCCGTGACTGCTTCAAATCGTTGCACTTAGCGTTGATGATACGTTATGGTATGGAACGCAATTAAATTCCCGTCAAAAAGTGACCTGTTGTCAGAGCTGACCTAAAACAGGTGAAGCAGAAGGCAAGGAAGCCCAAGGTTCGACCACCACGGAACGACGTGATAGTTATGGCAACCTCCGCTAAAGGTCCTATGCAGATATCTTTGAAAAGGTAAATGAAGAACCGCAGATGAAAGAGCTAGGACAACCCGTACAGGCTGTCAGCTAAACAGCTATGGGGAAACTCCTAATCCTCCTAAATATGGTCTCCGACCCTAAAACCGCAGAGCTTCAGAACACATTGAAAGCAGTCCTGGGCAGCAATGTTGACGTCGGAGCCCTGACTGAGACAATGCTGATCGTTTTATGTGCGGTTAAATCACAGTTTGATTTGGAGCTGCCAGAATCTGCGGTGAAAGGACTAAAGCCGAAGTACGGGTCACCGCCACACTAAATGTCATGCCCACCATAGGGAGAGGGCTGATGGAGAAGGGAAAAATTAGGTGATAACACCCAAAAGGAGTTTCAAGTGTATTCAGTTTAACCATATAATAGGGACTTGCAGATCCCAGGAGGACTGCTCAAAATGCTGCTACAGCTGAGGGTCTAAGGAGCACCAAGCCAGAGGCTGCAAAGCAAAATTACTCGACTGTTAGTGCTCAAGGAGATTGCACACAGCACACAAGTGCCGAAGTAGTCCTCGTGGAACTGAAGACAATACAGGACGACAAGGCACTATGACCAGATGGAATCCCGAATAATCCAGATGGACTTCCTGGATGTGTGCTTAAGTTTGTGTGTTTTAAGTTTTACCGATTCATAAACTTTTTAGTTTGTCTATTTCATCATAAGTTTTTCCTACTATCTGGAAGGATTCTTTTATTAATCCACTTCAACAAAAAGGGTGCGAAGGCGGATGACCCAAAATTATAGAAGTATTTCTAAATTCCTAAAGCTCTTGAACGTATAATCATTTCTCATTTGCAACATTTATGTTCCTCTCTTATTTCACCATGTCAGCATGGTTTTGTTAAGCGAAGATCGACCACTACCAACCTTTTGATTTGAAAGCTATTGTAATAATAACACATTCTCGTGTACTAATGTATGCTGATGATGTTAAGCTTTGTTTTTCATATAACAGTATAGCGCCGGGATTTAACTTACAGTTAAATATTGATTGTTTTTATGGATGGTGTGAGTACAACCTTTTATATGCATTTTTGTAAATAGAAGTACTCCTACGTTTATCAGTTCCTTTTTGATTCGCCCGTAGATATTGCCACATAATGTCCAGTGTTAGCAAGGTCATGAGTGCTTTTAGGTTTATAATGCGTTGGTCTTATTTCGGAATATTGTTAGTCGGTTTGGAGTTCACAATAACAAGTGCCCATCGACCGTATTGAGTCAGTACAAAAAAAATTTGTTTTATTTGACCTACGTAGTTTAAACGTAAGGCTACCTTCCCACCAGAGTAGATTACAATCGCTTAATTTACCTACACTTTTAAATCGTAGAACAATGCTTGGTACTATTTTAATACAAAATTTTATAAGAGGTGACATTGATTCTGCAGATCTTTTGACCGCCTAACATTCAATGTTCCTGTTAGACTAACACGAAATTATTATCCTCTAAACTTGCCACGATGTACATAAAATGTTTGCCTGCACGAGCCCTTTCGCGTTCTATGTTTTATTTGTTTCTGTATCTTCCTCGTGAACTCGCATTTTATGCCTAAGCTGATAAAAGGGCACCGCGCGTAACAAGCACGTGCTTGGTGTCGTTGGGCCACTTGTTGTATGTTCAAAGTGCATCAACGTCCATCATATACATATATGTTCCATGTAAAAGTCCTTGGGTACCGTAGGTAGGCTTTTTAAACCTTATAATTTAAGAGAATCTTAGAAAATACAATGTTTTTGCGAAATTAAGTCGTGTGAGTAGAGATTCGTGTTGGGGGGTGAGATGATACAGTCAATGTAGTGCAACCTACAAAGCAGAGTTAAGAGATGTATACGAGGAATGCTAAAGAATGCTCTTTTGGTTGGAAGGTACTTCAAGGACTACGGTTAAAGCCGTGTATTCCAGTCCAGCTGTTCAAACGTAGTGATCTTTGTTGTGAAGATTGCCGTTGTCTATTTGAAATTCTGTTTTGTTTTTGTTGTGTCTGCTGCGTAGATAATATGTTGGTTGTTCTCTGGGATATTCGACGTATAGCCAACAACTACAAATGGTGCAAAATAAAAATATAAGAAAATTAATGAAATGGAAGAAATAAAAGTAAAAGTTAAACATAAACTTAAAAGTAAGCACTTGCCAGGAAATGTGCCAATTGAAATCCACTTCGGAAACCATCTATTTAGACCGCGGACAGGCTAAGATGGTCAACCCAACCACAGAGGGCAAGAGTCCGGAAGGTTCTTTCTGCTGAGCACAATCCTTGGTTAAAAAGGGAAGACCGACTAGAAGTGGACCCATGAACGCGTGAAATACAAAACTTGCGAAGACAGCATAGGAGGCTCAACATTATGGGAAATAAAAAAGAAAACAATTATCTTTTTAATATGTTGTCTGTGATAAAGTAAATTTGTTATAACTTATCTTAATATTTTGTCTTTGTATGGAGTTATTGTGGTCCATCTACACTGGGAACGAGGTGTGACATCCATGCCCATCAAATTACAAGTAGATGCCGAAAAAGAAAGTATAAAGTAAAATAATAAAATAGTTTACATAATTAAGAAAAACTGACACATACGGATTAGGAACTGAAAGAAAAGAGGGACTAGTTAGTGGGTATAATAAAAAGCTACGTCTCATCCTCCAATATTAAATCCAGGAGATGCAAGTATTTCTGCAATCTGAAATAAAGCAGGGGTTAATGCAGCACTATTTGGGAAATGTGATCCAGACTGGACGATTTCTCCAAAAATTACCAGAGCCCATAAAAGAAGTCAGCAGCGGAAGGCAGAAGGAGGACTGATTTGTTCGGCCTGCAGAGCCGCGGTGGAAAGCCACAAGGTTGCCTTAAAATAGTGAAGGGTTAGAATTGAGATTATAAAGGTCACGATCGATTATGAAACCAGTTGGAGGTAAGTAGCATCGAGTAGTAAGGAAGATACAACCTAGCATCCGGTGAAATCCAAATTTATGGCCAAGGGAGAACTAATAGAGGCACATATCCACTCCTCTGCACAGGCTGAGCAGTTGAAAGAAGCAAAAGGATGTTTTCGGACATACAAATGTCAAGGATTTGGACTCACCAAGGTAGAAGAACACTCAATCCAGTTAGTTAAAGGAGCCCTATCCGTTTAGGAGGGATTATTTCCAGTTTCTCCAGCGAAACATCAATTGCTGTTCGCAGAAGTCGATGAAATGTTACGGTTAGGAGTCATAGAGTTAAGAGAAAGTCCCAGAAACAACCGAACAACGCTGGTATAGAAACCTGGAAAGAATTGGCTGTGCTTAGATGCAAGAAAACTAAATACACTTACAGTGAAGGATGCTTACACATTACAAAGCATTGGCTCGATCTTGAGCCGTGTAGACGAGACGATTTTCATTAGGTGTATTGACTTAAAACACACGTTCTGTTCGATGGATCTCCATGAAAAAAGTCGTCCCTTTACCGCTTTCACAATACCTGGAGGGCCACTTTATAAAACACTTCTGGATACAGTGTGACGCCAGCCATGTTGAAATTCGGGCGGTTTTATACCAGGAAGGATAGGACCGGCCAATAGCATTCTTTTCGGTGAAGCTGAGAGTAGAACGACTTTATTACAGCGATACGTAAAAAGAGTGTCTGCAGCAATAAAAGTGATGAAGTGATGAATTTTAATGGAAACTATGGGATCTGGGGGCACCGACAACGACTTTAATCCAGCAAGCCCGTTGAAGCGACATGCATGCATGGGGGTATGGCAAAGACTTAAGCGAGACTCCAGCGTATGTATTACTGGCCCAAAATGGTAATTCAAGTGCGATAATTTGTAGCAACATCCGAGGACTGCATGGAAAACAAACACATAGAACAGATGAAGCGACCAGTGATGGGGAAGGAGGTACGGACAGGTGGGCCCATTCAAAAGTTGTACCTGGATTTCTTAGGATAGTATCCGCCTTCTCGAAAAGGAAATTCCATGTTATTTATCGCGTTGGATCACCTAACTAAGTTTGTGTGGCTAAAAACGATGCCGAAGGCAACATCGACAGCTTTGATCCGATTCCTGCGAGACGAAATATTCACCCAATTCGGAGTTCCAGAAACAATCCACACGGACAACGGAAGACAGTTCATCTCCAAGGAATTTGAGAACATGCTGCAATAATATAATATTGCACATATAAGGATGGGGAGATACGCACTGCAACCCAATCCTTCGGAGGAGTAAACCAAGCTGCGATTTGAGTGAATTTCAAGGACGACCACACACGATTGGATAAACACTTAGCGGACATACAAGCTTCGCTGAGGTCATCCATTCATAACAGCACCGGAACTTTGCCGTACTTTGCCATGTTCGGACAACGTATGTGAACGAATGGAAAAGATTACTCGCTGGCTAGCAAATTTAATGTTCTGAGAGTAGCCGAGATAGCTCAATTGCCCAGATCCAAACGACAACAGATATACAGAGAAAAAATAAAAGAAAGGATACTACTGTGGGCAAAAAGTAAGGTGAATTTTCTTGTAAAGTGAAAATTTTTTATTATTTTTTCTGAAGCAATTACATTTCCCTCAAAGTAATCCCTTCGGGATAAAATACACTTATGCAAACGTTCTACGGTTCATTATAGTGATGCAAAAACCAAGAAAAGTTGTTGGCCCATAATTCTGGTCTTTTTCGACGAATTGCTTCACGCAAACGACGCATAACGCTCAAATAATATTCCTTATTAACAGTTTGGCCAGCTGGAAGGAATTCATAGGGCACAACACATCACAAAAATAGAAAAAACAGTCGTCATAACCTTGATTTTTAAAATACTTTAACGTGCTCTTTTCGTCTGGCCTCGCCTTTAGCACGAAATTCGCTTGATTTGTCTATTGTTTCAGAGTAGAAAACACAAATCCAAGTCTCATTGCCCGAGATTATGCATTTGAGCTTGTCCTGATAGTCAGAAAGCATGACTTTTTTGCATGAAATTAAGCGTTTTCGGTGCCAAACGAGATTTGACTTTTCGCAGGCCCAAATGGTCTTTCAAAATGGTTTTCACAGATCCTTTTGATATTTTGATAATATAGGTCTCTAATAGTCAACCGACGATTTTTTAGCACTAATTCATTCACTTCATTGAAATGTTGGAGCGCTCCAAGTCATCTGGACTGCTTATTGGGTAGGTAGTAGGTAGGCTTTTTAAGCCTTATGATTTAAGAAAATGTTATAAAATACAATGTGTTTGCGAAATTAAGTCGTGTGAGTAGAGATTCGTGTTGGGGGGTGAGATGATACAGTTAATGTAGTGCAACCCACAAAGCAGAGTTAATAGATGTATCCGAGGAATGCTAATGCACTTATGTTTGGGAGGGACTCCAAGTGCTACGGTTAAAGCCGTGTAGTCCAGCCCATATGTTCAAACGTTGTGGTGTTCGTTGTGAAGATTGCCGTTGTCTATTTGAAATTCCGTTTTGTTTTTGTTGTGTCTGCTGCGTAGATAATATGTTGGTTGTTCTCTGGGATATTCGACGTATAGCCAACAACTACAAATGGTAAAAAATAAAAATATAAGAAAATTAATGAAGTGGAAGAAATAAAAGTGAAAGTTAAACATAAAGTAAGCACTTGCCCCAGCCACAGAGGGCAAGAGTCCGGAAGGTCCTTTCTGCTTAGCACAATCCTTGGTTAAAAAGGGACGACCGACTAGAAGTGGACCCATGAACGCGTAAATACAACACTTACGAAGACAGCATAGGAGGCTCAACATTATGGGAAATAAAAAAGAAAACAATTATCTTTTTAATATGTTGTCTGTGATAAAGTAAATTTGTTATAACTTATCTAAATATTTTGTTTTTGTATGGAGTTATTGTGGTCTACACTGGGAACGAGGTGTGACATCCATGCCCATCAAATTACAAGTAGATGCCGAAAAAGAAAGTATAAAGTAAAATAATAAAATAGTTTACATAATTAAGAAAAACTGACGCATACGGATTAGGAACTGAAAGAAATGTGGGTAATGGGTATAATAAACAGCTACGTCTCATCCTTCAATATTAAAAAAATTTTAAGAAAGAGGAAAAATACAAATACAAGTGGGAAAGGAATTAGGATATGCTAAATAGTGATAGGGATAGAGTTCAAATCGGAAGAAAACTAAGGAGAAGATTTGAGTTCATTCGGAATAGGGGACCAGCAAGTATGACTCCGACAGCAAATCGGTCGCAAGCAAATCAAGAGGAGAAATTGGAGAATATATCGGCACCCGAAGGCATGGAGTCGCTGAGGGGGCAGAACCCTGAAGGAGAGGGAAGTGGAAGTCCAGGAGATGCGAGTGCCGCTGCAATCTGAAATAAAGTCAGGGGTTAATGCAGCACTATTTGGGAAATGTGATCCAGATCGGACGATTTCTCCAAAAATTACCAGAGCCCATAAAAGAAGTCAGCAGCGGAAGGCAGAAGGAGGACTGATTTGTTCGGCCTGCAGAGCCGCGGTGGAAAGCCACAAGGTTGCCTTAAAATAGTGAAGGGTTAGAATTGAGATTATAGAGGTCACGATCGATTATGAAACGAGATGGAGGTAAGTAGCATCGAGTAGTAGGGAAGATACAACACAAGGTGACAAGGTGAAATCCAAATTTATGGCCAAGGGAGAACTAATAGAGGCACATATCCACTCCTCTGCACAGGCTGAGCAGTTGAAAGAAGCAAAAGGATGTTTTCGGACATACGAAAGTCAAGGATTAGGACTCACCAAGGTAGAAGAACACTCAATCCAGTTAGTTAAAGGAGCCCTATCCGTTTAGGAGGGATTATTTCCAGTTTCTCCAGCGAAACATCAATTGCTGTTCGCAGAAGTCGATGAAATTCTACGGTTAGGAGTCATAGAGTTAAGAGAAAGTCCCAGAAACAACTGAACAACGCTGGTATAGAAACCTGGAAAGAATTGGCTGTGCTCAGATGCAAGAAAACTAAATACACTTACAGTGAAGGATGCTTACACATTACAAAACATTGGCTCGATCTTGAGCCGTATAGACGAGACGATTTTCATTAGGTGTATTGAATTAAAACACACGTTCTGTTCGATGGATCTCCATGAAAAATGTCGTCCCTTTACCGCTTTCACAATATACATTGTGACGCCAGCCATGTTGAAATTCGGGCGGTTTTATACCAGGAAGGATAAGGATAGGACCGGCCAATAGCATTCTTTTCGGTGAAGCTGAGAGTAGAACGACTCAATTACAGCGATACGTAAAAAGAGTGTCTGCAGCAATAAAAGTGATGAAGTGATGAATTTTAATGGAAACTATGGGATCTGGGGGCACCGACAACGACTTTAATCCAGCAAGCCCGCTGAAGCGACATGCATGCATGGGGGTATGGCAAAGACTTAAGCGAGACTCCAGCGTATGTATTACTGGCCCATAATGGTAATTCAAGTGCGATAATTTGTAGCAACATCCGAGGACTGCAAGGAAAACAAGCACACAGAACAGATAAAGCGACCAGTGATGGGGAAGGAGGTACGGACAGATCGGCCCATTCAAAAGTTGTACCTGGATTTCTTAGGAAAGTATCCACGTTCTCGAAAAGAAAATTCCATGTTATTTATCGCGTTGGATCACCTAACTAAGTTTGTGTGGCTAAAAGCGATGCCGAAGACAACATCTACAGCTTTGATCCGATTTCTGCGAGACGAAATATTCACCCAATTTGGAGTTCCAGAAACAATCCACACGGACAACGGAAGACAGTTCATCTCCAAGGAATTTGAGAACATGCTGCAATAATATAATATTGCACATATAAGGACGGGGAGATACGCACTGCAACCCAATCCACACACGATTGGATAAACACTTAGCGGACATACAAGCGTCGCTGAGGTCATCCATTCATAACAGCACCGGAACTTTGCCGTACTTTGCCATGTTCGGACAACATATGTGAACGAATGGAAAAGATTACTCGCTGGCTAGCAAATTTAATGTTCTGAGTGTAGCCGAGATAGCTCAATTGCGCAGATCCAAACGACAACAGATATACAGAGAAAAAATAAATGAAAGGATACTACTGTGGGCAAAAAGTAAGGTGAATTTTCTTGTAAAGTGAAAATTTTTTATTATTTTTTCTGAAGCAATTACATTTCCCTCAAAGTAATCCCTTCGGGATAAAATACACTTATGCAAACGTTCTACGGTTAATTATAGTGATGCAAAAACCAAGAAAAGTTGTTGGCCCATAATTCTGGTCTTTTTCGACGAATTGCTTCACGCAAACGACGCATAACGCTCAAATAATATTCCTTATTAACAGTTTGGCCAGCTGGAAGGAATTCATAAAGCACAACACATCACAAAAATAGAAAAAACAGTCGTCATAACCTTGATCTTTAAAATACTTTAACGTGCTCTTTTCGTCTGGCCTCGCCTTTAGCACGAAATTCGCTTGATTTGTCTATTGTTTCAGAGTAGAAAACACAAATCCAAGTCTCATTGCCCGAGATTATGCATTTGAGCTTGTCCTGATAGTCAGAAAGCATGACTTTTTTGCATGAAATTAAGCGTTTTCGGTGCCAAACGAGATTTGACTTTTCGCAGGCCCAAATGGTCTTTCAAAATGGTTTTCACAGATCCTTTTGATATTCCGATAATATAGGTCTCTAATAGTCAACCGACGATTTTTTAGCACTAATTCATTCACTTCATTGAAATGTTGGAGCGCTCCAAGTCATCTGGACTGCTTATTGGGTAGGTAGTAGGTAGGCTTTTTAAGCCTTATGATTTAAGAAAATGTTATAAAATACAATGTGTTTGCGAAATTAAGTCGTGTGAGTAGAGATTCGTGTTGGGGGGTGAGATGATACAGTTAATGTAGTGCAACCCACAAAGCAGAGTTAATAGATGTATCCAAGGAATGCTAATGCACTTATGTTTGGGAGGGACTCCAAGTGCTACGGTTAAAGCCGTGTAGTCCAGCCCATATGTTCAAACGTTGTGGTGTTCGTTGTGAAGATTGCCGTTGTCTATTTGAAATTCCGTTTTGTTTTTGTTGTGTCTGCTGCGTAGATAATATGTTGGTTGTTCTCTGGGATATTCGACGTATAGCCAACAACTACAAATGGTAAAAAATAAAAATATAAGAAAATTAATGAAATGGAAGAAATAAAAGTGAAAGTTAAACATAAACTTAAAAGTAAGCACTTGCCCCAGCCACAGAGGGCAAGA
Organism: Drosophila biarmipes; assembly: GCF_025231255.1. Classification (NCBI taxonomy): domain Eukaryota; kingdom Metazoa; phylum Arthropoda; class Insecta; order Diptera; family Drosophilidae; genus Drosophila; species Drosophila biarmipes. The sequence continues at coordinate 200,355 of NW_026114543.1, read as the reverse complement.
GTCCGGAAGGTCCTTTCTGCTTAGCACAATCCTTGGTTAAAAAGGGACGACCGACTAGAAGTGGACCCATGAACGCGTAAATACAACACTTACGAAGACAGCATAGGAGGCTCAACATTATGGGAAATAAAAAAGAAAACAATTATCTTTTTAATATGTTGTCTGTGATAAAGTAAATTTGTTATAACTTATCTAAATATTTTGTTTTTGTATGGAGTTATTGTGGTCTACACTGGGAACGAGGTGTGACATCCATGCCCATCAAATTACAAGTAGATGCCGAAAAAGAAAGTATAAAGTAAAATAATAAAATAGTTTACATAATTAAGAAAAACTGACGCATACGGATTAGGAACTGAAAGAAATGTGGGTAATGGGTATAATAAACAGCTACGTCTCATCCTTCAATATTAAAAAAATTTTAAGAAAGAGGAAAAATACAAATACAAGTGGGAAAGGAATTAGGATATGCTAAATAGTGATAGGGATAGAGTTCAAATCGGAAGAAAACTAAGGAGAAGATTTGAGTTCATTCGGAATAGGGGACCAGCAAGTATGACTCCGACAGCAAATCGGTCGCAAGCAAATCAAGAGGAGAAATTGGAGAATATATCGGCACCCGAAGGCATGGAGTCGCTGAGGGGGCAGAACCCTGAAGGAGAGGGAAGTGGAAGTCCAGGAGATGCGAGTGCCGCTGCAATCTGAAATAAAGTCAGGGGTTAATGCAGCACTATTTGGGAAATGTGATCCAGATCGGACGATTTCTCCAAAAATTACCAGAGCCCATAAAAGAAGTCAGCAGCGGAAGGCAGAAGGAGGACTGATTTGTTCGGCCTGCAGAGCCGCGGTGGAAAGCCACAAGGTTGCCTTAAAATAGTGAAGGGTTAGAATTGAGATTATAGAGGTCACGATCGATTATGAAACGAGATGGAGGTAAGTAGCATCGAGTAGTAGGGAAGATACAACACAAGGTGACAAGGTGAAATCCAAATTTATGGCCAAGGGAGAACTAATAGAGGCACATATCCACTCCTCTGCACAGGCTGAGCAGTTGAAAGAAGCAAAAGGATGTTTTCGGACATACGAAAGTCAAGGATTAGGACTCACCAAGGTAGAAGAACACTCAATCCAGTTAGTTAAAGGAGCCCTATCCGTTTAGGAGGGATTATTTCCAGTTTCTCCAGCGAAACATCAATTGCTGTTCGCAGAAGTCGATGAAATTCTACGGTTAGGAGTCATAGAGTTAAGAGAAAGTCCCAGAAACAACTGAACAACGCTGGTATAGAAACCTGGAAAGAATTGGCTGTGCTCAGATGCAAGAAAACTAAATATACTTACAGTGAAGGATGCTTACACATTACAAAACATTGGCTCGATCTTGAGCCGTATAGACGAGACGATTTTCATTAGGTGTATTGAATTAAAACACACGTTCTGTTCGATGGATCTCCATGAAAAATGTCGTCCCTTTACCGCTTTCACAATATACATTGTGACGCCAGCCATGTTGAAATTCGGGCGGTTTTATACCAGGAAGGATAAGGATAGGACCGGCCAATAGCATTCTTTTCGGTGAAGCTGAGAGTAGAACGACTCAATTACAGCGATACGTAAAAAGAGTGTCTGCAGCAATAAAAGTGATGAAGTGATGAATTTTAATGGAAACTATGGGATCTGGGGGCACCGACAACGACTTTAATCCAGCAAGCCCGCTGAAGCGACATGCATGCATGGGGGTATGGCAAAGACTTAAGCGAGACTCCAGCGTATGTATTACTGGCCCATAATGGTAATTCAAGTGCGATAATTTGTAGCAACATCTGAGGACTGCATGGAAAACAAACACATAGAACAGATAAAGCGACCAGTGATGGGGAAGGAGGTACGGACAGGTGGGCCCATTCAAAAGTTGTACCTGGATTTCTTAGGAAAGTATCCACGTTCTCGAAAAGAAAATGTTATTTATCGCGTTGGATCACCTAACTAAGTTTGTGTGGCTAAAAGCGATGCCGAAGACAACATCTACAGCTTTGATCCGATTTCTGCGAGACGAAATATTCACCCAATTTGGAGTTCCAGAAACAATCCACACGGACAACGGAAGACAGTTCATCTCCAAGGAATTTGAGAACATGCTGCAATAATATAATATTGCACATATAAGGATGGGGAGATACGCACTGCAACCCAATCCTTCGGAGGAGTAAACCAAGCAGCGATTTGAGTGAATTTCAAGGACGACCACACACGATTGGATAAACACTTAGCGGACATACAAGCGTCGCTGAGGTCATCCATTCATAACAGCACCGGAACTTTGCCGTACTTTGCCATGTTCGGACAACGTATGTGAACGAATGGAAAAGATTACTCGCTGGCTAGCAAATTTAATGTTCTGAGAGTAGCCGAGATAGCTCAATTGCCCAGATCCAAACGACAACAGATATACAGAGAAAAAATAAAAGAAAGGATACTACTGTGGGCAAAAAGTAAGGTGAATTTTCTTGTAAAGTGAAAATTTTTTATTATTTTTTCTGAAGCAATTACATTTCCCTCAAAGTAATCCCTTCGGGATAAAATACACTTATGCAAACGTTCTACGGTTCATTATAGTGATGCAAAAACCAAGAAAAGTTGTTGGCCCATAATTCTGGTCTTTTTCGACGAATTGCTTCACGCAAACGACGCATAACGCTCAAATAATATTCCTTATTAACAGTTTGGCCAGCTGGAAGGAATTCATAGGGCACAACACATCACAAAAATAGAAAAAACAGTCGTCATAACCTTGATTTTTAAAATACTTTAACGTGCTCTTTTCGTCTGGCCTCGCCTTTAGCACGAAATTCGCTTGATTTGTCTATTGTTTCAGAGTAGAAAACACAAATCCAAGTCTCATTGCCCGAGATTATGCATTTGAGCTTGTCCTGATAGTCAGAAAGCATGACTTTTTTGCATGAAATTAAGCGTTTTCGGTGCCAAACGAGATTTGACTTTTCGCAGGCCCAAATGGTCTTTCAAAATGGTTTTCACAGATCCTTTTGATATTCCGATAATATAGGTCTCTAATAGTCAACCGACGATTTTTTAGCACTAATTCATTCACTTCATTGAAATGTTGGAGCGCTCCAAGTCATCTGGACTGCTTATTGGGTAGGTAGTAGGTAGGCTTTTTAAGCCTTATGATTTAAGAAAATGTTATAAAATACAATGTGTTTGCGAAATTAAGTCGTGTGAGTAGAGATTCGTGTTGGGGGGTGAGATGATACAGTTAATGTAGTGCAACCCACAAAGCAGAGTTAATAGATGTATCCGAGGAATGCTAATGCACTTATGTTTGGGAGGGACTCCAAGTGCTACGGTTAAAGCCGTGTAGTCCAGCCCATATGTTCAAACGTTGTGGTGTTCGTTGTGAAGATTGCCGTTGTCTATTTGAAATTCCGTTTTGTTTTTGTTGTGTCTGCTGCGTAGATAATATGTTGGTTGTTCTCTGGGATATTCGACGTATAGCCAACAACTACAAATGGTAAAAAATAAAAATATAAGAAAATTAATGAAGTGGAAGAAATAAAAGTGAAAGTTAAACATAAAGTAAGCACTTGCCCCAGCCACAGAGGGCAAGAGTCCGGAAGGTCCTTTCTGCTTAGCACAATCCTTGGTTAAAAAGGGACGACCGACTAGAAGTGGACCCATGAACGCGTAAATACAACACTTACGAAGACAGCATAGGAGGCTCAACATTATGGGAAATAAAAAAGAAAACAATTATCTTTTTAATATGTTGTCTGTGATAAAGTAAATTTGTTATAACTTATCTAAATATTTTGTTTTTGTATGGAGTTATTGTGGTCTACACTGGGAACGAGGTGTGACATCCATGCCCATCAAATTACAAGTAGATGCCGAAAAAGAAAGTATAAAGTAAAATAATAAAATAGTTTACATAATTAAGAAAAACTGACGCATACGGATTAGGAACTGAAAGAAATGTGGGTAATGGGTATAATAAACAGCTACGTCTCATCCTTCAATATTAAAAAAATTTTAAGAAAGAGGAAAAATACAAATACAAGTGGGAAAGGAATTAGGATATGCTAATTAGTGATAGGGATAGAGTTCAAATCGGAAGAAAACTAAGGAGAAGATTTGAGTTCATTCGGAATAGGGGACCAGCAAGTATGACTCCGACAGCAAATCGGTCGCAAGCAAATCAAGAGGAGAAATTGGAGAATATATCGGCACCCGAAGGCATGGAGTCGCTGAGGGGGCAGAACCCTGAAGGAGAGGGAAGTGGAAGTCCAGGAGATGCGAGTGCCGCTGCAATCTGAAATAAAGTCAGGGGTTAATGCAGCACTATTTGGGAAATGTGATCCAGATCGGACGATTTCTCCAAAAATTACCAGAGCCCATAAAAGAAGTCAGCAGCGGAAGGCAGAAGGAGGACTGATTTGTTCGGCCTGCAGAGCCGCGGTGGAAAGCCACAAGGTTGCCTTAAAATAGTGAAGGGTTAGAATTGAGATTATAGAGGTCACGATCGATTATGAAACGAGATGGAGGTAAGTAGCATCGAGTAGTAGGGAAGATACAACACAAGGTGACAAGGTGAAATCCAAATTTATGGCCAAGGGAGAACTAATAGAGGCACATATCCACTCCTCTGCACAGGCTGAGCAGTTGAAAGAAGCAAAAGGATGTTTTCGGACATACGAAAGTCAAGGATTAGGACTCACCAAGGTAGAAGAACACTCAATCCAGTTAGTTAAAGGAGCCCTATCCGTTTAGGAGGGATTATTTCCAGTTTCTCCAGCGAAACATCAATTGCTGTTCGCAGAAGTCGATGAAATTCTACGGTTAGGAGTCATAGAGTTAAGAGAAAGTCCCAGAAACAACTGAACAACGCTGGTATAGAAACCTGGAAAGAATTGGCTGTGCTCAGATGCAAGAAAACTAAATACACTTACAGTGAAGGATGCTTACACATTACAAAACATTGGCTCGATCTTGAGCCGTATAGACGAGACGATTTTCATTAGGTGTATTGAATTAAAACACACGTTCTGTTCGATGGATCTCCATGAAAAATGTCGTCCCTTTACCGCTTTCACAATATACATTGTGACGCCAGCCATGTTGAAATTCGGGCGGTTTTATACCAGGAAGGATAAGGATAGGACCGGCCAATAGCATTCTTTTCGGTGAAGCTGAGAGTAGAACGACTCAATTACAGCGATACGTAAAAAGAGTGTCTGCAGCAATAAAAGTGATGAAGTGATGAATTTTAATGGAAACTATGGGATCTGGGGGCACCGACAACGACTTTAATCCAGCAAGCCCGCTGAAGCGACATGCATGCATGGGGGTATGGCAAAGACTTAAGCGAGACTCCAGCGTATGTATTACTGGCCCATAATGGTAATTCAAGTGCGATAATTTGTAGCAACATCCGAGGACTGCAAGGAAAACAAGCACACAGAACAGATAAAGCGACCAGTGATGGGGAAGGAGGTACGGACAGATCGGCCCATTCAAAAGTTGTACCTGGATTTCTTAGGAAAGTATCCACGTTCTCGAAAAGAAAATTCCATGTTATTTATCGCGTTGGATCACCTAACTAAGTTTGTGTGGCTAAAAGCGATGCCGAAGACAACATCTACAGCTTTGATCCGATTTCTGCGAGACGAAATATTCACCCAATTTGGAGTTCCAGAAACAATCCACACGGACAACGGAAGACAGTTCATCTCCAAGGAATTTGAGAACATGCTGCAATAATATAATATTGCACATATAAGGACGGGGAGATACGCACTGCAACCCAATCCACACACGATTGGATAAACACTTAGCGGACATACAAGCGTCGCTGAGGTCATCCATTCATAACAGCACCGGAACTTTGCCGTACTTTGCCATGTTCGGACAACATATGTGAACGAATGGAAAAGATTACTCGCTGGCTAGCAAATTTAATGTTCTGAGTGTAGCCGAGATAGCTCAATTGCCCAGATCCAAACGACAACAGATATACAGAGAAAAAATAAAAGAAAGGATACTACTGTGGGCAAAAAGTAAGGTGAATTTTCTTGTAAATTGAAAATTTTTTATTATTTTTTCGAAAGCAATTACATTTCCTTCAAAGTAATCCCCTCTGGATAAAATACACTTATGCAAACGTTCTACGGTTCATTATAGTGATGCAAAAACCAAGAAAAGTTGTTGGCCCATAATTCTGGTCTTTTTCGACAAATTGCTTCACGCAAACGACGCATAACGCTCAATTAATATTCCTTATTAACAGTTTGGCACATCACAAAAATAGAAAAAAACAGTCGTCATAACCTTGATTTTTAAAATACTTTAACGTGCTCTTTTCGTCTGGCCTCGCCTTTAGCACGAAATTCGCTTGATTTGTCTATTGTTTCAGAGTAGAAAACACAAATCCAAGTCTCATTGCCCGAGATTATGCATTTGAGCTTGTCCTGATAGTCAGAAAGCATGACTTTTTTGCATGAAATTAAGCGTTTTCGGTACCAAACGAGATTTGACTTTTCGCAGGCCCAAATGGTTTTCACAGATCCTTTTGATGTTCCGATAATATAGGTCTCTAATAGTCAACCGACGATTTTTTAGCACTAATTAATTCACTTCATTGAAATGTTGGAGCGCTCCAAGTCATCAACACGTTCCTGACCCTCTTTGAAGTCGTTGTCTTCCGCAACGTTCTCAACGTTTCCGCAGCCGAAAATTAATTCCGCAAACAAAATTGAAGGCACTTCTGTGCTCAATTAAATCAGATATTGTAAAAATCGAAAAAAATACACTCTTGATCGTTTGGTAAACACAAGCGTAAATATAGTATTGATACTGAAATGAACATGGATTTAGCGCCAGAAGCCATCAACAGTCTTGCCACAGTCTGAATTTCAAATTGAAAATTTACCTTACTTTTTGACTATTGTACAACTAAACCACTTTTGGATACAGTGTGACGCCAGCCATATTGTAATTCGGGCGGTTTTATACCAGCAAAGATAAGGATAGGACCGGCCAATAGCATTCTTTTCGGTGAAGCGTAGAGTAGAACGACTCAATTACAGCGATACGTAAAAAGAATGTCTGCAGCAGTAAAGTGATGAATTTTAATGGAAACTATGGGATCTGGGGCACCGACAAGGACTTTAATCCAGCAAGCCCGCTGAAGCGACATGCATGCATGGGGGTATGGCAAAGACTTAAGCGAGACTCCAGCGTATGTATTACTGGCCCATAATGGTAATTCAAGTGCGATAATTTGTAGCAACATCCGAGGACTGCAAGGAAAACAAGCACACAAAACAGATAAAGCGACCAGTGATGGGGAAGGAGGTACGGACAGATCGGCCCATTCAAAAGTTGTACCTGGATTTCTTAGGAAAGTATCCACGTTCTCGAAAAGAAAATTCCATGTTATTTATCGCGTTGGATCACCTAACTAAGTTTGCGTGGCTAAAAGCGATGCCGAAGACAACATCTACAGCTTTGATCCGATTTCTGCGAGACGAAATATTCACCCAATTTGGAGTTCCAGAAACAATCCACACGGACAACGGAAGACAGTTCATCTCCAAGGAATTTGAGAACATGCTGCAATAATATAATATTGCACATATAAGGACGGGGAGATACGCACTGCAACCCAATCCACACACGATTGGATAAACACTTAGCGGACATACAAGCGTCGCTGAGGTCATCCATTCATAACAGCACCGGAACTTTGCCGTACTTTGCCATGTTCGGACAACGTATGTGAACGAATGGAAAAGATTACTCGCTGGCTAGCAAATTTAATGTTCTGAGAGTAGCCGAGATAGCTCAATTGCCCAGATCCAAACGACAACAGATATACAGAGAAAAAATAAAAGAAAGGATACTACTGTGGGCAAAAAGTAAGGTGAATTTTCTTGTAAAGTGAAAATTTTTTATTATTTTTTCTGAAGCAATTACATTTCCCTCAAAGTAATCCCTTCGGGATAAAATACACTTATGCAAACGTTCTACGGTTCATTATAGTGATGCAAAAACCAAGAAAAGTTGTTGGCCCATAATTCTGGTCTTTTTCGACGAATTGCTTCACGCAAACGACGCATAACGCTCAAATAATATTCCTTATTAACAGTTTGGCCAGCTGGAAGGAATTCATAGGGCACAACACATCACAAAAATAGAAAAAACAGTCGTCATAACCTTGATTTTTAAAATACTTTAACGTGCTCTTTTCGTCTGGCCTCGCCTTTAGCACGAAATTCGCTTGATTTGTCTATTGTTTCAGAGTAGAAAACACAAATCCAAGTCTCATTGCCCGAGATTATGCATTTGAGCTTGTCCTGATAGTCAGAAAGCATGACTTTTTTGCATGAAATTAAGCGTTTTCGGTGCCAAACGAGATTTGACTTTTCGCAGGCCCAAATGGTCTTTCAAAATGGTTTTCACAGATCCTTTTGATATTCCGATAATATAGGTCTCTAATAGTCAACCGACGATTTTTTAGCACTAATTCATTCACTTCATTGAAATGTTGGAGCGCTCCAAGTCATCTGGACTGCTTATTGGGTAGGTAGTAGGTAGGCTTTTTAAGCCTTATGATTTAAGAAAATGTTATAAAATACAATGTGTTTGCGAAATTAAGTCGTGTGAGTAGAGATTCGTGTTGGGGGGTGAGATGATACAGTTAATGTAGTGCAACCCACAAAGCAGAGTTAATAGATGTATCCGAGGAATGCTAATGCACTTATGTTTGGGAGGGACTCCAAGTGCTACGGTTAAAGCCGTGTAGTCCAGCCCATATGTTCAAACGTTGTGGTGTTCGTTGTGAAGATTGCCGTTGTCTATTTGAAATTCCGTTTTGTTTTTGTTGTGTCTGCTGCGTAGATAATATGTTGGTTGTTCTCTGGGATATTCGACGTATAGCCAACAACTACAAATGGTAAAAAATAAAAATATAAGAAAATTAATGAAATGGAAGAAATAAAAGTGAAAGTTAAACATAAACTTAAAAGTAAGCACTTGCCCCAGCCACAGAGGGCAAGAGTCCGGAAGGTCCTTTCTGCTTAGCACAATCCTTGGTTAAAAAGGGACGACCGACTAGAAGTGGACCCATGAACGCGTAAATACAACACTTACGAAGACAGCATAGGAGGCTCAACATTATGGGAAATAAAAAAGAAAACAATTATCTTTTTAATATGTTGTCTGTGATAAAGTAAATTTGTTATAACTTATCTAAATATTTTGTTTTTGTATGGAGTTATTGTGGTCTACACTGGGAACGAGGTGTGACATCCATGCCCATCAAATTACAAGTAGATGCCGAAAAAGAAAGTATAAAGTAAAATAATAAAATAGTTTACATAATTAAGAAAAACTGACGCATACGGATTAGGAACTGAAAGAAATGTGGGTAATGGGTATAATAAACAGCTACGTCTCATCCTTCAATATTAAAAAAATTTTAAGAAAGAGGAAAAATACAAATACAAGTGGGAAAGGAATTAGGATATGCTAAATAGTGATAGGGATAGAGTTCAAATCGGAAGAAAACTAAGGAGAAGATTTGAGTTCATTCGGAATAGGGGACCAGCAAGTATGACTCCGACAGCAAATCGGTCGCAAGCAAATCAAGAGGAGAAATTGGAGAATATATCGGCACCCGAAGGCATGGAGTCGCTGAGGGGGCAGAGCCCTGAAGGAGAGGGAAGTGGAAGTCCAGGAGATGCGAGTGCCGCTGCAATCTGAAATAAAGTCAGGGGTTAATGCAGCACTATTTGGGAAATGTGATCCAGATCGGACGATTTCTCCAAAAATTACCAGAGCCCATAAAAGAAGTCAGCAGCGGAAGGCAGAAGGAGGACTGATTTGTTCGGCCTGCAGAGCCGCGGTGGAAAGCCACAAGGTTGCCTTAAAATAGTGAAGGGTTAGAATTGAGATTATAGAGGTCACGATCGATTATGAAACGAGATGGAGGTAAGTAGCATCGAGTAGTAGGGAAGATACAACACAAGGTGACAAGGTGAAATCCAAATTTATGGCCAAGGGAGAACTAATAGAGGCACATATCCACTCCTCTGCACAGGCTGAGCAGTTGAAAGAAGCAAAAGGATGTTTTCGGACATACGAAAGTCAAGGATTAGGACTCACCAAGGTAGAAGAACACTCAATCCAGTTAGTTAAAGGAGCCCTATCCGTTTAGGAGGGATTATTTCCAGTTTCTCCAGCGAAACATCAATTGCTGTTCGCAGAAGTCGATGAAATTCTACGGTTAGGAGTCATAGAGTTAAGAGAAAGTCCCAGAAACAACTGAACAACGCTGGTATAGAAACCTGGAAAGAATTGGCTGTGCTCAGATGCAAGAAAACTAAATACACTTACAGTGAAGGATGCTTACACATTACAAAACATTGGCTCGATCTTGAGCCGTATAGACGAGACGATTTTCATTAGGTGTATTGAATTAAAACACACGTTCTGTTCGATGGATCTCCATGAAAAATGTCGTCCCTTTACCGCTTTCACAATATACATTGTGACGCCAGCCATGTTGAAATTCGGGCGGTTTTATACCAGGAAGGATAAGGATAGGACCGGCCAATAGCATTCTTTTCGGTGAAGCTGAGAGTAGAACGACTCAATTACAGCGATACGTAAAAAGAGTGTCTGCAGCAATAAAAGTGATGAAGTGATGAATTTTAATGGAAACTATGGGATCTGGGGGCACCGACAACGACTTTAATCCAGCAAGCCCGCTGAAGCGACATGCATGCATGGGGGTATGGCAAAGACTTAAGCGAGACTCCAGCGTATGTATTACTGGCCCATAATGGTAATTCAAGTGCGATAATTTGTAGCAACATCTGAGGACTGCATGGAAAACAAACACATAGAACAGATAAAGCGACCAGTGATGGGGAAGGAGGTACGGACAGGTGGGCCCATTCAAAAGTTGTACCTGGATTTCTTAGGAAAGTATCCACGTTCTCGAAAAGAAAATTCCATGTTATTTATCGCGTTGGATCACCTAACTAAGTTTGTGTGGCTAAAAGCGATGCCGAAGACAACATCTACAGCTTTGATCCGATTTCTGCGAGACGAAATATTCACCCAATTTGGAGTTCCAGAAACAATCCACACGGACAACGGAAGACAGTTCATCTCCAAGGAATTTGAGAACATGCTGCAATAATATAATATTGCACATATAAGGACGGGGAGATACGCACTGCAACCCAATCCACACACGATTGGATAAACACTTAGCGGACATACAAGCGTCGCTGAGGTCATCCATTCATAACAGCACCGGAACTTTGCCGTACTTTGCCATGTTCGGACAACATATGTGAACGAATGGAAAAGATTACTCGCTGGCTAGCAAATTTAATGTTCTGAGTGTAGCCGAGATAGCTCAATTGCCCAGATCCAAACGACAACAGATATACAGAGAAAAAATAAAAGAAAGGATACTACTGTGGGCAAAAAGTAAGGTGAATTTTCTTGTAAATTGAAAATTTTTTATTATTTTTTCGAAAGCAATTACATTTCCTTCAAAGTAATCCCCTCTGGATAAAATACACTTATGCAAACGTTCTACGGTTCATTATAGTGATGCAAAAACCAAGAAAAGTTGTTGGCCCATAATTCTGGTCTTTTTCGACAAATTGCTTCACGCAAACGACGCATAACGCTCAATTAATATTCCTTATTAACAGTTTGGCACATCACAAAAATAGAAAAAACAGTCGTCATAACCTTGATTTTTAAAATACTTTAACGTGCTCTTTTCGTCTGGCCTCGCCTTTAGCACGAAATTCGCTTGATTTGTCTATTGTTTCAGAGTAGAAAACACAAATCCAAGTCTCATTGCCCGAGATTATGCATTTGAGCTTGTCCTGATAGTCAGAAAGCATGACTTTTTTGCATGAAATTAAGCGTTTTCGGTACCAAACGAGATTTGACTTTTCGCAGGCCCAAATGGTTTTCACAGATCCTTTTGATGTTCCGATAATATAGGTCTCTAACAGTCAACCGACGATTTTTTAGCACTAATTAATTCACTTCATTGAAATGTTGGAGCGCTCCAAGTCATCAACACGTTCCTGACCCTCTTTGAAGTCGTTGTCTTCCGCAACGTTCTCAACGTTTCCGCAGCCGAAAATTAATTCCGCAAACAAAATTGAAGGCACTTCTGTGCTCAATTAAATCAGATATTGTAAAAATCGAAAAAAATACACTCTTGATCGTTTGGTAAACACAAGCGTAAATATAGTATTGATACTGAAATGAACATGGATTTAGCGCCAGAAGCCATCAACAGTCTTGCCACAGTCTGAATTTCAAATTGAAAATTTACCTTACTTTTTGACTATTGTACAACTAAACCACTTTTGGATACAGTGTGACGCCAGCCATATTGTAATTCGGGCGGTTTTATACCAGCAAAGATAAGGATAGGACCGGCCAATAGCATTCTTTTCGGTGAAGCGTAGAGTAGAACGACTCAATTACAGCGATACGTAAAAAGAATGTCTGCAGCAGTAAAGTGATGAATTTTAATGGAAACTATGGGATCTGGGGCACCGACAAGGACTTTAATCCAGCAAGCCCGCTGAAGCGACATGCATGCATGGGGGTATGGCAAAGACTTAAGCGAGACTCCAGCGTATGTATTACTGGCCCATAATGGTAATTCAAGTGCGATAATTTGTAGCAACATCCGAGGACTGCAAGGAAAACAAGCACACAAAACAGATAAAGCGACCAGTGATGGGGAAGGAGGTACGGACAGATCGGCCCATTCAAAAGTTGTACCTGGATTTCTTAGGAAAGTATCCACGTTCTCGAAAAGAAAATTCCATGTTATTTATCGCGTTGGATCACCTAACTAAGTTTGCGTGGCTAAAAGCGATGCCGAAGACAACATCTACAGCTTTGATCCGATTTCTGCGAGACGAAATATTCACCCAATTTGGAGTTCCAGAAACAATCCACACGGACAACGGAAGACAGTTCATCTCCAAGGAATTTGAGAACATGCTGCAATAATATAATATTGCACATATAAGGACGGGGAGATACGCACTGCAACCCAATCCACACACGATTGGATAAACACTTAGCGGACATACAAGCGTCGCTGAGGTCATCCATTCATAACAGCACCGGAACTTTGCCGTACTTTGCCATGTTCGGACAACATATGTGAACGAATGGAAATGATTACTCGCTGGCTAGCAAATTTAATGTTCTGAGTGTAGCCGAGATAGCTCAATTGCCCAGATCCAAACGACAACAGATATACAGAGAAAAAATAAAAGAAAGGATTCTACTGTGGGCAAAAAGTAAGGTGAATTTTCTTGTAAATTGAAAATTTTTTATTATTTTTTCGAAAGCAATTACATTTCCTTCAAAGTAATCCCTTCTGGATAAAATACACTTATGCAAACGTTCTACGGTTCATTATAGTGATGCAAAAACCAAGAAAAGTTGTTGGCCCATAATTCTGGTCTTTTTCGACAAATTGCTTCACGCAAACGACGCATAACGCTCAATTAATATTCCTTATTAACAGTTTGGCACATCACAAAAATAGAAAAAACAGTCGTCATAACCTTGATTTCTAAAATACTTTAACGTGCTCTTTTCGTCTGGCCTCGCCTTCAGCACGAAATTCGCTTGATTTGTCTATTGTTTCAGAGTAGAAAACACAAATCCAAGTCTCATTGCCCGAGATTATGCATTTGAGCTTGTCCTGATAGACAGAAAGCATGACTTTTTTGCATGAAATTAAGCGTTTTCGGTACCAAACGAGATTTGACTTTTCGCAGGCCCAAATGGTTTTTCAAAATGGTTTTCACAGATCCTTTTGATGTTCCGATAATATAGGTCTCTAACAGTCAACCGACGATTTTTTAGCACTAATTAATTCACTTCATTGAAATGTTGGAGCGCTCCAAGTCATCAACACGTTCCTGACCCTCTTCAACGTCGTTGTCTTCCGCAACGTCCTCAACGTTTCCGCAGCCGAAAATTAATTCCGCAAACAAAATTGAAGGCACTTCTGTGCTCAATTAAATCAGATATTGTAAAAATCGACAAAAATACACTCTTGATCGTTTGGTAAACACAAGCGTAAATATAGATACTGAAATGAACATGGATTTAGCGCCAGAAGCCATCAACAGTCTTGCCACAGTCTGAATTTCAAATTGAAAATTTACCTTACTTTTTGACTATTGTACAACTAAACCACTTTTGGATACAGTGTGACGCCAGCCATATTGTAATTCGGGCGGTTTTATACCAGCAAAGATAAGGATAGGACCGGCCAATAGCATTCTTTTCGGTGAAGCGTAGAGTAGAACGACTCAATTACAGCGATACGTAAAAAGAGTGTCTGCAGCAGTAAAAGTGATGAAGTGATGAATTTTAATGGAAACTATGGGATCTGGGGGCACCGACAACGACTTTAATCCAGCAAGCCCGCTGAAGCGACATGCATGCATGGGGGTATGGCAAAGACTTAAGCGAGACTCCAGCGTATGTATTACTGGCCCATAATGGTAATTCAAGTGCGATAATTTGTAGCAACATCCGAGGACTGCATGGAAAACAAACACATAGAACAGATAAAGCGACCAGTGATGGGGAAGGAGGTACGGACAGGTGGGCCCATTCAAAAGTTGTACCTGGATTTCTTAGGAAAGTATCCGCCTTCTCGAAAAGGAAATTCCATGTTATTTATCGCGTTGGATCACCTAACTAAGTTTGTGTGGCTAAAAACGATGCCGAAGGCAACATCGACAGCTTTGATCCGATTCCTGCGAGACGAAATATTCACCCAATTTGGAGTTCCAGAAACAATCCACACGGACAACGGAAGACAGTTCATCTCCAAGGAATTTGAGAACATGCCGCAATAATATAATATTGCACATATAAGGATGGGGAGATACGCACTGCAACCCAATCCTTCGGAGGAGTAAACCAAGCAGCGATTTGAGTGAATTTCAAGGACGACCACACACGATTGGATAAACACTTAGCGGACATACAAGCGTCGCTGAGGTCATCCATTCATAACAGCACCGGAACTTTGCCGTACTTTGCCATGTTTGGACAACATATGTGAACGAATGGAAATGATTACTCGCTGGCTAGCAAATTTAATATTCTGAGAGTAGCCGAGATAGCTCAATTGCCCAGATCCAAACGACAACAGATATACAGAGAAAAAATAAAAGAAAGGATTCTACTGTGGGCAAAAAGTAAGGTGAATTTTCTTGTAAAGTGAAAATTTTTTATTATTTTTTCGAAAGCAATTACATTTCCTTCAAAGTAATCCCCTCTGGATAAAATACACTTATGCAAACGTGCTACGGTTCATTATAGTGATGCAAAAACCAAGAAAAGTTGTTGGCCCATAATTCTGGTCTTTTTCGACGAATTGCTTCACGCAACCGACGCATAACGCTCAAATAATATTCCTTATTAACAGTTTGGCCAGCTGGAAGGAATTCATAGGGCACCACACATCACAAAAATAGAAAAAACAGTCGTCATAACCTTGATTTTTAAAATACTTTAACGTGCTCTTTTCGTCTGGCCTCGCCTTTAGCACGAAATTCGCTTGATTTGTCTATTGTTTCAGAGTAGAAAACACAAATCCAAGTCTCATTGCCCGAGATTATGCATTTGAGCTTGTCCTGATAGTCAGAAGGCATGACTTTTTTGCATGAAATTAAGCGTTTTCGGTACCAACCGAGATTTAACTTTTCGCAGGCCCAAATGGTTTTTCAAAATGGTTTTCACAGATCCTTTTGATGTTCCGATAATATAGGTCTCTAACAGTCAACCGACGATTTTTTAGCACTAATTCATTCACTTTATTGAAATGTTGGAGCGCTCCAAGTCATCAACACGTTCCTGACCCTCTTTGAAGTCGTTGTACCACATATAAACTTTCTTTCTGGGACATGGTAGAATCACCAAAGACCTTCCGCAACGTCCTCAACGTTTCCGCAGCCGAAAATTAATTCCGCAAACAAAATTGAAGGCACTTCTGTGCTCAATTAAATCAGATATTGTAAAAATCGACAAATGCACTCTTGATCGTTAGGTAAACACATGTTGGAGTTGTTGTTGCTAAATTTCTTAAGAGAGAGCTTTCAGTGATTACAGAGTAAAAAATACAATTTGCCCTATTTAAGGGATTAGGGTATTTAGAATTTGACCAAGCTGTCGAACTATAAATAGTTTGGAAAAACTCGGCAAACGAATCAGCAATTTCAGAATCCGTCGATGCCTCCATTGAGTTTAGACGTACCGATGAAGGCAATGCCGATGACTTACGCTTGGCATTAACAAAGTTGTAAAACTGTTTCGGATCGTTTGAAAATTCAAATTTACATCGATTTGGGTACATAGAATAGCAATGACTGATAAGAACATTAAAATCCGTTCGAGCCACCACATATTTCGAAAAATCTGCTGGTCTACCCGGTTTTTTATACTTTTTATAAGTGTTAGATTTAAGGTAAACCCAGCAGGCCTGTTTAGGTTTGAAAGAAAACGTATTTAACACTGTATAGAATAGTTCAGTGGCGCTTTCAATGTCTGTACAGTTGTACAAGTCTGTCCAATCATTATTATTATTATAAATTCAATTCATTTAGATGTTAAGCTAGAGGTAACGGCAATCAGCACACCGCCCCCCTACGTGAGTGACGATCGGTATTAAAGTATTAAAGTTATTATACAAAACTTCAAAGTCGGGATATCTGGTTTTGGCCAAGTTTCCGTAAAAGCTAAAATATCTTCTGTAAATGTAGAGGAGTCAGCATATACTTGGGTAGCTTCGTATTTAGTCCTCTAACATTTTGATATGCCAAAATTAAACTTTTTAGTTTTTGGCACAGTGGAGGACCTGTTATTTGTTCTCGGTTTATATGGAACAAATTCTTTAATTACTAAATCATCATTAAGCCAGAAGCTTTCAGAAAGTAAAACATTAAAAATGTTAGGCGGAGCAAATATTTTAAAAAACGACATCCTACGAGCGTATGAAAATCGAAATTGTTCAACTGCAATATTTTCGGATGGGAATTTTTCACGTATAAATTCCAATCGTCAGATGTGGTATCAGGGGTGAATCTAGAAACAAATAATTGCTTCCTTTGTGGAACAACTGAAAGTTTCTTATGCCCCTCCAGCAGCTGTCTGAACGTCACGTGGCTGAGCTCCAGGAACAGTGCTTACTATACTTATAGGTATGGTCGTACCGATTTTTTTGTCTTAGCCAGTACAGAAGCTTTTATTCCGGAAACATGGACTTCACTCGAGCTGGGTGTATCCATACGCACAGTTGGTTCGTTTACCACTGTGTTTACAGAAACTAATGCTACCAAGTTCGGATTAACGGCGGTTAATTATTTTTTCTTATTAAACTGGGCACAGACGGTATTGAACCCCTCATTGAGTTGCCTAAAAGCACCTGAGATATTCAATATGCTGTCTCGAGTCTGCTTCATAAAGCCGCTCATCTCAACCACCATTTTCTTGCAGGACCCACATGACCACGGTGAATCCTGCACATTTGACGTACACCATTGAATCGCAAAGCCAGCTAAAAATAAAGGGGTCTTTAGTTAAAGACGCATGTTTACAATTTTTATTAGCGCAGACGAGGGCCATTATAAGAAAACAAAAAGAAAAATGAAAAGAAATTAAATAACAAAAATACCTTAAAGTAAATTTGCCAAATTCAAAAACACACAACAAGGTGAGTTCTAAAGTAAGCAGGACTTCTTTAATCTAGCGCCCTTAAATGGCGCCATCTATATGTCAACTGATGCGCTAGAATCTGCTATCATTTATGGACTTCCAGTAAACATTTCGAGACATTTCATCTATTGGAAGTGAGGTTCTTGCGTTTTAATTGTCAGTATGTTTTTGTCATCGGTGCGAAAATGAGCTTCAAACAAAGAGCCAACATTACATTTTGTTTTAAAATTGGTAAAACTTGTATTGAAACGTTTCAATTGATGAAACAAGTTTATGGCGATGATTGCACGAGTGGTTTCAACGTTTTCAAAGTGGTCGTGAGTACATAAGTGACGATGAACATGTGGGCCAACCAAAATCCGGGATCACCGAAAAGTCCATCGAAACTGTGCGTGAATTCATAAAAAATCAGCCGAAATCATCATTGAAATTCATGAAAATAGAACTGAACATTTCCAAAACATGGATTTGTCGCATTTTGACCGAACATTTGGGCTTACAAAAGGTGTGTGCACGGTTTGTTCAGCACAAATTGACTGACGTCCAAAAATTGCTCGGAATTCAACATTCGAAGGACATCATTAAAAAGGCAAAAAAAAGATCCGAACTTCCTTTACAAGATTGTGATTGGTGACAAAACGTGGTGTTTTCAATATGATCCCGAAACGAAACGCTAGAGTGCTGAATGGAAGACGCCGAACGAGCCGAAACCCAAAACATCGCGCCTGGAGAAGTCAAAAGTGAAGACAAAGCTGATTTGTTTTTACGATTCCAAGGGTATTGTCCACAATGAATTTGTTCCGCGTTAATGCGGTATTCTATCTTGGAGTTTTGGAGCGTTTGGTGCGCCGTATTCGATTGCATTTGCCAATGAAAGGAAAGCGTTATGCAGGCGTAGAGGCCATTCAAAAGGCTTGCACCGGCATACAAAACACTCGTTCGACATGCTTTTGGACCGTACAAAACGCTGTATTAAAGCAGAAAACTATTTTGAAAAAAATAAATTAATTTTGCCGAAAAAACTATTTGTTCTGTCGTTTTTTTTTAAATTCCTGTTTACTTTGGTACTCACCTTGTATTAATATATTTTAAAAGAAAAAACAATTCGAAAAATAGCAATATTTGACTGTGGACAAATCGTAAAAACAAATGGATGTTTGGTCACGAAATAAAATACTTCCTCGCATCCCGACCCTTTTTGGTTTTGTAAAATGTGTGCTTGTCGTCTTCCTACGGTCCTGAAGTGAATTTTTCGTGTTTTGTAAAATGTGTTCTTTCGATTTTATATTTTTCAGGAGTTACTAAGAAGTGACTTCCATATCAAAGGCTATAGATTTGTCTCCCTATGCTTGCAGGGTAGCTTAATCAACCCATCTTTTTAAGTAGGAAAAAAATTTCTTTTAAACAGAAAATACTTCTATCTTTTACACACGTCGACGTTAAAGCTGCGAAGATTTCATTTATACCTAAAACTTAAAGCTGTGTAACTCCTAGATAAAGATTATCAAATGTGGTAGTAAAAAATGTCTAGAATCTAGGATGATAATGTAATAATCTGTCAAATTTGAAGTCAGATGCTTACTGCCAATGAAAAGTAAATAAAACCAACCAAAACCTTGAGCTCGTTAACAACAACTAAAATTAAGTATGTAAAAATATATAAATTTATTTAAATTTAAGAAAAAATAAACTTTAAAAAATATTCTACCTATAAGATATTCATTTTTCTTTCTCACACAACCGCAACTAGTCAATAGAAGCTGGAAACGCTTCCTACGGTAGAGAAGCACGGGTTCCGACGCCGCAGCGAAAGTGATTTGCTGTGCAATCAGTGGGCCTTGCCAGGCGATGCCAGGAAAGCTTACAAGTTTCATCAGAAATGGCTTTCAGAGTATGGGTAAGGCTACGTACGTGCGGTGGCCAGACCTTATGCCAGCCGATATGGTCCTGGAGTTGTACTCAGAGCTACTTAGGCTCAGCACACTGTATAAACCAGAGAACAAGACGCTTGTTTACGTCGCAATTTGCGTGTTGTCGGAGGCGCCAAGCATGGGTCAGGCACCGGTGCGCTGGGAACGCAAACTGGTAAGTGGTTGTGCCAAACTAACGCTCTGCAAGACAGTTTTGACCGAGTTGGAGCAGCAGCTTTCGGCACTTCAGCAACCTCTGGCAGTGGTGGCGGCGCCGGAACGGACTGAAATTGTCATTCTAACCTTCAACACCGGGCAGGGCTTTTTGAACATCAACCGGGAGTTGATCCTTTCCAACATTCTTGGCATCTTGGCCAAGCGCGGAATCGTGCTGCACAAGCACTATCCGAAAATTTTTCACCGCCTTCAAACATACATACATCGGAAGTAGAGCGATAAATTCAGTCCGGTAACATTGCATCAGCGAGATTCACAAACCGGCAAAAGCTTCGTCTGCATTATCATGCCGACGCAAACGAACAGTAACTTAATGAAGCTTCTATCAGCGACGGACTGTGGCAATCGAGTAACTACTATCGATGTATGCTCACCTATGTCTTTCGCCAAGCGAAATTAAATTAAAGTTTTTACCAAAAAACGTCTAATACATCCAAATCGTGATAACTGATCAAATAACTCACACTATTTTTAAGAGTGTTTTTCATTTTTGATCAATTTATTTCTCTGATGACAAATAAAAAGTAAATTTGTAATATAATTTATTTACGACTTTTTTAACACGTTTTCTAAAAATACTAGTGAACATTGTTCTAAAAATTTTATGATTTCCATCCCAGACCAGTGTATCAAGGTCATTATCCACGGAAACGGTTTACAATGGTTTTTTACGGATACAATATAATCAGGTACACGTATACGGATGGGTCTTATGAAAGCTATTTGATATCGTCATCCGATTTGCAGACCCTTACAGAGCGTAATATGATTACATCCAAAATTTTGAAACGCAGTTTCAGAATTGTTTCCGACCGACGAAATGTTCACCAAAAGCATGTGCTGAATGCTATAAATCATTCCAAACAAGAAAGGAAGTTAATTTCGGCAAGCGGAAGTTTTTTATTAAGTTGAATTCGAAATTCTTAAAAATATAAAAATGTATATTCCCAATATTATAAGATAATATGTCAAAAAGCCACAAAGTTATAATTTGTTTCACATTATTTCCCACCAATTATCCGATCGTTCCTATGACAGCTATATGATATAGTCATCCGATTTTAATAAAAATTTAATTCGAAATTCAGAACTAATAAAAAATATTATTTTCAAGCTTATAAGGTTATATGTTAAAAAACACAAAAGATATAATTTTTATTTCATGTTTTACTACTAAGTTTCCGATCGTACCTATGCCAGCTATATGATATAGTCGTCCGATTTTGATAAAACTTGATTCGAAATTCAAAACCAAATAAAAAATGTTATTTCCAAGCGTAGGAGGTTATAAGTTAAAAAACACCGGAGATATAATTTTTCAATACTATTTTACCACTAATTTTCCGATTGTTCTTATGGGAGCTGTATGATATAGTCGTCCAATTTTGATAAACGGACGGACAAACTGCTTATTTACCGTGCCTCTCTCAGCTGGTCGGGGATATAATTTATTCGAGGCGTCGGGTAGGCATCTATCGACGCACAGTCTCCACTTGCCCGTCTTCTTCCTAACCATCACGATGGGAGAGCTGTATGGGATTGTGAAGTGCTCTATGTATTCCATTTGGAGTAGCTCATTCATCTTCCCATTTACCTCTCCTTGAACTTTGGAGTTCTTGGGGTAGTATCGCTGCTTTATTGGCTTGTAGTCCTTCATCGTGATTTGATGCTCTGCCATGTTCGACGTTCCTGTCATGGTTTTGACACTGGAGACCTCTGCCTCCAGGAACTTCGCTGTGTCGTCATCTTCGGTTTCCTGTTGTATTACTGCTACCGATAGCCTCTCCTCGAGCCATCCATTGTGTCGGTTCTTGGCCGGTATTATCACCTAGTGTCCAGTTCACCTTATCTCTGTTCCGACCTATGTTGGAAAGTTCCATCCTAACACCAATGAATAAACTACCCCTGGTGGTATCAGCAGGCTCATGTTCAGTTGCTTGTTCCCGAATGCGATTTCCACCTCCAGCTGTTCTTTGATCCCGCAGCACCTTCCGTCTGCTAACCTTACATGCCGCCGTGTCCTTGTTATCCTCCCGAGGGCAGCCAGGTTGTCCGCTAGTTCCTTGCTTATAAAGCTCGCTGTTGCCCCGGTGTCGATCGTGGCCTTGTACGTGCCTCTACCAATCGTCACCGCTGCGGACAACTGCTCCTCCTCGATTAGCTCGTCCGTTAGTTTGGAGAGGTTGCATCTTGCGACCCCCGCTAGACTCTCTGCGGCTGAGATCGCTGTGCATTTCCCGCCTGCTGGCAGCACTGTCCGTGGCCGCCGCACCTTAAGCAGGCCTCATGGGGGTCTGTGATGTGTGTCGTTCCCGCGGCCTCTGTGTTGTGTTTGGTTGCATCTGTCGCTGCTGTGGTGGTGTCCATTGGCCTCCTCGTGGTGCTCCTGGTGACTGCTTTCGAGGGACTCGTTGTGGCGGTGAACATTGGTCATTTCTCCGTGTCTCCTGGTTATTTGTCTCCTCGCACCTTCTGCACGTGACCTGCATTGGTGGTGGGCACTTTGTAAGCCCTTAGGAAGATCCTTAAGCTTGGGGTGCAGTTTTTCTTAATGATCTTAATGATGTCTCTCATAGCCCTTCCTTGACCATTCAAAGGTTTCCCCGCCCCGTCGAACCCGAATGACCACTCGCGGACTTGTTTAGCGACCCTTGCATAATCCGACTGGCTGGATCTAGAGGTCAGCACTGTTTTCTTCCTGTCCTGGCTTGACTCTCTCCTGTGGGCCTCCCTTTGCAAGTTGTCGACGCTCAGCGTTCGTTAGCGTGATGCTCGGGCCGGCTCTGTCGTAGTACATATCTTCCACCTCAGCCCAACTGTCGGCAAGTTGTGGGTCGTTCTCTGTCTCAGACTCGCTATGGGGTTAGCCGTGCGGGCTTAGGGAAGCGTCACCGTTCTCGGACTAGAATGAACAGACTGACGTGCTCTCTAGGATCACTCCTCTTGACACACGACCGCCTGACCCTTGCTCTGTCCCGGATGGTCCCACTGGGGTTTTTCACTAAGATCGTGCGGACAATCAAGGCGAAACGCCAGGAAGCTGCCTCGCGAGGTACACTAGATTTAGACAGGCTTACCCCCTAACTCATGATTTCTTGTCGTCTGCCTTCACTGCTCAAATTCTGGCAGACCCTTCAGGCGTAACCCAAGGACCAAGGACTGACAGGAATAAGCCTACTTAACGGCCTTGATTTAGCCGTGTGATTAATTCAGAATCTATTTGATATACGCATGGTAAAAATGTGTTCTTAGTACAATATTACCACGAAATAATGTCAAAATACCGAAATACCGACGTAGTTTAATTAAGGGTTTTAGACTGTGGGTTTACTTTTGCAAGACTGAAGATCATGTACACCGGCTGGATATCTTTTCTAACAGGAAGCAATGCGGAATCCGCGCAGCAACAATTTTACACTATAATTGTTGGATCAGCTAATTAACAAAATAAATAAAAGAAGTAGCAAATCACATTTAAATGAGAAAAGTCGTCTTTGTCTTGATTTTTCGGTTGTTCGATCAGTTTATACTTAAAATTTCTTGCACCCCATACTCAGTTTTTCTGTTCGCCTTTCTTCGCTACTTCAGCTTGCTCTCGTCGCTGCTGAAACTTCAGTCGACTTCTACATTGGTCGTATTTGCACACATTTCGCAGAAGGAGCGTTGCCCGCCATACTTCGCAAATTAATCGCCGTTTATCATTGCTTTAAGCTATATTTACGATGTCGATTATTGAGCAATGCAAGCCCCAACGGACCAACATTAAAAGGAATATAACTTGCATGAAAACCAAAAAGCGTTCGCGAAGACACTAGACTTTCCAGCGCCGAACTGCGATGCCGGCTAAGAATTCCGCAGTCTTACTTCACGCAAGTAATGACAGTCCAATATGAGATTAAGACGTTAGAACCCAACGGCAGCGGTCGCGGAGAATTGGAGTAATTGACAGTAATGTCGAGATCAAAATCGCCATCAACTATCAGCTAGGTAAGGAACTCAACAGCACCAGACCACCATATTCACCGTTTTCGATTCCAGTTTGATTGTTCAACCATTTGCTGCACAGCTTAAAGGGAACAGCATTATACGAAATCAAGGCGTTTTCAATAACCGAAGAAAACTATCTCTAGGCTTTGCAGCGACTCAATGAAAGATTGGTAACTCAACTCTCTAGAAACCAAAGCTGCGTTATTTAAACTCCAATCAGTCGAGCTATTAAATGCAATACAGCTTCAAGGCTTGGTGGACAAGGCGTCTGCTATGAATGGAGTACTAAAATCCCTTTGTACTGGCTCATTAGACGCCATCTTTGCGTTTGGACATGCTTAAAATGCTCGCTTTGTTACTCCCCTGCTGCCCCGAGTGCAGTAACGATGTTACATTGACCCAGTTTCGCGCCATGGCTGCTGTCCGCTGTTCTTCTTTGTGCAGTCGCGCCTGCCATACTTTTTTCGTAGCTCTAACGATGTGCTCAAACTTTTATTAAATCCAAACATACAGTGGCCATGTGACAGCTGTGTGGTTGCGAATGATTTGCACTCTAATATTGATGAAGTTGACGACAAATTAAAAAACCTGGAGCGCTTATGTCAGGGCATTTATAATAAATTCTCGGAAGCGTTCCCCCCTTCAGATAATGCACTGGTTCATCATTTAAGTGTAAATCTCAAACCTCGGCTACCGAGGACAACCACCGTACCTGCAGCTCCCCAGTCATATGCGGATGCTGCTGCTAAGCCTTTCGCGGCCGTTGACTTTTGTAATCAAGCTCTGGATATTGAGAGAGAAAATTTTATACAAGTTCGAAATAAGAAGAGAAGAAACAAGAACAAGCCCAACCAACATGTTTTGAGTGGCTCCTTATGCCGAAGATCTTCATGCTTTGCGTAGCAAGAAATTCTTGCATTTCGGAAAGTCTGCAATAGTTGTAGAGCCGAATGTTGTTTTAAAATATGACTCCACCAAGCTTAAGATGGATGATAATTCTTTCACTTCTGTAAAAATTGTAAAAAAAGATGTTGACTTTACCACTTTAATGTTTGTTAGTTTCAAGCTTCGTATCTTGGTAACCAATTAAGGTTTAAATATTTATTCACAGAGAATGGTTGCTGGAGGATGTAATCTTATCCAGTCATTTATCAAAAAACCCCTAGTGTTCTACGCCACTGGCCTCGATACTTTTACGGAGCATCTTCTACTAGCCTTGCCTCATTTGTCGGAGGCGTTTTCGCAGCAACATCGGCAGCTACGCTCTCATAATCTTCTGCCTCTCTCCTAACTCATCGACCTTTAATTGTCTGCTTTGTGCGATATTCGCCGCACCCCTGCCTTTAATATCGGCGCGCTCCTCGGTGTTGCGCTCTTATCATTTTGCGCATCTCTCCTATTGCACTATCAACAACATCAGCAATAGCTTTTGTTGTCCGCTTTGTGCGACATTCGCCGTCCGCCTGACTCTAATATCGGCGCGGTTCTCAGAGTTACGCTCTCATAATTTTGCTCATTTTTCCCGACGCACCATCAAGAACATCAGCTGGAGCTTTTGTGGTTCGCTCTTTTATTATCTTCCGACTCTCGCCGAAGAACCCTGAACATCTTCTGGACTCATTCTCATATGCGCCCTCCCTCTCTACCGTTTTGACGTTTGACTTTCTACAACAACTTTTTTCCCGACATTTGGCTGGATCGCAAGCCTCTCAGATTGCTCTCTCTGAAGCTGCTTTCTTGCCATCATCAAGAACAATAGACTGCGGCAGTTGTAGGAAGTTCTCGCTCATTATTACTAAGAGTGGATTCACCGGCGTGTAGTTATATTTTAAACGCTAATATTGACTACCTGCCATGACCACATGTCTATTCGTATCCATACTACCACTTTACTGAAGGTTCCTACAAATAATTTTGGTAATTATGATAAGATCCCAGCGAGGCCTCTCACGGATTCGGGCCATGTTGCTGGGCCAATTATGAATAGCATACCATGGTTGACCGGGTATGCGCAAACAATACAAATTTCAATATTTATTTTCAAAATGTCGTACGAAGGCTCAAGGACGGAATCTTGCCATACTTGCCATACAAATCTGGTTAAAAAAATATTATTCAAATTATAGGTTAAATGCAAATCTAAGTAATGTCTCAAAAATGTTTGAACGAATAGTAGCTAAGCAGCTAACTTTTCTTGCTGGTCGGATCATCAGTCCTAACCATACGCTTCGATTTAGCGTCGCTTGTGAACAGCTGTGTATATTTTTGTGCTCCGAGTTTTTGTCTTTTCCAGTGATTTTTGTGTGAGTGTTCTGTGTGTATTTATTTACAAAGATTAGCCTAACAATTGGGCTAGTAATTCTAAATCAATCTCCCAGTAACGGGTACGTGGTAATAGTTATTTTAACATTTCTATTAGATTTGTTTAATCCCATAGCTTTGTTTTTGTAACTTACGCTCCTAAACTTGATAAAACTCTTTTACTCTCTCTCAATCTTCCTCGCTGAATTTCTAGTAGACTTTTTCGGTGCAATTTTCTGCAACTCTCTCTCTCAGTCGATAGAATATTTTTTTTCTCTCTCTCGTGCTCTCTTACGTTTTGATAAATTTTCGCGATCTCGCGCTCTTATTTTTTTTTGTGTTTTGTGCTTTTGTGATTTTTGAATTTGATCCCAGTGCCAAATTTACTTTGAGGTATTTTTGATATTTTATTTCATTATAAGACAAACTTATAATGGCCCTTGTCTGTTCCAAGAAAAACTGCACACTTGCGTCTTCAAGGAAATTCCCCTTTATTTTTTGCTGGCTGTGCGATTCGATGATGCACCTCAAATGTGCAGGATTCACCGGCAGAGTTAACGACTTTATTGATCTTAACTCTGGTCTTATGTGGTCATGTGGTTCCTGCAAGGAAATGGTGGTTGAGATGAGCGGCTTTATGAAGCAGACTTGAGACAGCCTGTTGAATATCTCAGGTGCTTTTAGGCAACTCAATGAGGGGTTCAATACCGTCTGTGTTCAGTTTAATAATAAAAAATTATTAACAGAGTCGCCTAAACGCAAAAAAGGCAGCTTAACCGCCGTTAATACCACCACGGAATCCAACCCAAAGCCGAACTTGGTAGCAGCAGTTCCGTTCGACACAGGGTTAAGCGAACCAGCTAGCTCGAGTGTAGTCCATGTTTCCGGCCTAAAAGCTTCTGCACTGGCTAAGTCAAAGAAACCGGTGCCGACCATTCCTATAGGTACTGTGGGCACCGATCCTGGATCTCAGCCTAGTGAGGTTCAGACTGCTGCTGGGGAGCGTAAGAAACTTTCAGTTGTTCCACAAAGGAAGCAATTATTTGTTTCTAGATTCACCCCAGATACCACATCTAAGGATGTTCTGGAATTTATACGTGAAAAATTCCCATCCGAAGCTTTTGCAGTTGAACAATTTTGATTTTCATATGCTCGTAGGATATCTTCTTTTAAAATATTTGCTCCGCCTAACATTTTTAATGTTTTACTTTCTGAAAGCTTTTTGCTTAATGATGGTTTAGTAATTAAAGAATTTGTCCCAAATAAACCGAGAACAAATAACAGGCCCTCCACTGTGTCAAAAAACTAAAAAATTTAATGTTGGCGTATCAAAATGTTAGGGGATAAAATATGAAGCTACCCAAGCTTTATGCTGACTCCTCTGCATTTACAGAAGATATTTTAGCTTTTACGGAAACTTGGCTGAAACCAGGGATATCCTACTCTGAAGTTCTGGGTAATAAGTTTAATACTTATAAAACCGATCGCCACTCACGTAGGGGGGGCGGTGTCCTGATTGCCGTTACCTCTAGACTAATATCTTAAAGAATTCTCATTCATATACCCAATGAAATTGAATTTCTAAGTGTAAAAGTTTCTTTGCAATCGTTATCTGTTTTTGTTACATGTTCTTATATTCCACCTGGCTCTGACCTAGTAATTTATGAGCACCATCTGTCTGCAATAAAATCGGTTTTATCCCTTCTTTCTAACAAAGACCTTTTGATTGTTTTAGGTGACTTTAACCTACCTGATATTCTTGGTCTCCTCCTACTGACTCATTTGTCGCTATGCCGTTATCCGCCCATGATTTTGTGGATGGCCTTTTAGAATTATCGTTACAGCAAGTAAGCTTTATAAAAAATTCCTTAAGAAGACAATTAGATCTTGTGTTTGTTTCAGACCCGTCTGAAATCACAGTATGTAGAATTGACGCTCTTGTTGTACCTGAAGACCCATATCATCCTACTATGGAACTGACAATTTGCCTCCCCTGCTCTGATACCCTCTCTCCTTTAGTTTTTCCAACTAAAATGAGATGTTTTCGTAAATGTAACTATAATAAACTTAACAATATTATTTCTCATTATAATTGGACAGACTTGTACAATTGTACAGACATTGAAAGTGCCACTGAACTATTCTATACAGTTTTAAATACGTTTTTTAATGAATGCATACCTGATGAGTTTCTTTCAAACCTAAACAGGCTTGGTTTACCAATGCGCTTCAAAGACTTAAAAACTTTAAATCTAACACTTATAAAAAGTATAAAAAATCGGGTAGACCAGAAGATTTTTCGAAATATGTGGTGGCTTGAACAGATTTTAATGTTCTCAACAGTCATTGCTACTCTATGTATCTAAGTCGATGTAAATTTGAATTTACAAACGATCCGAAACAGTTTTACAATTTTGTTAATGCCAAGCGTAAGGCATCGGCATTGCCTTCATCGGTACGTCTAAACTCAATGGAGGCATCAACGGATTCTGAAATTGCTGATTTATTTGCTGAGTTTTTCGAAACTACTTATAGTTCAACAGCTTGGTCAAATTCTAACTATCCTAATACCTTAAATAGGGCAAATTGTATTTTTTCTCCTGTAATCACCGAAAGCTCTCTCGTAAGAGATTTAGCAACAACAACGCCAACATGTTCTCCCGGTCCAGATGGACTTCCTGGATGTGTGCTTAAGTTTTGTGCGTCAACCATTTGTAAACCGACTCTAAAACTTTTTAATTTGTCTATTTCATCATCAGTTTTTTTTCTATCTGGAAGGACTCTTTTATTATTCCACTCCATAAAAAAGGTGCGAAGGCACATGCCCAAAATTATAGAGGTATTTCTAAATTGTCGGCAATTCCTAAAGCATTTGAACGTATTATCCATTCTCATTTGCACACATTTATGTTCCTCGCTTATATCACCGTGTCAGCATGGTTTTGTTAAGCGAAGATCGACCACCACCAACCTCCTTGAATTGTCATCTTTTGTAATAAGTGGGTTTAAGAAAAAAATGCAGACTGACATTGTAGATACAGATTTTAGTAAGGCCTTTGACTCCGTTAACCACTCACTTCTTTTATTTAAAATAGATCAGCTTGGGTTTCCTGGTAATCTATTATCTTGGATTTCAAGTTACTTGAATGGTAGGACTCAGAGGGTTATATTCAATAATGCTATTTCTTAATTGATCTACGTGACATCTGGAGTGCCTCAGGGTAGTCATTTGGGCCCTTTGCTGTTTACTTTGTTTATTAACAATCTTCCCTCAATCATAACACATTCTCGTGTACTAATGTAAGCTGATGATGTTAAGCTTTGTTTATCATATATTGATATAACGTCGGGACTTAACTTACAGTCGGATATTGATTGTTTTCATGGATGTTGTGAGTACAACCTTTTAAATTTGAACTGCCTAAAATGCAACGTTATGACTTTTTATAGGGGTACTCCTACGTTTATCAGTTATTTTCTTAAAAATACGCCACTTGACCGTATTTATTCAGTAAACGATTTAGGTGTTCTTCTTGACCCTAAACTTAAATTTAACTGCCACATTATGTCCACTGTTAACTAAGCCATGAGTGTTCTTGGGTTTATAAAGCGTTGGTCAAAAGAATTTGATGACCCTTATACGACCAAATTAATATTTACTTCCCTTGTCCGTCCTATTTTTTAATATTGTTCGTCTGTTTGGAGTCCACAATATCAAGTGTACATCGACCGTATTGAGTCGGTACAAAAAAAATTCTATTATTTGCCCTGCGTAGTTTAAACTGGGATCAAAACGTAAGGCTTCCTTCCTACGAGAGTAGATTACAATTGCTTAATTTACCTACACTTACAGAACTTTTGAACCGCCTAACATTCAACGTTCCCGTTAGACTAACACGAAATTATTATCCTCTAAATTTGCCACGATGTACATCAAATTTTTGTTTGCACAAGCCCTTTCGCGTTCTATGTAATAACTATAATAAACTTTATCATTTAATTTGCATTTCAACATCTATCCCGGTATTAAAAACTAATATTTAACCTCATTTTCTTTATTCTTAGTTGCGCCATTTATTTTCATTTGTGTCTCGTTTCTATTTGTTTTATGTATCTTTCTTGCAAACTTGTATCTTTGCCCAATTTGATAATAGGACCCTGCGCGTAACAAGCACGTTCTTTGTGTCGTTGGGCCACTTGTTTGTACTGTTCGAAGTGCATCAACGATCACCATATACAAAATTTAAAATATGTTTCCAGACGGAAAAAAATGAACTTTAAGATCTCGGTAACTATAAAAGCTGTAGGACTGGGACTTGTCATGCAGATTCCTCGCCCACTCTTACGCCCACAATTGGCAAAACACTGTAGCGCCTATGATAGAAAGAAAATGCAGAACAGTGTTGATCTTGTCAATACCTCGTTTAAGCCCAAACCCTTTTTTGCCACGCCCATAAACCGCTTATGCTAGAAAAAAATTGTGTACTGAAATGTATTAGCCTCTCGATTGCCTTAAAAAAAAGGTTATATGTTAAAAAACACCGAAGATATACTTTTTTTAAAAATTTTCCCCTATAGTTCCTATGGGAGCTATAAGATATGGTTGTCCGATTCGGCTGGTTCCGACTTATATACTACCTGCAATAGCAAGAAGACTTTTAGGAAAGTTTTATACCGATAGTTTTAAAGCTGAGAGACTAGTTTGCGTAGAAACGGACGGACATACGGACATGACTAGATCGACTCGTCTTGTGACGCTGATTAAGAATATATATACTTTATGGGATCGGAAACGTCTCCATCACTGCGTTGCAAACTTCTGACTGAATTCATTATACCCTCTGCAAGGGTATAAAAAAATTATAGCTTTGGGGCTTTTAGACATATTATCTTATAATATTGAGAATATAATTTTTTAAGAATTTCGAATTCAATTTAATAAAAGTGATAACATACAGATGGCAAAAAAAATGGTCTTTAAAAAAGAATGAAATATTTTTTTTTTTAATATCACTGAAGCCAGCAAAAATCCTTAAAAATTTTAAATGTTGTCACTAAAGTTGATTATACATTATAACTGCAAGGGTATACAAACTTCGGCTTGTGGAAGTTAACTTCCTTTCTTTTTTTTTAGCTAATTTTTTCAAGACGGTTTTTTAAATTATCATATTTAAATATAACCTGAAGTAACAATACAAATTTTAATAAGCAGATAGTTCATAGATTTCATAAGTGTTGTCTTAAATAAAGTTTTCTGAAAGTACAGGTGATCAAAGAAATTTGGTTAAAAGGAATTTTTGTGACACCCCGGAATGGTTTTAAAAAATGAAAATAAAAATCTCGGAATTAATTGTAATTTAATCCAGTAATTTCCGAACGAAATGCTAATACTTAGAATAGCCCAAATAACGATTGGCCATAGAATAAGAGTTTTTCGAAAAACAATGATCACAATATCAATCAAAGACAACAAGCTGGACGTTGATACACCCCTACATATACAAAATAAGTAATATTTGGCATAGAATAATTGAGGAAATTTGTTGAAATTATTATCGTAAAAACGAAGTCAGGGAGCAAGCTCAAGTTCAAAAACGCTAATAAGGTAACCAGATTAAATAAAATCAATGAAGATCATTTTTCC
Source organism: Drosophila biarmipes (assembly GCF_025231255.1). NCBI lineage: Eukaryota > Metazoa > Arthropoda > Insecta > Diptera > Drosophilidae > Drosophila > Drosophila biarmipes. The sequence goes on along the minus strand of NW_026114543.1, from coordinate 168,462 downwards.
GACAGAGGAATGCTTTGGGAAGCGAAAGCTTAAGAATGAAAATGAAATATCAATTTACAACAACGAAGAACGCTATAGTCGAGTGCCTCGACTATCAGATACCCGTTACTCAGCTTGAGGGAGCAAAATAAAAATTGAGATATATAAGCAGCAAAGCAAACTTGCAAAGCGCCACCTACAGGCTATTTCGGTATACGTTATGTGGGCAGCAGACAGTTTTAAGCGTTTGGGGGCGTAAGAGTGGGCACATTTTGTTTCGGTCAAACGATAGGTATTGATGAGACAAATACATTTAAGATAAAATTTTGTTTCTGTCATAAAAATTGTAGGCGCTACAGATTTTCGCGGGTTGTGGGAATTATATAATCATGCCAAGTCAGAATATTCAAGCTTCTATAGTTTCCGAGAATAAAAAGTATAAAAAGCTATCTACAGTTCATGAGTTTTCAATTATTAAATATTACCACTTTATAAATATATTTAAATCAAGGCATTTGTTCTATGAAATAGAAGGATTGAAATCTAACCTACTAATGGGGTTTAATTTATTAAGAAAAATCGGAGCTATAATAAGTATAGAAAAGTGAGTGTTGGATTATAAAGGGCAGACAGAAAGGGTAATATATTATAACAGTGGTGAAAAAACCGAAACAAGTTAAATTTAAGTTAGTAATACTCTTTAAAAAATATATTTTGATGGTAAACATTGCAAAATCACAGATTCTCTATTGGTGAAATGTGGCGAACAAATTTTGTGATCAAAATATCCTGAGCACGTCGACGTAGAAACATTTGTCAATAGAAAACTAAAAAATATGGGATCAAAAAAACCTGAACTCGCCAACGATGAACATTCCATCACCAAAAAAGTTAATTGTTTAGGCTCTAAAAATTCGAAACACCCCGACGTCGATTCATCCGTCAACAAAAAAGTGTAAAGCATATATAATTTACAAATTCCATTTCGAACCGATATTTGAAGTGAAATAGAAGCGTAAATTAGAGGCTTATTTAAAGTACACAATATCCCTATGTCTTATAAGTTTCAGATTTCCATAATACTGAAATCACTAGAATGCTTAGGAAAAATAAACAGATCCTGAAAAAATGTCCATAACTACAAACAAGGAAGAAAGCTATAGTCGGGTGCCTCGACTATTTTAGATACATATTAATCAGCTTTAGGGAGCAAAAAAGAAATGGAAATATATAAGCAGCTAAGCGATATTTATGGGACCCAACGGCTTTGCCATGTTATGTGGGCGGCACACAGTTTTAAGCGTTATAATCGTTTGTGGGCGCTAGAGTAGGCGTGGCACATTTTTATAGGTCAGTCGATAGGCATTGATGGGGCAAACACATTTCAGTTAAAATTTTGTTTCTATCATAAAAACTGAAGGCGCGGATTGGCGGACATGGCTGATAAAGAATATGTTTACTTTATGTGGTCGAAAACGCTTTCTTCTAGTATACCCGTTTACTCTACGAGTAACTGGTCGGCTTGAAACCCTCGGCGGGACCAGTTAGGGCTGCACAGGCTTCTTATAATGTCCGGGGCGTCTGAGCTCAGTCGGCACCGGTGCTTCAGACAGGCTTCCTCTGATGTTCTTTTTGTTGTATGTATGTGTTCTCGTATGCTGGTGTCTTTTATTAGTTTTTCTGTTGATTATCGCTTTAATTTTTTCTTTTACATTTCGAGTGCGTGACTATTTTATAAAAATTTGTTCCTTTTGGAACTCTTATTATTTCTAAAGCTCGCATGCCTCTTGATTCGGCAATCGATTAACCTTCGCTATCCTGTGCTCAGTGATTTTTTTCAATTTGACTCTAAAATCTGTTTTTGAAGGAATTGTAACAAATGTGTATTTTGATTTTAGCTGTTGTATTTTGTTATTGTAACTTCCGTACGCTATGGTGCATTTTTGCATTAGCTTTTGTTGTTTTGTAAAATGTCTGTAATCTCTCTCACATTTCTCATCTGTTGTTGTGTTTATTTTGTTTGAGTTCCGTAAGCCACGCTCAGCTACTCTATCGCGCTTATGTGTTTTTGTTGCTATTGGCTATGGCTATTTTTATTCGGTAACTGCAGCTATGTCGGCATTAACCTGCGCTGGCGAGTCAAAAGCTTAATTGCCAGCAGTACTCATAGGTACCGACAGCTAATCAGTTTACTCTTTAGGTGCTCTATAGGTGTACCTGGTCCTTATATGGAGGGAAGAAAGAGACTCTTTGTTGTTCCTTACAGGAAGCAATTATTAGTGTCTCGTTCAACCCCCAAAACCACATCTGCAGATGTTCTAAACGTCATACAGCAAGAATTCCCATCTCACAACATTGCAGTGGAAGACCTTACATTTCCATATCTTCGTAGGATACCTTTTTTAAAACTATCTGCTTCTCCTAAATGTACGAAATTCTAAATAGTGTTGGCTTAAGCCTACTACTGAACCTAACAAAAACTGAACCAAAAAAAACATTGTTTTCAGACCAATATTTCTTGGTGGTAATATCTGCGTATAAATTCAATACAAACAAAAAAATTTTAATAAACTTTTGCACTTATAAAAAGTATATAAACAAATTGTGTAATAGCTACTGTTCTCACAGTATTCATTAAGGACGAAGAAAATAAAAAGATTTAGATATTGGCGGGTTCACCCATATTTTTCTCAATGTCTAAAGAAAGGGCGAATTTTAACGGATGTAAAATCTGATTCCACTTAATATTAGAGAACTCCGAAGTTTTTTAGGCCCAAAGGGTATTACAGAAAAGTTGTCCGTAACTATGCAAGAATTGCCAAAATATTAACAAAATATTTTGGAGGGGAAATTGAAAAGGTTTCTTAAAAATTGTCTACAAAAATTTCAAAAAGTTTGACGAGTCAGCTCTATAAGCTTTTAACAAGTTAAAAAAGAATCTAATAGCACAAGTTCACGCAGATTATACTAATAAATACGTTTAACCATCAGACGCATCAGACGTAGGTATTGGAGCAGTTCTGACACAAGACAATAAACCAATTAAGTTTATTTCTAAAACATGAAATAAAACGGAACAATTAAGTAACGGAGTATTTGGCAAAGAAATACAAACGGATCCTTATCGTTCATAATTTCGGATAAAAATCTAAACTTAGAAATTAAAAGATGGTATTATTTCATCGCAAGCTTTACACCAAAAATAATGTATAATCCCAAGCAACAAATTTTGAAGTCGATGCATTATCAAGATTAAAACTCAGACCAAGACACACAGCATTCTGCTGAAAGTAGTTTTGAAAATGTAAAACATGTGACCCGTAAACCGTTAAATCAATTTGAACTACAATTTATATTAATAACGGGGAGGTATACAATACATGAGTCACTGGTAATTTTTGACAAGGCATAAACGAATGTGACACAGTTAAGAACTTACTAACCATACTAAAAGAGTCTCTACCGCCTAACATAGCGGTTGGAATTCACTGTAGCTTAGAAGATTCATGTCATATTCAAGTATGCTTAAAAAATAATTTTTATTCCTACAAGACGTAGAAAACTGCGAAGATAGGGCGCTAATAACAAAGGAAACACCCAATCGAGCACATAGGGAAAAATATGAAAATTATAAACAACTCAGTACTAAGCTAAAAGAATAAAACATTTTTTAAAATGTACAATGAAAACAATTTTAGCAGATACCCCATTACAATTTCAATTGGAGAATCCCCAATACCAACTAGATAAGGAGAAAACTTACACAAGTTTAGCTTTTATAACTTGAATTTAAATTCCTAGTAATTAAAAAATTAATTAAAAATCGAAAATAAAGCTATATTTCCCAAGCAAAAGTACCGATGTCAGATATTGAACTGAGCTTTACCTCAGCCCAGTTTAAATCTTTTTCACAAAGGCACGGAGTAAGTACATCAAACGGACAGGTTGAAAGAGCACATTTAAAACTAACAGAATTAGCACGGAAACGCTTTCTTCTACGTGTTACATATTTTCCGACGAATCAAGTATACCCTTTTACTCTACGAATAACGTGTATAAATATCTGATTACAGCTGATATTAGAGAACTCCAAACAGCTTTAGACCTAAGGGGGTATTACAGAGAAGTTGTCCGTAGCTAATGTAATATAATGTCTACAAAAATTTCAAACAGTTTGACGAATCAACAGTACAAGCCTTTAACGAGCTAAAAGAGAATCTAATAGAGGACGCTTAGATGGCAAGACAATCGCGTCACGACGATGGTCGCAGGGGCGATACGGGCACTGCGCTAAGGTTTGAGCTACCGCAGGTAAACTGATAATTGAGATGTGTTAGTCATTGTTGGCATTAAATATTATATGCTGGTCAGGAATTCGCATAACCAGTGGGTGACGCTGAGCGCCTGGTACTGATTTGTTGAGTGCTGGTCATGTTGAGCACCCTTGGTGCATCAAAGATGCTGATTTAGCTGTTCGACTTCTTCGCAAAACTTTTAGAAGTCACTATTTTCAACAAGTTAAAAATGAAAAATAGCTCCTATGTCTTAGTTGTTTCCTAAAAGAAGATTTTTCGTTGATTTAATGCTTTTCGCTGACTGAAGTCATTACATCAAAAGTAAATCATTTAATTAATTTACTAAAATCGCTCATCCCCGCATTTCTTGTACTTTCTTTGGAGAAGAACTAAAAGATATTATACAAATATAAATGTAGCATAAACAAATACGTACAGATAACAACAAGAAATTAAATAAACGTTTCAGTGGGAGGCTCCGAAAGTGGCAAGTTTTAACAGTTTATAAATCTGAAACCACATAATATTTTATAGTGGTGTTAATTTTTTTTAAATTTGTTTTCTTTTATACTTAATCATGTATGACATGTATGAGTTCGTCTTCTAGTTATTTTTTTTTTTAAATAAAAAACCGAAAAGTATGTACCATTTTCAGATTTTGGTTTGGATTATCTATACCATATAAAACTCTAATAAATTTTACTTTTAATTCGATGAAAAGTTTAATATTTTAAGAGAAAAACGCACAAAACTTCATCCTTCTAACTATTCCAGGTAGGAAATTATAGATTTTTGGACAAAAAATTAAGTTTCTGGCCCAGTGTACATCGTAGAAATTGATCATTTGGCATGTCTATGATATGAGATTATCCTGCAACAAAGTTTAGATATTTCTTGGTTAAATTTAGAAATGTTTTAGAAGGGTTGAAGTTGATGAGAAGTCGGTTTTATATTGATTGAGCATTCTCTTGCATTGGGTAATTCGGTCAGCAGTAGGGAATCGTTATTGAGGCGGTTGATTGCCGTTCGGACGAGTTAATTTCCTTTATCACTGTAACCAATCAGTTATTTTATGAACCATCAATGCTAAGGCAGCTAAATGATTAATTTCTTCATCGTAGGGGATCTGATTTTCAGATTGATTATTATTCACCAGAAATTCATCATTCGTTAACGATCAAAAACAAGCTGCTATGCCTCCACTCTGATTTGAACAGATTTATTATTCCCCACAAGCTTCGAGGTAAAATTCTTATATACTTATACGAAACAACTAGCATATCAGCATGTTTGGCAGCCAGGTATCGACGACGACATAGCACAACTTACTAAGAGTTGCAGCGTTTGCAAGTTTCAAAGTAGTCCGAAAGCTTCAAGTGCCTGGGAAAGGATACACATAGGCTTTGCGGGTCCTATATTAAACGCAATGTGGTTGATATGCGTCGATGCTTATTTTCAGATCCCGTTCATATTCCAAATGTCGTCGACTACAACTGCAAATACTTTATCAGCGCTTACAGCTATATTTGCAATTGAGGGTTACCCCAAAACTCAGTGCAGAAACCTTTAGGGAATTTTGCCTTCCAAATAGAATTAACCACCTGACAGCAGCTCCTTTTCACCCAGCATTTAAAAGACTTGCTGGGCGCTTCGTTCAAACTTTTAAAACCTCTGTCGATAAAAACATAAAAGGCGGTTATTTAGTAAAAACAGCCGTTACAAAATACCTTACTTCACATCGTTTCACCACGAACTCAGAAGTCGCCCTGTGCGTACGATCTTAAGTCAACTTTTGAAACTGAAAGCCAGCATATCGAACTTACAAAGTATTTACCAAACCAAAATGTATTTGCCGAAAATTTCGCCAGGGGAGAAAAGTGAATAAAAGCTGTCATCGATCGGTTCGTAGTTTATAGCGTATGATATTTATACATAGATAATCCACAGATTAAGCAGAGATCTTATAACAATGACCTCAGTAGCAGCTCCAAAGATGACAAAAACTCCCACAACTCCGCCAAGCCCAAGACATAAAGAACAGGAGTCTGTAGCCCATAACAGCGACTCCAATCCACCCAAAGTAACAATGAAGTACCACCACCATTCGTTCGCGCCAAGAAGTCAACCGTTTCCAAACCAAGATTTCAGAAAGCGTCAGATTGATAACGAAATCTAGGCCTCGATTTATCGATATTTTCTGTTATTATGAACACTCTAAATTTGTAAATTATTATATCAATCAAATACAATTTTAAAATTAAAATTTTATGAATTACTATGATGAATTTACTTATTTTGTATATGGCTTAAGAATTCAGCAATTAGTCATAAAGACTCCAATAAGCATTTATGAATTAAAACTGGTATATATAGAAATCTTAGAATTTAACTTTTCTCTCTAATACGTTGCACCCGAATAAAAAAGGTGTTTATGAATAGTGGACTGTATTATGGTTTTTATTATAGTTTTATGCATTTATTTTCACTATTTAGCGGGTTTACAATACTTTAAGCGGGGTTGCTATCAGCGAGCGGTTGCGGTTAATATCAACAAGCGAATGCAGCCGGCTTGCAAAACGTGCAGAAAAAGAACAGAAAAGCGATCGCGTGATGTTCTAATACTAACGCATTGCACTGCAATTTCGGCTATGCGTGTGAGCTTAAAGCTCCCAAATGGTTACAATACAATGATGTGCGCAAAAATAGGTACTATAGGTAATAGGTAAAAATAGGTTATAGGTAAATAGGCAAAAGTAAAGAAGCAAATGTAATACTATTTAAATTCAACATAAAGACGAACTATTTCCCAACATACCGGCCCCCCTGAACGACGGTTCAGTTCAAAGGAAGCACAGCAATTTTCGTAATAGGGCGCTTGTAGATTCCCTTGGCGGTTTTAACGGTGACCACCCGAACCCTCTGATCCTGGCCAGGATGAACTTCGGTGACTCGTCCTAGCATCCACTTGCTTGGCGGTTGATTGGGCTCCTTCAGCACAACCAGTGTGTCCACGGCAACATTTGGAGCATCTTGATGCCATTTCGTGCGAGGTTGAAGCGTGCTGAGATACTCGAGATTCCAACGTTTCCAGAAACCTTGAACCTTGGCCTGTAGTTGTCTCCAGCGCTGCAGTCTGTTGATATTTACATCCAGGAAAGATGGTTCTGGTACCGAAGTGAGAGGCTGACCTGTTAGAAAATGAGAAGGAGTTAGCGGGTTAAGACTGTGATCGCTAGGTGCGCATAAAGGGCGAGAGTTCAGAAGCCCTTCAATCTGAATTAACAGGGTCGAATACTCCTCGAATGTCAAGGCACTGCTGCCAATGACTCGTTTTAAGTGCAGCTTTATGGATCTCACACCAATCTCCCAAATGCCTCCGAAATGGGGAGCAGATGGCGGAATGAAATGCCAATTAATCTCGTGGCTGGCCATGAAGCTTGAAATTTCTTCATCTTGACTTTGAGCTATTGCCATTCGTTGCATTTCAGCTAAATCTCTTTTGGCTCCATAGAAAGTCTTTCCATTGTCCGAGTATAAATCTGATATAGGTCCACGTCGAGACCAAAAGCGTTTGAAAGCGGCTATAAAGGCGGATGTCGTCAAATCGCTGACCAATTCTATGTGAATCGCTTTTGTAGATAGGCAGACAAAGATCGCAAACCAAGCTTTGCCAAATCTTGGTGTCCGGCCTGTCGATGTTTTGATTGACACAGGTCCAGCATAATCCAATCCAGTGTGCAGAAAACAACGGGCGGGTTGAACTCGAAACTCCGGTAAATCAGCCATAAGCTGAGAACTCGTGTGTCTTCGCTGCAGAAAGCAAGTTCTGCAATTGAATACAGTTTTGCGGACGAGGTTCCGAGCTCCTAGAATCCAATACCTTTGGCGTAGACTATGAAACGTGTATTCGACTCCAGCGTGTAACAATGCAGCATGTTGATAGCGAACTAGCAGACCAGCTATTGGAGATTCCTTAGGAAGGAGAATGGGATGCTTTGCGTCATAAGTAGCTATAGAATTATCGATGCGACCACCAACACGCATTACTCTCTGCTCGTCTAAAAAGGGTGTGTAGCGGATCAACTTCGATTTCTTCGACAATGGCTGTCCGGTAGTTAACTGCTGGTACTCCACGTTGAAGAACTCCTTTTGAGCGTGCGTAAAGATCTTAGCTCGTGCATATTGTAGCTCCCACGCCGATAGGAATGGTGAAAGTCGATTCCTCTCACGAAGACGATGAACGAAGCGAAGGCAGTAGCTGACTATCCTTAATAAACGGGACCATGAGGAGGATTTGTTGATCATACAAGATAGCGAATTTCCGTCGTCGGAAATGTGTAGATTAACTTTCGTTTCAGCCTTCATCTCTAGGCAGGCCTCTCCTTCTGTCGACAGAACAAACTTAGCTTTAACAGGTGGCCAAGCTGAACGTGACTGAGATAGCCAAGGTGGTCCATTCCACCATATTTGATGATCCACGAGGTGCTTTGGCAGTACTCCTCGCGATGCGCAGTCTGCGGGATTATCACCACTTCGAATATGTTGCCAGCAGCTGCGTGGGCAAACCTCTAGAATTTCAGCAGTGCGGTTGCAAACATAGGTGTTCCAAGTCCTAGGCGGAGAAGATAGCCAATGCAGGACTATTTCAGAGTCTGACCAACAATTAATTCTGGAAATAGGAACAGTTAATGATTGCTTGACCAGATAAATCAGTTTAGAGAGTAAATGAGCTGCGTTTAACTCTAGTCGCGGAATGGAGATAGGCTTAATAGGGGCTACGCGAGTTTTAGCCATAATCAGTTTGACAGCATATCCATTGTTGACTTCGACGCGGCTATAGATGACGGCAGCATACGCTTGAGATGATGCATCAGCAAATCCGTGCAGTTCCATTTCTTGATGTGGTGCAGATATGTAGCGAGGAACTCGACAAGTTTCCAATAAATGCATTTCCGATGCAAACTGTTGCCATCGTGTACATATTTGCTGCGGTAGTACTTCATTCCAATCGACAGAACTTAGCCAACTATCTTGAAATAGGGTCTTCAGAAAAACAACAGTTGGCGAAAGCAAACCCAGCGGGTCGTAGATCTTGGCTAGTTCTGAAAGCAATATGCGTTTAGTAAGAGCAGTCGTAAATGCGGGGGTTTCTAATTTGAAGAAAATATAGTCCGGTTTTGGTTCCCAACACAATCCCAGGACTTTAACAAATCGAATTGAGCGGTCTTCCTCTAAATCCTCTGGTGGATACTCACAAATCTCCTTTGGCAACGACTTTAAAAGGGCGTAACAGTTTGAGCTCCACTTTCGCAATTTGAATTGAGCTTCGCTAAGAAGCAGAATCAATTCATCTTTGAGTGCAATGAGATCCTGGATGTTGTCGCATCCAGTAGGAATATCATCAAAGTACGCGTCTCTGTTGAGCACGACAGCAGCGGTGGGATACAATTCGGCATAGTCATTCGAGAGCTGTTTAAGAACTCGAACTGCAATAAACGGCGATGAAGCTAATCCATATGTTACTGTCAACAGTCGATAATGATCCATCGTAGCGTTTTCATCCTTCCTCCAAACTATGCGTTGGTACTGTGTATGTTCGTCCGAAACCAAAATGCCTCTAAACATCTTCTCGATGTCTGCACAAAATACATAACGATGCTGACGAAATCGAAGGCATACTCCAATTAAGTCCCGTTGAATAGGCGGTCCTATATGCAGTCGCGAATTAAGAGAATGACCCGTGGAATCCTTTCCAGAGCCGTCAAATACCACTCGGCAACGTGTGGTAGTACTATCTGGCTTAAAAACTGCAGCTTCGCCGCTTTAAAGCCTGTGGCAAAGTGGAGCCAATTGGCGTGCGGGGCTCCTTGAATGGGTATTGAACAATATAAACACCATCTTCTCTACGAGCATGTGTTTTCAGAAAATGTTGTTCGGCGGGATCACTGGCGTCTATCGTTGTTTTACTCGGATGCACTTGTTCCATGTCCATAAATGAGCGAACTAAGGAATCCAAATCTTCATAAGCGTGATGAACTTGTGCGTGCGTAGATGCTTTGTTACCATCAGTGTAGCTGCCTGTAATAACCCAACCAAAATTAGTATGCAGTGCGATGGGGTATTCGATACCAAACTCTCGGCGATGTCCAGTATATAAGTTCCAAAGCTGATCAGCGCCTAAGATAACGTCGATTTTGCCCGGAGATCCAAACGTCGGGTCAGCTAGCGGTAGGCTGCGAATCTTGGTCCAAATAGTTGCATTTGATTTGACCTGCTGAGCTGGAATCGTAGAAGTTAGAGAACTCATAATTAGACAAGAGACTTCCAATGATGCAGTCGTGGTTCTTGAGAGTAAGGTGAAGCTAGCGCGACCTCGGCTAACACCAGCCGGGTTAGCACCTAAACCAACTACCGAAATGCGGGCATGCGTGCGAGGAATTCCGATCCTTTGGATAAACGACTCAGATACCATGGTTATTGTTGATCCAGTATCGAGCAATAACCTACACGAGGTCTCGTTTCCCCATGTGTCAATAACATTGGCGACAACAGTTGGCAGTAGGGCTGGATTGTTGGCCCTCTCCAAAATATGATGGCTAACAGCGGCAGTATTCGTATCAGCGGCAGTCGAGTGCGCAGGTGCCACAGGAACCGATCTTGCTTCAATCGGGTGTACTAACGTGTGATGCTTAGCGTTGCACTGACGGCAAGTGTTCGATGAATTACAATCCCTGACTTGATGCGATCGACTCAAGCAGTTGAAGCATAATTTTGTATCCTTGGCGAAGGTGCGGCGGCTGACTACATCCAGTGCCTTGAATTCATTGCATGAATATATAGAATGCTGTCCTTGGCAATATATACATTCGCGAGACGACTGAGTTGATCCACTGGCATGAAAAGCGGCTTGGCGGCGTCTACTCTGGGCTGGTCTTGAGGGTTGCATTGCGGGTAAATCCTGACAAGACTCCAAAGTATCACAATGAGCGAAAAGAAAGGCGAACAGCTCCTCTATGGTGACGTGTTCAGTGGCCGATAAACTGCAGTTGGCCCAAGCTTGTTTAATTTCTGAACCTAACTTTGACAGCAAAATATGAATGAGCCATACATCGCGGCTGTCACAGTTCAGCGCATGTAAGCCTCGAATGCATTCGTCGGCCGAGTCAATTACCTTGCGTAATTCTGCAATATTCGAATTGTTAGCGGTTGGCAACGATAAAAAATTCTGAACAAACGATCGAGCGATGAGCGACCTTTTATTATAACGATTTTCTAATTTTTCCCATGCGTCTTGGTAATTATCATTACAGACGGAAATATGTTTAATTAGGGACAGTGCTTCTCCCTCCAGATATGATTTGAGATAATGAAACTTTTGGCACTTGGAGAGCTTTTCGTTACTATTTACTGAGCTTAAGAACAGATCACTAAACTGGCTCCAATCCTCATATTTACCAGAAAATGTGGGAATCCGAATTTTCTCAAACCTTAAATCAGCAGTTCCCGATGAAGTATGAATTTTCTCCAAAAGGTTGTTTTGTCCCTCAAATAGGCGTTCCACTGTACTTGAAAGTAGAATGTTCGACTGGTCCTGTCCATGATCCTGACCTCCCATGTCCTTGATGGCGTTACTAAAAATAGCATGCGCGGCGTAGAACTTGTCTTCGTATTCGGGTATGTCCAATCCAGGGTCTTCATATCCCTCCTCCAAGTGAAATTCCACTAACTCATCTGAGAGCTCCATAAAGTGGTTGAAAGTGGCGACCAAACGCTCCAGCTTGAATTGCAATGTTTCCACATTCTCACATCTTTGTGAAAACTCCACAGCACTGTTGAGGGTGCGCGTTATTTGCCCCTTGCAGGCACCACGTTGTTGAATCGTTCTATGCATTATCGCGTTCATGACGAAAAAACGGTAAATTTGTCTCTAATGTTCACAAAAGTAAATGCACAAATAAACGCGGGTATCCGGCTCGAAAGGGACCAAAATTTGTTATGTTTATGAATAGTGGACTGTATTATGGTTTTTATTATAGTTTTATGCATTTATTTTCACTATTTAGCGGGTTTACAATACTTTAAGCGGGGTTGCTATCAGCGAGCGGTTGCGGTTAATATCAACAAGCGAATGCAGCCGGCTTGCAAAACGTGCAGAAAAAGAACAGAAAAGCGATCGCGTGATGTTCTAATACTAACGCATTGCACTGCAATTTCGGCTATGCGTGTGAGCTTAAAGCTCCCAAATGGTTACAATACAATGATGTGCGCAAAAATAGGTACTATAGGTAATAGGTAAAAATAGGTTATAGGTAAATAGGCAAAAGTAAAGAAGCAAATGTAATACTATTTAAATTCAACATAAAGACGAACTATTTCCCAACAAAAGGCAATCGTATTATCTGCCATTTCCGATATTCAGGTAAGATCTTTTAGTGTTAGCCTTCAAAAGTAATTAAAACTTGTAATAGATTGCGAGGAATTAAAAAAGGAATAAGGAGAGCAAACGTATATATTTGATAAATCATATAAATCATTTACACAAAATAGGCCAATATAGAAAAATACATAGATAAAGATGTCGAAAATTTAATAACTTACTTATACAATGCATGTTCAGTAGCTATGACCAAGGAGAAAAGTTAAAACAAGGAGGAACGCTATACAGACGAATATGGCTAGATTGATCAAAGGAACTAAAAAGGGTAAGAATCTTAAAGCACGGAAATAAAGGAACCAGATCTTAACGATCTAACTTTCCCGATGTTTGAATTTAATTTAAATTAAACGATTCCGACTCTGACCACAATTTTGAATGCAGTGCCAGAATTCAATGGAAAGAAAGTAGATCTCTAATGATTCATTACGGCAATAAAATTTTTCAACATGACAAAAGAACCAAGTAGAAGCAATTATATAATAGATATCACTATTAACAAACTATAAAGCAAAATGTTTAAACCCCAGAAATAATCAAAGCAAATTGGCAAATATTTATTAAAGAGAAAAAACCGAAACTCAGTTCACAAACGAACTTTATAACTTGTGCGAATTCCTAGAAGCATCATTTATCGACGAAGGATTAAATGCTGAACAAATAATGCTTAGGCACATATTAAAAAGAAAACAAATTTTGGACAAGTACCGAATCAAAATTATTACACAAACCAAATTTTAAATCATGACAGAAACCAATACAACGAAGGGGAACCTCTCAAAATAATTCTAACAATAGGGGAAACTCGAATGCTCAGTCAGAGCTATTGGAAATACGCAGGACAGTTGCCATGTAACTTTTTTTTCTTTAAAAATGGGAAAACAATGCCGGATTTTAGACAGCCAGCTTACCGCGAGTCTCAAACACTTTTAACAATTCTTAAAACACACCTTAAAAGAACATTAACCAAAAAAATACTACTATTTATTAAAAAAAAAAAGTTTAACTCGGATCTATTCCGGCTCTTCTTTTCGCTCTCTTATTCCTTCTTTTCACTTTTCTGTCTCCCTCACACCAATATATAAGGTAAAATGTTCTTTTTTTTCTCTCGTTTTCGGCGATGGGTTTTAGATCCCTTACAGGCACAATTTAATGCGTTTTTTTATGGGTTTTCCCCAGCTTAAAACGGAGTCGGGACAGGATAAAATTAAACCCTCGCTAAAGACATTGACAATCTTTTCTTCGTCCATTTTCCCGAAATTCCCTATTTCTACTTGAAAGAGTTTGCAGTATTCATTTAGGGAGATTGGGACATCAGAAATATCCGATTCGAGACAGCTTCAAGGTTAAAAGGCTCGTACCTATTTTTGTTACGACCACATCCTGGCACATCGACCGGTGGGTCCGCCACAGTTTAGTAATAGAGTCCTGCGAAATTGTCTAAACCTGAGCTTTTCCCGATTACACAGGACCTGGTTCGGTCGTTTGGTTCGTGCTCGGCAGCTTCCTGGCTTAGCTTTTGACTGTAAGCGCGGGCTGATCGAAAACCTAGTGGCACCGTCCAAGCCAGAGCAAGGAAGAGGCAAGACAAGCAGGTCAGGTATTTATGGTGCAAAGGGGCTAAACAGGATCCAGGAATAAAGCCGTATTTTCTGCAATTCGGCGGCGAATCGGCCCAATAATTCGGTCACCGTTTTGCCCTTCTCCAGGTAGATGTAAATCACACATTGTGGAACCCAAAAAACGGTGGCCATCACCTTTCCGGCCGATGGGACAGTTTTCGCCTTCTTCGGAGCATGTTCGCCGGGTGAAGTCCGCTGTTTTAACTGGTCACTGGTATGTACCAATGGATCCATGTTTCGTCGCGGTCACGAGGCGACGCAGAAACTCCTTCGGATTGCGCTTAAACAGCGTCAAACACTGCTCTGAGCAAAGTGAGCAAACGCGGCACCCATCGCCCCGACAGCTTTCTCATGCACAAAATTTTATGCAGGCTTTCACCCACTGGGTCTTTTGGCTTGCCTACTGTCTCAGTTATCTCGCGTATTTTCAATCGGCGGCCTGCGAGATTTTCGTGGGGATGTCCGTTTCCACGCGCAGTCAAAACAAAACTACGAATCCGATTCGTATGAAATTCCGACAGTAGCGGTACAAGAGAATGTACTAAAAGATAGTAATATTCTCTTGCGATAGTGACGCCATCGGGTTGTGAGGCTAAGTACCTATTGGACTGCCCTCTTAATATAAAATTAAATAATGTAATGGTTTAATAATCAAAGAAAGCCATGTATTGACACTCGACAGCACTATATCACTGTTTTGGCTATGCAACTTCCTGGCGTAAGCCTTGACTGTCAGCGTGAACTGAGCCAAAACCTAATAGGGGCTATACGGCGTACAGCAAGGGACTCGCCGTGGTTGCTTTGAATGGCACTCTCACTGGAGAGCTTGGCAGTTGTTTACTCTTTGTTTCGATTTGTGTGTTCGTCTTTTTTATTAGGTTCACGCTCGGATCGCTCCGCTGAACTAGGCGCCAACTAGCTTCACCTGACGTCCCTTCCGTCCGCGGCGTTGGTTGGGCCTGCGCTGTGGATCCGGGTGAAGCTGCGGCTGTGCGGTCTACTGCTGTTGTTGTGACTGAGGAAATACTCTAGGCTAGGGGACTCATCCTTAAAAATCGTGAAAAAATTATCCTCGATGGTATGTATTTCTTAAGAATTTACATGAAAAAATAACTGGTTTATCATAGTTCTCTTGAAATTAAATTTCAAAGTTCCTGGTATTTGTATAAAATGTAAGAACGCTTTTCTCTTTGTTTCTGTACTATTTTAATTTATACCAAAAATTTTTGTTTATTGCTTAATTGTGTTCAAATGACATGCCAGACCTGCTCTGTAACGTTTGGAGAGTTTTCAGGATGGATGATGGATATTAATCAAGTTAGCCTTTTTAAGAAACACAAGCCGCTCACCGTGTGTACATGGATATGTTCATCCCTAAGAGCAAGTTGTATGATTTATATTAACATAACTTTAAATATTAAATGATACAAAATGTGGACTAAGCTTATAGGTGACACCACTATAAAAAAACGCATCAGAAACTTTCAGGAAAGTGTTCATTAAAATAATTTAAAGAAATAAAATTAAAATTAATTAAAATGGTGGCTGTCACTAAAAGTACAATAAAGTATTTTGGCTTCAATGATGTGTGCTGAAGAAATAAGTGGAATCCCAGCTCTTCTTATACCTGCGAAAGTAAATCCAGGTTCATCGCCCTGCTGCTGGACGCGGGCTGGTGCGAGGGCAGATTAAAAGTGGTGGTCAGCAGTCAGCTGACCCATGTAAGTAGGCGACAAGCAAGCTCAGCGAGGTCTTTGAAAGGGCAAACATTGTTGAACTGGATTGGACTCCAATGGAGTCTGCTCGGGGAATGCTGAACTTCGGCTTTGGTGTCATTTATGCTAAAATATATAATGGTGACTCCCATCTCACTGGAAGCTCTGCCGGCAACTGCTGAAGAGTTGGAGGCACCTGGTGGGCAGGCTACTTCACCAATTCTTTCTGAGCAGAGCGCTTGGACCGGCTTTATCTAATTTATTCCAAATTCGAGCTCATTCTTATGCATTATAGGCAATACCCCTCACCTTTACCTTTGATCGTAGATTCATAGAGACAATATATCCTCCCCATTGAACCGCCGGAAAGCATTAAAGACCCAAAAAAGCGGCATAGATCAGTAAATGAAACACGGCCTTTAAAGTTGCATGGCCCATAGGGAAAAAAAGGAGAAACAGTAGAAGAGCTACCATCCGCATGGCGGGAAACGAAAGTGGTTTTTATTTCCAAAGCAGGGAAGGCTACTCACACCAAAGCAAAGGATTTAAGGCCAATAAGGCTGGCAATATTCTTGCAAAAGAGCTTTGAAAGACTGAAAGGCCTATACATAAGAGCCATTATTGACCCGACACTCAAATCAGAGGCATAACATGCTTCTACAAGGTAAGTCAACCGAGTCAGAAAGAAATCACACAACAACAAGGAATACTCATTGATCGCCTTCCTGGACATAGAGGGAGCTTTTACCAACATGATTTCTATAGCAATAACAGAATCCTTCATAGAACTAGGGGTTGAGCCGGAAGAGGAGAATTTCGGCAAACCCATAAAAACTTGCAAGCTAAACATCAAAATTAATTTTAAAAAATTAGCGAACACTCATTGGCATAACGTACCACAGTGTCGCATCTCTCACCGGACATAGCCTGTGATTAGCCGTAAAAAAACTTAGAAACTACTGGCTCT
The DNA here is from genome assembly GCF_025231255.1 of Drosophila biarmipes. Classification (NCBI taxonomy): domain Eukaryota; kingdom Metazoa; phylum Arthropoda; class Insecta; order Diptera; family Drosophilidae; genus Drosophila; species Drosophila biarmipes. The sequence goes on along the minus strand of NW_026114543.1, from coordinate 151,450 downwards.
TGCACGACACTGGCTCGTTGGCACAGATGCCGGCCGGCTAAAAGGCCCACATAAGTGAACAATGATGTTACCGAAATATCACTGTGGAGGGTAGTACACGTAGTGTCGAAGCGCGTGTCGAAGCAACTACTATATATAGACGCAGAATTATGATGGTCAAATCGTAACGAGTGATACCAGTCGAAAGGTATCGCAAAAACTATGAAAATTGCATACCAAGACTTAAGAAATATCAATTTGTTTTCGAAAAAAGCCGGTGAAATAAAAATTGGATCTGCTGGATACGGTGGGATAAATGCCCCGGCTTTTAGGCTCGTTTTATTCCTATTAAGAATACGCGTCAAATTATAAATAAAAGAGAAGCATTAAAAAGTTTTTTATCGACTAAAACTTTTATACCGATTTTTATAGCACTAAAAAGTAACTACAGATATCGTAAGATTATGTCTCATTTCAATTTGTATTTTTCGACATTAATTATCCGACCGTTTCTGTAAAAATATGTATTTAAATATCTGAAAAAATATAAAAATAATATTCCCAAGAGTAGAAGTTAATATTTTTGGATTATTCCCATGTGAGCAATACGATTTAGTTGTCTTATCCGCATCTAACCGACTTTACGTATGCGACCTGTAATATAAAAATGACTTTTGAGAAGGTTTCATCTTAAAAGGTTCTAAATCGAGAGACTAGTTTGCGTAAAAACAAACAGACGAGTTTGGCTAGATCGACTCGTCTTGTGATGCTGATCAAGATTTAGAAGATCGTATATTATATTTTCGTCACGAAAGTTGATATCAGAACTTTCGTTTGTTATAAAACACCAAAGATATACTCTTTTCATATTATTTTACAACCAACTTTTTCTACATAACGTGTTTTTGGGGGAAGCTGTAGAAATGAAATTAGCCTTTATAAAATTAATAGTCAGAAGTTTAGAATTTTACGAAATAAAATCATAGGAGCAGCCCACGACGTTTTAAATTTTCAAGCAGTCTAGTCTAGATTAGACTTTTTATATAACGATGAAACACCAACTCATATGCTTCGAAGGTTAAGTGCTCACCTGCTTTGAGTATTTGAAAAATGAAAATAAAAATCGGGAAAAGACCTCAAATTTAATCCAAAATATTTAAAAAAATAATAATATTTAGGAAACGGGAAATATAATAAATAATAATGGACGTTGAACCATCTCTTTAAGTTCAAAATAAACCTAGTAAAAATTGGCAGGCAAATAATAATCGAGGCAGATATCAATAATACTCTCCCATTTAGCAACTAATTAGTATTACTTCGTCTATGCGTATTTTGGTGTCGTAAGGGCCACTTGCGTTGATGCACAATGGTCAGTACTAGTAACGGTTGTTAAAATATGGTCTGACACACTTAGACCTCTGTGGGTCCATTGTTATACCATCTCTTGTATCCCCTCTCCTAGAATTATGTTGATCCGCATGTCTTCCACCCGGAAGATTTTCTATACGCGTTTATGATGCTTAAGCTAATTCCGATATTTTGGTAAGATATTTTTAAGTGCTTCGGTCTAAGTCTGCATAGGGCTATGCTGAAGCAGAGAAGGAGTTCTACAGTTTTATCTTCTTCTTCATCCCCGCATTTCTGCAGAAGTAATTTTTTGGGACAAAAAGCTTGTTTTACTGGTACGGCACTTTGGTGCGTTTTGACAATGAGTGTTGGCTAATTTAGTAGTTTTTAATATTTAGCTTGCTGGTTGCCAAGGGTTATGCCGCATTCTTCTTTTCCGGAAGGAGAGATATACTGGTGCCCTGCCTGGCTGACTCGTCCGCTACGCAGTTTGCTATGATGTCCCGGTGTAAACTGACTATCCATCTTGTGGATAGATCTGAGACAGTGTTTGTCGAATTGATTGATTTAACTGCCGCCCTAGACAGCCTTTTGGCTATATACTCGTATATTTAAGTTTTCTTCTTGGAGGCTTATGTTTCCTTAACAACTAAGAGCTTTTTTATAGCGGAAACATCCTCTTGGAAGACGCAACAGTGGTACGGGAGTCTAAATGACTTCCGGATATCTAATTGTTCGGAGTATAAGCATCCGCAAACTTGTCCTTCTAATTTGGAGCCATTTGTATACTTTCGACAGTAGCAGTACTCGAGAATGTACTACACGATAGTAATATTCTTTGGGATAGTAACGCCATCGGGCGGTGAGGCTAAGTACTTATTGGACTGTCCTGTTAATATAAAGTTAAATAATGTATAACATAAATAAAAGCTAAGAAGCTGGTTTAATAATCAAAGAAAGCCATGTATTGGCACTCGGCAGCTTAATTTTGTTATTAACAGCACTATATCACTGTTTTGGCTATGCAACTTCTTGGCGTAAGCCTTGACTGTGAGCGTGAACTGAGCCAAAACCTAATAGGGTAAATCCGGCGTACAGCAAGGGACTCGCCGTGGTTGCTCTGAATGGCGCTCTCGCTGGAGAGTTTGATACTTGCTTACTCTTTGTTTCGATTAGTGTGTTCGTCTCTTTTTAATAGGTGGACGCTCGGATCGCTCCACTGGACTAGGCGCCAACTAGCTTCATCTGACTTCCCTTCCGTCCGCGGCGTTGGTTGGTCTGTGCGTTCTACTGCTGTTGTTGTGACTGAGGAAATACTGTAAGTTAGGGGAATCACCCTTCAAAATCGTAAAAAAACTATCCTCGATGAAATGCGATTTCTTAAAAAAATAACTGGTTTTTCATAGTTTTCTTGACATTAAATTTCAAAGTTCCTGGTTTTGGTATAAAAAATAAGAACGCTTTTCTCTTTCTTTCTGTACTATTTTAATTTATACCAAACATTCGACAGAAACTTACAGGAAAGTGTTCGTTAAAATTATTTACAGAAATAAAATTAAAAAGAATTAAAATGGTGGTTGTCACTTAAAACACAATAAAGCATTTTGACGTCAATGATGTGTGCTAAAGAAATAAGTGGAATTCCAGCTCTTCTTATACCTGCGAAAGTAAATCCAGGTTCATCGCCCTGCTTCATGGACGCGGGCTGGTACCAGGGCAGGGTAAAAGTGGTGGCCTGTGATAGTTAGCAGTCAGCTGACCCGAGAAAATGGGACGGACCCCTTTGATACTTGCTCGAGGTGACTAATATGTAAGAAAAAGGTCTTCCAGCCAATCCAAGATTTTAAAGGATGTGTTAGATGATGACAAGGAGAAGTATTTGAAGTTCGGCGATGGCAGAGTTAAACCCCAAAACTATTGGTCTTGCATGGAATCTAGTAACAGACGAGCTGCTGTTCTTTTTATTGTCCTAGATCCTGGCTCGAAAGTCTACCGACGATCGGTATTTGCGCACCTACTTTCTGATGGCCCTCCTACTACTATGATTGAGCCTGATCTAACCAACCGGTATGATGGCTGGCTTCCGGTCCCAAGGGCAGAAGGAGTACCTCACCCTTCTGCAACAACGCACCAAAAGGCGGTCTCCTGATCAAAGTCTAGTTCTGATAAAGAATTAAAATCCACCTCACATGCGTTGGCCTTTAGCTGGGATGAGCGCACTTATTCCTGGAAGAGAATAAGACGTCCACGGGTGACATTAGGAGAGCTGTCAACACGTTGTGCCTGCTGCCCATCAATCAAGAAGTTGAAAAACACGTTTCCAACGGGGGGAGTATAATGAGCGCAGCGGCAAACCACTCCAAGTAATGAGAGAGTCATAATCAGAAACCCGTTGCTCCTGTTTATAAACGTTAATAAACTGAAGTATTATATTTATCTCGCCTTGTGATTTGTTTTTTTTAGCTAACAAAAGAGATTGTTAGCTCAACAATCATCTTTAATGGTAAATATCCACAAAATTTTGCGATCTTATGACCGGAAATCACAAATAGATACAAAATCCCACTAATTAACCGACTCATATTAAACAACTGTACGCTCTATCTCTCTATTAGATAATATAAATGATAAATGATAAGTAAGATAAGTTAAGATAAATGGGCTTAGTACAATATAAGCGTCTTAAATGGGGCTTAAACAACCAAGAGAGAACAAAAAAAGCGACAATTGCACTTTACACTTTTAAAAAGGCAATTGTGCTAGGATGCGGCATGTCACCTAGAATAGTCTACAAGATATACACAGCGGTATATATATACGGGTTGGCTTTGTGGTGAACCGCTCTACACAAAAAATGCAAATTGACTCCCCTTAATAAAGTACGGAAAATAGGGGATTTGTGTATGAGGAGCCCTTCGAAGGGGAAGAGCCCGAATGAAGCGCAGAATGAGACTTGGACATAGTAGGCATAGAATTGGCCAAATCGGCCAATTTGATGGTCCCGCTTAAAGTCTTCAGAATGATAAATCGATACCGAAGAAAACGGATCTATGCAAATCTCTTAAATACAGTCACACACCCTTTAAGGCCCTGATTCCAGATAGAGAGGAATGGGAACACGGTCGACCGGGCTCGACGGACGCAATCTGTTTCTATACAGATGGCTCCAAATTAGAAGGCCACCCGATCGATTCTTGCTGTCATCGCCAAAATCTCTACAGAAGAACCAAACAAGTGGTTTAAAGATGTACCTCAGGTGCAAAAGGCTATATACTCACAAACGAACAGCTCAACAAAGCTATCACCGCTTGAGCTAATATTTGACATAAAGGAGAGGAGGGGATGTTAACCGAAGAGTTTGCTTACAAGAAAGTTGAACGAAACTAAATGCAAGAAGAAGCCAGAAAGAAATATTGAAGCAGCTCAACAAGTACGCAAACACACCTATGACAAGCACGCTGCATTGAAAAGACTGCATCGAACAGGAAATGGTCTGAACCAAGTAATGCAATTTGCGTATTATTTCGTAATAATCTCCCCTGGTCAGGTTTTCAATAGAATGAAAATCTACAAACCAAGCATATAGATTTTAAATTGTTATGTCATGATTAAGGGTTCTTCTTCAAACCGCACAAATCTGCTTTAAGGAATATAGGTAAAGGACGCACCCGAGTAGTTGAAGTTGCTATTCGAAGTCCAAACCTGTCGCTTAATAATCACGTGGAAAAGGTGAAAGCTTGATACCAAGAAGACCGAAAAAATTATTCAGAAAAAATTATTATCAGCATCACTAAGCGAATCGATCCATGTCCGTTTTTCCGTCCGTCAGTCCGTCCGTTTCTACGCAAACTTGTCTCTCAGTTTTAAAGCTATCGGGTTGAAACTTTCCCAAAAGTCTTATTTCTATTGCAGGTAGTACATAAGTCGGAACCAGAATGATCGGACACCTATATCTTATAGCTCCCATAGGAACTTACGGAAAAAAAATTTTTATAAATGTATCTATATTACGATTGGAAATAAAATTGTTAAATTGGTTCTGAATTTTAATATAAATTTTATCGAAATCGGACGACTATATGATATAGCTGCCATAGGAACGATCTGGAAATTGGTGGGGAAAATAATATGAAAAAATTATATCTTTGGTGTTTTTTAACATACAGCCTCACACGCTTGGAAATAACCGAATATGACAACAAATTATGAAAGAGTTTAAGAAGTGCACTATCAGAGACGTTGCTGAGGATGTCAGTATATCGCATGGCTCGTACCATGCGTCAACGACGATCCATACTTAATCAAAAGGGTCATAACTGGTGACGAATCATGGTCATATGGTCATAATGTCGAAGCCAAAGTCCAATTCTCCTAATGGAAGAACCTAGATGATCCAAGACCGTAAAAAGCATAATCCCTGACCATGCAATACACTTATAACCTTGAACAACCAAACAAATAATGACATACATTTAAATTTACATTTGGTAAGTAACATATCAAAAAAATCGATAAGGAAAATAAAGTATGTATGCTGCGAAAATTGAAAAGTTACCTTACTTTTTGAACATACATTTCGTGAATAAACGCATGAAAAATGACCAAACAAATGACATACATTTAAAACTTGGTAAGTAACATAACAAAAAACTCGATAATGAAAATAACGTATGCTGCGAAATTTGAAAAGTTACCTTACTTTTTGAGCACACATTTCGCAAATAAACGCATGAAAAATGACTATAAGAGACGCGCTTCTTCCAGAAAATCAACAACAATCCGTTGTTGTCCTATATTTTTTTTGGGGTCCCGTTTGTCTATGATTGTTATGTTGCACATAAAAGAAGAGTATTTATGAATAAATTCGACATTGCAAAGAGTTATATAAAAATATATTTTTGAAAAATATTATAAGACTAAAAAAAACAATTATTTTAAGACCCCACACAAATTATTTAAATTGTTTTATTTACATTTACAAAAAATGTCAATCGACACGAGGCCGATCTCTCCATGCTGACCTGCATTTCATTAATATGAAAAAAGAAGAGAAGTAAGATCGTTTACCATGTGTCCTTCCTTCTACTGCTTTGCAACTCTAGGTAAACGATCTTCCTTCTCTTTTTTTAATATGAGTGGATTGCAGGTCAGGATGCTCTTCATGCTCCACTAGAAGGAAATGACCTCGAATTCGTAAATGTAAAATTAAAGGGCAATAAGAGTACAGCGCTCTAAATATTTCTGTTTACCCATTAGTCGACGAATAACTCTCGGCATAGAAAGAGGGGCTTTGTGAAGGACATCTTATCATGCTCCACTAGGGGAAACTAAAATGACCGAGAAAAATTGAAGGGCAGTAAGTTAACAGCGCTTTCAATGCTGTTTGCTTCATACTCTATGACTGGCTCTCAGCATGGAGGGAAGAGCTTCGTGTGAAATGATTTTGGCGCTCGAAATATTTTTGTTTACCGATTGCCTGCGCCAAGGAGGTGCTAGTGGTGGTGTTGGTGGTTAACAGACGAGAGCAGTTACGTCCTTTCTTTCATATCGCTCTAAAACTATTAACAGTCAAATTACAATTTACGCACATTTATTTCCGAGTTCCCACAAACACATAAATCATACGCCCATACATAGACACATATAACCCTAAAGCATGCTTATTAATGTACGTACATATGCCCGGCCATCTCAACATATGTACATAAGGGAAAAAGTCACGTAGCGTAACCCAAGGCAACATACACTGCAACATATATACATAAAAAGAAACGCACATACGTTACACCCTATTAAAATTTCAACAACGATATTTATTATATGTATAAGTTAAATTTATGATTGAATGGTGATTAAAAAAATATAACATTTTTCTTTTATATCTTTGGTGTTTAACCTTTATTTAAAATTCAAATAATACAAGACACTTTTATTTTCTTCGAATTATAAACCGTTCGCGATCTTCGTCAAAAAAGGACTGAAGATCCAATCTTAAATTTAATCCAAAGAACATCGGCCAAAAGCTTTTCTGGAGCTTCAAGAAGTTTCTTTTTGTATAAAATAAAAGCTCATGATGAAAATGTCGCATTCTATTGTGAAATTCAATTATGCTGACCAATGCAGTTTATTTGGGGCTTGCAATGGGGAACGCGCAATTGATTGGGCTTCGAACGGAAGCTGATGTTTACTTTAAATTTGATTTGTTTGTTTCGGTTGGGAAACCAAGAGAAGACCTCAAAGCCAAAGACATAGGCAACGGTAAAGACAAAGGCAAAGGCAAATGCGAAGACCGCTCATATTGAAATTGGAAAATTGTTTATAAATGCCATAAGAGACGGTTTCATGAATCGCCCCGATTCATTATTAATTTCTTTTAAATGCTCTCTTAGTTTTAAAAAAAAAGGCATTGATCTTGGTTTGTATTTTTTTCGGTGACAATTTCTTCTTGATTTGTATTTTCTTGTATAATAATTTTATGGTTTGAATTTTCATTTTTTTAAATTTCTTGGTTTGAATTTTCATTTTCTAAAATTTCATGGTTTATTTTTTCTTCTAGTTCTGGTCGTTGTTTTCTGTTCACAAAAATAAAGTTTTTATATTTTATAAAAAGTAAAAATATCAAATATACGATAATTACAATTAATAATATAAAAGAAATTGCAATTTTTGTATTATCAATTTGGAAATATGGATTGAGAATATTTATATTATCAAGAGTAAGTTCCGAATTATTTGAAATAATATATTCGTTAATGTCATTATGTCATAAAAATTAATAATATAAAAGAAATTGGAATTTTTGTATTATTAATTTGGAAATATGGATTGAGAATATTTATATTATCAAGAGTAAGTTCCGAATTATTTGAAATAATATATTCGTTAATGTCATAATTAATAAATGTATGCTGTGCTATGTAGTTCAATATTTTCCTTTCGGAGTTTACATAATTATTATGGTTACTGAGTCATTGAACAAAATTAAATATGAACCTTGCATTTTTGTTATGTCTACTACGTTTGTTCCTGTAACTAAAATGGCACCATCTTGGGGGATATATATTTTTTTTATTAGTTTTTATTAGTTTAATTGGCTTTTTAGCCGTTTAATAGTTTTATAAAACAACTTGTTTCAGAACTTAATTTACAGTAGTTGTTAAAAATTTCCTGTTTAAAATTGGTCATTAAGTAATATTTATTTAAGTTATGAAATCATTACGATCAGTAGTTCCTGCTATCCATTTCCATAAAGTTCCTATTTCCTCTTTTATTGGTATTTTTATTTTTATTTTAATTTTTTTGTTTTGATTTTTTTTATTAGAATTTAATATTATCTTTATGAATAATCCTATTTCTATTGTTGATAATTATTTTGTTAGGCATGTTTTCCTTGACTACCTGTTTTTTATATCTGGCTTTAAGCCATGTTTTTTCTCGAAAACAACTTGTCCTACACGATACTGTTTTTCTTTTCTGTTTTCGTTATGTGTTTCCAACATTTTTGACTGTGTATTTTTTAATAAAAGGAAAATATTTTCGTGCTCACTTTTATTATAAAAGATATCAAACGGTTTTGGTTTGTTGTGGAGTGAATAGTCTGATTATATTTTTGAGCGGCTCTAATAACTATTTCAGAATAGCCAGTTAAATTGAACTCTTCTTTTATGCAGCGATCTATTTCTGTTAATGTCGAGTGTGCTCTCTCAACTTGTTCGTTTGAAGAACTGTGTCTTGAGTCTGCGTAATGTAAACTTATTCCACACCTCTGTGCAAATGATTTTAATTGGGCCGAGGTAAAACTCGGTTTGTTGTCTGTCATAATTACTTTAGCTTGGAGAAGTTGTTGAAGTAATTCCATTACTTTGTTTTCAATGTTTAACTTAGTTTGAATTTCTTTTACTACAAGGTATTTAGAATACGCGTCAATACAAGTTAGAAATGTTAAATTTTGTGCGTAATATATATCTATATGTAAATTCTCTCCTTCTTTATTTGGAATTTGGGCTTCCCCAATTGGAATTTTTATTGGGTGCCTATTATACTTATTTTCGTTACAAATCACACAATTTTTAATATATTCTTTCAATTTTTTAAAACAGTTCGGCCAATAATATAGTCTACTGATCTGTTTGTCATTTTCTTCTAATCCTCTATGAACTAGACTGTGTTTCTTCTATTATTATAGCTTTATCTTCTCCGTTTTTTACGTCTTGTAGAAAGATTCTTGTAAAAAGGAATCTTTACGGCTTTCATCTTTATTTTCTCCCTTCTTTGGAACTACCAGAGATGGTGAATTGTAAGGACTTCGGCTTGTTTTATTAGATCGGGAATTAGATTTATTTCCCCTTTTATGTCTGTTCTAAATGAAATTTGCATATTTATCTTCGAATGCTCTTTTTCAATATAGTAAACTATCTTTTCCTTTAGTCCTTCTAATTGATCAGTACCTATATGACTCAACAACGTCGGGCTTGAAATTATTACATTTCAAAGTGAAAACCGTTTCGATTTTTGAGGGTATTTTCTTCGTCGGCACTCTAAGGATTTTCAGTTCCCAAAATTGTTGTGCTTTTATTGACGGATATTTCTACGTCGGCGTTCTCAGGATTTTTAATTCCCGAGATATTTGTATTTTTATTGACGGATATTTCTACGTCGGCGTTCTCAGGATTTTCGAATCCCAAGCTTTTTTCACTATTTTCCACAAATAATGAATCTGTGTTTTCACTACTTTTATCATCAAAATATTTTTTTATAATAAATTCTTTTAACGGAAGAATATTATTTTCTTCAATTAAACTTATTTCATTTTTTCCTCATTATCATAATATTTTAACTTTTCTGTCTTCCCTTTATATTTTAAGACACCTTTTTTTGTATTTATTATAGTTCCAATTTTTCTTAATAAATTACATCCAATTAGATTCTAATCCTTCGATTTCGTAAAATTTTTGTCTTGTTTCAAATATATTTATACTATGGTAATATTTAATAATTGAATACCCATGTACTGTAGTTACTCTTTTATATATTGATAACTCATTTTTATTTTCGAAAGTTCCCTTTTTTATATAACAAGCCGTGGCTCCTGTATCTATTAAAATCTTTAACTGTTTCCCCTGTTTTGCCACAAATTTTCCCTTTGTGGCCAATTATTATTTTGGTTATAATTCCAATTATTACCCATTTCATTAGTATTACTATTTTGTCGAACTTGATCGAATCGTAAGTGGTTTCCCTGATATTTACTGTCTTTTTTAAATCCATTAAACATGTTTGCAAATTGAGCACGGGAATTTTTCGATTCTAATTCTTGTACTTTTGCCAACGCGTTGGGCAAATATGGTGGATTTAATGAGAATAGAGTTTCTGAAATTGATCCATCTAACACGGATATAAATATTCGTAGAGCATTGCTCCTTATTGTTTTGTTTGTTTCCTTTGTAATTAAGTTGTCCTTTCCGTATGTCAAATTGGTTTTGTTTATTAGTAAAGTAATTTTTTTATTAACTTCGTTATAATATTCAGTAACTGTCTTTCGTCCCTGCCTGAGGATACTTAGTTCTGACTCTAGAATATGTATTGGTCGTTTATCGTTATATATAAAGTCCAATCTAGATAAGAAAGCTTTAATGTTTAAAACGGTGCCATGATTGGTAAGGGCATCATGAGCAGCTCCCATAATTTTATTTCGTAAAATTGTTAAGGCGATAAAATATTGTTCACTCTGTATTTTATAAAGATTCATTACTATTTCAGCAGCTTCCCTCCAACCGACATATTATGTTGGTTCCCCTGTGAATTTTGGTAAAGATTTTACCCCTTCAAGTATTGCAGAGCATTTTTTAGTTGCGCCAATTTCTTGTATCTTATAATCCTCCACAGTTTTTGCATCTGTGGCCAACCTTCCTTCTAATCCATCTATTTTTCTGCTTACTTCACTCAATTGAACATTTATTAATCTATTTATTACTTTCACCGCCGGCTGAGGCTACACTACCTGCAGAAAAATTTGGTGTTGAACCTCCGGTTGCCATTTTTAAATTTATTATTTCTTTTCTTTACCCAAATACTGTCCCGAAAAGGTCTTCCTTCTGAGAGTCTGTGGGTTGATTTTCCTTGTCAGCGAAAAAAATTCTTCAGCGTAGATAGACGGCCTAAAGAATGCCCTTCCTTCCTTCTTTGGGTTTGCTAGTTTCCTCTCTTGTGTTTTTTTTGTTGTTGTTGGTACTTGTTTGTTTTAAAGCCTTTTCACGTTATTTGTTTTTATTTTGTGTTCTTGTATTTTTTGTTTAATAATTTGGTCCACCTTTATTTTTTTAAATTCACCTCTAAATGGATTAATTCTTGCTTTCCATTTAAATCAATCACTGTCACTTTATTGTGTCGTTTGGTGGATTTTTTAATCTTTCCGCTAAAAGTGTAGAGTTGTTGGCCGCTCGAGCTCCGTTTATATTTAACTTAGTTTTCATTAAATACTTTTTTGGAACTTTTTATAACGCGCCCCCACGTTGGGCGCCAGTTAATTTTATGATTGAATGGTGATTAAAAAAAAAATTTAACATTTTTCTTTTATATCTTTGGTGTTAAACCTTTATTTAAAATTCAAATAATACAAGACACTTTTATTTTCTTCGAATTATAAACCGTTCGCAGTCTTCGCCAAAAAAGGACTGAAGATCCAATCTTAAAACCAATCTAAAGAACATCGGCCAAAAGCTTTTCTGGATCTTCAAGAAGTTTTTTTTGTTTAAAATAAAAGCTCATGATGAAAATGTCGCATTCTATTGTGAAATTCAATTATGCTGACCAATGCAGTTTATTTGGGGCTTGGAATGGGGAACGTGCAATTGATTGGGCTTCGAACGGAAGCTGATGTTTGATTTGTTTATTTCGGTTGGGAAACCAAGAGCGGACCTCAAAGCCAAAGACATAGGCAAGGGTAAAGACAAAGGCAAAAGCAAATGCGAAGATTGCTGAGATTGAAATTGGAAAATTGTTTATAAATGCCAAAAGAGACCTGGTTTCACGGTTTGGATAATATGTATCCGAATTCTCGTTATTTCTTCGCAGATCAATTGATGATGTTATGATGCGAAATATTATTTTTTTTTTTTTTTGAAAAACCAAATTAAATTAATTCCATACGATTTTTAGTCGTTTTTTTTCTTATGGAGCTCAAAGTCGATCACAAAGGCAAAGAGCCACCCAAGGAGACGACAAGCCTACGAGCAGTCAGAAACGATCGTCTCTGAGTTCGGTCATTTCCGTTTGTCCACACCTGCAAAGTCCGTTAGGAACAAGTCCGCTCACTCTGGGACAAAGCCGATGAAGAGTTTTTTGCGTGTCAAGACACGATTTCCGGCATTACGACTGAAGGGGCGGAAGAGATTCTGGCGACTCTGCACCGAAAATATGAATAATGTTTTTCGGTGTACGAGGAGCTAGCGGTTCATCTCAGTGAGTTAGTCGACCCAGCTAATTCTCAGCATCCGCCCACGAGCACCAAAAATCATCATTACATTCTGTCTGGGTGCCGGTCACCGCCATGCGATACTGAAGTATTCGACTGTCTGAAATTTCCAACATTTAGAGATCTTTTTACAGCAGTTTATGTCAACAATTGTAGGTTGACATCGGTCAAAAACTTTTTCATTTCAACGCTAAAACAGCGGCGAGGCTAAGGCAATCGTAGCCAAGTCCGCTCTCACAAATGAGGGTTTCGATTCAGCATGGACAGCGCTTCGAGACTGTTTCGAAAATAAAAGACTGCTAGTAAACAGCCAACTAAAACTCCTTTTTAATTTGAGTTCCGTAAGTTCTGGCGTGAGAAGACCACCATCAGAATCTCGTCGGAGTATTACTGGCCAGGGATGTTTCCCGATGTGCGACGATTCGTACGTCAATGTATCACGTGCCAGTAATACAATTCAGAACAGCGACAAGAAGCCGGGAGATGATAACGAGACAGGCCAGCGAGCCCTTTGGCATACTTTTTGCGGATTTCGTCGAACCGCTGCCCCGCTCCAAAGAAGGGAATACCACACTCCTTGTCTTTTTCGACACCTTCACCAAATAGGTCGAGCTGATACATCTACAGCGTCTCTGACACGAGCCTTGCGAGAACGGATCATCAGCATCTTAGGAGCCCCGAGGAAACTGGTGTGCGGTTATGGTTCACCAACAAGGCGTTCAAAGACTTCCTTAGGAAATGGGAATCGAACCCCAATTCACCGCCCCATACTGCCCACAAGAGAATACGACCGAGCGCGAGATGGTCGTTCAGTACGTGGAGAATAGACAAAACACCTGGGACTCGCAATCAACGCAAGCGCCGGGTATAGCCCAGCCGTTCTCCTACAATCTCGAAAACCATGGCTACCCGGATCATGGTACGACAGTAACCCCCGAAACAGCAACATCGCCCCAGAGCCCATCCGAGATCGCGGAGCGCTGGGATCGTGCAGAACAACCTAAAAAAAACCATCCGAGAACGGGAGAGATATTATAACCTGCGTCAAACCTAGAAGCCCGAAATTGATGCGTCAACATCATCTGTCAGCGAAGCTCGGCCCAAAGTTTGACGGACCGTATAAAGTGATCGCTTTCACTTCGCCTAACGTCGTCCGAGTCCGCCTACCCGGACAGTGGAAGGGGGATTTGCAAATATTTGTGACTTAAAAGCGTTCCACTCTTCCGTTTGTGTCCCCGCTAAGTTTAAATCGTTATAAGCCATTAAGACTTTAAGAAGGAAGTTAGGAGATTAATTTGCTTTTGCCCATCTTTCCCTATTGCTAAGTATCAATAGAACTAAGCTAGTTTAGTCTCCACATGGAGACAATAATACTGTAGCCCGGCGACAGCGAAGGGGAATCTAAACTCAGTTCCCCAGGTAACCGCCTGTCGACGACCACAAAAGACCCTCGGCTACATCCGGGAACGGCATACGCCGAGAGATCCACCCGTTCATGAGGGACGGGTAAGCGACAGCCAGCAGGCTCCGGGCAGCATCGCACTGCGCACCAGACAACGACGTCACCACCCATTCGAGCCAGGGATGTCCCTCTTCATTATCGGAAGCGGCCAGACGTCGCATATACCCGAGACCAGCCGGATCACCGATGAGTAGCCGGGAATACCGGGATCACCCGACTCCTTACCTCGACGACCCCAGCGACGTCGAGGAAGGACGAGGCGAACAGGCAACCTCTGTCGAGGACTCCGGCGACAGCGAGAACGAGGAGGCGTACTCGATTAGCAGCCGGGAGTACGACGACGATCTCCAGGAAGGCGCGGCAACGGACAAGGACAGTTTCGGGTAACACCGGGGCTCCTGGATGTACCTCATCAAGACGAGCTGGGAAGCGATCCAGATATAGACACCGTATCGGCTACCCGATGACCCGATCGTGACCTTCCCGATAAGACCGAGGACCTAGGAGTCCAGGTGGAACGCCCGGTTGACCTTACCTGCACGCAGCACGAAGAGATCATTTACCACGTTCTCTTGTGTTCCAGGAAGCTCAACTCCTTCGAAGCTAAGGTGGTCACAAAACCAATGAATTGCAATCTGTGCTCAAAATAAAATCGTATAGTTCGCTTAGGCCAGCGTTTTCTACAGATGTCTGTGAATGCGCGAACGAACTACATAAAAAAATCTGCTTTGCCTAAATTGTTTTTCGAGAGGCCACCAGCAACGTGAATGTACTAGCACTCACAGTTGTTTCACATGTCGGCTATATTGTTTTTCAAGAGGCCACCAGCTACGTGAATGTACTAGCACTCACAGCTGTTTCACATGTTGAGCGCGGCAATGTCCGCAATTAGTTCTTTAGCAGGACTACAAAATTCACCTGTAGAGGGGCCTTTTCAATCTGATTAAGCTGCCATTCCGCCATTTCCAGGCCATTTACAAATTTCGGGCTTAAATCAGACCGTTCCCGTTAGGCGACCATGCTCTGCCAGTCTTCTATTCGAGCCAGACCTTCAGCTAGAAACCGCAGCTTATATTTTGCTTGAATTTGCCGGAAAGCTACCGTCTTACCCAATTCCACGAGATGCGCTGATTGATTTACCTGCCATTTCCCTTGCAGATTCAACATTTGTAGAGAGTTCCCAGATAGATGTTCTGATCGGGGCCGACATTTTACCGTCCGTGTTGCTGAGCGGCACGTGCAAAAACATATGTGGTTCCCTTTTATGTCAAGAAACTATTTTCGGCTGAGTGTTTACCGGCCAAGTTGCTCGTGCACCTAGCCAAATTCGTGTATAAGCTTTCACGACCCAGATAACCGAAACGAGTGGCAAGGTATTGGAAAAGTTTTGGGAGGTGGAGAACATACCAACCAAGAGGCTAAAAGAATCCAATTTCTATTGCGGGATCAATTTTCTCCACACCACCACTAGAGACGCAAGAGGCAGATTCGTGGTAACTTAACCGTTTCGCGAACTCGAAAAATTCAGATCCAAATTGGTGCACTCGTGATCCATTGGCCTAGCTCAGTTTCTTAGAAACGAAAACCGTTTGGAATGAGACATTCGATTAAAAGAGCAATACGACTCAGTCATTCAAGACTATATGGATATGGGTCACATGAGAGAAGTCCCCGCGTCTAATGATTCTTGAAGCTATTATCTTCCACACCACACGGTGATCTTGCCCTTCAGCAAATGGGACAAGTTTGAACGATATTCTTCATGTTGGTCCAGTCCTAAAATCTGATCTAACCATTCAGATCTTTAAGTGGCGTTATTTCCAATACGTATTCAGTGCAGAAATTACAAAAATGTACCGTCAAATCTGGGTCGATCCCAAGCATACGCCGTTCCAAAAAATTTTATCCCAGAATAAAGAAGGAGAAATAAGCGATTTCGAACTAAGAACCGTTACCTCTGTTGTCAACTGTGCACCGCTTTTCGCACTCCGCGTACTCCAACAATTGGCAGATGACGTAGAAAAGCACTTCATTAAAGCAAGCAATATAGTTTTATGTACGTAGACAACGTTCTGGCAGGGGCCAATTCCATTCAAGAAGCTCAACTTGCAATCAGCGAGCTTCACCACGCTTTTAAACGCGCCGGGTTTCCATTGAGAAAGTGGATAGCTTATCAGGAGAGCAAACTGGAAGATATCGCAAATGAGCATCTAGTCCACGACGACTTTCGTGACCTTTATTCCGAAAGCTTCACCAAAACACTTGGTGTTCTGTGAAATGCGAGCTCTGATGAATTCTATTTTGTCTCACCGCCAATTTCGATTGAGTCTACTTATACGAAGAGAGAGTTACTTTCCCAAAACGCGAATCTTTTTGACCCAGGCGGATGGCTGTCCCCGTTTATTGTCCGTTCAAAAATCTTTATGCAAGAGATTTGGTTGCAAGAGTTGGGCTGGAATAAAAACATCCCCACAGAAATGAATCAAAGATGGCAAGAATTTTTGCGCAGTTATTTCCAGCATGATCAAATCCGTTTTTCAAGGGTGGTTGGCTTCCAGCCGTAGGTAAAGGTAAAGCATCATGGTTTTTGTGATTCGTCGCAAAGGGCATGTGGGGCCGCAACATACTTACGCGTAGAAGTAGGCCATAACATTATGACACGTCTGCTTACCGAAAGAACCAGAGTCGGCCCAGTTAAGACGGTGTTCCTTCCACGGCTCGAGCTGTGTGGAGCGTTGTTGTTGTCAGAAATGAGCGCAGCTACCCTTTCGTCAATTTCCAATTCCGACATTTTTGCTGATCTGATTCCACCATCGTCCTCGCACGTTGTGGCCAACCGAGTGACCAAGATTAATCAGGTGTCAAGCGCTGAGCATTGGGTGCATGTGCGATCTGAGCATAATTCCGCGGACTTAGCCAGTCGAGGCGTTTTGCTGCGGGAGATGGTTAATAGCCAACTCTGGTAGGAAGGACCGGATTGTTCATTCAATGCTGCTGCAGGATGCCGAGGGACCCAGCTGGCCTACCAAGGAAGAGGTCCGAGAAGCTGAAAGAGCCCTTATTCTATATGCTCAGCGAAGAGCTTAAATTCCACGATAAGCGTTCCCATTTCAAGACCAGCGAGGCATGTTAAAGGCATGTGGTCGCATAACAACCTCAACAGCCCATTAGTATGACGGGCCACACAACTGTCGACTAGCTCGTCTGCTCGTCCTTTTTTCAACCCAGATTTCCTTGCATGGCGGCAACCAACTAGTGGTATGCCTCATCCAATCGAAGCTTTGGATTCCTAAAATAAAGAATCTGGTAAAAGCTTTGCTAAACTCCTGTAAGGTGTACAGACGCAATTAATTGGCGATTTTCCTACCGATCAAGTTTCCTTTTCCAGGCCATTTACATGTGCAGGCATTGATTATGCAGGCCCGTTTGAGATAAAACAAGAAAGGAAGTTAACAGTTATAAGAAATAAGCAACTTTAGTAACACCATGTGACATTTTTGAGGATTGTTGCTGACTTCAGTGATATACAAAAAAAAAAATTTTATTCTTATTTTTAGACCATTTTTTGACATCTATACTCGTATGTAAGAGCCGTTACATTTTTATTAATTTAAATTCAAAATTCTTAAAAATATAAAAAGTATTATTTCCAAGTAGAAGGTTATATGTTAAAAAACACCAAAGATAAAATTTTTTCATATTATTTTACCACTAATTTTCCGATCGTTCCTATGGCAGCTATATGATATAGTCGTCCAATTTTGATAAAATTTAATTCGAAATTCAAAACCAATTGAAAAATATTATTTCCAAGCGTAGGAGGTTATATATTACAAAAAACCAAAGATATAATTTTTCCATATTATTTATCACTAATTTTCCGATCGTTTCTATGGCAGCTATATGATAACTAACTAACCAGGTTATATGTTAGAAAACAGCAAAGATATAATTGTTTCATATTATTTAACCACTAATTTTCGATTGTTCTTATGGGAGCTGTATGATATAGTCGTCCGATTTTGATAAAATTTAATTCGAATTTCAGAACTAATTTAAAAATGTTATATCCAAGCTTAGAAGGTTATATGTTAAAAACCACGAAAGATATCATGTTTTTTTTTTCCCGGACAGTTCCTATGGGAGCTATAAGATATAGTTGTCCGATCCGGCTGGTTCCGACTTATGTACTACCCGCAATAGAAAAAAGACTTTTGGAAAAGTTTTAGCTCGATAGCTTTAAAACTGAGAGACTAGTTTGCGTAGGAACGGATAGACAGTCGGACAGACGGCCAGACAGACAGACGGACAGTCGGACATGGCTAGATCGACTAGTGACGCTGATCAAGAATATATATACTTTATGGGGTCGAAAACGTTTCTTTCACTGCGTTGCACATTAAACACTCTGCATGGGTATAAAAACTATAGAAGCAGAGCATGCCTTCCAAGGGATATGTTTGCGTGTTTGTGTGTTTCGCCACAAAAGCTTTCTATTAAGAGCCTATGTTCGACCTGACAACCGAGAAGTTCTTCGCGGAATTTGCCCGATTCGTAGCGATTAGAGGTTGTCCTCAGCGGGTCCATTCGGATAATGACAAAACCTTTGTGGGGGCACCGACTCTACTTTCTTGGGATTTCATGCAGACGATCCAAGAGTCTGTCACTGATACCTATGCCATCAGGAAATTTTGTGGCTGGCGGCTTGGTAGAGTTGTATCTGTCTTTGTTACGTAGGCATATTAGTGCCTGAGTCCTGAAAAGGACTTGGGCCGAGGGAGAGGCGTTCGATGTTCAGGCACCATTTTTGCCGGCGTGAGCTACCTCGTATTCGGGTCGAGGGATCTTGGTAAGCCTCTCTCCTCTCCAACATAACGAGAAAAAATATTTAAAGTGCCTGTAAAAAAATAATATTATAGCGTAAAAGTCGTCAGCCTCTCTCCTCTCCAACATAACGAGAATAAATATTTAAAGTGCCTGGAAAAAATAATATTAGAGCGTGAAGTTCCTCAGTCGTCAGTCTACACTGCACACTGCACTGCTGTCGCTTGATCGCAATACGATCTGGCTGTGTTTTAACCATTTTCCCTCCCCTTCACACATTCGTGTGCCAATAGATCGTCGCGGGCCGCGCAATACGATCCCCTATTGTCAAGGTTGTCCGTCTAAAGTTATGTCATTGTTCTTGACCTACTCCACTTCTTACATCAGCACACCCCCATGTTAAAATTCTAGTTCACCATGGTTTCAACTTCGTTTTAACATTATAAGTTTATTGGTTAATATATGTATGTCGGCATATGCCGTGGATAAGCAATATAAAGTTGGCTAATGCATAAGAAGTAACTCTACTCTACAATTATTTTAATTAGCGGAGAGTATCGAATTTTCCACCCGTAAGGTGCGCACATCAGCAAAACGCTTACCATTCACGACTGCAAACGTCGCTCAGAGGGATCTTGAAATTGTACATACAACTACAAGGCTGATACACGCCGCTGAAATATAAATAACAGCCTATAAAACAAAAATGTTTAAACTGCACGAATATTTATATATGTAAGCCTTAAGAAAGAACCGGGTTCTTACTTACCCCCTTTTAAATCCTCTGCGATGAGATCTCGACGCTCCGGATCCTAGGATTTGCAAAATATTATATTGGATATATATGTAAATATACGTGCACTAAAAGACTGCTGCTCTTAAGATTACCAATTCACTTAAACACAAAAAATATATATATGCCTGAGGCACGCGTCGTCCGTAACGCTGGTAGTGAGACTCGTTCTCGCTAATTGTTTATCAGCATCAGCACTACCGATTCACTTGATTTAAATGTATTTCAATGCATTTTTGAATGCTTCCCATGTTTTTGATTTTCACTTGTGTTTTGGTTGTATTATATGCGACTATTTGCCTTTGGTAACGCATAAGATTCGTTAATGATTCTTTCTATATGGAGGGCGTACGTAACAGGCTCAAAGTGATCGATGCGTATCGCATGGAATAACTTCGCAAAAATAAATTTGCGAACGACCATTGTGGTCCGTTGTTTATTTTTTTTCTTAGGCGCCTATTGACGTGTTGCTTCGACCCACTCCTGTGATCAAGAGTCTCATGTTTTATCGGCAGAGCTGTGTGTATTAATTTTTGTACTATAATTCAAGTTTGGTGGCGCTGTGCATGTTTTTCGCAGTATTTTTGCAACCAGCGGTCTACTCGGGACCTTAGCAGCAAGCTGCCCATCTGGGAGTTCATGTTGTCTTTCAAAAGCTCGACAAACTCATCCTAAGCGATTCAGTTTGGCTTCAGTTTGAAATGCAAGTTGTGCATATACGAAACATAATCGCTAAAAGTTTCGTGCGGTCCCTGTCTGCGATACATTAGTTCCTTGACTTTCATGAGGTCGCTCGCAGTAGTGAAAAACGCCCGTCTCATTTCTTGGGTTAATGAGTAGTAGTCGAAATCGCAATCTTCCGCTTTGTCCTCCATAAGTTGCCAATACTATTTAGTGCCCGCACCGGTCAACAGAAGATGGAACTCACGAAAAACCTGACTGACTCACTGAGGTCATAAAATTCTTGCAGTCGGTCCACGCGGAACAGGAAGCTCTCAACTGTCATGCCGCGTCCGCTGCCGTCGAACTTTAGGTTCCATCTGTCTAGTCTGACATCTCTTGATCTCGGTCCCTGACATAATGCGTTCCTATCGATCTCTGGATGCAATTGGTGGCTCGTCTTCCTCTCGTCTGGTTGGAATTGTCTGTGGGGCGGAGTATCCGTTCGCCTGGGTGTTCTTAAACGGTGCATCTGACTATTTAGCATGTCCTGCGTCACTGGTTCCAGAAGCGGAGGCTCTTGGTTCGGAGTTGGTTAGGGCAGTCCTTTCGATTCGGGCCCCCTAGATGTTGTAGATTGCTCGGCTACTTGCGCTTTCAATGCTTCTATCTGGGTGCTCATACCATGCTGCATCTCGTTGCTCTGCCTCAAGAGCTCCATCAATCTCTGCTCACGTCGCTCGGCAGCTTCTAAGCTGTCCTCCTCGTGTCTCTGATATTGGGGAAGCATACTTGATCTCCCTCTAGGAGATCCGAGGGGTAAATTCTCTCCACCGGCGGCTCCTTCCATTCCGGTGGCTTGGTCCAGATTATTTTCTTCGGACAGGGTGTCTACCTGATTCTGGGCGAGCTCCCAAGGCTCTCTTTCATTTGATTCTCCTAGCCTTGGCGCGGAGTGCGACCGGGGTTGGTGGTTTTCTCCGCTCGTCGTTACGCGGGTCACTCTTCCGGTGCTGGGTTGAAACAAGACCTTCTTTTTAGCCCCCTTCATTTATTCAGTTGGACCTTCTTCTAAGGCCTTCTCTCTTTTTTCTATAGATTGTCACTTGTGCTGGCTAAGGCAAGCACTCACATTTCACTTTAAGTTTGGTATAACCGGATCACGCGCCTTTTTTCCAAACACGCGGTCAGCGACGTAAACGCTGAATAAATCGACAATAATAATGTGTATATACTGAGGGGTGCTGCTCTCTGCTCCGCAAGTGTCTCTTCGGTCAAGAACCGTCCGGTATTTAAGCCCCAAAAACAAGTATCCATAACTAGGGGTGTCAGCCGCTTCTACACAACTGGGTTCCGCTAAGCTAACTTGCCCTTACATTCCTTTTCTAGTCAGCGCAAAAGTTTCAAACGAAAACGGGCTGCATCTTGACCAGGTATCTGTCGCGGAAGGGAACCCCTCTCGCCAGTCGTCGGAAATCTGGTTGTTTGACCGATAGGTCATATTAGGCATATTAGTGCCTCAGTCCTGAAAAGGACTTGGGCCGAGGGAGAGGCGTTCGATGTTCAGGCACCATTTTTGCCGGCGTGAGCTAAGCCTCTCTCCTCTCCAACCTAACGAGAATAAATATTTAAAGTGCCTGGAAAAAATAATATTAGAGCGTGAACTTCCTCAGTCGTCAGTCCACACTGCACACTGCACTGCTGTCGCTTGATCGCAATACGATCTGGCTGTGTTTTAACCATTTTCCCTCCCCTTCACACATTCGTGTGCCAATAGATCGTCGCGGGCCACTTCTTACATCCACTTCTTACATCAGCACACCCCCATGTTAAAATTCTAGTTCACCATGGTTTCAACTTCGTTTTCACATTATAAGTTTATTGGTTAATATATGTATGTCGGCATATGCCGTGGATAAGCAATATAAAGTTGGCTAATGCATAAGAAGTAACTCTACTCTACAATTATTTTAATTAGCGGAGAGTATCGAATTTTCCACCCGTAAGGTGCGCACATCAGCAAAACGCTTACCATTCACGACTGCAAACGTCGCTCAGAGGGATCTTGAAATTGTACATACAACTACAAGGCTGATACACGCCGCTGAAATATAAATAACAGCCTATAAAAAAAAAAATGTTTAAACTGCACGAATATTTATATATGTAAGCTTTAAGAAAGAACCGGGTTCTTACTTACCCCCTTTTAAATCCTCTGCGATGAGATCTCGACGCTCCGGATCCTAGGATTTGCAAAATATTATATTGGATATATATGTAAATATACGTGCACTAAAAGACTGCTGCTCCTAAGATTACCAATTCACTTAAACACAAAAAATATATATATGCCTGAGGCACGCGTCGTCCGTAACGCTGGTAGTGAGACTCGTTCTCGCTAATTGTTTATCAGGATCAGCACTACCGATTCACTTGATTTAAATGTATTTCAATGCATTTTTGAATGCTTCCCATGTTTTTGATTTTCACTTGTGTTTTGGTTGTATTATTATTTGCCTTTGGTTATGCATACGTTTACTTCAGCTTAGATTGAACCAATGGACACATCATTGCATCAACACTTTTTCGAAATATACTGTCTGTCACTAAGCTTCTGATCTTATGAGGATTTCGAGTAATGCGGCTACAAGCATCCCAGTATGTCGAATGTCGTCCTTGCGGTTGATATTCGCTCCTTCTTTGATTATAATGGCGGCGATGGTTCGACACATTGTTGTTGTTCTGGCCACGCGACACCAGTAATTTGCCGAATTGCAATTTTCTTTTGGACTATTAGCCTAAGTGTGGTTAGTCAAATGCACCCCTCCCTCCGACTTAAGATTCGTCAATGATGGAGGGCGTACGTAACAGGCTCAAAGTGATCGATGCGTATCGCATGGAATAACTTCGCAAAAATAAATTTGCGAACGACCATTGTGGTCCGTTGTTTATTTTTTTTCTTAGGCGCCTATTGACGTGTTGCTTCGACCCACTCCTGTGATCAAGAGTCTCATGTTTTATCGGCAGAGCTGTGTGTATTAATTTTTGTACTATAATTCAAGTTTGGTGGCGCTGTGCATGTTTTTCGCAGTATTTTTGCAACCAGCGGTCTACTCGGAGACCCTGCCTTTTGAATTCCGCTAACGAAGTTAATGGGGACCTTAGCAGCAAGCTGCCCATCTGGGAGTTCATGTTGTCTTTCAAAAGCTCGACAAACTCATCCTAAGCGATTCAGTTTGGCTTCAGTTTGAAATGCAAGTTGTGCATATACGAAACATAATCGCTAAAAGTTTCGTGCGGTCCCTGTCTGCGATACATTAGTTCCTTGACTTTCATGAGGTCGCTCGCAGTAGTGAAAAAACGCCCGTCTCATTTCTTGGGTAATGAGTAGTAGTCGAAATAGCAATCTTCCGCTTTGTCTTCCATAAGTTGCCAATACCATTTAGTGGCCGCTCCGGTCAAAAGAAGATGGAACTCACGAAATACTTGTTGGGGACTTAGGTCGTACAAATCTTGCAGTCGGTCCACGCAGAACATGAAGCTCTCAACTGTCATGCTGCGTCCGCTGCCGTCGAACCTTAGGTGCCATCTGTGTAGTCTGACATCTCTTGATCTCGGTCCCTGACATAATGCGTTCCTATCGATCTCTGGATGCAATTGGTGGCTCGTCTTCCTCTCGTCTGGTGGAATTGTCTGTGGGACGGTGTATCCGTTCGCCTGGGTGTTCTTAAACGGTGCATCTGACTTTAGCATGTCCTGCGTTACTGGTTCCAGAGGCGGAGTCTCTTGGTATTTAAAGAAGCTGTCAGTCGGATCCGAAACGGTTCGGGTTGGTGAGGGCAGTCCCTTCGATTCGGGCCCCCTAGATATTCTAGATTGCTCGGCTACTTGCACTTTCAATGCTTCTATCTGGGCGCTCATACCACGCTGCATCTCGTTGCTCTGCCTCGAGAGCTCCATCAATCTCTGCTCACGTCGCTCGGCAGCTTCTGAGCTGTCCTCTTCGTGTCTCTGATATTGGGGAAGCATACTTGATCTCCCTCTAGAAGATCCGAGGGGTAAATTCTCTCCACCGGCGTCTCCTTCCATTCCGGTGGCTTGGTCCAGATTGTTTTCTTCGGACAGGGTGTCTACCTGATTCTGGGCGAGCTCCCAAGGCTCTCTTTCATGTGATTCTCCTAGCCTTGGCGCGGAGTGCGACCGGTGTTGGTGGTTTTCTCCGCTCGTCGTTACGCGGGTTACTCTTCCGGTGCCGGGTTGGAACAAGACCTTCTTTTTGGCCGCCTTCATTTATTCAGTTGGACCTTCTTCTAAGGCCTTCTCTCTTTTTTCTATAGATTGTCACTTGTGCTGGCTAAGGCAAGCACTCACATTTCACTTTAAGTTTGGTATAACCGGATCACGCGCCTTTTTTCCAAACACGCGGTCAGCGACGTAAACGCTGAATAAATCGACAATAATAATGTGTATATACTGAGGGGTGCTGCTCTCTGCTCCGCAAGTCTCCCTTCGGTCAAGAACCGTCCGATATTTAAGCCCCAAAAACAAAACACAACAAGTATCCATAACTAGGGGTGTCAGCCGCTTCTACACAACTGGGTTCCGCTAAGCTAACTTACCCTTACATTCCTTTTCTAGTCAGCGCAAAAGTTTCAAACGAAAACGGCCTGCATTTAGACCAGGTATCTGTCGCGGAAGGGAACCCCTCTCGCCAGTCTTCGGAAATCCGGTTGTTTGACCGATAGGTCATATTAGGCATATTAGTGCCTCAGTCCTGAAAAGGACTTGGGCCGAGGGAGAGGCGTTCGATGTTCAGGCACCATTTTTGCCGGCGTGAGCTAAGCCTCTCTCCTCTCCAACCTAACGAGAATAAATATTTAAAGTGCCTGGAAAAAATAATATTAGAGCGTGAAGTTCCTCAGTCGTCAGTCCACACTGCACACTGCACTGCTGTCGCTTGATCGCAATACGATCTAGCTGTGTTTTAACCATTTTCCCTCCCCTTCACACATTCGTGTGCCAATAGATCGTCGCGGGCCGCGCAATACGATCCCCTATTGTCAAGGTTGTCCGTCGAAAGTTATGTCATTGTTCTTGACCTACTCCACTTCTTACATCAGCACACCCCCATGTTAAAATTCTAGTTCACCATGGTTTCAACTTCGTTTTCACATTATAAGTTTATTGGTTAATATATGTATGTCGGCATACGCCGTGGATAAGCAATATAAAGTTGGCTAAGGCATAAGAAATAACTCTACTCTACAATTATTTTTATTAGCGGAGAGCATCGAATCGAGGGCTCTTGAAATTGTGCATACAACTACAAGGCTGATACTCGCCGCTGAAATATAAATGTTTTTGATTTTCACTTGTGTTTTGGTTGTATTATATGCGACTATTTGCCTTTGGTTATGCATAAGTTTACTTCAGCTTAGATTGAACCAATGGACCCATCATTGCATCAACACTTTTTCGAAATATGCTGTCTGTCACTAAGCTTCTGATCTTATGAGGATTTCGAGTAATGCGGCTACAAGCATCCCAGTATGCCGAATGTCGTCCTTGCGGTTGATATTCGCTCCTTCTTTGATTATAATGGCGGCGATGGTTCGACACATTGTTGTTGTTCTGGCCACGCGACACCAGTAATTTGCCGAATTGCAATTTTCTTTTGGACTATTAGCCTAAGTGTGGTTAGTCAAATGCACCCCTCCCTCCGACTTAAGATTCGTCAATGATGGAGGGCGTACGTAACAGGCTTAAAGTGATCGATGCGTATCGCATGGAATAACTTCGCAAAAATAAATTTGCGAACGACCATTGTGGTCCGTTGTTTATTTTTTTTTCTTAGGCGCCTATTGACGTGTTGCTTCGACCCACTCCTGTGATCAAGAGTCTCATGTTTTATCGGCAGAGCTGTGTGTATTAATTTTTGTACTATAATTCAAGTTTGTTGGCGCTGTGCATGTTTTTCGCAGTATTTTTGCAACCAGCGGTCTACTCGGGACCTTAGCAGCAAGCTGCCCATCTGGGAGTTCATGTTGTCTTTCAAAAGCTCGACAAACTCATCCTAAGCGATTCAGTTTGGCTTCAGTTTGAAATGCAAGTTGTGCATATACGAAACATAATCGCTAAAAGTTTCGTGCGGTCCCTGTCTGCGATACATTAGTTCCTTGACTTTCATGAGGTCGCTCGCAGTAGTGAAAAACGCCCGTCTCATTTCTTGGGTTAATGAGTAGTAGTCGAAATCGCAATCTTCCGCTTTGTCCTCCATAAGTTGCCAATACTATTTAGTGCCCGCACCGGTCAACAGAAGATGGAACTCACGAAAAACCTGACTGACTCACTGAGGTCATAAAATTCTTGCAGTCGGTCCACGCGGAACAGGAAGCTCTCAACTGTCATGCCGCGTCCGCTGCCGTCGAACTTTAGGTTCCATCTGTCTAGTCTGACATCTCTTGATCTCGGTCCCTGACATAATGCGTTCCTATCGATCTCTGGATGCAATTGGTGACTCGTCTTCCTCTCGTCTGGTTGGAATTGTCTGTGGGACGGAGTATCCGTTCGCCTGGGTGTTCTTAAACGGTGCATCTGACTATTTAGCATGTCCTGCGTCACTGGTTCCAGAAGCGGAGGCTCTTGGTTCGGAGTTGGTTAGGGCAGTCCTTTCGGTTCGGGCCCCCTAGATGTTGTAGATTGCTCGGCTACTTGCGCTTTCAATGCTTCTATCTGGGTGCTCATACCATGCTGCATCTCGTTGCTCTGCCTCAAGAGCTCCATCAATCTCTGCTCACGTCGCTCGGCAGCTTCTAAGCTGTCCTCCTCGTGTCTCTGATATTGGGGAAGCATACTTGATCTCCCTCTAGGAGATCCGAGGGGTAAATTCTCTCCACCGGCGGCTCCTTCCATTCCGGTGGCTTGGTCCAGATTGTTTTCTTCGGACAGGGTGTCTACCTGATTCTGGGCGAGCTCCCAAGGCTCTCTTTCATGTGATTCTCCTAGCCTTGGCGCGGAGTGCGACCGGGGTTGGTGGTTTTCTCCGCTCGTCGTTACGCGGGTCACTCTTCCGGTGCTGGGTTGGAACAAGACCTTCTTTTTGGCCCCCTTCATTTATTCAGTTGGACCTTCTTCTAAGGCCTTCTCTCTTTTTTCTATAGATTGTCACTTGTGCTGGCTAAGGCAAGCACTCACATTTCACTTTAAGTTTGGTATAACCGGATCACGCGCCTTTTTTCCAAACACGCGGTCAGCGACGTAAACGCTGAATAAATCGACAATAATAATGTGTATATACTGAGGGGTGCTGCTCTCTGCTCCGCAAGTGTCTCTTCGGTCAAGAACCGTCCGGTATTTAAGCCCCAAAAACAAAACACAACAAGTATCCATAACTAGGGGTGTCAGCCGCTTCTACACAACTGGGTTCCGCTAAGCTAACTTACCCTTACATTCCTTTTCTAGTCAGCGCAAAAGTTTCAAACGAAAACGGCCTGCATTTAGACCAGGTATCTGTCGCGGAAGGGAACCCCTCTCGATAGTCTTCGGAAATCCGGTTGTTTGACCGATAGGTCATATAAGGCATATTAGTGCCTCAGTCCTGAAAAGGACTTGGGCCGAGGGAGAGGCGTTCGATGTTCAGGCACCATTTTTGCCGGCGTGAGCTAAGCCTCTCTCCTTTCCAACATAACGAGAATAAATATTTAAAGTGCCTGGAAAAAAATAATATTAGAGCGTGAAGTTCGTCAGTCGTCAGTCCACACTGCACACTGCACTGCTGTCGCTTGATCGCAATACGATCTGTCAGTGTTTTAACCATTTTCCCTCCCCTTCACACATTCGTGTGCCAATAGATCGTCGCGGGCCGCGCAATACGATCCCCTATTGTCAAGGTTGTCCGTCGAAAGTTATGTCATTGTTCTTGACCTACTCCACTTCTTACATCAGCACACCCCCATGTTAAAATTCTAGTTCACCATGGTTTCAACTTCGTTTTCACATTATAAGTTTATTGGTTAATATATGTATGTCGGCATACGCCGTGGATAAGCAATATAAAGTTGGCTAAGGCATAAGAAATAACTCTACTCTACAATTATTTTTATTAGCGGAGAGCATCGAATCGAGGGCTCTTGAAATTGTGCATACAACTACAAGGCTGATACTCGCCGCTGAAATATAAATGTTTTTGATTTTCACTTGTGTTTTGGTTGTATTATATGCGACTATTTGCCTTTGGTTATGCATAAGTTTACTTCAGCTTAGATTGAACCAATGGACCCATCATTGCATCAACACTTTTTCGAAATATGCTGTCTGTCACTAAGCTTCTGATCTTATGAGGATTTCGAGTACTGCGGCTACAAGCATCCCAGTATGCCGAATGTCGTCCTTGCGGTTGATATTCCCTCCTTCTTTGATTATAATGGCGGCGATGGTTCGACACATTGTTGTTGTTCTGGCCACGCGACACCAGTAATTTGCCGAATTGCAATTTTCTTTTGGACTATTAGCCTAAGTGTGGTTAGTCAAATGCACCCCTCCCTCCGACTTAAGATTCGTCAATGATTCTTTCTATATGGAGGGCGTACGTAACAGGCTCAAATTGATCGATGCGTATCGCATGGAATAACTTCGCAAAAATAAATTTGCGAACGACCATTGTGGTCCGTTGTTTATTTTTTTTCTTAGGCGCCTATTGACGTGTTGCTTCGACCCACTCCTGTGATCAAAAGTCTCATGTTTTATCGGCTGAGCTGTGCTTATTAATTTTTGTACCATAATCCAAGTTTGGTGGCGCTGTGCATGTTTTTCGCAGTATTTTTCAACCAGCGGTCTACTCGGAGACCCTGCCTTTTGAATTCCGGTAACGAAGTTAATGGGGACCTTAGCAGCAAGCTGCCCATCTGGGAGTTCATGTTGTCTTTCAAAAGCTCGACAAACTCATCTTAAGCGATTCAGTTTGGCTTCAGTTTGAAATGCAAGTTGTGCATATACGAAACATAATCGCTAAAAGTTTCGTGCGGTCCCTGTCTGCGATACATTAACGCCCGTCTCATTTCTTGGGTTAATGAGTAGTAGTCGAAATAGCAATCTTCCGCTTTGTCCTCCATAAGTTGCCAATACCATTTAGTGGCCGCACCGGTCAAAAGAAGATGGAACTCACGAAATACTTGTTGGGGACTTAGGTCGTACAAATCTTGCAGTCGGTCCACGCGGAACATGAAACTCTCAACTGTCATGCTGCGTCCGCTGCCGTCGAACCTTAGGTGCCATCTGTGTAGTCTGACATCTCTTGATCTCGGTCCCTGACATAATGCGTTCCTATCGATCTCTGGATGCAATTGGTGGCTCGTCTTCCTCTCGTCTGGTGGAATTGTCTGTGGGACGGTGTATCCGTTCGCCTGGGTGTTCTTAAACGGTGCATCTAACTATTTAGCATGTCCTGCGTTACTGGTTTCAGAGGCGGAGTCTCTTGGTATTTCAAGAACCTGTCAGTCGGATTCGAAACGGTTCGGGTTGGTGAGGGCAGTCCCTTCGATTCGGGCCCCCTAGATATTGTAGATTGCTCGGCTACTTGCGCTTTTAATGCGTCTATCTGGGCGCTCATACCACGCTGCATCTCGTTGCTCTGCCTCAAGAGCTCCATCAATCTCTGCTCACGTCGCTCGGCAGCTTCTGAGCTGTCCTCCTCGTGTCTCTGATATTGGGGAAGCATACTTGATCTCCCTCTAGAAGATCCGAGGGGTAAATTCTCTCCACCGGCGTCTCCTTCCATTCCGGTGGCTTGGTCCAGATTGTTTTCTTCGGACAGGGTGTCTACCTGATTCTGGGCGAGCTCCCAAGGCTCTCTTTCATGTGATTCTCCTAGCCTTGGCGCGGAGTGCGCCACCGCTCATCGTTACGCGGGTCACTCTTCCGGTGCTGGGTTGGAACAAGACCTTCTTTTTGGCCCCCTTCATTTATTCAGTTGGACCTTCTTCTAAGGCCTTCTCTCTTTTTTCTATAGATTGTCACTTGTGCTGGCTAAGGCAAGCACTCACATTTCACTTTAAGTTTGGTATAACCGGATCACGCGCCTTTTTTCCAAACACGCGGTCAGCGACGTAAACGCTGAATAAATCGACAATAATAATGTGTATATACTGAGGGGTGCTGCTCTCTGCTCCGCAAGTGTCTCTTCGGTCAAGAACCGTCCGGTATTTAAGCCCCAAAAACAAAACACAACAAGTATCCATAACTAGGGGTGTCAGCCGCTTCTACACAACTGGGTTCCGCTAAGCTAACTTACCCTTACATTCCTTTTCTAGTCAGCGCAAAAGTTTCAAACGAAAACGGCCTGCATTTAGACCAGGTATCTGTCGCGGAAGGGAACCCCTCTCGCCAGTCTTCGGAAATCCGGTTGTTTGACCGATAGGTCATATTAGGCATATTAGTGCCTCAGTCCTGAAAAGGACTTGGGCCGAGGGAGAGGCGTTCGATGTTCAGGCACCATTTTTGCCGGCGTGAGCTAAGCCTCTCTCCTTTCCAACATAACGAGAATAAATATTTAAAGTGCCTGGAAAAAATAATATTAGAGCGTGAAGTTCGTCAGTCGTCAGTCCACACTGCACACTGCACTGCTGTCGCTTGATCGCAATACGATCTGTCTGTGTTTTAATCATTTTCCCTCCCCTTCACACATTCGCGTGCCAATAGATCGTCGCGGGCCGCGCAATACGATCCCCTATTGTCAAGGTTGTCCGTCGAAAGTTATGTCATTGTTCTTGACCTACTCCACTTCTTACATCAGCACACCCCCATGTTAAAATTCTAGTTCACCATGGTTTCAACTTCGTTTTCACATTATAAGTTTATTGGTTAATATATGTATGTCGGCATATGCCGTGGATAAGCAATATAAAGTTGGCTAATGCATAAGAAGTAACTCTACTCTACAATTATTTTAATTAGCGGAGAGTATCGAATTTTCCACCCGTAAGGTGCGCACATCAGCAAAACGCTTACCATTCACGACTGCAAACGTCGCTCAGAGGGATCTTGAAATTGTACATACAACTACAAGGCTGATACACGCCGCTGAAATATAAATAACAGCCTATAAAAAAAAAATGTTTAAACTGCACGAATATTTATATATGTAAGCTTTAAGAAAGAACCGGGTTCTTACTTACCCCCTTTTAAATCCTCTGCGATGAGATCTCGACGCTCCGGATCCTAGGATTTGCAAAATATTATATTGGATATATATGTAAATATACGTGCACTAAAAGACTGCTGCTCTTAAGATTACCAATTCACTTAAACACAAAAAATATATATATGCCTGAGGCACGCGTCGTCCGTAACGCTGGTAGTGAGACTCGTTCTCGCTAATTGTTTATCAGGATCAGCACTACCGATTCACTTGATTTAAATGTATTTCAATGCATTTTTGAATGCTTCCCATGTTTTTGATTTTTACTTGTGTTTTGGTTGTATTATTATTTGCCTTTGGTTATGCATACGTTTACTTCAGCTTAGATTGAACCAATGGACACATCATTGCATCAACACTTTTTCGAAATATACTGTCTGTCACTAAGCTTCTGATCTTATGAGGATTTCGAGTAATGCGGCTACAAGCATCCCAGTATGTCGAATGTCGTCCTTGCGGTTGATATTCGCTCCTTCTTTGATTATAATGGCGGCGATGGTTCGACACATTGTTGTTGTTCTGGCCACGCGACACCAGTAATTTGCCGAATTGCAATTTTCTTTTGGACTATTAGCCTAAGTGTGGTTAGTCAAATGCACCCCTCCCTCCGACTTAAGGCTTAAAGTGATCGATGCGTATCGCATGGAATAACTTCGCAAAAATAAATTTGCGAACGACCATTGTGGTCCGTTGTTTATTTTTTTTCTTAGGCGCCTATTGACGTGTTGCTTCGACCCACTCCTGTGATCAAGAGTCTCATGTTTTATCGGCAGAGCTGTGTGTATTAATTTTTGTACTATAATTCCAGTTTGGTGGCGCTGTGCATGTTTTTCGCAGTATTTTTGCAACCAGCGGTCTACTCGGAGACCCTGCCTTTTGAATTCCGCTAACGAAGTTAATGGGGACCTTAGCAGCAAGCTGCCCATCTGGGAGTTCATGTTGTCTTTCAAAAGCTCGACAAACTCATCCTAAGCGATTCAGTTTGGCTTCAGTTTGAAATGCAAGTTGTGCATATACGAAACATAATCGCTAAAAGTTTCGTGCGGTCCCTGTCTGCGATACATTAGTTCCTTGACTTTCATGAGGTCGCTCGCAGTAGTGAAAAACGCCCGTCTCATTTCTTGGGTTAATGAGTAGTAGTCGAAATAGCAATCTTCCGCTTTGTCTTCCATAAGTTGCCAATACCATTTAGTGGCCGCTCCGGTCAAAAGAAGATGGAACTCACGAAATACTTGTTGGGGACTTAGGTCGTACAAATCTTGCAGTCGGTCCACGCGGAACATGAAGCTCTCAACTGTCATGCTGCGTCCGCTGCCGTCGAACCTTAGGTGCCATCTGTGTAGTCTGACATCTCTTGATCTCGGTCCCTGACATAATGCGTTCCTATCGATCTCTGGATGCAATTGGTGGCTCATCTTCCTCTCGTCTGGTGGAATTGTCTGTGGGACGGTGTAACCGTTCGCCTGGGTGTTCTTAAACGGTGCATCTGACTATTTAGCATGTCCTGCGTTACTGGTTCCAGAGGCGGAGTCTCTTGGTATTTCAAGAAGCTGTCAGTCGGATTCGAAACGGTTCGGGTTAGTGAGGGCAGTCCCTTCGATTCGGGCCCCCTAGATATTCTAGATTGCTCGGCTACTTGCACTTTCAATGCTTCTATCTGGGCGCTCATACCACGCTGCATCTCGTTGCTCTACCTCGAGAGCTCCATCAATCTCTGCTCACGTCGCTCGGCAGCTTCTGAGCTGTCCTCCTCGTGTCTCTGATATTGGGGAAGCATACTTGATCTCCCTCTAGAAGATCCGAGGGGTAAATTCTCTCCACCGGCGTCTCCTTCCATTCCGGTGGCTTGGTCCAGATTGTTTTCTTCGGACAGGGTGTCTACCTGATTCTGGGCGAGCTCCCAAGGCTCTCTTTCATGTGATTCTCCTAGCCTTGGCGCGGAGTGCGACCGGTGTTGGTGGTTTTCTCCGCTCGTCGTTACGCGGGTTACTCTTCCGGTGCCGGGTTGGAACAAGA
The DNA here is from genome assembly GCF_025231255.1 of Drosophila biarmipes. Taxonomy (NCBI): domain Eukaryota; kingdom Metazoa; phylum Arthropoda; class Insecta; order Diptera; family Drosophilidae; genus Drosophila; species Drosophila biarmipes. Next base: position 117,699 of record NW_026114543.1, on the reverse strand, counting down.
CCTTCTTTTTGGCCGCCTTCATTTATTCAGTTGGACCTTCTTCTAAGGCCTTCTCTCTTTTTTCTATAGATTGTCACTTGTGCTGGCTAAGGCAAGCACTCACATTTCACTTTAAGTTTGGTATAACCGGATCACGCGCCTTTTTTCCAAACACGCGGTCAGCGACGTAAACGCTGAATAAATCGACAATAATAATGTGTATATACTGAGGGGTGCTGCTCTCTGCTCCGCAAGTCTCCCTTCGGTCAAGAACCGTCCGATATTTAAGCCCCAAAAACAAAACACAACAAGTATCCATAACTAGGGGTGTCAGCCGCTTCTACACAACTGGGTTCCGCTAAGCTAACTTACCCTTACATTCCTTTTCTAGTCAGCGCAAAAGTTTCAAACGAAAACGGCCTGCATTTAGACCAGGTATCTGTCGCGGAAGGGAACCCCTCTCGCCAGTCTTCGGAAATCCGGTTGTTTGACCGATAGGTCATATTAGGCATATTAGTGCCTCAGTCCTGAAAAGGACTTGGGCCGAGGGAGAGGCGTTCGATGTTCAGGCACCATTTTTGCCGGCGTGAGCTAAGCCTCTCTCCTCTCCAACATAACGAGAATAAATATTTCCACACTGCACACTGCACTGCTGTCGCTTGATCGCAATACGATCTGGCTGTGTTTTGGCCATATTCCCTTCCCTTCACACATTCGTGTTCCAATGGATAGTCGCGGGCCGCGCAATACGATCCCCTATTGTCAAGGTTGTCCGTCGAAAAATATGTCATTGTTCTTGACCTACTCCACTTCTTACATCAGCACACCCCCATGTTAAAATTCTAGTTCACCATGGTTTCAACTTCGTTTTCACATTATAAGTTGATTGGTTAATATATGTATGTCGGCATATGCCGTGGATAAGCAATATAAAGTTTGCTAAGGCATAAGAAATAACTCTACTCTACAATTATTTTTATTAGCGGAGAGCATCGAATCGAGGGCTCTCGAAATTGTGCATACAACTACAAGGCTGATACTCGCCGCTGAAATATAAATGTTTTTGATTTTCACTTGTGTTTTGGTTGTATTTATGCGGCTATTTGCCTTTGGTTATGCATAAGTTTACTTTAGATTGATTCAATGGACACATTTACATTGCATCAACACTTTTTCGAAATATGCTGTCTGTCACTAAGCTTCTGATCTTATGAGGATTTCGAGTACTGCAGCTACAAGCATCCCAGTATGTCGAATGTCGTCCTTGCGGTTGATATTCCCTCCTTCTTTGATTATAATGGCGGCGATGGTCCAACACATGAAAATCTTTTGAGCTATAGGTGTCCTCCTTAAGGGCTGGTGGACCCTGGTGGCTGATCCTGGACTCCGGGGACGACTGCCTTGGAAAGGTCGCCTTACCTTGGAGCCGGCGGCTTCCGTCAGCAAGACACCAGAATGGATTCTCTCCCATTTTCTAATTGTCTAAGGTCTTTTGTACCCTAGTAAAGCATTAACTTAGCTGCCAGTTTGAAGCAGATAAAATAGGTGTTTTCTCCTAGGGTTACTATATCTCGGTATCCAATATCTTTGGAGTCAACGGCCGGCCTTAAGATTCGTCAATGAATCTTTCTATATGGAGTGCGTACGTAACATCTTTTTAGGGTCCGATAGTAGAGTAATCCACGTCCCATCCACAAGCTAGTACTTCTTCCTATGGAGGTCAAGGCAATTTCCTTTTTTCCAAAATAGTGCTGTCTGTACTCATGCTTCAAAATACGTTCACAATTGATGCTTAATGCGCTTATCAACTTTTTTTTATTAAAGCATTAAATCCATGGCTCCACATCCTCGCAGCGACCAAACTTTGGACGACAGACATTCACGAGGTATTCGATCCTACCGCTTCCGAGTCCAAAGGCGTATGTCGCAGCAGAGGCGTGTGCAAAAAGTGTGGGCTGGACCACCACACGCTTTTCCATTTGCGAGAATCTTCCAGTAAGCGCCGCCGATCAATTTCTCCGGTGCGACCCTCGGCGACGTCATCACGACCTTCAGCCTCCGGTTTACGTTCGCCAAATCCAACGCCAAGCTCGCGGAATCATTCCCGGTGCTCCAACCAGTTCGAAGCGCCAACTGAAGATCCATCTGTGGCGTCTCTGTCGCAGCATCGGAGTTTGCAAATCATCTCAAAGGTCCTCGTGGCTCTCAACACGGGAACCAACAAATATAAGACGGGGGCCCTGAGCGACCCGTCTACCCCTGTAAGCCCCATAAGGTTACCAAAAAAGGCGCAATAGTGTCAATATAAAAAACGTTCAACATAGGTTTAGCTGGTCTTATCGTAAGTGGAACGAATAAAGACATTATTGGGATGCACAGCTGACCCGGTTGTCCGAGAGATGTACGCTTTTCTCAAAGGACCACCCTGAACTTTTCTCTGCAAGTATTATAGGACATGACCGAAGAGCTGGTACTGATAATAGAAATTATCAAGGCACTCTCCGCCGCTGTAAAGCGACACCAGGGATATAATCAGAGTTTGAACGATTGGAGCCTGCATTAAAGTTTCCCCAACGGCTCATTGACCGAGTTCAAGAAAAAATAAAGAGTCTTACAAACGTTTAAGAGAAAGGCAAATACACCAGGGATAAGAGAATGCTCATAAAAAACTGTAATAATGTCATGCATGTTTATAGATTCGTCGGAAAGTATGTACTAGGCAAAGGGAAGCTTTTCCGACCACTAAATTATACATGTTCTTGATTAGGATCACAAGCCGAGTCGAACTAGCCATGGACGTCTGTACATCCGGCCGTATAAACGCTGAGATCTCGGTAACTCTAAAAGCTAGAGGAGTCAGACCTGGCGTGCAGAGTTGCAGACTGACCAAAAAAACTTGCCACGCCCACTCTAACACCCAAAAACGGGCAAAAAGCGTAAATCTGCAAACCGCCCACATTACCATCTATTAAAATACCTGGTAGGGGGCGCTATACAACACTGCGTTGCTGCTAATATATCTACATTTCTCTTTTGCTCTTTTAAGTTAAGTAACATGTATCTGATAGTCAAGGCACACGACTATAGCGTTCTTCCTTTAAAAACTAAGAAGATACCAAGACTTTAGAAATATCTACTTTTCAGAAGATCAGCGGTAAACATTTTTTTTAAATTGAAACTTACAATTTTTTTTTATATAACTATAACTCGTAGAGTAAAAGGGTATACCACATTCATCGGAAAGTATGTAACAGGTATAAGAAAACGTTTCCGACCCCATAAAGTATATAAATTCTTGATCGGCGTCACTAGCCGAGTCGATCTAGCCACGTCCGTCTGTCCGTATGAACGCTGAGATCTTGATAACCATAAAAGCTAGAACAGCCAAAATTGCCATGAGATTCCTGGGCTTCCTGCGCATCGCAAGTCTGTTTCAGCGGTGGCACCTCGCCCACTCTAATTACAATCCGCATAAATCTGTAGCGCCTACAGTTTTTATGATAGACACACAATTTTAATTGAAATGTGTTTGTCTCATCTATACCTATCGACTGACCTAAAAACATGCGTCACGCCTACTCTAACGCCCAGAAACGATTAAACGCTTAAATCTGGCTGCCGACCACATAAAATGTACTGTTATAGCCGATAGGTGGCGCCCTAAAATATCGCTTTGCTGCTTTTATATCTCCATTCCCCTTCTGCTCCACTAATCTGAGTAACGGGTATCTGTAGTCGAAGCATTCGACTATAGCGTTTTTTCATATAAATTTTTAAATCGTATAGCCCTTGAGATGCATCAACTTTTAAAATATATAACACATTTTGTCAAAAAAAACTGTATTTTTTTATAACTGATTTTGAAAACAAGAATAACACTAACTTGAGCAAGCTTACGTTTCTATACTGTTGCAGTACATTCCCGTGAAAGCATTGTAGCTCATTATCTTTCCGATTTCTAGAAAACCAAAAACTATATTCAATTTATTTATTTAGTCGAGCGCTGGATGTTAGTGTGACGTACAATCTCGGAAACCGCCGATTTAGTCCGCTAGCGTAAACAAAAAGATCCCCAGAATCCCCAAAAAGTCCGATAACGTAAACAAAAAGATCCCCAAAAAGATTTCCGGCCGAATTAAGGTTTTAAATTTAATTGGCAAATTGCATCATCATATTTTCCGAGTCTATTGAGTCATTCACTTTATACATTTTTGGGATAAATCTCATAGGCCGAGGATTGTTTGTTGATTATTGAACTCGAGGCAGGCCAGTCCGTTTTTGAATACCGAATTAAGCTGTTGTATAAATCCAGTTAGAGAAAAAGGGCAGTGAATAAAATAGGTTTGGCCTATTAAAAATTTATAATGGTGATTATAAAAATAAAAGCTCATTTTCTTTTTATAAAATTTACCAGTGAGAAATTTAGGTGGCGCCCAACGTGGGCCGTGCAATTAAATATTCTAAGGCAAAGCTTTAAATTAAATGCTAAACAAGTTTTAAAGTGAAAAAAGAATAAAATTAAATAATCCCGTTAAATCTATAATTAGAAAATAATGATTGTAACAAAAAATTCACTGCTCGGACAATTTTCTTCAAAAATATTTAAAACTTAAAAAAAATTTGTTAATCTTCAAAAAAAACTATCAAAGAAAAAAAGCTGAAATGGAATCCCTCTTCACAAAAAACATTTTAAAAGCAAGAAGACCACAAGTAAAAAATCTTTAAGGCATAAAAAGGGAGGACGACCCCAAGCAGGATCATCAACCAAAGACGAGAAAAAATAAGGAGGTCGATTTGTGAGCCGTACTTCTTTTTTTATTACTATTATATAAGAAATCAGGCTTTAACAAACAATACAATATTAATTATAGGAGAAGATCGTAAACTGAAGATGCCAGCTTTCTCACAAAAGAAAACTGGCTGAGGATTTTCAGATAAATATTACAGATTCTAATATTAAGCGCGACACATCTTGTGAGATAATCAAATCTGTGAGAAAATATAAAGGCCAAGAATATATTTATGTAAGCTGAAATAGCCATAGGACCATATACCAGAAGGAGTGATTATATTAAGAAACAAAATTCTTAATTTTAGAAATAAGGAATAAGAAGCCAATAACACGAGAGCTCATTTTGCAAATAGTTTCTCGACTACACATAGAAAACATAGCGAGCCAAACTCTGGTGGAAATGGCCACACAAATTTTACCCACAAGGAATGGCAACAAAACAATAATTATAACGACCAGCGAAAAAAAATTATTTAAGGTACTTAGGGTTATTTAAATCAGAAGAAAAATAATTCTTGGAACCAGGGTAGATTTATTAATAACCAACAAATTTAGTGGGACACTTATAGGCAGCCACAAAACAAGCCAGAACTAATGGAGACAGACGAGTCTATCCCGGTTCAGAACTGTAACGGTTATAATCAAGGATTTAATAAGTATAAAAATAAGGCCAAGCCCAAAATAAAAGGATATCAACTGGAACTGTTAATGAACCGGCTAACCAAACCAAGAGATTAAATAATATTGAAGAGAACCATTTTCTAGACAGAAGTCATGAGTAGGCTTACCCTTAACTAAAAATGACACAAAAATAAATAAAAATAATAATAAAGGCTGGTGGAACCTCCCGAACAGGAATTTTTAAAAAGTGATTTGAAAAACATAGGAGCTGTAATTTATATATTAATCGGCTATAACCTGTAATTTATACAGCTAACGGAGTAATTCAATAAATTGGAAAAGAAGAGAAATTAAATTATGATATCGGAATTTTTAGATCACTTTCTTTAACAGAAGAAAACCCCGTTCTTCTATTAAAAAATGTTTAAAAAAAAATACTATACTTTGTACACGCCGTCGTTGAAATGTGCGACAAAAAATAAAATTTTGGGAATTCAAAATCCTGACGTCCGACAATAAAAAAATAAACAACATAAAAGTACCATCTGCAGATCAAAGAAAAGGTCTGGAGAACGGAAATGTAGTAGGACAGATATTTGCGGTGATATTCTTAAAAAAATTATAGGGCCCTTTACAGCAAACAATACCATTATGGTCTTTCAGCCCCTAATTTTGCATTTCAAAGCAGAACTCCTTATAATTCCCCTGTACTAATGGTTCCCTTAAAAATAAGTTTGACGAAGGCGAACTGTATTTCACAGCACAAATCTCTCGTACTTCCTAGATCAACTTGTCTTTGTCGCAATGCTTATATCAGAGACTCACCCAAGAAAATGGCAAAACATTTCATAAAAAAAACTATAATGATGGCAAGGCTCATAGAGGTACTATCATACTGGGTTGCGACCATTTGCTATATACAAGCTACATCAATACACGTCGATACCCAAAGCGGATTCCTAAACCTAACGCTGTATGCAGCCTACAGCGTTTTTCCTTTTCCACAGAAGTATTCATAAATTTCTTTGAATTAATAGTGGATCGTTTTTTAGCGGCTGGTGATTGTTACGTACGCCCTCCATAGGAAATATTCACTTAGAGAAAGAACAATGAATAGTGAGTCGGAGGGAGAGGTGCATTTGACTGCTAGACTCAGGATAATAAAGTCGACAGAAGTTGCAATTCGGCAGGGGAGGAAAATCGATTCTGGTGTCTTGCTAATGGAAGCCGCCGACTCCGAGGAAAGGCGAATTTTCCAGTGGGAGTCGTCCATGGAGTCCTCTCCTTCAGGATAAGTCACCAGGATCCAGCAGGAGAACACCAAAAACTCAAAAGATTTTCATGTGTTCTACCATCGCCGCCATTATAATCCAAGAAGGAGGAAGTACTTGAAATCCTTATGCTCCCGAAGGTTGTTCGGCTGTAGAAGCCACCCGATCAGGGGCTTTGTGAACAACAGCATACTTCGAAAAAGTGGTGGTGCAATGTGAATGTGTCCTTCAAATCAATCTAAGCTTAATTGAGCTTATGCATAATCAAAGGCAAATAGCCTCATATATTACAACCAGAATACAAGTGAAAATCAAAAACATTGGAAGCATTTACAAATGCATTGAAATACATTTAAATCAAGTGAATCGATAGTGCTACGGGCATATATATATATATATTTTGTGTTTAAGTGAACTAATATTCTTAAGAGCAACAGTCTTTTAGTGCAAGTATGTTTATATATATATCCAATATAATATTTTTCAAGTCCCAGGACCCGGAGCATCGAGATCTATTCGCAAAGGATTTTTAAGGAAGTATGTTTGTCGGAAAGAGATTCCTTTTTAAAGCATACATATATAAAAATTCGTTCAGTCCAGTTTTTTATAGACTGCTGTTAATATTTCAGCGGCGAGTATCAGCCTTGTAGTTGTACGAGTATGCTCAATTGCCAGAGCCCTGTGAGCGACGTTTGAAGTCGTAAATGGTCAACGTTTTGCTGACGTAAATAATAACAAAAATAATTGTCAAGTAGAATTATTACATATGCTTTAGCCAACATTGTATTACCTTTACACTGCACACGTCGACATACATATTTAACCAATAAATTATATAATATATATAAACTATATAATAATGTGAAAGGGAAAAGGGAAGCATACGCCGTCAAAAATGGTGCCTGAAAATCGGACGCCTCTCCCTCGGTCCCAGTCCTTTTGAGCACTCAGGCACTAATGTGCCCACGTAACAATATAATTTAAAACACACCCTTTGTGGATCTCGACTCACTTTAAAAGAAGACAACTGTATAACGTTTTAATAGCACCAAAAAACATACTGGACCTTATCTCTCCAAGTAAGCCTATTGGCCGTAAGATCCTAAAAGATCTTTAAAGATCTCTTACTCGCATATTTCACTTTAACTTTACGAGAATCCACAGCTCTTAAAACGAACACACTTTTTAACTGTCTTTAAAACAGATTGGCTTTATGGCTTCCCACACATATTCTTTAATAAAGAGATTGACAGCTCAGTTGAAAAATTAGTGTATGTTATATTACTAGCTGCATTCCTCCCCTATTATATTAACTTATAAACCCTTTTACGTATGAGGTGTGTTCAAAAAGTAAGGTGACTTTGTATTTTCAGGAAAACTATTAATTTATTTATCAATATTAATGTTGTCCCCTTCAAAGTAATCCCCCTCAGATACAATACACTTATGCCAACGGTTTTTTAAAGCACTTCCCATAAGCACTTCGGTATAGCCTTGAGCTCTTCCAGCGATGCAGTCTTTATCTCTTCAATCGATGCAAATCTCCGTCCTTTCATAGGTCTCTTTAGTTTTGGGAACAAGAAAAAGTCACATGGGGCCAAATCCGGTGAATATGGTAGCTGAGGCATTATTGTGGTGTTGTTTTTGGCCAAAAAATCTCTCACAAGCAAAGATGAGTGAGCAGGGGCATTATCGTGATGCAAAAGCCATGAATTGTTTTTCCACAATTTTGGACGTTTCTTTCGTATTGCTTCTCGCAAACGCCGCATAACTTCCAGATAATACTGTTTATTTACTGTTTACCATATGGTAAGAACTCCTGATGCACCACGCCATGGTAATCGAAGAATACAGTGATCAAAACTTTGACATTTGATCGAACTTGGCGTGCTTTTTTCGGTCTTGGCTCACCTGGGCTCTTCCATTGTGACGATTGGGTTTTGGTTTCGAAATCATAACCATATACCCATGATTCGTCACCAGTTATGACCCTTTTGAGTAAATCTGGGTCGTCGTTGACGTCATCCAACAGCTCTTGAGCGATGCTCATGCGACGGTTCTTTTGGTCAAAATTCAGCAATTTTGGAACAAACTTCGCTGACACACGACTCATGCCCAAAACGTTTGAAAAAATTTCATGGCACGAGCCAAGCGATATACCGACATCTTCAGTGCTTGGGCGTCCAGAGCGAGGCTCGTCATTGGCATCTTCCCGGCCATCTTGGAAGAGTTTGTACCACTTGTAAACATTTTTTTCTACTCAGAACAGTTTTACAGTATGCCACTGTCAACATTTCAAGTGTTTCGGAGCACTTAATTTTATTTTTTACACAAAATTTGATGCAAATCCTTTGATCCATATTTTTCGATAGCAAAAAATCGCGGAGCACGCAAAACAACTTGTTACCTTTATGGCTCTCACAACTAAACAAAAAAGGGGATTCAATAGAAACTTGGTACAGTACCCGTTCTCCGCTTAAATTGGTGTATATGGTACAATGCAGTCCTTAAACTTATTTGGAAATATGGCTCCGAGCTACGGGCGTTCCCCCGTTATTGACTATAGTTAGTAATCCAGAGAGCTCAATTAAAATTATTGATGGTACATAAGATTTGAATCATTCGCGGGGGATTTATTAAATATAAAACGAGAATGTTAAACCAATGTATACAATCGAACTACAGAATCCAAATAGGCTTTCGCGGTCCCTAACATGGAACACTAGCCAAACAAGACTTCAACGAAAGACCTCCCCACCCCGCAACAAAATCTCGGCCCTTTTTTCTAAAAATTTAATTTGATTTAATGAAATATATGTATTCGATTTTGTATTCTAAATATAATCTACTCTGGTAGGAAGGTAGCCTTACGTTTTGATCCCAGTTTAAACTATGCAGGGCAAATAAGAGACATTTCTTTTGTACCGACTCAATACGGTCGAATTGCACTTGATATTGTGGACTCCAAGCCGACGAACAATATTCCAAAAAAGGACGGACAAGGAAGGTAAAAAATAATTTGGTCGATACTTCTACAATTAATAAGCAAACATATTTAAAAACAAAACAATTTTTAAAAAATTATTGAGAGAAAAATGTGTGGGGAATCGTTGTTCAAAAATTACTAATTATACATACTGGAAAATATAGAAAATGTGGTAATTAGTATGTATTCCTATAATATTTTAGTGCACCAGTTTTCACATCTTTCCAAAAAGAACTAGAGCTTGAGGTAAATAAATGAATAAATGATGAATAAAATGATGAAAGGCCTCAAAATCTTGGTTTGGGTATAAGCTTCATTCAAAGCGTAATTTTAGTAGAATAGAATTGTAACATTAATCCCCAACGGCTCCATTTTTCGAAGTGATCTTTCGCTTTCTTATTTTCCGTTCGCAGTTGTGTTTCTAAATTTCATAATTTCTGGTTTTAATGAATTAAATCTCCACCTTCTTTGCTCATTTTAGCCAAGAGGCGTATATCTGCTAATCGAGGCTCTCGACTAAAGCATTAAAAATAGGTAAAAGAGCTTACCTAATCTATATAAGATGCCCTTTTTACCCTTTAGAAATACAGTTTACAGATAAAACATAAATCGTTTAATTCCATTCTGCGAAAAAAAATCTATAAAGTTTCTAGGATTCTATATAAATGATTCGGGATTATTATTATTATAATTATTATTATTATTTCTAAATAATATGTACGCCTGTATAACATTTTTGGTCCAATTTCTATAGCCCACAAATTGTGGTAATAGTTTATTTTATTCAATCTTTTTTATTGATCAGAGACGTTTTTAAAATTTCATGTTCAAATTGACATCTTCTTACTTTTGACATCGATCGTTCTTATGGCAGCTATCCATTTTTGATAAAATTGTATTCGAAATTCAAAACCAATTAAAAAGTGTTTTTTCCAAGCTTAGAAGGTTATATGTTAAAAACACCAAAGACTTAATTATTTCATGTTATTTTACCACTAATTTTCCGATCGTTCCTATGGCAGCATTATGATATAGTCGTCCATTTTTGATAAAATTTAATACCCAAAAAAAAAATGTTATTGCCAAGCCTAGAAGGTTATATGTTTAAGCTCACCAAAGATAAAATTGTTTCAGAATTTACGAATAATTTTCCGATTGTTCCTATGGCAGCTATATGATATAGTCGTCCGATTTTGATAAAATTTAATTCGAAATTCAAAATCAAATATGTTAAAAAACACCGAAGATATAATTTTTCCATATTCTTTTACTACTAATTTTCCGATCCTAACTAATTAAAAAATGTTATTTTCAAGCTTAGAAGGTTATATGTAAAAAACACCGAAGATATATATTTTTTAAAATTTTTCCCCGATAGTTCCTATGGGAGTTATAAGATATAGTTGTCCGATCCGGCTGGTTCCGACTTACATACTACCTTCAATAGAAAAAAGCTTTAAAACTGAGAGACTTGTTTGCGTAGAAACGGACAGACAGACGGACATGACTAGATCGACTCGTCTAGTGACGCTGATCAAGAATATTTATACTTTATGAGGTCGGAAACGTATCCTTCACTGCGTTGCAAACTTCTGACTGAAATCTTTATACCCTCTGCAAGGGAATACAAATATATCTTTGGTGTTTTTTAACATATAACCTTTTAAGCTTAAAAATAACATTTTTTATATTTTTAAGAATTTTAAATTCAAATTAATAAAAATCGGACTGCTCTAACATACGAGTATAAATGTCAAAAAATGGTCTAAAAATAAAAATGAAATTATTTTTTTTTTGTATACCACTGAAGTAAGCAACAATCCTCAAAAAAATCAAATGGTGTTACTAAAGTTGCTTATTTCTTATAACTGTAAGGGAATACAAACTTCGGCTTGGCGAAGTTAACTTTCTTTCTTGTTTTCTCTAACGTAACTATCCTTTTGCGCCACCTAGGCTTAGCGCTCATGGCGGCTTGGTGGTGTAGTAGTTAAAACTGCTCATATGCTGAAACTGGTATCCAATCCCAATTTAGGAAACTTTTAATTTATTATTTTATAACTTTTTAAAGCTTTTAATAATAAGGCTTTTTTAACAAATACCTTTCTAAATTTAATGAGTCTTACCTCACGTATGGTTTTCTTCAAACGTATGACTAACAAAGTAAAACAGGCTTTCGGACGGTCAGTACTACTATGGTCGAAAGCAAAGACCATCTTTGGTCGAAAGGCTACTCCAAAAAAGTGCGGTAAAATTGAAATGTATTTAAAATTTGAAGAGAATCTGAAAGTTGTGACACTAGACTATAGCAAACGATTTTCTTTTTGGTTAAGGCAATGTGTAAAATTAAACATTTAGATTCTACTTGTGTCTATGAAGTCTGGGTACCAGCGCATTCTTACACCCACAAATCTAAATAGTCTGGGGTGCCAACATAAAAAATGTATTAGGGAACGTAGTCTTTGAAGGATTCTGCGAAATTTTTCCATACAATTTTATAGTCTAGTATTGACAAAACCACTGACACTAGACTATAGCAAACGATTTTCTTTTTGGTTAAGGCAATGTGTAAAATTAAACATTTAGATTCTACTTGTGTCTATGAAGTCTGGGTACCAGCGCATTCTTACACCCACAAATCTAAATAGTCTGGGGTGCCAACATAAAAAATGTATTAGGGAACGTAGTCTTTGAAGGATTCTGCGAAATTTTTCCATACAATTTTATAGTCTAGTATTGACAAAACCACTAAGATACGATTTTTTCCTTCGTTACATACACATTCAACATTTTCTGTTAAAGCAGGAAGCAATACATGTTGCTCCTGCGCAGACGCCAGGATAATCTTTTAGCTTAAAAGCCAATGGGGCACGTAGCCCACTTCACCAGTTGTCAAGATGAGGTCGGTTGAATTACTGGGGCTCCTCTGCTGCTCCTCCTTGTTCATGGTCGGTGGGAGTAACTCGGTTAGCAACGACGCCTGGCAACGTCCTGGTTGCCATAAGGTTGGAAATACTCGAAAAATACTTATCCCGGATTGCGTGGAGTTTATTATAACGACAAATGCGTGCCGTGGATATTGCGAATCCTACTCGGTACCCTCCGTTTCCTGGACTGGATCTTCGATGGCTGCTTTATTCAAGTCACCCAAGCCAGTTGTGAGTGTTGGCCAATGCTGCAATATGATGAAGTCAGAGGAGGTTGGTTTGCCTTAAAAATTAAATTGACATCTTCAACTCTAAAAGCAACATTTTTAGATACAACGCCGGGTATTATGTATTGAAGGAATTCGAAATGTAACATTTAAAAGTGCAGTGTCATGCAGCTGCTATCACTGTAAAAAGGATTAAGTGCAAGTAGGAAGAGCCTGAGCCACTATTTGATACGATTTAGTACGAAAATTTCTAACTCCTATTAAAATATTATGTTGCCCATAATTCTAGTCTTTTTTGACAAATCTCTTCAAATTCCAAACGATGCATTACTCTCAAATAATATTATTTATTAATAGTTTGCATATTTGAAAAGAATTTATCGTTCACTACACCATAAAAAACGAAAGGTCTAATTTTCCTAACATTTTTCCCACAGTAGTCTCATTTTCAAGTTGGTTAGAAACTTTAAATTATTGTAGATAATTAATTAAATAATGTAAATGCTGCAAAATGAAATTTAAAAAAAAACACAAAACTTAAACTTTGACAAAGAAATAAAGAAACAAATAAAAATTAAAGGCTAAAAGGAGAAAAGACTAACACGGCTTTGACAACAAGATATCGTTTACTCCGCTAATGAGAGTGTGAGCGGGATTAAAATATGCTTGCTTGTGGTTAGTGCATCCTAGTCTATAACAAGCCTATGGCGCCCCTAGCGGCTTTGTGTAGTTTGAGGCATTTGCTAAGCTATCCCGAGTGAATTAGGAAAATATGGATTATTATTTGGATTTGGTGATCACTATTTAGAAGTGTATTGGTTATAAAAAAATATATAACATATAATATATAATAATATATAGTACGAGCATATAATATATAATGGCGTGCTTGCTTTCAATATCTTGATCTTATGTAATTCGAGAACACAGCGTTTATATGGACAGACGGAAAATCTTTAGCGCCTACAGGTTTTATGATAAAAAAAATTAATTAAAATGTATTTTATATATACCTTTTATATATACCTTTCGTTCCCTATCAACCTATACAAGTTTTGATATCGACTTAAATGACAAACAATGCTTGTAAATTCCACTAATTAAATCATTTTTCAAAAATGTTCTCTTTTCTACCCTTATTATGATGTTAAGAAACTATTATAAAGCCCATTCAAATCCTTTTTTTCCTCTTAACAAGCGGGGTTTTACAAAAGCCTTTGTATTTATCTCGTGATTTTTAATATACCTTTAAGGTCCCCAGTCGGACCTGTCCGTAGGAAAAATGTACATTTTTTGGGCTGCAGGTTTTACATTCCCTTTATGGACAAAGTCCATTCGATTTTATAAAGGCTGTCCAAAATTGGAGCGCCTCCGAAATGGCCGAAAAAGTCAACATGTGCTAAAACATTTTACATGGGATATTCCTATGGAATATGTGGCCAGGTAAACTGAATTTTCTTCGCGACTCACATTAACTGTTTTCTTAACAATTTTTTTAAACATATTTATTTTTATACCCTTGCAGAAAGTATAATGGTTTCAGTCAGAAGTTTGAAACGCAGTGAAGGAGACGTTTCCGACCCCATAAGGTATATATATTCTTGATCAGCGTCACAAGACGATTCGATCTAGCCATGTCCGTCTGCCCGACCGTTTCTACGCAAACTAGTCTCTCAGTTTTAAAGCTATCGGGCTGAAACTTTCCCAAAAGTATTCTTTCTATTGTAGGTAGTATATAAGTCGGAACCAGCCGGAACTATATCTTATAGCTCCCATAGGATCTGCCGGGGGAAAAAAAAGATATCTTTCGTGTTTTTTAACATATAACCTTCTAAGCTTGGATATAACATTTTTAAATTAGTTCTGAATTTCGAATTAAATTTGATAAGATCGGACGACTATTTCATACAGCTCCCATAGGAACAATCGGAAAATTAGTGGTAAAATAGTATTGAAAAATTATATCTTCGGTGCTTTTTACGCTTGGAAAAAACATTTTTTATTTGTTTTTGAATTTCGAATTAAATTTTATTTATTATTTTACTTTAAATCAGACGACTATATATCTGCCATAGGAATGATCGGAAAATTAGTAGGACAACATAAAATAGAAATTATATCTTTTGTGTTTTTTAACATACATATAACCTTATAAGCTTGAAAATAACATTTTTTAATTAGATCTGAATTTCGAATTAAATTTTATTAAAATCGGACGACTATATAATATAGCTGTCATAGGAACGATCGGATAATTTGTGGGAAACAATGTAAAACAAATTATAGCTTTGGGGCTTTTTGACATTCTGTAGATGTTATATGGGCGGCAGACAGATTTAAGCATTTACACCGTTTGTGGGCGCGTGGCACATTTTTATAAGCAGCAATGCAAAATTTTAGGGCTCCACATACCAGCCATTTCAGTAGATATTATGTGGGCGGCAGACAGATTTAAGGGTTTTGGCCATTTGTGGGCGTTAGAGTGGTAAGTCGATAGGTATTGATGAGACAAATACATTTCAGTTAATTTTGGTTCTATCATAAAAACTTGAGGTGCTACAAATTTTCGTGGATTGAGTGCGTTAGAGTGGGCGTGGCACCCTACTGAAACAAACTTGAGCTGCGTAGGAAGCCCAGGAATCTGCATGCCAAGTATGCCTGTTCTAGCTTTTAAAGTTTCAGAGATCTCAGCGTTCTTACGGACGGACGGACGTGGATAGGTCGACTCGGCTAGAGATCCTGATCAAGAATATATATTTATACTTTATGGGGTCGGAAACGTTTCCTTTTACCTGTTACATACTTTCTGACGAATCTAGTATACCCCTTTACTCTACGAGTAACGGCTATAATTAAAGGTAGAATTTCGGGGGTTTCCAAAAAATTGACCAAATGTCAAAAAGGAGTTCTGTGCTCTGCTCATATACTTAAACCACCTTGGGTTAAAATCGTCAAACTTGTATTTTTTTCCAGGAAAGTTGTGCTAAAATATTGAATACTAATTACGTTGCCGAAAACAATTTGACCGCTATGAAAATAAAATTAATAACATTACGAAAAAAACACAAGTATTCTACAAATTTGAAAGATTTTACCTTTTTTACGTGGCATAGTCAGAAATAGCATTGCATTTTATAAGAAACATAGAAACACAGATAAAAAGATCAGAAAAATTACTTTAAACGACGAATGACAGATTGCCAAAATCAGTAAATTCGGTCCTTCGACGCAAATCATAGGTCAAATGGTGGCAAATTATGGCGCGAATGTGTCAGCTCAGATTATATGAAGGCGGCTGAATGAATTCGGGTTATGTGGTCGCCTTTCCCAAAAAAAGCCATTCCTGTCCATTAAAAATGTTAAAAAGCTCCTTCAATTTGCCACAGAGCATACACAAAAAGGTCCCAGTTTTTGGAACATGATTATTTGGAGTCATGGTGAACCATATGTACGACGTCCTTCCAACTAAAAATTGGACCCCAAATACACGGAGAAGACCATAAAACGTGGTAGCGCTTCGATTATGATCTTTTTCTGTTTCACCGCATCGTGAGTAGGTTCCCTAGCAAAGATAGAAGGCATTATAAACGTTGAAATTAACAGGAACATCCTTATCAACAATTTATCTGGAGTACGAGTATATGCTGATAATTTGCCACTTGCCAGGATATTTCAGCATGGCAACGACCTAAAACACACCAGCAAGCTAGTCAAGTCGTGGCTTTACTAAGAGAAGCCTCGACTTGAACACTATAGAGAACTTATGGGGAATTCTTGAACAAATTATTTGCCCAAAAAACCAGAAAATAAAAACGATTTGTGGAGAATTTTGAAAGCATAGTGAAGAAAATCATCCATCAACAGTGTGGGTTCGATGACAAAGCGTTGCTCCGCTGTTCTTAAGCAGAAAGGTCATCCCACTCAATATAAAAAAAATACGTATTAAAAGTATAAGAACTAATGTGCAAATTTTAACTTTTTCAACCGTGAAGTAAAAACTTTTCTTAATTTTTGTTAAAATTCTTGGTTGAAGTCTTGCGGCTTAAGTCTATAATCACTAAAAAAAAAAAATTTTTTTAAGTTTGTAAGGAACCGACTAGCTAAGTAGATTGTATATATTTGTCCAACCAAATTTATAAAGTGACCGCCCAGTAGTTCAGTGAGAAAGCACAGAATCCACGGGTTCGTAGTGGGTTTATTGCGGTTATAACTACAGTTGGCTTTATAATTTGTTTGTCCTCGGTGTCTCCGACGGTTCTGGTTGTCTGGTTGTCTGGATGTCCTCTCGCCTCTTTGACACGATGTTACAGTTTTTTAGCTCCCTGAAATTCCTTGTCCGCTGCTTGTTCCTGACGCGTTGACTCGGTGAATGCTTGGCAACGATTCAGACTTGCTATGGGCCATGCGGGCTTAGGGAAGCGTCACCGTTCTCAGACTAGGCTGAACAGACTGACGTGCTCTCCAGGATCACTCCTCTTGACACACGAACGCCTGTCCTTTGCTCTGTCCCGGATGGTCCCTCTGGGGTTTCCGCTCAGATCGCGCGGACATGTCAAGGCGAAACTCCAGGATGCTGCCTCGCTCTTCACTTCACTTTTACGCCTTGTGTAAACAAACTTTCCATGTCACCCTTTCGCTTACTGTCCGTGCCGTTCCTGCGGGCTCGACCTTCCTTGCGTGGCTGCCTTGAGTAATGAACGCCGGTGTGTAGCCTGTGGATTTCGAAAAACTCGTATTTACTGCCAGTATGATCTTAGGCAATTTTTCGTTCCAGTTTCTCTGATACTGCCCTGTGAACTGCGCTATCATTGTCTACACGGTCCTATTTGCTCTCTTTCTCGGGTTCTCTTGCGGGATTTATGAAGGCCAGGAAACTCTTAAAGATTTTGCTGTTGAACTGTACACCGTTGTTCGTTATGACTACCTTCGGAACCCCAAACTTTGCGATGATGCGTTCCCTGAACGCTTTTTTTAGGGACTCGGCCGTCCCGCTCCGCAGCGGCACCAACTTGGAGAACCGGTCTATCAGCACCAGCAGCATTTGGTTGCCGTGTTTTGAACGCGGCACGGGTCCGACGAAGTCTGCGCATACTGTAGCCCATGGTTCCTCTGGCACCTGCGTTAGCATTTTTCCAGCCGCCTGCATCTGATTCGGCTTGAATCTGATACATGTCTTCGGCTACCTTCGTCTCCAGCTGCCGTTGAGTCGTGGTTCACATTCAGCACCGTTTCCCGAATAGCTTTCGGGACGCACATCTTCACGTCGAGACATCCTCACTGCCTGCTCTGTGTGGTATGTTCCTGTATATTGCTTTTCCAGATATGGCTTAAGTTTTCGGATCGCCCAGACGATTGCCAAGCACTCCTTCTCGGTCGTGGAGTAGTTGAGTAAGAGATCACCTTTTCACCATGTTCAGTTTCCTGGGTCAAAATTGCCCCAATACCGTAATCACTCGCGTCCGTTTGCCGGACAAATGGTTTTTCAAAATCCGGGCACGCCAGTACGGGGTCTGCCACCAGTCTTTCCTTTACGTTCCTGAAATTCCTGTTATCACACCCACTTGTTGCCCTTGCGCAGCAGATCGCTGAGAGGTTTGACTATTTTTGCGAAGTCAGGTACAAATCGCCGATACCATGGAGCTACGCCCAGGTACTGTCGGAGCTCTCTAACTGTTGACGGCGGTTCTAGTTCGGCGATCGCCGCTACCTTTTCTGGGTCCGTGCCTATTATGTCGCTAGTCACTCGATGACCCAGATATAGCAGCTTCTTCTTAAAAAATTTTCATTTTTCCGGGTTCAATCTCAGATTTGCGTCTTTCAGCCGCCGGAACACCTCTTACAAGTTCGCATTGTTCTCTTCCGGCGTGCGCCCGATCACTATTAAATCATCCTGGTACGAAAATGCGTGCTGCGACATTTCGGGACCAATCACAAGGTCCAACACCCGCTAAAAGGTGGCAGATGCCGAATGGAGTCCAAACGGCATTACTGGAAAAATCCCTTTCCCGTCACTGTAAGCGCAGTGTACTGCCTGCTGCTTTCTTTCAGCGGGATTTTCCAGTATGCGTCCTTCATATCCAAACTGTTTATGTACCGTGCCTCTCTCAGCTGGTCGAGGACATATTTTATTCGAGGCATCGGGTAGGCATCCTTTATCGATTTGGCGTTGATTTGACAGAAGTCGACGCATAGTCTCCACTTGCCCGTCTTCTTACTGACTATCACGATGGCAGAGCTGTATGGACTGGTTGAGTGCTCTATGTATCCCATTTAAAGTAGCTCGTCCACCCTTGCATTGATCTCCCCTTGAGCTTTCGGGTTCTTGAGGTAGTATCGCAGCATTATTGGTTTGTCGTCCTTCATCATTATTTAATGCTCTGCCATGTTCGACGTTGTTGGGTGCCGTCATACTCTGTTTTCTGTTCTACGACTGCTACCATTGTATCGGTTCCTTGCCGGTATTATCACCTCGAGTCGAGCACACCTTATCTCGGTTCCGACCTGAGTTAGAAAGTTCCATCCTAACACCAATGAACTCACTACCCCTGGTAGTATCAGCAGGGTAATGGTCAGTCGCTTCTTCCCGAATGCGATTTCCACCTCCAGCTGTTTATCGATCCCTCTGCACCTTCCGTCTGCCAACCTAACTTGCCGTGTCCTCATAATCCTCCCAGCCAGGTGGTCCGCCAGTTGTCGATCGTGGCCCCGGTGTCGATCGTGGGCTTATACGTGTCTCCCCCAACCGTCACTTCTACGGACAACTGCTGCTTCTCCTAGATTAGCTCGCCCGTTAGATTGGAGAGTTAGCATCTTGCGACCCCCGCTCGCCTCTTTGCGGCTAAGGTCGCTGGGCATTTCCCGCCTGCTGGCAGCACTCAACGCTCCTGACACCTACCCTCCCACACACCCAGCAGAACATCAGGCGTTGAAGTCGACATCCTCGTGCCCAGTGTCCGTGGGCGCTGCACCTTCGGCAGGCCTCATGGAGATCTGCTATGGGTGTCGTTCCCCGCGGCCTCTGTGTTGTGTTTGGCAGTCTCCACACAGTGTTCGCTGGTTGCATCTTTTGCTGCTGTGGTGGTGCCCATTGGCCTCCTGGTGCCTGCTGTCGTGGGACTCGTTGTGGCGGTGAACATTTCATTCGCACCTTTTGCACGTGACCTGTGTTGGTGGTGACGACTTGGTCTTCGAGAACTTTTTTTCTTGTGCGAACGCTTCCCGCTTCTTTTCCAGTTCTTCGCACTCATCGGCCTTAGGAAGATCCTTAAGCTTGGAGTGCAGTTTTCCTTGATGATCTTAATGGTGACTCTCACAGAATAGTTTAGTGGCCTCGCCATCGTCTGCATGTCTATCATGTAGTTTTTAAATGACTCACTGAAACCCTGCTTTCGTTGCCTGATCTGATCCGACAGCCTTGTGAAGAAATCTCTCCGCAGAAAGTACAGATGGAAGCTCTCAATTAACCCTCTCCAGGTCTTCCATTGCTTGTTGTTGGCGATGAGCCACTTCAACGGCCTTCCTTTAAGCAACTCCGGCATCGCTTCGGGGATCATGTCTAGTTCTAAACCGAAGGTGTTGGCGGACCATTCAACTTGTTCCAGCAGCTCGAAGGGTTTCTCCGCCCCGTGGAACCCGAATGACCACTCGCGGACTTGTTTAGCGACCCTTGCATAATCCGACTGGATGGATCTAGAGGTCAGCACTGTTGTCTTCCTGTCCTGGATTGACTCTCTCGTGATGCTCTCTTTAGCGTGATGCTCGGGCCGGCTCTGTCGTAGTACATATCTTCCAGCTCGGCCCAGATGTCGGCAAGTTGTGGGTCGTTCTCTGTATCGATGTAATGTCTTCTAATCTGCCGACCAGGGCGACACTAAGTCTTTGTGCGACCTGTGCGAAGTCCTCCTTCAAAGGCGGGAGATCCACTTCATCCCCATTCTGTTTATGTAGCTTTCACCGCCGGTACAATCACGTTTTGGGCGCTCGATGTAACGAACCGATTTGCTTACTTTCTGCTCGCTACAAAATTCGTGCGGCTAGCTCTGTAGATTGTGTGTGTTCGTCTCACCAAATGTGTATAAACGTAACCGCCCAGTAGTTCAGAGAGAAAGCACAGAATTCACGGGTTCGTAGTGGGTTTATTGCGGGTATAATTACAAACGGCTTGATAATTTGCTTGTCCTCTGTGTCTCCGACTATTCTTCAGCTCCCTGAAGATCCTTGTTCTATGCTTGTCCCTGACTCGTTAACTCGGTGACTGCTTGGCAACGATTCAGACTCGCTTTGGGGTCAGCCGTGCGGGCATAGCGTCACCGTTCTCAGACTAGTGTTAACAGACTGACGTGCTGTGCAGGATCACTCCTCTTGACACACGACCGCCTGTCCTTTGCTCTGTCCCGGATGGACCCACTGAGGTTTCCGCTCAGATCACACGGACATGTCAAGGCGAAACGACAGGAAGCTGCCTCACTTTTCACTTAGCTTCTACGCCTGGTGAAAACGAACGTTCCACCCTAGCCTCACCTTTTCGCTTGCTGTCCGTGCCGTTCCTATGGGCTCGATCTTCTTTGCGTGGCCTGCTTGCCGATGGCGGTGTACGAACTGCACCTGACTGCGAACTGCACCTGACTGGGTGGTGCCTTCGTCGATCTCCCTTCTGGCTCGTTACTCTCGGGGTTGGACGCGCCGCTCCGGGACTTCACAAATCGGAAATGTTATTCCCCAGTTATTTCCCTTTTGCACACGGCCCGACGAATCTCTCCACACCGGGTCCAAAGTCCATGGCTCCTGTTTGACCCTTTTGTTCCGCACAGCATATAAACTCGTCACAACACGGCTTTGGGCATTTAGTAGACCATCGCCGACATGCCCAGTCAGCCTAAAAAGGATAGTTGAAAGACTATACCCTGAGCAAGAGAGTATGGCGCGTACCTCACAGATCGTGAACACTAGGAGCATAAAGCTGACAAGTCCTGAATAAGTCCTCGACGTTGTGAAGACAATAAAGAACGACAAGGCACCAGGACCTGATGGAATCCAGAATAAAGTACTAAAAATAGCCATAAAAGCAAACACAAAAAAGTATGTATGCATGAAAGAGCATGTATAACATATGCCTAATAGAAGGTGTGCTCCCTTCAGCGTTTGGTACTCATACCAATGGGGGACAAGCCAGCGGAGGAGCCTTCTTCGTATAGGCCACTTTGCATGCTGGATACGGTGGGTAAAATTCTTGAAAGAATAGTCCACTCCCGGCTAGAAGTGCACTTGTCTGAACCGACGGCCTCTCTGAGATCCAGTACGGTTTTCGAAAGGGGATAACTACAATCAATGCCGTTGGTAAACTGTGTGAAATCGCAGACAAAGTCATTGAGGGAAAAATGTGGTTTTACGGCACTAAGCAGTATTGCAAAACGGGACCATTGGATGTTAAAAACGCATTCAACTCCGCTAGCTGGCAGCACACACTGAATGCATTAAGCAATTTAAATGTCCCAGTGTACATACAGCGAGTAATAGCGAGCTACTTCGAAGGCCACCTGCTCCTGTACGAAACTGAATCCGGCAAACGACTCACAGGGTCACCGGGGGAGTCCCCCAAGGATCAGTCCTAGGGCCTCTTTTGTGGAATGTCGTGTACGACGAGATCCTTAGGATCACGATGCCCAAAGGGGTACAACTCATTGGTTTCGCGGAAGACGTAGCCATAATAGCTACGGCCAAGGAACTATCACACGCGGAGAGAATCTGCAACGAAGCTGGGAAAGAGCAAGCGCATAGCTCGACTCTAAGGGTCTCGCCTTTGCAGCGCATAAGATCGAAGCAGTCCTGATAAGTAACAGGCAGAAAGTGGAGATGGCCACTATCAAAATTAGAGAAGCCACCATAAAATCTCGCCCAAGCCTAAAATAATGGGTTGTCATGATCGACCACGGGATTTCGTCCAAAGAACACCTAGCGTACGCTAGTGGCAAGGCACGCAGAACTAGGGTCGCAATTTCGCGAATTATGGCGAACACTCGGGGACCTAGGCAACCAGGACGTAGATTACTGGTTAGCGTTGTCACATTGACGCTGATGAACGCTGCTCCCATATGGGCCCAAGCCACAAAAAATGAGAGTTATTTGCAGGATGGCGACTCCGTACAGATACTGAGTGCCCTGAGGGCCTGCTGTGCGTAACGCACGGTGTCCCATGACGCGACGCTAGTAATATCAGGAATCATACCGATGGATCTGCTAGCAGTGGAGCGCGCAGGTAGCACAGGGGTCGCAACTATCAAATCCCTACGGAAAAAGTGCAGACAACTCACCATTTCAAAGTGGCAGGAGAGGTGGACAAATAGCAGAAAAGGACGATGGACGTACAAGCTTATCCCAGAACTGCAGAGATTGTTAGGACGGAAGCATGGACATGTGGCCTTTTACTTAACACAATTGCTGACAGGACATGGATGCTTTAAATACTATCTGAAAAGGTTTAAGCATGAACGTTATCCGCACTGCCCACTCTGCGAGTCGGATAAAGAAGACGCAGAGCACGTATTTTTTGTCTGTCCGAGCTTTGACAATTAACGTCGAGATCTGAGCATAAGGGCTGGGAGGACACCTGCCGTTTGTAAACTGGTGGAAACTATTCTTGAATCCGAAGTAAACTAGTCCGCTGTACTAATGAAGTCAATTGCAACTATTGTCGACGACATAAAACCAAAATTTATAAAGATAATATTGCCAAAAATATAACCATTCATAATTTTTATATAATTCTGCCTTGACACAATCAATATTTCCCGACTCTTGGAAAATAGCTAAAATAATACCAATCCCAAAATCTGCAAATGAGTATAGGCCGTTCTTCGAATGACTTATGGCTGATCAGATGACGAATTATTTAAAAGCTAACAACATTCTAACTGATAAACAATCTTTGTATTAGGTTAAAACGTCTATGTAATTTCCTGCGTGCATCAGTGCAACTAATTTCTTCTTATTTTTGCAATCGTTGGCAGTCGGTTTTCGTGTGTATTTGTCTTTTCTATGTTTGAAACATGGTGTGCCCCAAGGATCCGTCCTAGGTCCATAATTGTTCTCAGTGTATGTAAATCATTTACCTAGTGATTTGTCGAATATGTACTCATGTATGCTGATGATGTTCAAATGTATGTAGGCCGTCCTATTCGTAAAATTAATGTAAAAGTGTTTGTCAAACTGAACTGCGAATTGTTAGACAGTGGGCGAAAGTCAATGGGCTTGGCTTAAATCCAAAAAAGTGTATACTCGTATGTCTTGTTGTAGGTAAAAGAGGGATGGCTACAGATGTATTGCAAAAATTAACCATTAATAAGGCTCTTATTGAGTATGTAAAAACTGCAGTTAATTTAGGATTTACGTTTAATCAAACATTGACGTGGGACGATCACATTAATAAATCTGTGGGAATAATGTATGCAATACTCAGACACTTATACTTGACCAAAGACTTCTTAGCGACCAAAATAAAAGAGACAATTACAAAAATGTACCTCATACCGGTACTTTTCTACGGAATAGAGGTATTCAAGGACTGCAGCTCCGTAGGTCAGCGCAAGCCGCAGGCAATATATATTTATAATAGACTGACCATATAAGTGACGTTACAATTGAAATCTTTAACATGCCACTAAAATCCTGGACAAAACTTAGGGCCCTTTTACTACTCCATAAAATTATAAGCAGACAAGAGCCATCGTAGTTCGTCAAGAAGAACCAGAGAGAAAGTAAGAAATAATAATAAAATGAAACTTAAAAATTAAAATTTAAGAGCTAATCTCAGCAAATTAAAAATTAAACTATAAATAAGAACAAATAAAATTAAATATTAAAAATTAAATTTTTTTTTAAATAATAATAATAAATAAGTATGCTACATGCTTGTACCGCTGGGATAAGAAATAAAATAAAATAAATAAAAAATATATCTCCATTTTCCTTTTGCTCCCTTAAGCTGATAATTGTGGCACTGGACTATAGCGTTCTTTCATGTTATTAATATTGTAACCAGATGCAGATTGTTTAATATATTATTGCTTACTTTTTTAAAGGGGACCAATGCATAGAGGATTTAGTAAAGCACTCAAATGCACTACCTTGAGACTTTTCAACCAATACTGGGGGAACCTTGCACCACAAACTCGAGAATTGGACCTATGTGAGGACAACTGATACGAAAACGACAATTGCTGTGCCTGCGAGCTTCCAACCCGAGGAGTAGCTGATAAATATTTCAACAAATTTACAGGTAGTTTTATAGGTCCTATACAAAAAGATTGCAGAAAAGAGTACAGACTCAAAGAACCCTTTTTTCGGGTTTTATTTCAAAATCTTTCAAGGTATGATATACATTTGTTTATAAAGCAACTAGGTGATAATTTAAAAACAATTCCTTACAGTAAAGAAATATATATTGCATATACACAAACTATTAGACTTAATGCAACTTACCGATATAAAATACAATTTATAGATTCCAATACATTTTTAAATTCTCTTTTAGAAAAGCTTTCTAGTTACATGGACAATTAAAATTTCAATCTTTTAAAAATCAAATTCCAGGAAAAATAATACAAAATGAGAAAATTATGTAACAGCACCCACCATTTCATGGTTTTCTTTCTTAAAATTTACGCGAGTAGAGCTAATACTTTTAAGTAATCCGGATATGATATCATTTTATTAAAAAGTCTATACGAGGGGGTTGACTGAGTGTACGAGTACTCTGACAATTTTGGTTGCGAAGAATAAATATTTAAATGATTTTGATAGCCGAAAACCTACATTGATTCTAGCAATTAATATGGATGGGCCATGAGTCAACCCCTTCCGATATCAGATTTAACATTTTTAACTAAACAGGAAATAAATGACCTTAACATATTAAACATATCAACGAGTGGCGATATAGGGTTTATGCTCGAAGTAGACCTAGAATATCCGGATGAGCTGCACTCAGCACATAGTTCCCTGCCTTTTTGTCCTAAAAATAAATTGCCACCAGGTTTGAAAACCTCAAAATTAATTGCTGATCTAACGAACAAATTAAATTATATAGATCATTTAAATAATAATCTATACACTGAAATTGTGAATAAATAAGTCTTAATTATAAGGATGATAAAAAATGTGTACCTCCTGATATTATTAACACCCTAGCTTATGGTCAAAAGGAATTAAAAAGTTTTTAAGATAATGATAATTATATATAGTAAGAAAGGAAGATAAGTTATAAGAAATAAGCAACTTTAGTAACACCATGTGAAATTTTTGAGGATTGTATACACAAAAAAATGATACACCATCTATATGTTGGAGCAGTCCGATTTTTATTAACTTGAATTCGAAATTAAAAAAAAAAATGTTATTTTTAAGCTTAGAAGGTTATATGTTAAAGCACACCCAAAATATATATATTTTTTTTAATTTTCGACTAATTTTCCGATTGTTTCTATGGAAGCTATATGATATAGTCGTCCGATTTTGATAAACTTTAATTTGAAATTCAAAACCAATTAAAAAATGTTATTTCCAAGCTGTGAGGAGTTGAATAACTCCACACAAATCCCAGCAGCAGATGGCCGGCCGCTCACAAGGTACGCGGCGAATTCGCGTAGTGACTGCGCGGCGAAGAGCGGTTGGAGAACGTGAGAGTTTGGAGATCAAGGACGGAGAACGTGGGAGTTTTGAGACAAAGGAGTTTGGAGAGCAAGAGAGCAAGAGGGCTTGGAGACCAAGAGAGTTTGAAGACCAAGGATGGAGAAAGGGAGAGGGAGACTTGGCGGGCGGAGAGAGAGTGCCGCGTGCAAAAGGAAGTAACGTATGTCACCGGACTTTGCACGCGGCCGTGAACTTTAGACCAAGAGTGAAGGTGCCACATCTCGGCAGCGGAGCGGCACACAAACATGCCGTATGCATCACGGGAATCAGCAGGATGGGAAGGAGGTGTGGAGAGTTTCGGCGGGCCGTGCGCAAAAGGGGAATAACGGTTTCCGGAGGCCCTATATAAACCCGAAAGGCATTGGTAGCAGGATCAGTCGATCACAGTTAGTCGATCACGAGGAGTCGATCACGAGAGAACCCCGGAGTACCTCGCCCCAAGCAATTGGCCCACTGGGCGTAAGCCGGGGATCGAGATCTCGGGGGTAAACCTGCCGAAGCACTACTTTGGCGTGTCCCGGCGTGAGCCCCGTGCGCCAAATGGAATTGAGCAGGTCCTGGCGCAGCCAAAAGGGAGAGCGGTCGATTGGTACGGTCTTGAGAGGAATTTTCCAGGAGAGCCTACAGTTCCGATTTGTGAAGTCCCGGAGCGGCGCTTCCGAACCCCGAGAGTAACGAGCCAGAAGGGAGAGAAGTCCCGGATCGGCGAAGGCACCACCCAGTCAGGTGCAGTTCGCAGTACACCGCCAACAGCAAGAAGGCGACGAAAAACAGATCGAGCCCATAGGAACGGCACGGAGAGCAAGCGAAAGGGTGAGGCTAGCGTGTAACGTTCGTTAACACCAGGCGTAGAAGCGAAGTGAAGAGCGAGGCAGCTTCCTGGCGTTTCGCCTTGACATGTCCGTGCGATCTGAGCGGAAACCTCAGTGGGACCATCCGGGACAGAGCAAAGAACAGGCGGTCGTGTGTCAAGAGGAATGATGAGAAGGATGACTGCAGAGCACGTCAGTCTGTTAAGTCTAGTCTGAGCCCGCACGGCTGACGCGGTACATAAGCAGTTTGGACCTGAAGGACGGTTACTGGCAAATCCCGCTGAAAGAAAACAGCAGGCAGTACACTGCGTTTACAGTGTCGGAAAGGGCTTATTCCAGTGGAGAGTAATGCCGGACTCTATTCGGCATCTGCCAATCTGGACCGTGTGATTGGTCCCAAGATGTCGCCGCACGCTGGAAGAGCACAATGCAAACTTAAAAAAGGTATTCCGGCGGCTGAAAGACGCAAATCTGAGGTTGAACCCGGGAAAATTAAAATTTTTCAAGAAGAAGCTGCTATATCTGGGTCATCGAGTGACTAGCGACAGGATAGGCACGGATCCGGAAAAGGTAGCGGCCATCGCCGAACTAGAACAGCCCTTAACAGTTAGAGAGCTCCGACAGTACTTGGGCGTAGCATCATGGTATCGGCGATTTGTACCTGACTTCGGAAATATAGTTAAACCTCTCAACGATCTGCTTCGCAAGGGAAACAAGTGGGTGTGGACATAGGAACATCAGTCGGCATTCGAAGAAGTAAAGGCAAGACTGATGGCAGACCCCGTATTAGCGTGCCCGGATTTTGAAAAACCATTTGTTCTGCAAACGGACGCCAGTGATTACGGTATTGGGGCAATTTTGACAGATTAATGGCGAATCAGATGCAGGTGGCGGGGACCGCTGCCGCGTTCAAAACATGGCCGGTTCTCCAAGTGGCCATAGACAGGTTTTCCAAGTGGACTGAATTGGTGCCGCTGCGGAGCGCGACGGCCAAGTCCCTAAGGAAAGCGTTCAGGGAGCGCATCATCGCAAGATTTGGGGTCACGAAGGTAGTCATAACGGACAACGGAGTACAACAGCAAAATCTTCAAGAGTTTCCTGGCCGAAATGGGAGCCAAGTTACAGTTCACGACTCCATATACCCCGCAAGAGAACCGGACAGAGAGAGAGCAATTAGGACCGTGAAGACAAGATACCGCAGTTCCAAGGCAGGATCAGAGAAATTGGGACGAGAAATGGCCTGAGATCATGCTGGAAGTAAATGCAAGTGTTTCGGAATCCACAGGCTACACACCGGCGCCGAGCGCCCTATACGACAGAGAGACCTTGGAAACAGGGCGACCCACTGAGACCCCAGGGCAGAAAGCTAACAAACTCGGAGAAATCTTCGAGATTGTAAGGCGGAATCTTGAGAGAGCCTTCCAGGATCAGGCTAGCCTTACAACCGAAGGAGGAGACAATGGACACCAACGGTGGGGGACGTCGTTTGGGCCAAGGACCATCATTTGTCAAAGGCAGCCGAGGGGTTCGCAGCAAAGTTGGCCCCAAGATACGACGGACCTTACCAGGTCACGGATTTTGCGTCACCAGTAATCTGCAAAATACGGCACGTGAACACAAAAAAGAGAGGACCATGACCGTGAGCGACCTGAAACAACAACAAACACAGAACACAAGCGAGCAGCTACAAGCAGATACGTTAGACGAAAGGAGTCCGAGGATTACTCCCAGGATGCCCAAAGGACACTGAGGAAAGGGTCCAAGGATAGCTCCAAGAATGCCCAAAGGACACGAGGAAAAGGTTTTAAGGATTTGCAGCTATCCTTAAAATGCCCAAAGGATACGAGGAAAAGGGCCCGAGGACAGCTTCAAGGATGCCCAAAGGACACGACGAAAGGGGTCCAAGAATAGCTTTGAGGATGCCCAAAGGATACGAGGAAAAAGCCCGGGGATAATTCCAAGGATGCTCGAAGGATAATGAGGAAAGATTTCAAGGATCACTTCTAGGATTCTTAAAGGTTACTACGGGAAAACTCGAAGGATTCCCTACAATGCACTATGATGCAATTATATACAGTATAAGGTACACGTCAAGAATTACGAAGGCAGAAAGGAACAAACCAAGGTCTCCAAGATTCGACTAGGACTGGCTGGAAACACGCAGCAGCAGTCTGCCGAAGGAAGGGGAAGTCGACTCAGCTAAGAGAGATGTACCGAAAGAAGCCAAGCATCCCGGAAGGGCACAATGTCCAGACGGCGAGATGGGATCGCCGTCTGAATCGGGGTCCAAACCAGGAAACACAGCTTCAGGAGTCTGAAAGGGCAATCATGGTCAACAAAGGCAACCTGCCAAGAGAGAATAAGTTGATGAACACATACAAGGAGTCGGGTGGGGGATCAGAGTACTTACTTAGTGGCGAGGAGGGGTAAAAAAAAACAAAGCTCCGGCATAAACAATTGCAAAATCATCATACAACAACGGTCGATTTGCACTGGACGATAGTGCAATCGATGGGCACAAGCAAAATAGAAATATCGGTGATGATAAACATCGCGGCGAGCAAGAGGCAACGCCGAACCTGCGATATCGATATAGTGGGTATCGATAGCCAATTAGTATCGTACAGTACAGATGGAGGATCGGCGCGGGAGATTTAAAGTTGCTATGCGGAGGAAGACCAGCGCTGTGGAAACGTAGCAGAGTAAAAGCGTCGAGGGAGCGTCGATGGAGCAACGAGGGAGCGCAGAGGGAATAGGAACGAGATGCGCAAGGACTCAAAAGATTGGATACACAAAGGATCGACGGAGAGTGGGAGCGCTGATTTTTCTTATATCTTTCCCGAAGTAAGGGGGAAATGTAAGGAGTTGAATAGGAGGAGAACGTGAGAGTTGGAGAACGTGAGACTTTGGAGAACGTGAGAGTTTGGAGAACGTGGGAGTTTGGAGAGCAAGAAAGTTTGGAGACAAGGGAGTTTGGAGAGCAAGAGAGTTTGGAGACCAAGAGAATTAGGAGACCAAGAGTGTTTGGAGACCAAGAATGGAGAAAGAGAGAGCGGAGACGGTGGACGCGGCCGTGAACTTTGGACCGAGAAAGAAGGTGCCACATCTCGGCAGCGCTGCGGCACACAAGCATGCCATATGCGTCATCGACGGGAAGCAGCGCATGAAGGACAAAAGGGTCAAACTGGAGCCATGGACCTTGGACCCGGTGTGGAGAGTTTCAGCGGGCCATGCGCAAAAGGAGAATAACGGTTCCTGGAGGCAATATATAAACTCGCAGCGCGCTGGCAGCTGGATCAGTCAATTTCGGTCAGTCGAACCAGATCAGTCGGTCACAAGGAGAAAAGTCGAATACTTGAGACAAGCAGTCGATCAAATACCAACCAAGCAAACTACGAGGGAGCCACAACAAAGCGAGTCGTCGAATGCAGCGACGTGTCCCGGCGTGAGCCAGGTGCGCCTAGTGGAGTTGAGCAGGTCCTGGCGCGATCAGCCAAAAGGAAGAGCGGTTGACCGGTGCGGTCTCGAGTGGAATTTTCCAACTTGTGAAGTCCTGGAGCGGCGCGACCGAACCCTGAGAGTAACGAGCCAGAAGGGAGAGGAGTCCCGGATCGGCATATGCCCACGAACCCAACAGAGAAGTCACGCTACGTACAGCCACCCAGTCAGGAGCAGTTCGCAGGACTCCGCCATCAGCAAGCAAGACACCACACCGCAACAGCCACGCAAGGACAGCAAGCAAAAAGGTGGAACGTTCGTTTACACGAGGCGTAGAAGCGAAGTGAAGAGGGAGGCAGCTTCCTGGCGTTTCGCCTTGATTGTCCGCACGATCTGAGCGGAAACCCTAGTGGGACCATCCGGGACAGAGCAAGGGACAGGCGGTCGTGTGTCGAGAGGAGTGATTCTGGAGAACTCGTCAGTCTGTTCACCCTAGTCTGAGAACGGTGACGCTTCCCTAAGCCCGCACGGGCGACCCCATAGCCAGTCTGAATAGTGGCCGAGCAGTCTCCGAGCCAAAGCGTCAGGAACAAGCAGCGGACAAGGATCTTCAGGGAGCTACCAAGCTGGAACACCGTGTCAACGCCGTCAGAGGCAGCGAGGACAAGCAAGTTATAAAGCCAAATGTAGTTTTACCTTCTCACTGAACTACTGGGCGTCCACATAGATATAAATTCGGTGGGACGAACACACGCAATCTACTGAGCTAGCCGCACAACCCTGGTAGCGAGCAGAAAGCAAACAAATCAGTTCGTTACAAATCGTCGGAGGTTATATGTTAAAAAACACCGAAGATATACTTTATATACTTTAAACTAATTAAAAAATCTTATTTTCAATCCCAGAAGGTTATATGTTAAAAAACACCGAAGATATATATTTTTTTTTATTTTTTTTCATCGATAGTTCCTATGGGAGCTATATTATATAGTTGTCAGATCCGGCCTGATAGCTTTAAAACTGACAGACTAGTTTGCGTAGAAACGGACGGACAGACGGACGGACAGACGGTCATGGCTAGATCGACTCGTCTAGTGACGCTGATCAAGAATATATATATTATATGGGGTCGGAAAAGTCTCCTTCACTGCGTTGCAAACTTCTGACTGAAATCATCATACCCTCTGCAAGGGTATTAAAATGTAATATGTATATATTTTAATATACAAAATTTATAATGTATAAATTTTAATAGAAAACAATGTAAAACAAAATAATAATTTTAATGAATTATTTATGTGTTTAGTGTTAATCCAATATTTCATTTCAACAAATTTTTTACATCTATCCACGAGAAATGAGTTTTATCAAATCCAATTCATTTCACTTTAATTTCATTCGTTCGTCTTCTTATTATGTTTCCTACCAAATATGCATTGGAATCTGTAACTCGTTGAAGTTCTTGTTCAAAAAAAGACCCCCTTATGTAATCACTCTTTTAAACTCCAACTAATATTTAATTTTCGTTATTTCAAAAATTTACGAGTTCCAATTTGGTTTATAACCTTTCATAAGCGCTCCTTTATATCTACTTATTCTTACGGAGTCTTCTTGGAATATTAAAGGTATATACTGATTTTAAAATAAATTCTTCATTTGGAATCATATTCGGTGATATGAATTATAATATTCATATAGAAGGCCATTAATTTTATAAACCCATCTATATTTACCTATCAGACAAAACATTTTTCACATTTTTATTTAATGTTTTATTCAACCGTGTGCATATAGATACTTTCAAGTTTGTATAGGTATGATAATGATTTATATGCTGAATTTTCATAAATTCCCCGGATGTAGAATTAAAAAATCTTGTCTTAATATAGAATTCTAAAATAAAAATGTTGTAAAAACATGCTGAATCTTATAAAGGATCGCCGCGACTGAATTTGTTTTCGTACTGCTTTAATAACATCACGTACTGTTTATTTCAGTCATAGTTGAATGATCAATACTTGTATCCGGCATCAAGAAGTCATACTGATCCAGTTTCAATTGAACATACTCCTTGTATGTAAGGAGTTGCATCCATTAATCTTTATCAAATCCCACTAATTTTTTTTTGTTTTGCTGCATCCAAACCATTAATAAAAACGTTGATAGACCAAATTTCCATTTTTAATTATGTACTACATAATAATCAAATTCAAAGGTAACTTTATGATTCTGGTTCTTTCGGGTTTATTATGCTTGAACATTTTTTTAAACTGTTTGTTTTCATCTATGGGACCGCTATATAAAGAAGAACGATTTCGGATTGAGCCTTCAGTTGTGAAAAAAATCTCTATCAATTATGAGCACGGTAGATCGAAATTTAAGCGTTATAGTTTTCAATATTTATTGGGAAACAATAAAAAAAATTTTACATTGATACCGAATTTCTATCATTTTATACCGAATTTCTATTATTTTATAATTTGTTGGGAAAAATATATATCGACAACCATTGTTGATGTCAATATGGGAAAAAGCTTAACCCATATTCAAAATTTTTTTACCAATTGAAGAATACATGGATAAAAGCTGTGCTTGTTTGATGATGACCCCCGCAAAAAGGGATACTATCAACTTATTTATTGTAATTATTGCGGATCTAATACTCATTTTGAGAAGAACTGTGCTAGGAAACGCGACCAGGAGAATCATAAGAAAATGTAGTGTAATTTAAACCATTATATAAGAAAATAGTAATTCTACATTTTTTTAAGGTGACCCTAAATAACTATGCTAATTTGTGGTCCATCTGGATCGTGAAACAACCAACAACAACTTTTTTACAAAGGACCACAGCATAGAAACTTATCAGTAGTGGTAACTCAAAATACATTTCAAAGATCTTCTACAAAATTTATACTCGCTTTTAAAAATCCTGAAAACTCAACAGAGTTATTTAGAATATATAAAGAAGTAACGGAGCAGCCCCACGGATATTTACTTATTGATCTCACTCAGAGAACCAACATTTATTGTGTGTACTCAGACTAGACCACGTAGACTATTATAGGCAATAGTGAAAGTGAGCTTTTAAAAACAAGGAAGCCATAAAGTTACTAAAACACATCTGAATTCATCAAAAAAGTATGTCAATGCAATGTGAAAGGAGGGTTTTTCCTATTTTGATAAGTTCCTTGCTTTATGAAATTTTAGGAAAACTTTTAAAAAATGATTTAAACTTAACACAATTTAACCAAAGTTATTTTAATGAATCCTACCGCCTCTGAAAAAGTCAAAAATAATGATAACGAAAATGAATTAAAAGATATATATACCTATTTTAAATAATAACGAAATAAGTGATTTTGATAAGTGAAATATGATTCGTTAAGAATTGAGTTACTATCAAAATAAAAAACTTAATAAATTATGGGATGTTCAAAATATACAAAAAGCTCTTTTTATTTTAACAAGCACAAACTAAAGATTGGATTGGTATTAAGCCCAACACATCAAAATCAGAACCACCTTTTAGTACAATAAAGGAATCTCTGACAAGGAAAAACCCTGTAGTCGAGTGCCTTGAGTGTCAGATAACCGTTACTCAGCTAAAGGGAGCAAAGGGGAAATGGAGATATAGCAAAGCTATATTTTAGGGCGCCACCTACCGGCAATTTTAGAAGATGTTGTGTGGGCGGCAGACAGATTTAAGCGTTTTAACCGTTTGTGGGCGTTAGAGTGGGCGTCCGGTCAGGTTTTTAGGTCAGTCGATAGGTATTGCTAAGACAAACACATTTAAATTACAATTTTGTGTCTATCATAAAAATTGTAGGCGCTATTGATTTATGCGGATTGTAGTTAGAGTGGGCGTGGTACTTCGCTGAAGCAAACTTGCGCTGCGCAGAAAGCCCAGGAATCATGCCAATTTTAGCTGTTCTAGCTTGTATAGTTTTCAAGATCTCAGCGTTCATTCGGACAGACGGACATAGCTAGATCGACCCGGCTAGTGACCCCGATCATAAATAAATATACTTTATGTGGTTGGAAACGCTTCTACCTGTTACATACTTTCCGACGAATCTAGTATACCCGTTACTCGTAGAGTAATCTAGTATACCCTTTTACTCTACGAGTAACGGGTATAAAAAGATAGGATTGGAAAAAAAATTCTTAAAATTGAAGTCTAATAAACGACATAGTAAATTAAATGCAAATCCAGATAAATTAAAAATGGAAACATCACCATATCAAATTGGTAAAAATAAAAGAAATTAGATTTCATATCAGTAACTATAAGTGAGACTTATAACTTGCCTTAGTAATGATTGAATGAATGTTTATCTTAGTAAAACATTGTTAATATTCCTGAAGACATGACTGCTGATTGGGAAGTTGGAATTGCAGGTATATATTTGAATAACTATATTAAATATACGCCTAATCAAGAAAAAATATGTCATAAAAGAAACCAAATTTGTTAGTTTTGTAAATGCTGAAACTGTTAGGTATAAAAATGTATCCGTTAAATCGAATATACCTTATTTAGACGCACATTATAAAACTAATGTCAGTAGGTTGTAAAAGACCTCGATGTCTTCGTGTGCTGCATTTTAACGGAAAGGAAAAAATATTCAATTTAAAAATATAAAAATAAATAATTGGAAAAAAAAATATTACAAAATTTATTATTTGAATATATAGTCACCAACTGAAATCTCAATTCTAATTACAGATCTATTCCGGTTTTTGTCACTCTTCACTTTAGAAGAAGATCAAATCTATAAATAAAACATACCCAAGCAATTATTATTTAGATCACAAATAACCACCTTTGGGAAATCTTATAGATGAAAACCTTTAAGAAATTTAGTTCAAGAACATATAAAAATTGCTTTAGAAAATCTATAAAATAAATCTGTAAAATGAGTAGCCATATCAAATGTATGAAAAGTGAATAAGATTTGATTGCGCCACACCCAACGCAAAGTTCCATTTTAAGAACTGAAGAAGTCTCATATAATCCAACTGCTTTCTTGGACAGCGCCTTTTCAACCGAATTTGTTTGCCTGGGAAATGGTAAAACCAATTGAGATTTATCAAGCGTTTATTTACGACTAGTTGTGCAACTTAAAAAAAAAAAATATAATGCCGTCATTGAAGGAAACGCTGTCAGTGTAGTCAACAATATTTTACATTCTTTGTTTAGAAGTTCTTCAATTTGTCTTAATAACATATTGGAATCGCAAAATGATATTAATTATAATTATAGAGCTTATTTGCAAACAGTTTAAAACTATGGGAGCGACGCCTCTAAAATTCACTAAGCCTCTCAAGATTATTTCCCAAGTTTCGGACGGATAACTGCAGGCAAATATGTTTACCATGCGACCAATGAAACCCTTAAAAATATTTTTCAAAATAGTAAAAATATATAATTTGCAGCCAAAATTTCTTGTAAATAACGTTGGTGTAAAAGTTAATTTCAATATTAAAAAACAACATTTTATTTAATGGAATCTGCCACTGAATCAAATATAAAGATACTAGAAGCGCAACTTTTTATAAATCAGTTAATATAACTGGCTCATCATGTTTTACAACAAAAAAAGCTTTATATCCGTTCAACAAAGTCGAAGTGAAATCACTATCACAATTTGCATATTAATGGCCGCCCGTCCCCCCGGCACCCACTCATTTGCATATGCGAGTTCTAAGACAATTATCATAATCCATAAAAATGTCACGATCATGTCCATTAAGAGTATACCTTATGGCCCCCCACCCCGACATCGCCATTTAAAACTATTGATCTCGTGACCTTTTCTATTATTAATATTCAACAGGTGTTGTTGTGTACGTGAGAAAGGTCGCAAACTTCCCCACACCCCCAATAAGTAATTAATATTCAAAAGGTGTTCCGGTGGCCCAATAAAATAAATCTCAGAAGTTTATGATTCTCAGATATTTTCAACCCCATATTTTTGCTTCCGCCCCAGAACGTTTTACTGGTAAATTGTCAATGATTCTCTGCTTTTCAGAAAAGGGTCATAAAGATATCAGCCAGAGCCAGAGACCCGAAAAGGTCCATTACCTGACCGAAATAAATGGAACACACGCAAGTTTGTAGGCGCGCCCGCTTATTAACATGATAACAGGTTTTGATATCGAGACCGCTACTCACAAGTAGCAGAAATTTCTCAGTCAAGAAAATATTTCCATAATCCAAAGTGAAAAGTAAAATACTATTTTGTAGCACAACAATTACTTATTAAATAAAATTTTTTATTACTTATATTACTTATTTCGATATTGTCAAAAAGCTGTTGCTATTTATTGATATTATTATTTGGCTCCGCTCCAGTGAAT
The DNA here is from genome assembly GCF_025231255.1 of Drosophila biarmipes. Classification (NCBI taxonomy): domain Eukaryota; kingdom Metazoa; phylum Arthropoda; class Insecta; order Diptera; family Drosophilidae; genus Drosophila; species Drosophila biarmipes. The sequence continues at coordinate 80,600 of NW_026114543.1, read as the reverse complement.
TGCAAGAACAGGCAGTCCCACGCTTCCCAATGCTAATTCAGGTTTTCAAATTGCATAGTATTCAAAATAATTCGTAGTCAAATATGTGCTCCTGGCCGCAATAAAGGAACACACGCAGGTCTTTAGGCACGCATGCTGATTAAGAAGAAAACAGACTGCCTATCTTAAGCAACTTCATAAAGGGGGTGAAACTAACAAGTATACCTGTAATTTAAAATCTAAACATAAAGTCCCAAGTTTATTTTATAGCATAATAATACTTTTACTTATTTATTATGGTATAGCGTGTTTTCTTCCTCATCCTTACACATATAGTCTCAACTTTAAATTGATGTATATAAAATGATGTCTCAATCAATCTCAAAATATGGTTTGAATTGTATAGACCATAACTCCCGCCCTTAAAATGAGTTTAAAGTTGAACAATTTCCTCAATATTGACGAGACGACTCCCAAACAACTGTAATAAAAAATGTCAATGTCCGCCCCAAAACGCGTTAGTGGTAAATTTTCAAAGATTTTCCCCTATCCACATAAGGATCCTAAAGGTATCAGCCAGAGCCGGAGACCAGAAAACGTTCATTACCATGCCGAAATAAAACAACTTGGCAAGTTCCATAAAGGGGATGAATCCACCGCGCGACAACGCACAAGTATACCAGTAATTTAAAATCTAAATAAAAAGCCAGAAGATTATTTTGTTGCATAATAATATTTTTACTTATTTATTATGGTATAGCGTGTTTTCTTCCTCATCCTTACACATATAGTCTCAACTTTAAATTGATGTATATAAAATGATGTCTCAATCAATCTTAAAATATTGGTTGAATTGTATAGACCATAACTCCCGCCCTTAAAATGAGTTTAAAGTTGAACAATTTCCTCAATATTGACGAGACGACTCCCAAACAACTGTAATAAAAAATGTCAATGTCCGCCCCAAAACGCGTTAGTGGTAAATTTTCAAAGATTTTCCCCTATCCACATAAGGATCCTAAAGGTATCAGCCAGAGCTAGAGACCAGAAAAGGTCCATTACCAGGCCGCAATAAAACCGCGTGTGTCCACGCGCACAAGGCCGAGGGACACGCTCATTGAGAAGATTACTGACTCCATATCTCTGGAAAGTTCCATAAAGGAGTTGAAATCACCACGCGACAACGCACAAGTATACCAGTAATTTAAAATCTAAATATAAAGCCAGAAGATTATTTTATAGCATAAAAACACATTAATTAAATTATTTTGGTATTGTGATCATGATTTCATATCTTATTCCAGATTACAATATATTTTAATAATATTAAGTGGTTAATTTTTGTAGTCCGAAATTCGATGGCATACACAAGTATCGACTCTCTCGGTGGCTCCATCATTGCTCCACACATATGTGTCTATATGATTTCAATGATGTTTTCATTGAAAGAGTTTTAATTGAATAAACTGAGGACGTACAAAATAAGCATTGAACAGAACTCCATCAAATTCGTTCAGAGTGTTATTTATTTTCAGTGAATCCCTGATGTATGTTTAACTCAACAATATCGTATTACCAATTCAGAATATTCTTAAACAACTTATGAGGATTTTTTATATAGGTGATCCTATTCTTCGTTTACCTCAAGATCTGCATACTCGAACTTCAACAAATAAAAATCATTGATTTTTTCCCAAAGTTGAAATCATTTTTTCCAAACTGCCCTCTATTGGCTATCTGAGTATGACTCTGTGTATAAAAACTGATCTTTCTAACCAAGCTTCTCCTTCGTTGTATAACGTTGTGTCTCCTTTGTCGATTTTATGGTTTTCTATTATCGGATCAATTAAAAAACGTTTTTTTAACATTTTCTTACCGTTAAACGTCCACAATAACAGGCACCTTAAATTTAATTTAAAAATGGGTATTATTCTCGATTAAAGTAACTAAATTGAAATCTTGTATACATTTTATATAGGTTTGGCATACTTATTTTTATTAAAATCGGCATTAAGGTGAACTTTCAATTTTTATCAATTACTTGTGATAAGTGTAGTGTAAATTTTATTATGGTGAATTGCGGTTTTTGTGGTTCAACGACAATTTTACAGTTAATTTAATTTTAACAGTTGAAAATATTAAAAAAAAAAAGAATTAGTATATTTTGAAAATTGGAAATTTTTTAAGGTGCTTGAATCAAGTTAAAGTGGCGGTATTTATATTGATTATATATTTGAATATTTCTTTCTGTATAGTTGAAATCACTCTGGTGTAAGTTCGTAAAAACAAAACCTAATGAGCTTATCCCTTTTTTATCACCATATCAAATGTGTGTACCCACACCTAACAATCAATTTCATTCTTTGTTGTCTGTTAATAGTCTAAGTCCCATTAAGCAAATCACCCATTGCTAACCATAATACCAGAGTCAAAAAAAAGAAAAGAAGGTGAGATATAAAGGATTGCTAAAATGTCCTAACGCAGGCGCAAAGACCGTACCATAATCCCAGAGTCAAAAACAGAAGACCGATGCAAATAAACAAATTCTTGAAATATCCTTTTATGAAACACAAATTAATCTTGTTGAAGGGAGCGGCCAGAGGTTGTCCTCGACGGCCGCACTGTCAAGGGTGTTCTTCTTCAATGAGCCCACACGTATGTGCGGGAGAAACAATATGAGATACGTGTGTGTGGCCAAGGGTGGTCCTCTTCAGCCACACTGTTGAAACGCTGGTCTTCTCGGAGATGCCCGCTCGGTAGAGCGGTGGAGGAGGCGGCCTTAACTTGGTTCTCGTATGTGGAGATCGGGGATCCCTTGCTGCAGTCAGAGCCGGATGGCTACACCTTCACAATTGCTGATTAGGTTGACTTACGTTGGGAGGTAACTGCCCCCTGGCCTAGAGACTCAGTCAGTGCAAAATAATAAGAGATATTTAACGGCGGTTGCCGGAGTTTTGCAATGCTATAGAACTTGTGTTCTTTATTTGTATAGAGCGATTGAAGCGAACTGAACTTAAAGTTGACAAAAATCAAATTCATAGCGGCCACGAAAATATGCTGTGTTTTGCCGGCTAACCACGAGCATCCGGACAATGCCGCGTCAGCGGTTTTGGCCGCCGCTGGGCTTCGGACGGTCGATCATCGCCTCCGTCCGGTTAGCTACTTTGTTAACTACTCCCTCCTCAAGATTGAGGCCGCCCAGCGATCACCCTTCTTAGTTGGACCGCAGATCTTCTGGCACCGGTGAGTCGCATGTAGGTTAGGCCGACACAAATCAATGCGTATTTTGAATGATGGTGATGTTCAGTGAGGGTGAGCTTGCCACCCCGGAGTCCTCTGCTGGGCGGAGTTTTGGTTCAAAACCAGGGTTTCGTTTACTGTGACGCGCTCACTAAAGGATGACGAGATGCGTCCAGTGTATCCAGACGCTTGTTCCATTGTCTACTCGTACCTGCGCTGATTGATCATTAATGATCATAATTCCCTCATCGACATACGTGATCGGATGTAAATCGCTTGGTTGGGTCTCGCAGTGCGCAACTCCAACTGCATGGAATTCTCGGGCGCATGTGGTCTTCGCTGATAGTCGGTGACTCCTGGTGTTGTGGAGCAATTCTGGATCGCATACATTACATTACATTATTATATATCCTCTAACCCTAGCATCACATTATATGCTACCGGGAACATTGTAATCTTCTTACATGCTAATTTAATTTTTGGGAATTTAATAATGAAATGCAATATGTTAACAGAGTGGAGATTTTTCACGGACGCTACGGACAAAATATCTTTTATAGGAGTGTCGGTGGGCTCCTCCATCCAAATACTTTCTAGATATGCGTGATCTAATATGTTTGGGCTGACTATGTTTACTTTAGCAAGCGAGATTGCCATCATTAAATTTTGAAGTTCCATTGTTAACATTCGGTTTCTGGAGATCAATGTTTCGTATAGATGGCCAGTGTCCACTTGTGAACTCTTTGCCACTTTCAGGATTTGGTTTACGGTTGACGTTAATTCAATAATTTGACTTTGTATTCTGCTATTTATTTCTATTTGTTTATTGTTTGAATTGATTAATTTTGTTTCTGTGAATTTAATTCTTTCTAAATCCCCAGCGTCCGGAGTTCCTGCTACGACTTTAAACAATGATCCTAAAAAGTCTAAACTCCCGGCTACCCTGTGGTGCACGCCTAACGAGTCGAGCAGGTCGCGAAGGTGAGCTGTGTCCACACTCAAAAGTTTTTTCATGTGTGACTGGGGGAACATATCGCTCATATTTTCTGTTTCTTCTACTACGCGCCTGTACCCTGAAAGGTTTGCCGAATGTCTAACGAATGCCAATTCCTCCCACACTAGTATTCGACCGTCGATAATGGGGATGTACTTGGCTTGTGAATTGTCAGTGATGTGCGCCAACGCCATGGTAAAGGAGAAGAGGATTGGATGATTTTGGATCTGTGGAATAAATTCGGAGCTATATTTTTGTTCATGACGAGGTTCCCCACCAACAACGGAAATTATCTCAGCCTTAAAAAATATTTTATCACCTATGCTTAAAGCTAGTAAAATTTGTGCCAAGAGGCAAAAAGGAAAAAGAGAACGTCAAAGGGGAGGTGGATAGATTTATTGTATATGGCTGTGGCCAGCAAGATTAGCTCGACGGTGTCATTGATGCCTTTATCAATTTTAAAGCATCTAGCAAGCTCTTCCAGAGTACTGTGGGAACGTTCCACTTTTTCGTTCGAGACACTGTGGAAGGGCGGTGCATTCGAGATGCTCACGCTGAAATGCTTTTCCAGCATGGACAAAACTTCAGTTCAACGATGGTTCGTTGTCACAATATATGATCTTGGCTTTCGGGAAAGCATTCAAGAGTTGTAGCAGTGCTGGTTTAATGTCCCATATGGTTCTAGAGGGGATTGTCTGGACCTTCGCAAATTTTGAGAATTTGTCAATGGATGTAAGAAAATATTTTATCCGCTGAGAAGATGTCTATGTGTAATATTTCCCCAACTGGGACGGGGTTGGTGTTTCCCCAAGCTCCTGCTTTTTGGGATGCCTGTCATATTTAGCTTTAGCACAAGTTTTGCAGTTAGCGAAGATTTCGCTATCTAGCTTGGCCATTTTTGGGAAGTAGTACTCGGAGTGTACTTGCTTTACATTTTCTTGGGCCGACCTGTGAGCCCTGTTGTGTTCAGTGGACAGAATTTCTCGTCTCTCCGGGACTGCAAAAATGTCCGTTACACGATTTTTACAATACCAAAATTTTGTGGCTGGAAATTGGCATACCAGTTGGTCCTGAATCATTGCGAGTGTGTGCAAATCGCAATGGATGGCGTTTTCGCCCTTAGGAACAATTAAATCTGCGAGCCCATTGAGTAATGATTCTTTGCAGGAAAGCGAGCTTCCTCCAGAGTTATCTGGTTTTGGAAGCAATTCAAGTGCTTATCCGTTTTCTCAATTGTGTGGTTCAGTGACAGCTCACTGTGAATCGTGGCCGCACTAGAAAAAGCTTCTTCCTCTCCCAGAACGTTATGTTGCTGTCTTGAGAGGGCATCCGCAACGAGGTTTTCCTTGCCGAGCTTGTAAAAAAATTTGGCACCGGTCTCGTCGATGCGAGCTTTCCACCGTTTGATATTTGCATTCGGAGTGGATTCCGATACCGCGAAGGTCAGTGGTTGATGGTCAGTAAAGATGTTGATATCTTTCACTGCATATAGATAGTGACGTAATTTGGCCAATGCCAAAACTATTGCTAGTAGCTCCTTTTCATAGGTGGCATAATTGATCTCTCTGTCCTTTAGGGTTCTCGAGATCATGGTAATGGGCCGTCCCTTTTGGGATAGGACTGCGCCAATGCCCTAAGCTGAGGCATCTGTCGTTAGATCAAATGCTTTTTTTATATATGGGATACGTGAGGATGACCTCCTCGGAATCTAGAGTGTTACGCAGCTTGTGAAAAGCTAGCCGTTGCGGCTCGCTGAACTGCACCTGGATATTTTTCGGCCTGTGTCTGCTGACACTACCGAATTCCCCTTTCAGGATGTCTGAGGCCGACCGACGCAAAATCTTAAATAAAGCATCTATAGTAGCTGGCCAGGCCAGGGAATTCCTGAATGGCCTTGGTTGTTTCTAGGTCAGTGGTAGCCCCGTTGCTGGTGAATATAAAACCCTAGAAGCTAACGCTTTTTTTTGAAGAATTTAGATTTTTCAGTTGATACCCTCATATTAGCATCGTACAGGCTTTTGAGAACCCAATCTACGTGCTGGATGTGAGAGTTTTCGTCTTCTGAGAAGACGATAAGGTCATCGACATGAACATAGCAAAATTTGCTCTGCTCTCGCAGTATGTCGTCTATAGTTTTTTGGAAAATGCTGGCAGCATTTTTTTTAGTCCAAATGGCATTCTGCGAAACTCTTACTTTGCTCCATTTACGGAAAAGGTCGCGTTTCACGGTCGCGTTCTGCTAGCGCTTTTTGGTGGTAGGGAGATTTTAAATCGAGCCTAGTAAAGTATTTCGCTCTGTTCAAATTCCCTAGTATCTTAGAGATATTCGGCAGGAATAGCGAGCAGGTATTGTCCTCTCGTTCAATTTGCAAAACTCCAATACGAGTCGCATTTTACGTCCGCCCGTTTCGTCAGTGCCCTTTTTGTCTACAACCCACATCGGGTTATTGTAGGGGTATCTCGATTTTTGGATAATGCCATCTTTCACCAGCTCTTGAATCTTGCCATTAACGAAATCGGCTGCGCCCATTGGGTATGGCTAGAGTTTTGCATAAATGGGATCCTTATCAACAGTTCTGATGGTGGCTACCACCGATGTGTTGTAAGGTAAAGCCTCATTGCGGTCCGCAAAGGCTTTTTTCCTGTCGCGGAGCATTGTTAAAAAATGTCTTTCTGACCAAAGGTGGCGCATCTGAGCAATGAAACTGACATCAGGGCACGAGTGAAAATCAATTTTCTCCTCTTTGTTGCCCCATTTGATGTGGCCGGAGGCCAGGCAAAGTGATGCTCCCGCCTGCTTAAGAAGGTCGAGGCCTACGATGGCATCAAAAGAAGATAAGTCGGGTAAGATGGAGAAGGTGGCCTTCAATTCGAAAAGTGACACGAAGCATTTCTTCGTGATTGTGGTGTTGCCGTGAATTGAGTGAATTTCGAAGGGGCTTTCTACCGGGACGCATTTCAATCCTTCAAACAGTCGGCTGAAAATTTTCGAGGCGCCCGTATCAATAAGCAGTTTCATATTTATCCCCGCTACTCTTCGTCTGATGACGGGCAGCAGGGATTTTCCCCTAAAAAATGGACTACGTCTGAATCGTATTCGCAAATAGCATCATCGTTGATCTCTGCTATTGCGCTGGACGCAGTATTGGCGTAAGATTTATCTTCCTGATCTGAGTTTTGGGTAACGTGGTTTATCCTCTGCTGTTTTCTTGGGGCGCCTGTGCGCTCGGACGTTGCCGGTCTCCTATTCTGATAGGGTGGAGCTTGGGCAGGAATGTAAACCATTGCAGAGGGGTCGACTTCCATCAGCTCCGATCTACTATGCAATCTGTTATTGCGTGGGTCAGAATGTACCTGCGATTTAACTTGTTTGGTATAATGAGGATTTTTATTAATACCAAACTGGGGGTCTGATTGGGAAAAATTTCTATCCTGCTGACGCCTTTGCTCCATTTGACTCGACTTACGGTCCCTATCCTCTAGACTCTTTGCAAACGTTGTTGCGAACGTGTACCTTTCGTGGTTTGATTCCACTTCTTGCGCTTATGCTTTACCGAGAAGAGGACATCAGATAGGCTGCGTCTAAGGCCCGAAATAAATACCCGGAGCGCATCGTCCCGGAATTTATCACCCAGAATTCTAGCCGCCGATGTCTCTTACGACATAGTGGCTTTATTTGTGAGTAAGGTGAGTTTTTTCTCAACCTCATCGTAATATTGAAGGAGTGTGAGGCTTCCCTGTCTGAGGGTGCCCATCTCTTGTTCAATGACGTGGATCTGCCGTTTGTCACTGTAAGTGAAATCCAAACGGTCTATGATCGCGTAAAAATGTAAATTTAAATTGTGCCAAAGGAGGACAACACTGCATCAGCAGGGCCTCTTATTTTACTTCTAATGATAATCACTGCCTGAAATTGGCGTAAACTAGCATTGTATCGTGTAAATATGTGGTAGGCAGGGGTGGATGGCGTTTTCGCCCTTAGGAACAATTAAATCTGCGAGCCCATTGAGTAATGATTCTTTGCAGGAAAGCGAGCTTCCTCCAGAGTTATCTGGTTTTGGAAGCAATTCAAGTGCTTATCCGTTTTCTAAATTGTGTGGTTCAGTGACAGCTCACTGTGAATCGTGGCCGCACTAGAAAAAGCTTCTTCCTCTCCCAGAACGTTATGTTGCTGTCTTGAGAGGGCATCCGCAACGAGGTTTTCCTTGCCGAGCTTGTAAAAAAATTTGGCACCGGTCTCGTCGATGCGAGCTTTCCACCGTTTGATATTTGCATTCGGAGTGGATTCCGATACCGCGAAGGTCAGTGGTTGATGGTCAGTAAAGATGTTGATATCTTTCACTGCATATAGATAGTGACGTAATTTGGCCAATGCCAAAACTATTGCTAGTAGCTCCTTTTCATAGGTGGCATAATTGATCTCTCTGTCCTTTAGGGTTCTCGAGATCATGGTAATGGGCCGTCCCTTTTGGGATAGGACTGCGCCAATGCCCTAAGCTGAGGCATCTGTCGTTAGATCAAATGCTTTTTTTATATATGGGATACGTGAGGATGACCTCCTCGGAATCTAGAGTGTTACGCAGCTTGTGAAAAGCTAGCCGTTGCGGCTCGCTGAACTGCACCTGGATATTTTTCGGCCTGTGTCTGCTGACACTACCGAATTCCCCTTTCAGGATGTCTGAGGCCGACCGACGCAAAATCTTAAATAAAGCATCTATAGTAGCTGGCCAGGCCAGGGAATTCCTGAATGGCCTTGGTTGTTTCTAGGTCAGTGGTAGCCCCGTTGCTGGTGAATATAAAACCCTAGAAGCTAACGCTTTTTTTTGAAGAATTTAGATTTTTCAGTTGATACCCTCATATTAGCATCGTACAGGCTTTTGAGAACCCAATCTACGTGCTGGATGTGAGAGTTTTCGTCTTCTGAGAAGACGATAAGGTCATCGACATGAACATAGCAAAATTTGCTCTGCTCTCGCAGTATGTCGTCTATAGTTTTTTGGAAAATGCTGGCAGCATTTTTTTTAGTCCAAATGGCATTCTGCGAAACTCTTACTTTGCTCCATTTACGGAAAAGGTCGCGTTTCACGGTCGCGTTCTGCTAGCGCTTTTTGGTGGTAGGGAGATTTTAAATCGAGCCTAGTAAAGTATTTCGCTCTGTTCAAATTCCCTAGTATCTTAGAGATATTCGGCAGGAATAGCGAGCAGGTATTGTCCTCTCGTTCAATTTGCGAAACTCCAATACGAGTCGCATTTTTCGTCCGCCCGTTTCGTCAGTGCCCTTTTTGTCTACAACCCACATCGGGTTATTGTAGGGGTACCTCGATTTTTGGATAATGCCATCTTTCAGCAGCTCTTGAATCTTGCCATTAACGAAATCGGCTGCGCCCATTGGGTATGGCTAGAGTTTTGCATAAATGGGATCCTTATCAACAGTTCTGATGGTGGCTACCACCGATGTGTTGTAAGGTAAAGCCTCATTGCGGTCCGCAAAGGCTTTTTTCCTGTCGCGGAGCATTGTTAAAAAATGTCTTTCTGACCAAAGGTGGCGCATCTGAGCAATGAAACTGACATCAGGGCACGAGTGAAAATCAATTTTCTCCTCTTTGTTGCCCCATTTGATGTGGCCGGAGGCCAGGCAAAGTGATGCTCCCGCCTGCTTAAGAAGGTCGAGGCCTACGATGGCATCAAAAGAAGATAAGTCGGGTAAGATGGAGAAGATGGCCTTCAATTCGAAAAGTGACACGAAGCATTTCTTCGTGATTGTGGTGTTGCCGTGAATTGAGTGAATTTCGAAGGGGCTTTCTACCGGGACGCATTTCAATCCTTCAAACAGTCGGCTGAAAAGTTTCGAGGCGCCCGTATCAATAAGCAGTTTCATATTTATCCCCGCTACTCTTCGTCTGATGACGGGCAGCAGGGATTTTCCCCTAAAAAATGGACTACGTCTGAATCGTATTCGCAAATAGCATCATCGTTGATCTCTGCTATTGCGCTGGACGCAGTATTGGCGTAAGATTTATCTTCCTGATCTGAGTTTTGGGTAACGTGGTTTATCCTCTGCTGTTTTCTTGGGGCGCCTGTGCGCTCGGACGTTGCCGGTCTCCTATTCTGATAGGGTGGAGCTTGGGCAGGAAGGTAAACCATTGCAGAGGGGTCGACTTCCATCAGCTCCGATCTACTATGCAATCTGTTATTGCGTGGGTCAGAATGTACCTGCGATTTAACTTGTTTGGTATAATGAGGATTTTTATTAATACCAAACTGGGGGTCTGATTGGGAAAAATTTCTATCCTGCTGACGCCTTTGCTCCATTTGACTCGACTTACGGTCCCTATCCTCTAGACTCTTTGCAAACGTTGTTGCGAACGTGTACCTTTCGTGGTTTGATTCTACTTCTTGCGCTTATGCTTTACCGAGAAGAGGACATCAGATAGGCTGCGTCTAAGGTCCGAAATAAATACCCGGAGCGCATCGTCCCGGAATTTATCACCCAGAATTCTAGCCGCCGATGTCTCTTACGACATAGTGGCTTTATTTGTGAGTAAGGTGAGTTTTTTCTCAACCTCATCGTAATATTGAAGGAGTGTGAGGCTTCCCTGTCTGAGGGTGCCCATCTCTTGTTCAATGACGTGGATCTGCCGTTTGTCACTGTAAGTGAAATCCAAACGGTCTATGATCGCGTAAAAATGTAAATTTAAATTGTGCCAAAGGAGGACAACACTGCATCAGCAGGGCCTCTTATTTTACTTCTAATGATAATCACTGCCTGAAATTGGCGTAAACTAGCATTGTATCGTGTAAATATGTGGTAGGCAGGGGTGGATGGCGTTTTCGCCCTTAGGAACAATTAAATCTGCGAGCCCATTGAGTAATGATTCTTTGCAGGAAAGCGAGCTTCCTCCAGAGTTATCTGGTTTTGGAAGCAATTCAAGTGCTTATCCGTTTTCTCAATTGTGTGGTTCAGTGACAGCTCACTGTGAATCGTGGCCGCACTAGAAAAAGCTTCTTCCTCTCCCAGAACGTTATGTTGCTGTCTTGAGAGGGCATCCGCAACGAGGTTTTCCTTGCCGAGCTTGTAAAAAAATTTGGCACCGGTCTCGTCGATGCGAGCTTTCCACCGTTTGATATTTGCATTCGGAGTGGATTCCGATACCGCGAAGGTCAGTGGTTGATGGTCAGTAAAGATGTTGATATCTTTCACTGCATATAGATAGTGACGTAATTTGGCCAATGCCAAAACTATTGCTAGTAGCTCCTTTTCATAGGTGGCATAATTGATCTCTCTGTCCTTTAGGGTTCTCGAGATCATGGTAATGGGCCGTCCCTTTTGGGATAGGACTGCGCCAATGCCCTAAGCTGAGGCATCTGTCGTTAGATCAAATGCTTTTTTTATATATGGGATACGTGAGGATGACCTCCTCGGAATCTAGAGTGTTACGCAGCTTGTGAAAAGCTAGCCGTTGCGGCTCGCTGCCTTGGTTGTTTCTAGGTCAGTGGTAGCCCCGTTGCTGGTGAATATAAAACCCTAGAAGCTAACGCTTTTTTTTGAAGAATTTAGATTTTTCAGTTGATACCCTCATATTAGCATCGTACAGGCTTTTGAGAACCCAATCTACGTGCTGGATGTGAGAGTTTTCGTCTTCTGAGAAGACGATAAGGTCATCGACATGAACATAGCAAAATTTGCTCTGCTCTCGCAGTATGTCGTCTATAGTTTTTTGGAAAATGCTGGCAGCATTTTTTTTAGTCCAAATGGCATTCTGCGAAACTCTTACTTTGCTCCATTTACGGAAAAGGTCGCGTTTCACGGTCGCGTTCTGCTAGCGCTTTTTGGTGGTAGGGAGATTTTAAATCGAGCCTAGTGAAGTATTTCGCTCTGTTCAAATTCCCTAGTATCTTAGAGATATTCGGCAGGAATAGCGAGCAGGTATTGTCCTCTCGTTCAATTTGCGAAACTCCAATACGAGTCGCATTTTACGTCCGCCCGTTTCGTCAGTGCCCTTTTTGTCTACAACCCACATCGGGTTATTGTAGGGGTATCTCGATTTTTGGATAATGCCATCTTTCAGCAGCTCTTGAATCTTGCCATTAACGAAATCGGCTGCGCCCATTGGGTATGGCTAGAGTTTTGCATAAATGGGATCCTTATCAACAGTTCTGATGGTGGCTACCACCGATGTGTTGTAAGGTAAAGCCTCATTGCGGTCCGCAAAGGCTTTTTTCCTGTCGCGGAGCATTGTTAAAAAATGTCTTTCTGACCAAAGGTGGCGCATCTGAGCAATGAAACTGACATCAGGGCACGAGTGAAAATCAATTTTCTCCTCTTTGTTGCCCCATTTGATGTGGCCGGAGGCCAGGCAAAGTGATGCTCCCGCCTGCTTAAGAAGGTCGAGGCCTACGATGGCATCAAAAGAAGATAAGTCGGGTAAGATGGAGAAGGTGGCCTTCAATTCGAAAAGTGACACGAAGCATTTCTTCGTGATTGTGGTGTTGCCGTGAATTGAGTGAATTTCGAAGGGGCTTTCTACCGGGACGCATTTCAATCCTTCAAACAGTCGGCTGAAAATTTTCGAGGCGCCCGTATCAATAAGCAGTTTCATATTTATCCCCGCTACTCTTCGTCTGATGACGGGCAGCAGGGATTTTCCCCTAAAAAATGGACTACGTCTGAATCGTATTCGCAAACAGCATCATCGTTGATCTCTGCTATTGCGCTGGACGCAGTATTGGCGTAAGATTTATCTTCCTGATCTGAGTTTTGGGTAACGTGGTTTATCCTCTGCTGTTTTCTTGGGGCGCCTGTGCGCTCGGACGTTGCCGGTCTCCTATTCTGATAGGGTGGAGCTTGGGCAGGAAGGTAAACCATTGCAGAGGGGTCGACTTCCATCAGCTCCGATCTACTATGCAATCTGTTATTGCGTGGGTCAGAATGTACCTGCGATTTAACTTGTTTGGTATAATGAGGATTTTTATTAATACCAAACTGGGGGTCTGATTGGGAAAAATTTCTATCCTGCTGACGCCTTTGCTCCATTTGACTCGACTTACGGTCCCTATCCTCTAGACTCTTTGCAAACGTTGTTGCGAACGTGTACCTTTCGTGGTTTGATTCCACTTCTTGCGCTTATGCTTTACCGAGAAGAGGACATCAGATAGGCTGCGTCTAAGGCCCGAAATAAATACCCGGAGCGCATCGTCCCGGAATTTATCACCCAGAATTCTAGCCGCCGATGTCTCTTACGACATAGTGGCTTTATTTGTGAGTAAGGTGAGTTTTTTCTCAACCTCATCGTAATATTGAAGGAGTGTGAGGCTTCCCTGTCTGAGGGTGCCCATCTCTTGTTCAATGACGTGGATCTGCCGTTTGTCACTGTAAGTGAAATCCAAACGGTCTATGATCGCGTAAAAATGTAAATTTAAATTGTGCCAAAGGAGGACAACACTGCATCAGCAGGGCCTCTTATTTTACTTCTAATGATAATCACTGCCTGAAATTGGCGTAAACTAGCATTGTATCGTGTAAATATGTGGTAGGCAGGGGTGGTGGCTTGCCTCCACGAAACATATGACTCCTATGCCCCGCAAATTCGGGTAGGCACTTGACAGCGTCCAGGGTGCATTGAACTGTGTCCCTAATTTCTATGGCTGCATAAACCTTAATTTCTGGCGTTGGGGCCGAACTACGGGACGTCGTGGGCGCAGCGCGCAATTCTGCCACTTAGCTGGTCAATGCATCGATTACTTGTCCGAACTCCCGTTCTTTTTGTAAATTTGCGGCGGCCTTTCCGGCCAGGGCGTTGTCAATAGCCGCCTGCACTACTACTCTAAGTTGTTCAGGATCCATGAGGTCTACCCTTTCGGGGGGGTTTCTACGCGTATTTTTCGGAGTGGAAGCTCGAAGGAGTTCTTCACTATCTGGCCCTGAATCGCTAGCGCACTGCTTGACGCTTCTGCACTTAGAAAATAGCGAGCTCATATACGCACACAAAAGGATTAGAAAACGGGGACACAGAGCCGCCAAAATGAGGGCTCGTATTTCATCACTATATAATTTAGCTAGTTAATTTTAAGGGTATTCTGTGTGTATTTATTTACAAAGATTAGCCTAACAATTGTGCTAGTAATTCTAAATAGATCTCCCAGTAAACGGGTACGTGTTAATAGTTATTTTAGCATTTCTATTAGATTTGTTTAATCTCATAGCTTTGTTTCTGTAACTTACACTCCTAAACTTGCTAAAACTCTTTTACTCTCTCTCAATCTCCCTCGCTCTATTTTATAACTGTAACCTGCTCTCTATGCACCCGCTGAATTTCTAGTAGACTTTTTCGGTGCTATTTTCTGCAACTCTCTCTCTCTCTCTTGCTTGATTTACTTTGTATTTGTTCGTAGTGAAAGGTGTTAGTGTCGCACAAGCCACGCTCAGTCGATAGAATATTTTTTTCTCTCGTGCTCTCTTACGTTTTGATAAATTTTCGCGATCTCGCGCTCTTATTTTTTTGTGTTTTGTGCCTTTGTGATTTTTGAATTTGATCCCAGTGCCAAATTTACTTTGGGGTATTTTTGGTATTTTATTTCATTTTTCATTTGTTTGTCTTATAATGGCCCTTGCCTGTTCCAAGAAAAACTGCACACTTGCGTCTTCAAAGAAAGACCCCATTATTTTTTGCTGGCTCTGCGATTCGATGATGCGCGTCAAATGTGCAGGATTCACCGGAAGAGTTAAAGATTTTATTGATCTTAACTCTGGTCTTATGTGGTCATGCGGGTCCTGCAAGGAAATGGTGGTTAAGATGAGCGGCTTTATGAAGCAGACTCGAGACAGCCTGTTGAATATCTCGGGTGCTTTTAGGCAACTAAATGAGGGGTGCTTTTAGGCAACTAAATGAGGGGTTTAATACCGTCTGTGCCCAGTTTAATAATAAAAAATTATTAACAGAGTCGCTTAAACGCAAAAAAGCCAGCTTAACCGCTGTTAGTGCCACCACGGAATCCAACCCAAATCCGAACTTGGTAGCAGCAGTTCCTGTCGACACAGGGTTAAGCGAACCAACTGTGCGTATGGATACAGCTAGCGCGAGTGTAGTCCATGTTTCCGGACTAAAAGCTTCTGTACTGGCTAAGTCAAAGAAATCGGTGCCGACCGTTCCTATAGGTACTGTAGGCACCGATCCTGGATATCAGCATAGTGAGGTTCAGACTGCTGCTGGGACGCGTAAGAAACTCTCAGTTGTTCCACAAAGGAAACAAATATTTGTTTATGGATTCATCGTGAAAAATTTCCATCCGAAGATATTGCAGTTGAACAATTTCGATTTTCATATGTTCGTAGGATATCTTCTTTTGAAATATTTGCTCCGCCTGACGTTTTTAATGTCTTACTTTCTGAAAGCTTTTGGCTTAATGATGGTTTAAAAATTGAAAAATTTGTTCCAAATAAACCGACAACAAATAACAGGCCCTCCACTGTGTCAAAAAGCTAAAAAGTTTAATGTTGGCGTATCAAAATGTTAGGGGATTAAATATGAAGCTTCCCAAGCTTTATGCTGACTCCTCTGCATTTACAGAAGACTGGCTCTGACCTAGTAATTTATGAGCACCATCTGTCTGCAATAAAATCTGTTTTATCCCTTCTTTCTAACAGGGACCTTTTGATTGTTTTGGGTGACTTTAATCTACCTGATATCCCTTGGTCTCCTCCTACTGACTCATTTGTCGCTATGCTGTTATCCGCCCATGATTTTGTGGATGACCTTTTAGAATTATCGTTACAACAAGTAAGCTTTATAGAAAATTCCTTAAGAAGACAATTAGATCTTGTGTTTGTTTCAGACCCGACTGAAATCACAGTATGTAGAATTGACGCTCTTGTTGTACCTGAAGGCCCATATCATCCAACTATGGAACTGATAATTTGCCTCCCCTGCTGTGATACCCTCTCTCCTTTAGTTTCTCCAACTAAAATGAGATGTTTTCGTAAATGTGACTACAATAAACATAGCGATATGATTTCTCATTATAATTGGTCAGACATGTACAATTGTACAGACATTGAAAGTGTCACAGAACTATTCTGTACAGTCTTAAATACGTTTTTTAATGAATGCGTACCTGATGGGTTTCAAACCTAAACAGACCTCCTTTGAGCTTCAAAGACTTAAAAACCTTAAATCTAAAACTTATAAAAAGTATAAAAATCGGGTTGACCAGCAGATTTTTCGAAATATGGTGTGGCTCGAACAGATTTTAATGTTCTCAACAGTCATTGCTACTCTATGTATCTAAGTCGATGTAAATTGGAATTTTCAAAAGATCCGAAACAGTTTTACAATTTTGTCAATGCCAAGCGTAAGGCATCGGCACTGCCTTCATCGGTACGTCTAAACTCTATGGAGGCATCGACGGATTCTGAAATTGCTGATTTATTTGCTGAGTTTTTCCAAACTACTTATAGTTCGACAGCTTCTAACTACCCTAATTTATTAAAAAGGGCAAATTGTATTTTCTCCCCTGTAATCACCGAAAGCTCTCTCGTAAGAGATTTAGCAACAACAACTCCAACTTATTCTCCCGGTCCAGATGGACTTTCTGGATGTGTGCTTAAGTTTTGTGCGTCGACCATTTGTAAACCGACTCTTAAACTTTTTAATTTGTCTATTTCATCAGCAGTTTTTCGACAGCTTGGTCAAGTTCTAACTACCCTAATTTATTAAATAGGGCAAATTGTATTTTCTCCCCTGTAATCACCGAAAGCTCTCTCGTAAGAGATTTAGCAACAACAACTCCAACTTATTCTCCCGGTCCAGATGGACTTTCTGGATGTGTGCTTAAGTTTTGTGCGTCGACCATTTGTAAACCGACTCTTAAACTTTTTAATTTGTCTATTTCATCAGCAGTTTTTCCCTCGATGTGGAAGGACTCTTTTATTATTCCATTCCATAAAAAAGGTACGAAGGCAGATGCCCAAAATTTTTTTTTATTTCTAAATTGTCGGCAATTCCCAAGGCATTTGAACGTATTATCACTTCTCAATTGCAACATTTATGTTTCTCGCTTATATCACCGTGTCGGCATGGTTTTGTTAAGCGAAGGTCGACGACCACCAACCTTTTTGAATTGGCATCTATTATAATAAATGGATTTAAGAAAAAAATGCAGACTGACATTGTACATACAGATTTTAGTAGGGCCTTTGACTCCGTTAACCAATCACTTCTTTTATTTAAATTAGATCAGCTTGGGTTTTCTGGTAATCTATTATCTTGGATTTTATGTTACTTGAATGGTTGGACTCAGAGGGTTATATTCAAGAATGGTGTTTCAAAATTAATCTACGTGACATTTGGAGTGCCTCAGGGTAGTCATTTGGGCCCTTTGCTGTTTACTTTGTTTATGAACGATCTTCCCTTAATCATAACACATTCTCGTGTACTAATGTATGCTGACGATGTTAAGCTTTGTTTATCATATAATGATATAGCGTCGGGATTTAACTTACAGACGGATATTGATTGTTTTCACGGGTGGTGTGAGTAAACCTTTTATATTTGAACTGTTGAATGAAACGTTATGACTTTTTATAGAGGTACTCCTACGTTTATCAGTTATTTTCTTAAAAATACTCCACTTGACCGTATATATACAGTTAACGATTTGAGTGCTCTTCTTGATCCTAAACTTAAATTTGATTGTCACACTATGGCCACTGTTAACAAAGCCGGAGCATCGATGAGGATAGTATGAAGCAATGCTGAATATAGGTGTATGCCTCACAGCATTGTTTCCAGGTATAAATATGTATATGAATGTATGTATCAGTGCGAGGTCAATATTAACTTTTTAAACCACGAAGATAATTATTAATACCAGATATGTTATTAAGCTCGTATAAGTCACACAGATGTTGTTCACCATAATCATTCATTTATCAAAGTTTTGTAATGACAAAGATTTAATTTAAACTATCCAATTCTTGAATTATTTTTCAGATAAAGAAATGAGTTTAATAAAAATCTTTCAGACGTTTTGTAAAAAATAAATATATATATAAATTATTGTATAATTTATATAATAATTAAAATATAATATATAAATGAGAAAAATATTATATTTTATTATATTTTAGGTATGAAGGATAAATTTGGGATACTGGAACTTATCTATTCTATTTGCTGGTGTGGGGAAGGGGTTATCTTATATATTTATGTTAAAAATTGAATTACTTATTAATGTATCATATTTTTATTATTATTTTATATATGAGAAATATTAAACGAAATAAAAAAAGTATCTTGCGTATTGGGTCGTCGCATGTCTCTTTTATCAGTGCCTTGCGTCTTGGATAGTCGCTATCACTTATAATACGGTCAGGTTTAGGGGTTGGTGTCTTGTGACTCCTCTTATTGGTCACCTCTTTATGGACCAATGATGGAAAGAAGTGATTTTTTCTCATTTTATAGATGATGATTCTGGAGCGGAAGGGGTAAGACATCTAAGGAACATAGTAACTATCCCATATTCAAGTCTAAACCATCAAGTTAATAATTCAATACAACGTGTAACCACGTGTAAGAATCACATGCGTTTAAAATCACAGTCCAGATACAGTACAGAAACGGTACAAAAACAGTACAGGTACAGCCTGTACTGCTATTACAATACCGAGTCCATACCATCAAGGTAACAACGGGTAACAACCGTACCAAATCCAAAAAGCTCAACCACCTTCATGAACCAAAACCAGATGAATATTATAATTAAAGAGTTGAATAAATTTAATAAAAAGACTCTGATATCAAAGACAAGAATGCCTGAAAATGTAAGATTCCTGATCCCCAAGGCGGACCCAAAACAACAATGGATAGAGAACCTTTAAAGTAAAAATCTATTAAACTCTGGATGGAGCATTGGAAATAATCTTAAAAATTTTCTGTGCCATTAAAAATGTATTGGGATTTTAATAAAAATAAGTATGCCAAACCTATATAAAATGTTTACAAGATTTCAATTTAGTTACTTTAATCGAGAATACCACCCATTTTGACCCAAACTGATATTTAATTTAATATCCCTGTTATTTTGGACGCTTAACGTTGAGATTGAGACGTTGAGAAATGTTGAAAGAACGTGTTTTGATTGATACGATAATAGGACGCCATCAAAACGGTAAAAGAGACACAATATTATACAACGAAGGGAAAGCTTGGTTAGAAAGATCAGTTTTTATACACAGAGTCATACTCAGGTAGCCAATAGAGGGCAGCTTGGAAAAAATTATTTCAACTTTGGGAAAAAATCAATAATTTTTATTTGTTGAAGTTCGAGTATGCAGATCTTGAGGTTAACGAAGAATAGGATCACCTATATAAAAAATCTTCATAAGTTGCTTAAGAATATTCTGAATTGGTAATACGATATTGTTGAGTTAAACATACATCAGGGATTCACTGAAAATAAATAACACTCTGAACGAATTTGATGGAGTTCTGTTCAATGCTTATTTTGTACGTCCTCAGTTTATTCAATTAAAACTCTTTCAATGTAATGGAGATAATATGAAAACATCATTGAAATCATATAGACACATATGTGTGGAGCAATGATGGAGCCACCGAGAGAGTCGATACTTGTGTATGCCATCGAATTTCGGACTACAAAAATTAACCACTTAATATTATTAAAATATATTATAATCTTGAATAAGATATGAAATCATGATCACAATACCAAAATAATTTAATTAATGTGTTTTTATGCTATAAAATAATCTTCTGGCTTTTTATTTAGATTTTAAATTACTGGTATACATGTGCGTTGTCGCGCGGTGATTTCAACCCCTTTATGGAACTTGCCAGAGATATGGAGTCAGTAATCTTCTCAATGAGCGTGTCCCTCGGCCTTGTGCGTGTGGACACACGTGGTTTTATTGCGGCCTGGTAATGGACCTTTTCTGGTCTCTGGCTCTGGCTGATACCTTTAGGATCCTTATGTGGATAGGGGAAAATCTTTGAAAATTTACCACTAACGCGTTTTGGGGCGGACATTGACATTTTTTAGTACAGTTGTTTGGGAGTCGTCTCGTCAATATTGAGGAAATTGTTCAACTTTAAACTCATTTTAAGGGCGGGAGTTATGGTCTATACAATTCAACCAATATTTTGAGATTGATTGAGACATCATTTTATATACATCAATTTAAAGTTGAGACTATATGTGTAAGGATGAGGAAGAAAACACGCTATACCATAATAAATAAGTAAAAGTATTATTATGCTACAAAATAATCTTCTGGCTTTTTATTTAGATTTTAAATTACTGGTATACTTGTGCGTTGTCGCGCGGTGATTTCAACCCCTTTATGGAACTTGCCAAGTTGTTTTATTTCGGCATGGTAATGAACGTTTTCTGGTCTCTGGCTCTGGCTGATACCTTTAGGAACCTTTTGTGGATAGGGGAAAATCTTTGAAAATTTACCACTAACGCGTTTTGGGGCGGAACAAATTATTTTGATTTGTTTTTAAATACAGGGATTCGTCGTCTCGTCAATATCGAGGAAATTGGCTGTCCAACTTTAAACTCATTTTAAGGGCCGGGGTTGTAATTTATACAATTCATGCAATATTTTGAGATTTTGTAAAGGCATTACCAAAACAAGAACATCATTTTATATACATTATTTTAAAGTTGAGACTATATGTGTAAGGATGAAGAAGAAAACACGCTATACCCGAATAATTGAGTAAAAGTATTATAATGCTACAAAATAAACTTGGGACTTTATGTTTGGATTTACTTGTGAGTTCAACGCCCTTTATGAAGTTGCTTGTGGGTGGCGGTCTCGATTTCAATACCTGTTATCATGTTAATTAGCGGGCGCGCCTACAGACTTGCGTGTATCAATTTTATTGCGATCAGGTAATGGACCTTTTCGGGTCTCTGTCTCTGGCTGATATCTTTAAGACTTTTTTCTGAAAAGCAGAGAATCTTTGACAATTTACCAGTAAAACGTTCTGGGGCGGAAACAAAAATATCTGAAAATCATGAACTTGTGAGATTTATTTTATTGTTTTTATTTTTTATTTCAAAACTAGTCTTGTAATCATAGAAAACATTGTTCCAAAACAATATTAAACATGTTTCTCTGAGATAACAACCTTTGGATGTCGTGGTGGGGGGCCATAAGATATACTTCTAATGGACATAATCGTGACATTTCTATGACTTAGCGCATGACAAACACAGCGATTTGTTAAAATTTAATTACTCAAAGAACCATCTCAATTTGTTTGTTTGATATTGATAAAAATCAAAATATTTGAGTACTTCTTTAAAGTATTACATTAATACATTACAAAGAATGTTTTTACAAAATATATTTTTAAATGCGTCTTCCAATCTGATCAACTACCAAAAACCATAAAAAAGTATCCAGCAATACTATCGCCAACACTGATTCTTCATCCCAACCCGGTACTCATTGGATTGCATTCTATTTCGAATGTTATAAGTCGTCGGAATATTTTTATTCTTATGGAGAATATTCACATCCAAAGGGAATTGTAGCATTTTTAAAGAATGGAAATGGAAAGGAAACATTTTTTTAACAAAAAACTACAACTACATCTATATTTTTCAAACACTTGTGGGCATTATTGCTATAGACTGTTTAAAAGTAAAAATAAATCTTTGAAATACTTCTTAAAAAATTGTAAGCGAAATGTTTTTAATTGTATTGATAAGATAATTTTAAAAATTTTGAAACAATATTTTAAAATAAAAAAATCAATCTAAATAGAATTTCAGTATCAATTAAGATTATTTATTGTAGGGGACAATAACTTATAATATTTCAGCATAATATTGAGGGCTTCGTCTTTTAAACTCGGTAAACTTTGACACTGGGATGTGTCTGGTCCAACCGTAGCATCGTTGTCACTCCAGGGACCTAGTTTTTAATGAAATTCATACTTTGGGTAAATTAGCTCCAACCTTGGGATGTGTTCCTCGAAAACCATTTCTTCGAATTGTAAACAAAATTGTATAAGTTAAATTTGCTAGGCTAGGATTTTTTGGTTGACTTTCACTCTGAGGTATTCTTAAAAAGACTGATGTAAAATAAAGAAACTCACTGGTTTATATTGGAAAAATGTTATTTTTTACTTATTTTTTTTTGTTAATTCAATCAAGGCGGGGCTAAATCTATATCTATATTGTAAAGAAGTCTAGACGGCTGGGATATACTCAGTCCCGCCAGGGTGTCTTTACCGAAAATAACTGTAAAGCTATGGGACAAAAAGGTCTAGGACGAAAATCGGTTGGCTGGCGTGAGATGTAGAGTGCCAGCCACCGGGGTACGGAGTGAGAGAAATAGTTTATTCGGTGTCTGTGGCAGAGTGAAAAGGGTCAGCAGTATCGCGCATTTGGGGCTGGCTCATAGCATTCGCTACGAGAAAGCCGAGAGAGAGAGGATCGATTATGGAGACAACTTTTCCCTAGGGCAGACTTTATGTCCTAAAATCTAGGTATTTGTTCTGAAATATTTATACTTATGCGTGGCCAGCTTGATTGTTTTCTTCTCCTACGAGTTGTATTAAAATCCGGCGAGAAATACATTTATTAGAGCATTTTTATTTCTTGGTTCATGTTTTTCTCAGTGCTCGCAGGTTAACGGGTTAGGTTAGGTCATGGTAAATAAATTATAGCCTACTCTGGGCGAAGCCGCATCGAGGTCTTCGAGAAATTTCTTATTGCACGTTATTCTTGCAGGCCAAAATGCGGTTCTCTCCACTCACTCACCCGTATCGCTCTCACGCACACACGCACGCGTGAATCCGGGTGCTCCGCTGCTGGTCCTGGGCCGGCACACTCTCCTCGTGGTCGTCTAGGTAAACTCCTTTCAGGGTCACTTCGCACAAGTCAATCGTCTGTCTTTTGGCGGGAACGCGAAAGGCTGTCGTTGTCCACATGAATTTGCTCGCACTTCTGATCCCGTGCGCCGCGTTTGCAAGAGTCCCCTGCTCTGCTCGAACTTCTGTTTTCTTCAAGTTTTCGGCTGCTCTGGGTTTTTTCCACTTCTCGAAGTTTCGGTACTCCTTTTCTCTCGCTCTTCTTTTGGCGCGTGTCAATTTTCGGGGGTTGTTTTCCTGCTCGATCGCATGTCCTCTCTCGATTGCTCCTGTGCGGCGCTGCTCACGCGAGCACTTTTCTTGGTGAATATTGCTCTCCTGGTGGGTGGGTGTGTGTGGCTACTGCTGAAGCGAATACGGAGGGAAAAAGATAAACAGAATCTTTCGCTTGGGCTTAGCTAAGATAATTCTTGAGTACTAATATAACAATAAATCTTACAATTATTGGTTAAGCTTACATAGTGAACTGTACAAAGTTTTTTTTACAAAGTTATTCGCGAGGGTTTTGTTTTGTTGTTAACTGCTGGTGTTGTTGCGGCTGGCGATATTGTTATTGCCGCTGGCTGATGTTGTTGTTGCCGCTGGCTGCTGTTGTTGTTGGCGACGCCTTGAGCGTTGCGACTGGAGATGTTGTAGCTGCTGCTTGCCGATGTTGAATGGCACTAACTGGATGTCGTTGTTGTTGGCGCTGGCTGCCGATGTTGTTGGCGCTGGCAATATCTACTTCTACTTTTTAAACGTGAGGAATTCTATAGTTTCTTTATATAAAAATGGTTCTTCAACCATCCTCCTTATTTTTTGCTTATTAAAATTTTATGTTTATATCGATTCGATTTATATGCCTAATACATCCATCTATTTTGTGCATAATTCGATAAGTACTGCTTTTAAATTTGTATTTTGTTTAGTTTTATCTTTATTTGTTTTTTATTATATCCTAGTCATTTAATGGTTCAATGTATTTATTTGAATCTGAAATGCATTGTAGTAAAAGAAGAAAGATGTCCTAATCGACTGATCTATTATTATATTTGGGGCAGCATAAATGCTACCAAGGTCCAGTTGTTTCTGTTTCATACATTTTTCATAAGATTCTAAGTAAGGGTGCGTTGCCCACATATCTATAATGTTATAAATATATGTCCCGTCAGTTGACTAAGGACAACGCTAAGAAGAATAAATTAAAGAATATTTATTTTCACGTCTCTATTCAAATGAACTCAGCTTAAGATTATTTCTTGTGACAAAAATCTTTCTTCTCCTGCCCTTTGCTTACAAAAGTTTGGGAGCGATTGCCACTCAGGGTGCGACACTTATTGATTGCAGGAATGGTTAATGTTATTGAAGAGCGGCGTCGCCTGCTCTGGATGTGGATTACTTACATTTATTCAGCTTGGGATCGCCTACGCTGCATATTCTTATTTTTTTGGTACATAACTGAATCACTGAGTCACTATATATATATATCTTGAGCTGGGGCGCAAGCGTATAGCAGCATATACCTCAGTTCGGTTAAGCGGTCTGCGCGTGCAACAGAGTGCTGACACTTTTTATGTTTCAAAAAAAGAAACTTCGAACAATATTCATACCTAAAGAAGAAGTATTACTGCTATGCATGTCCTTACTAAGACAATTATGAAATATACATTTTTAATCTATCTTATGAACTGTTTGATTTCTGTTTTTATTGTTCGTTATTATAATGTTATTTTACCTCCTATATCGGGATTTAACTTACAGTCGGATATTGATTGTTTTCATGGATGGTGTGTGTACAACCTTTTAAATTTGAACTGCCTTAAATGCAACGTTATGATTTTTTATAGATGTACTCCTGTACGTTTATCAGTTACTTTATTAAAAATACGCCACTTGACCGTATATATTCAGTAAACGATTTATGTGTTCTGCTTGACCCTAAACTTAAATTTGACTGTCACACTTTGTCCACTGTTAACAAAGCCATGAGTGTTCTTGGGTTTATAAAGCATTGGTCAAAAGAATTTGATGACCCTTATACCTCTTATTTACCTCCCCCTTATTTACCTCCCTTATCCGTCCTATTTTAGAATATTGTTCGTCGGTTTGGAGTCAAGTCCACATCGACCGTATTGAGTCGGTACAAAGAAATGTCTCTTATTTGCCCTGCGTAGTTTGAACGGGGATCAAAACTTAAGGCTACCTTTCTAACAGAGTAGATTACAATTGCTTAATTTACCTACACTTGTAAATCGTAGAACAATGCTTGGTACTATTTTTATACAAAATCTTATAAGAGGTGACATTGATTCTGCAGATCTTTTAAACCGCTTAACATTTAATGTTCCTGTTAGACTAACACGAAATTATTATCCTATAAATTTGCCACGATGTACATCAAATTTTGGTCTGCACGAGCCCTTTTGCATTCTATGTAATAACTATAATAATAAAACTTTATCATTTAATTGCATTTCAACTTCTATCCCGGTATTAAAAACTAATATTTAATTAATATTTAATCTAATTTGCTTCATTCTTGGTTGTGCCTTTTATTTTCATTTGTGTCCCGTCTCTATTTGTTTTATGTATGTATCTTCCTCGCGAACTCGTATTTTTTGCCCAAATTTATCGGCCCGCGCGTAACAAGCAGGTTCTTGGTGTCGTTGGGCCACTTGTTTGTACTGTTCGAAGTGCATCAACGTCCATATATATCTAGGGTAAATAAGACTGACACACAGCCTCGACTCATAGTCAAAATATTTCAAATCAGAAAAATGAATGAATTTAACGTAATATATTTATACATTTTATTTTCACATTTATTATTTTTTGTATTTTTTTCTATCGTCATTCTAGCTGTATTTCCTATATGTCCTCCTTGTAATGAATCGTAGTACACAATGTAGCTATGTAGACAATATAGCTTATTTTTCTTTACATACAAATCGCTAACATCATATCGTGATGTAATTTTCTTTAATAAAAAATAATCGCGAACTATTATTTACTTGCAAGGTCATTGCTGCGCAGGATTCTGAATTCTGTTAGTGACTTTGAGAATCTTATTATCTATTTTATATTTTGTAAGTCTTGGACTATTATTCGGGATAATGAACCTGCGATATGATTGACAATTTCCTTGAGATATCAACAGTAACATCTTTCTTGTTAGCCTTGAACTTGAGTTTGTCATGGAAAACAAATATATTAGTGGTCTTTGGTCTTTTTTTTACTGTAATTTCTTTCCTTAGGTACATATATGGTCTAAAGTGTTTATTTATTTGAACTTCTAATTCCTGCTCTGTCGAATTTTTATTACATTCTCCCTTGGTAAATAAACGATGCGTATGCTACTGGCAGCTGCATTCCATTACTTTCTTGAGCTGTAAAGGATGCGGATGCTTGTTCACTTGCACCCGTTGTTATACAAAATTTTTCTGTTACAAATCTCTTGGCGCTATCTAGTCCGTTGGAACTGGTTATTTTTCTATGACATGATATATATAGTAGTCAGGGAGAATACTTTTGCCAGTACACTTGAGTCACAAGATGGTTTCTTCGTTTCTGAAAATGTAGCACTTTTCTGGGTGAAATTTAAGGTTAAAGGTAAATCAAAAACGTATTGGGAATATATCCATGTATTTTGTGCATAATCCATTAAATACTGCTTTGAATTGGGAAGAGTAAAGTTTATTTAATTAGTTTAAACAATTTTGTATTGCTTTTATTTTTATTTGTTTTTACTATGTCCTAGTCGTTAGATGGTTCAATGATTTTTTTTTTATCAGCAATGCAGTGAATATTGAATACTCCATTTTGAATTTCTTGGGTTGTATAATATATACCTGGTTGCTACGGTTATTTCAATTTTTCGGACAACTTTGGATCTTCCTGGTAGAATTATAAAATTGTTCTGAAGGGTATGAATATTTTGAATGTATTGTCGGGTCTTAGTATAAGCCAATCGTGAACTTTTCATAGAAGTTATTTTTAAACTGGTATATTGAGTAATGACAATGAATATCATAAAGTGAGTCTGTTTTTCATTTATTAATTAAATGTCTGCACCAGTATCATTTTATATAATTTATAATTTTTTAGTTTGTTCATTTCAGGGTGAAACGAAAGATTGACGCTAAGGTTAATAATGAAAACCGTTCTTTTTACCTTTGTTTGTATCCTAAAGGCTGGTTTTTCGGAATCGTTAGAGCATTTTCCTGAACTTGGTGGACATTTTGTTGACTGCTTGTGTTGTTGCAACTAGTCTTATTTTTGTTATGTCCAATATGGCGTCTATAATTTTCACAAGCTGTAATTGCGTAATTAGTCTGATTGTTATAGTCTTTTTGTACATTGTACATTTTCTTTTCTGTTAATAAGCATGTTTAGCATTTTTATTTATCGTATTTGGTAGTATTGGCGGATATTGGACTCTACCGACCTGTAGGATTTGTCGAAATCGCTTTTAAAACTGTTCAGCTCTTTATACTCCTCAAGACTCACAGCATTAAAGGAGCTGGTAGAGAAATATCAGAAAGCATTCAAAGAGGTGAAGGTCCAATGGAAATTATTGAGAAATGCCCAAGATGATCTCGATAATGCGTCTGGGGCAGAGGGTTATTTGCCCAATTCAAACTATTACGACTGTTGGCTTCGATTTATCTTTCGCTTCCCATTTGTTTTCATGAGCTATTGTGCCGTTTCTTCGGCTCTCCAAATGGAGGCAACAGTTTCTGTCGACAACTTTAGTCTGTGTCCGTATTAAAAGGAATAAAGTGCTCAATAGAATGTGTATTGAAATGTGACAGCGATTAAAGTAGGGACCCACACTGGCAAATGGGACGTAAGCAGTATTACAGATTACTCGTTTTTAAAGAGCCGAACAGAGAAGATCATGCCACTCGCCAGAAAACGATTCCGTTTGGACCAGCACGAAGAGCAGCCCGAAGCGGAGGTCGATTCTGGTCTATCCTCGACATCAGAAGTGGGATTGCCCAGGCCTCAAACCGAAAGTGAAAATAATTTGAAGCTGATTTTGCAATCACAAAATCGTACTTTCTCGGAACTTAAAAAAGCAGTACAGCGAGCCCCGAATGCTGCATCTACCGTTTTATTTTTTACGAATACAGTCTAAAACGCAGCGTTCTCGTTATGACTCTCATTCGGTCCTTGCAAGGGAGCGCGTCTTATTGGCTTGCACAACACAGTTTAGAGAGCTGGGGACCCTGGCGGCAACGGTGTTGAATCTGTTGAATGGTATGGAAACATAGTTATAACATCCCTTATGCCCAGGTGGAAGTCCCTGATGATAGAACAAATTGCAGTTCCTGTTGCTTTGCCACTCGTGGCTGGAATGGACAAGCAATTGCGACGCTTGACTTTTACTACAGAAGTCGTTTCTGGGAACGAGTTGAAACAGAAGTTTAAAGCCTTTTCTTTTGGTGCTGGACCGAGCCGCAGTACTAGCGACGGGTTGTCGGCCCTGACTAATACGAAAAGAAGACCTTTCTTCAATATCAGATGTCAAAAATTCGGAAAAGAGGTTCACAAGAAGGCGGAGTGTTGCTCGACTGGTGTGCCCCCGCGACATAGTCAATAAGCTAATCAACGTTCTTATGTCCAGAGGAAGAGATTGCTCGACTCTAACCTGCTTTAAGTGTGGGAAGGAAAGAAAGATGTCAACCTGTGTACCGTACTTGAGCTCCTTCGAACTTTCCAACAATTTGGTGAGTCATTCCAATTTTGTTTTGACGCAGGAGCCGAGTGCTCGCTCATCAAGGAACAGTCTTGCTAAAGCTGTGTGGGCTTAGAATAAATAACGTAGTAATTTTAAGGGGTATTGGTAGTAATACGGTTTGCAGTACTCTAAATAAATTGGCTAATATTTTGATTTATGATCATACCTTCGAAGTTCATTTCCATACAGTTCAAGACAGTTATATCAAATATGAAAGAATTTCATCTAATTGACTTTTAGGCATTTTTTTTTTGTTTTTTATTCTTTTGTGTTTATTTTTAATATTTTCTTACAAGACTACTAAGATGTGTTAAAATCTTATAGTACTTAGTTATTCTAATAGTTTGTTAAACTGTACTTATGTTTGACTGTCCTAATAATTATCGCTGGATGGGACGGTCGTCACGACGAAGGCGGGAACGGCTACAGACACACGTTAATGCTCTAGCGAGGTGGTTTGGATGGGTTAACAGCTTAGTATAGTAATTTTTAATTTCTCGAACGGGGAGTACATTCAAGTCTCTCTGATTATTTCCACTCCGAACTTACAACGGCACACCGGGGATAGTTCTTAGGATCTTTGCCCACAGTCCAGATTGGATTTAAAACTGAGTTCTAGAGAAGGACCTTGTAGTCCAGACTTAGGAGGGAGTGGGAAATTATAAGCCAATGCACACTGTTCGCCTTCAGCCTTAGGTGTGTTCGTTTAGCTTCAGCAAGCGTGCGACAAGTAAGTCGTCTGCCGAGATGTACGCCACGATTTGTTAATTCATCTGACTGAGGAAGCATGGTGTTATTTCGTTAGGTTACTTGTATACATTTTTGCTCATTTACTTTATAGCGCTGAACCTTGTTGTGGACATTTAGATCGGCTGAGGATCGCAGTGTCGGCGGCAAACGTAGACATGGTCAGTTGTCTGCTCGTAGGAATATCAGAAAAGTAGAAAAGATACAAAATTGGGCCGAGAACTCTACCTTAAGAAACTCCAGCTTCGAAATTATGTTCAGATGGCATAAAAGAATTGCAAAAATACCGCAGTGCATTCCTCCCTATTTTCAAATGCACTTCGAATTTCTGATGTTATGCGGTTAACCTGTTTGATAGTTTAACGTTTTTATATATATATATATTATAATTTTTATGACTTTGCATGGTCGAAATACAATTGGTTTGGCAATAGGAAAGTCGTCTTCAGTTTGCGATATTATATTACATGTTTGTTGCTGGATTTGGCTGGAACACATTTTGAAGGTGGGCAGCGAATGTGTCGGCTCTGTCTTTGTTTCTTCGAGCCCATCAGCCTGCAGCGGTCCTTATTTTCGTAACGGTTCAAGTGGGCTTTTCTTAGTGAGAATTTTGAGCTGGATAAAAATAGTTGTTCTACTTAGCGTTATTTGGATCTGTCTTTTTCTTGCTGAGTCGGTGTGAAGCCTTCTTTTAACTGTTGCTTTGCAGACGGTAATCGAAGTAATTGCCATTTGCTCCAGGAACGACGCTTTGGCACAACTAGCAGCTCTATTTTTTGCATTCGTGTGCTTTGTAACGTTTTGCCTTCGTGGTATTGCGATTCAAGTCTCTGAAGCCAAAACCAGCTCTAGGATTCGGTTCTATTGATGTCGTCTTTGCCGGTTAGCTGTAGTGTAAGTTCCATGTGAGAAGTTTTATATTTTATGAATTTGAGCCAGTTTGTGCTGTTAGAGGTTAACATGACCGGGCTGTCATTACTAACTGGCTGTTGGTTTAGGCTAGACAGTACAAGCGAGTGGTCTGTTGATAGATCCGAGAGAGAACTGGCGCTAATCAGATTTCATGGGATGGGATGTTCCTTGTAACTGCGAAGTCAATCAAGTCCGGCAGTTTTCTGGGGTCACTAGGCCAGTGTGGAAACGAGTTTACTGCTAGGTTTTATAATTGCGTAATACAGTTGTTTACCTTTCGACGTCAAGAGACGAGGTCCCCAGTACGTATGCTTACCGTTATAGTCTTCTGCTGATATAAAGTATTTGCCTAGTAAGTTGAAGTAGTCAATAACCTGGGCTTCAGATATCGTGAATCGAGGAGGACAGTATACCGCTATATTGATAAAAGTAGCTTGCAGGTAATTATTAGCAAACGTGTTATGGAAGTGGTGCTTGATGTGGATTCCAGAGCCTCCATGGGCCTTTCCATCAGGATGATTGGTATTGTAAAACATATATCGGATTTGGAAATATTTTCTCGGGCGCCTTAGAGGAAGGTACAAGTTATACTTTAAAGAGAGGTTGCGGTTGTTTATTTCGGTTACCTATATTTGAAACGGGTTTTGCGTTAAAACCTTTATCCTTTAGTGCCTGTTCGACTTCAGCAGTGCTTACGTGTCGTTCGATTCCTTTTGTTGACCTTTACTACTTTTTATCTGGTAGGCATAATAGTTCTTTTTCTTGGCGTATAAGAGCTCGGTCAGTTTTCTAAAGCTTTCCTCGCTTTTGACTTAGACCTTTGTTTCATGTATGTTTTCTTTAGTCAAGGGGATTGCGTAGAAGCTATCCTTACCAATCAGATCGATTATTATTAACAAGGTTGTTAATGTCTTCCTTTTGTCCGTATCCAAGAAGGAAATTTGTCGGACGTGTCAGCCAAAAGTTCAAATCTATTTGCAGTATTAGAGTTTTGCACAGTTCCTTGGCTTGAGGAAGTCCGATTGAGTTTTGCGATGTTAACCATTTTTGTGTCCTGTGGACTTAGTTTTCTTTTAATGTTGCGATACATGCCATTCTGTATGGTCGAGCCTTGCCTTTTTATTAAATCATCTGTAGTTGATAAGCTGGCACAGCAGGTAGAACGATCGACTGTATGAGGAATACAGACGAAACTGATGTTGTTGTCATGCATTTACAGTTGGTAATGACGTCACTGTGCTCGTAAACATGGCCAGGCAAATGTCAGTTTTGGTGAGGCGGGCCAGGAAGAGAAGATTAGCATTCATCATACCCCGCTTCGCACCGTCGCTGACATAGACGAACAGAGAGAGCGCGACCTTTCGTTGAAAATAGGCTTGAGTTCGTTGGAAGGTGTTGGGGCTAACGATCGCGGTGGATCGAAGCTGAAGCTTTTGTTGTTGCTGCTTCGGCTGTCGATACGAAAGAGAAGTATGCATTGATCTTTTGCAGCAAGAACCGACGCTCGTCTTGCTTACGTTGGCGCTGCGCCCGAACTTCATTTAGATTCATCACCTTATTTGTTTGTTTTAAACAAACAACAAACGAACAAACTGTATTGGCTGTCTTGACTTCACACTGTGTTCCCGATTTGGCCAATGTTGTTACCGATCTAAGCGGTTTAGATAGGGATAGGCTAATATCAATGCTTCAAAATTATTCTGGGTCATTTATAAACGGTATTCCACAAAGTCGCGTAACTACGGTACAGTTCGAGATTCGACTGATTGATCCAAGCAAGACAGTTCAGAGATGACCTTACGATCAAGCAAGCCCGATGCTTCTTGATTATAAGAAAAATGGAACTGACCGTTGGTTATAGGGAACTGAATTCGAACACTATCTCGGACAAGTATCCATCGCCACTTATTTCGGATCAGATAGGTAGGTAAGTGGTGGTAAGTTTTTCACCTGCATATATATAGCAAGCGGATTTCACCAAATTCTAATTCATCCGAATTCGATCAAACAAACCGCGTTCGTTACTCCGAACGGACAGCATTTGTTTGTTACCATGCCATTTGGATTAAAGAATGCCCCTTCCGTATTTCAACGAGCTATTAATTGTGATTTAGGTGATCTTGTTCATTCGTATATCGTCGTTTACATGGACGACGTTATGGAAGTAGCAGGTACTTACGGCGAAGTTTTAGAAACCCTTGAGGTAGTTTTGCAAATCCTTACTAAGCCGGATTTTCCTATAATATTACCAAATGCTTATTTCCTAAATCCCATGTTGAATATTTGGGGCTTGTAGTTAAGGCTGGTAAAATAAGACCTAGTCCAAGAAAAATAAAATCATTGACTAATCTGCCACCCCCACAGTCTGTGAGACAGTTTATCATTTGTACGACAAGTGCGACGAAGAGTAATTTCTATCTTGACCAATAAACCCGTACTCACTATATTCCACTCACTTTTTCCAATTGAGCTTCACATTGACGCAAGTGCTGATGGTGACCGGGCCATTTTATTGCATAGGATCAAGAACAAGCCTCGAGTGATCGGTTATTTCAGCCAAAGGGCTTTCCCTACCGAATCACGTTACCACACACACGAGTTCAAAATTCTCGCAGTATATAGTATGTCTCTAGGAAGTATTTTCGTCTTTACTTGCATGGTCGTCAATTTAAGCATATGTGCATACGGATTGTAATTCGCTAAAAAGCTTCCAAAACCCTGTAGGTGGTCTTGTAGGGCGCTTGTCGTTTATATTGTCAACTTTTAATTTTTCCACCAAAATTTAAAAATTCCACCAGGATTTGAAGTTGCCGCCAAATATTAAAATGGCAGAGCAAAGTTTCTAAATTTTCCCAATTTCCAACACTAAAAAGACGCGTTTGATAGGTATTCCTATGCAACTCTAGTCCCACAATTTTCGATAGCCAAGCCTTGCTGACTGGCGCATCTCGATGTTTCGCTCTTTTCCGTTTTGAACTTTGGATGTGTGAGGATCGTTCTCGCTAAAACATATTTTCATCAGTGTTTCAACGAAGCCCAGATTTCTACCAAAGCCAAAATCGTGAAATAAACATCCCCAGCCTTTTTGAAGGTTTTCTTTCACCAGGCAACTTTGCCGTTGAATAAACAAAGAGAATTCTGGGAAATCGAAATACTCCTTCTGGTGGTTCCTGTTTTCCCGGAATCGTGCGAAATTCTTGGAAGTCGTGGTAATCCTTCTCTTGACTCCAGTTTTCCTGGAAAAAGTCCCTAAAGCGCATCAACGTGATCATCAGCGTCGAAAAAACTTCTCAGAAGTCGAATTACTCCTTCTCGTGGTTTCAGTTTTCCTGGAAAAAGTCCATAAAGTGCACCATCGGGATCGTCGGCAGTTCCATCAGCTTTTCTCAGTGCACCCTGTATCACAAATACACAGTGCAGCCCTCTGCGGAAAGTGCACAAGTGCAACATTTAAATTTAAAATCTTTAAATCTTTCCTTTAAACCTAAAATTAAATTAAACAATTAAATTATATCGAATACTAGTGTAATCAAATAATTTGTAATGCAGTAAGCAATCTCGAAATGAGAGAAAGTGTTTGAGCCCCTGGAAGTGTTTTTCCACATTCTTTCTACAGAAATTCTTTCTACTTTCTATTGAAATGCAGTTTTACAATTCATAAACAAAATTACAGCCAATAATACAACAAATTGAAAGCGCTTTCAACGTTGGATATGGTGGGTAAGTGATCGGCTCCGGTCGTCATGCTACATATTTTGATTGACTGTTTATAATAATATTCCAATGTTCTTAATATAATAAAATAAATTCACTCTGGATTAAATACTTGCTCAATTGAATTTAATAATCAAAATTAATGTTTTAATTTGGATAGCCTTTATTTGATTCGATATTACTTTAACATACAACTTTATATGATACCCAACTTTGTAACTTAAATGATCATTATTATAAACATGAATTGCTAAATATCTTTACTAATGGAAGCTTGCATCAATGAAGATGGTTAGGAGTTAGGCGTGTGTCAAAGGGATCACCAACCTCTGTCAGGTTATGTGGCTGCGGTGATCATGGTAGGGTGGGCAATGTCAGCGGCAAATAACATCATCGCTGCTGACACCGACATACATACATTAGCTGTTGCCATTCCATCTAGGTAGCACTCTTCTTTTCAGGTATTCCCTCCCTCTTTATCCCACTATTAATTCTGTCCTCCTACAATTTCACTTTAAAGTCAGTTCGCACGCGAATTAAAATGGGCTATTGTATATACATATGCGAGCAAATATCACTGTGGATCAAATTGGAAACTCACTCCCTATACCGACGAAAAATTGAGCCGGAACCAGCGCGTGCCCCACTTGAAGCTACACATACCATCTTTCGCTGCTGCTAGAATCATTCGTGATATGCTACAGTCTGCTCTTTGCAACGTTATGCAATTACGCATCTCGGTTGGGAAAAGACCATTGGTAAAATGTATGAGTATCATTGGTTTGACAAAATGTGAAAGTATGTCCGTAAATTCGTTGACAATTGCATTACGTACCTACACGTAATGTAATATCTAAACCTCCGAATGGCAAGGTACAAGCTGAATTGCATCCCATTCCAAAAGTGAGCGTCCCGTTCCATACAGTTTATATTTATATGATAGGAAAGTTTACTATAAGGAATATAAAATCGTTCAAATAGATTCATTTTCTAAATTTTTCCATTTGTTTCACACCACTAGACTAGACTGGGAAAGCTGTATCAATTCAGTGGGGTCATTAGTATCGTTTTTTGGAGTTCCTTCCCGTTTGATAGCTGATCAGGGACCTAGCTTTGCGAGTACTGTGTTTCGTGACTTTTGCTTAGCAAAAAGGATAGAATTATTTTTGATCGCAACTGATGCCAGCCGGGCCGATGGACAGGTCGAACGTGTGATGAGTACTCTGAGATCTACTACGGTTGAAATAGGCAAGGGATTGTAATAGGACGCTTTGTACGAAATTCAACTGGCTCCTAATTACACTCTCAATAGGGTAATGAAAGTTAGTTCAATAGAGTAACTAACTGGAAAAGAAGCTAGACGATTTGGACTTGTACCCGTTGCTGCAAAGGAGAATGGGGTGATGTTAATCTAATCAGAGTAAAGAGTACTCTAAAATCAATGCTAACTGCGGTTGAAACAGGTAAGGGATCTTGGCAGGACGCTTTGTACGAAATTCATTTGGCTCTTAATCGCACTCTTAATAGGGTAACGAGGGTAAGCTAGACTATTTGGTCTTGTACCCGTTGCTGAAAACGAGAATGGGGTTTATGAAAATGTAATCAGAAATATAGCTAAGCATAATATTGAAAATAAAAACCAAATATGACAAATTAAGATTCGATTGGAATAAAGCCACTATTGTTAAGAAAAAAGGTGGGGATCTTGTCTTACTCAAGAATGAGGAGCGACATCAGAAAAAACTAGATCCCATTTTTAGTTGTTTTACCAGGTGATCGATATAAATGAAAAGCGTTAAAAGGCAATCGAACTCACAAATATTCCCACGAACTTTTACTTAGAATCAGGCAGGCAGGCGATTAAGATGGCGTCTACGGCTGAAGATGATGTTGATCAAGCCAGTGTTTTATGAAATAAAAAATGTTAATAAAAACTGTGTGCAATGTGATGGCCGGTTGCTCGAGACAAGACTTAAATTGTTAAGTTAAATTAAAATTGTTAGAGAAAATGATTGATGATGAATCTATCTGATTGCTTAATAGAGAAGAAATTGAAAATGGAAAATGAATATTGTTTGAATTGATGGTAGTCCGGATGTTAAGGCCTAAAATAATTAAAGTATGGTCCTTCCTTTATGTATAAGGAAGTGTAAGTTCGATTTGCTAGTTGGGAGCTAAGAATTCTGTATGGCTTTTGAATTAAAAAAAATAATGTTATTTAGTTTGAGTCGAAAGGAAGAAGCTTAGTTTGATTTTTAATTCGTAGATCAAACAAAAACACCTTTTAACGAGGTAAAAATATAGTGACGACTTCTGTGTCGAAAATGTAATCTACGATCTACTTAATAAATACACGTTCTATATTTAGTAAAAAGTGGTAGAACTAATGTTTTTATATTGAGCTGTTTAACATCGTCTGGAAATTTGTAGTTGCCGTGTCGTGGATTAGTTGACCAATTCAAATTATAACGACATTTAGCTTCGATTTGTCTTTCGATTCTTATTCGTTTTTATGTGCTTCTGTGCAGTTTCTCTGGCTCTCCAAATGGAGGCACCAGTTTCTTTCGTCAAGGTTAGTCTGAGCAATGGTGTTATCGAGAAGAAGGATGCAGGTGTCCGCATCAAAAAGGAATAATAGGTTTTCAATTGTGTGTGTATTGGAATGGGAGAGCGAGTAAAGTAGAGAGCAACTCTGGCAAAAGTATTAGAGATCAATATTGAGTTCTTATTTCCTGTCATTTTTGTGCAACACCGCTGATATTTTGTCAATGCATCATTCATAGTAGTAAAATTATCAGCTTCGAGAATTTTTGACTATTATTGTGAAGGCTCCTTTTATGCTGAATTTATCGGCATGTTCGGCTGGTAAACCTTCGTCGCTTTCAGTAACGTTCGGAGGTTGTCAATTTCAGTAATACATTTTTGAGCAAAAAACAGTTTAAACATCGCAGGAAGGGAACTGCGCTGTTTAAGCCAATTTAGCTTTTATTACATCAGAAGTTTCGCGTACTTCGTTACTGACTTTGTGTAGGGTTAACCCAATTGTTTTAGTCTTAATTAATTAATTAATGTCATGTCATGTTTACTAGCCTAACGACCGTAATGAATCTGCCCTTTGGGTGATTCGCCGGGTATGATGAGTATCCTTTGCTCTACTCAACTGGAGTTAGTGACACAATTTGTTAAGTCTTAATCTTGTCATGTGCTAATTTACCAAAAGAATACACAAATAAGGAATTCAACAGAGTTTTTTACGTTAGGCCATAGAGGTTTAAAAAATCCAAACGAGTTGCCGTGAGTCTGAATACTAATTGTTTATTTCCTATATCCAACTTTATTTTTGAGAACTAAAAAAAGTTTTATATAAATGGCCAATGTAATAAAACATAAGTCCCGAATCTTATGAAGTACTAAATTAACAAAAAAAAAAATATATTATCTAACAGATATTAAGTACCTACAAAGAAAAACCTTGAAGGAAAGAATTTAACTTGAAATAAACTTTTTTAATTTAATCGAAACATTTTATTAATCCTAATTTAATTAAAACAACCAAATATTAAATTAATAGTTCATCCTGAAACGAATTGAGATTCTAAATTTTAAAACAACCCTTAACTTACAAAACCCATATATATATATTCTTATAATTAAGATTATCTACCCATGCGATTATTTAAACATTATTACTATTTTTATACCTATGAATTTATTGAGAATGTCTATTACTGAACTACTATTAATATTGTTTTCTTTCCCTGAATTTATCATAAAAATGGAAGCTAATTCAAAATTTACTGAACTCAGCTGATGTTTTTACGGTCGTAGGGTACGGAAGTGGTAACCAGAGTCATGCGCTCAATTCTTAGTCTGTTTATAATAATGTGTAGATAGTAAAAAGCAAGAGCAACACCGCCAAAGCCGACGAGTTAGTGCCGCACCCTATAGCGTGCTTCGCAAATACAGATATTTCGATTTACAACATTTCATTCGAACTTTACACGATACAAGAGGAGAAAGACCCGATTTGCAGAATGGCAGACGAAGACAAGCCACTAGGAGGAGAACGAATTTTCAGCAAGAAAATTGGTGCCCACAGGTTTTTATTCGACCCTATATTTATATTTGTAACAACAATTAAAGAGAAGAAACAACAACAGCTTTTTAAACCTTATAATTTAGGGCAATGTTATAAAATACAATGATTAAGCGAAATTAACACGTGTGAGTAGAGATTCGTGTTGATTCAGTCGATGTAGCGCAACCCACAAAGCAGAGTTAGGAGATGTGTCCGAGGGAGAGACTCCATGGACTCAAGACTAACTCGTGTGAGTAGAGATTCGTGTTGGGGGGTGAGATGATTCAGTCAGTGTAGCGCAAACCACAAAGCAGAGTTAGGAGATGTGTTCGAGGGAGGGACTCCAAGGACTACGCTTAGAGCTATGTAGTGCAGTCCAGAAGTTCAAATGTTGTGATGTTCGTTGTGAAGATTCCCGTTGTCTGAATTTGAAATTCCGTTTTGTTTTTGTTGTGTCTGCTGCGTTGATAACATGTTGGTTGTTCCCTGGGATATTCGACCGGCAACTACACTGCGTGAAGAGCAGGATACGATAAATGGTGCAAAATAAAAATATAAGAAAATTAATAAAATTGAAGCAATAAAAGTAAAAGTTCAAACATAAAGTAAAAAGTAAGCACTCCACAGGAAATGTGCCAATAGAAATCCACTCCGTAAACCATCTGTTTAAACCGCGGACAGGCTAAGAAGGTCGAATTCATCGCAGCCACAGACGGTAAGATTCCGGAAGATCCTTACTGCTGAGCACAATACTTGGTTAAAATGGGAAGACCGACTAGAAGTGGACCCATGAACGCGTAAATAGAGGACATGCGAACCCGAGTTTACAATTGAATTCTATGTAAGGCCACAACGGCCTTGTTAGGTAAATCGTGAACGTATATCCTCGCGTAACTACAAGGATCCTTGGCGACCCGTAGATTTAATTCGAACAACCCACGCAAACTCGCACGCAACTACAAGGATCCTCAGCGGCCTTTAGATTTAATCCGTACAGTCTACATCGCGCAAACACTACGCTATGGGTGTAGGACGAGCTAGCAACCAACGGGAACGGTTGAGGAACTGAGCAGTCGGCTCATAGCGTAACCCGAGGTGACCACGAGCAAACCGAGCAGGACCGGATCCGAGAACTAGCCTCGATATATTCAGAGCCACCAACGCCGAGGGTCATTCGTGGACAGCCTCCAACCCGTCATGGAGACCTGGAAAAGCGCGAAGATATTCTAAGGATAAGAACCGAGTTATCAAACACGCCGACGAGACTCTGCCGAATCCACTCGTGATTCACGAGCCACGCGAGTAAATATCCTCAGCTACCCTAGCGGAAAAGATGCGAAAATGGGGAGTATTGTTCGACTGACAGTCGGAACCGCTCAGTTTCATCAAGCGCCTGAAAATCCATGCCGAGGCTTACCGGCTCTAGACTACGCGACTTCTCCAAGTAGTCTCAGGACTACTGACAGGAAGAGCGGAAACCTGGTTCAGGACATTTCAAATGCAGGATGTGGTCTGGGAAACCCTCAGGAAGTAGTTTTTAGATTGGTTCCTACTTCCCAGTATTTTCAACTACTTGAAGATACTATAAGGAACCAGTATCAACGCCAAGGGGAAACTTGCAAGGAGTGCGTAGTGGAACTGAGACTATTGATGCAAAGGGCAAAGTCCTCTCCCGCTCAAGAGCTCGAGCGACTCTACAACAATCTCTTGCCAGAATACCAACTATTCGTTCAGCCACACGAGTTTGAAGATCTAGCCACGCTGATACTCAACCCGCTGAGACCCAGTCAACCTCGCAACCAATCGAAAGTATCTGGACGACAAATTGACGTAAGGAACGCCTGTCACCGCTGGGGAGAATACGAACACTTCACCCGAGAATGTCACAATCTACAAGAGCTCTTCTGATGGGAGTGCGGAAGAAGGGGAGTACGCACCCTGGACTGCTGCCAGCCCAGAAAACGAACTGCGACCTCGTCCGCCGGGGGAACCAGCGAGGACCATGCAATAATCACCCCAGAAGTAAATCCACCTCTACGGTTTGAGGAGGGACGCATCGTAGTCACCATAGACAGGAAGCTTTTCCAAGTTACCCTAAAAACCTAGGCTTCGAGGAGTTTCATCAGTGAGAGGATCGCACAGGAAATTGGGAGCACCACCAACCGAAGGGACGTGCGAACGCTAATTTCTCTTATAGATGGGCTCACCGCAGACGTAGCCCGCGTTTTGAGTACCCGCATAGCTTTGGGGACGGAAACGGCTACGACCACACTGTTGATACTATTAAACATCCTGAATGAAATCATACCCGACATCAACTTTCTCTGCAGAATCCAGACCACCATCCAATGTGGAAGAGCCAGATTGGCTCTAGCATATGTTCCTCTAGGACCACCAACATTCCCCGAGCTACCATCAGAAACATCGCAGATCCAGCTGACCGTAATCACGGGCTACCAAGGACCGAAGACAACCCTAGCGAGATTTGGGACGCACTCAAACCGGCATCAACGACTCCCAGACCGGCCCGCAAGGACCCGAGAACGCCTCAAACAGCAACAACTCCGATCCCAACCTCTTCGGCGCACCGAACGCGGTGTGCACGGCAGCTTCTCCTGATGCAACGCGTCCCTAGGATAACTCGGGGGCTGCCCCACGACAGTTGGCAGGAAAACCCCAAAGGGATACAGCCATTACAACTCCCAAGCAATAGAAACTTGTACGACCGGCGCCTGCCGTGAAAACCCCTTTCGCCTGGAGCCCTTGGCTGATGCCGCCAGGAACCCTTTTCGAACGGAACAAAGACGCCAGGACCACCAACCCAGCCAGCCGAACCAAGTCAATGAACTATCAGCCAACCTAGCAACCATCACCACCGAAGAACCCCTGGAACCCCGGATCACAGAGTTCCTAGCAGAATTCCTGGCACCATTTGACAGCATGTCCGGTAGCTCCCACATCGCGGAACTCAAGATCGTCACGAGGGATGATAAACCTATCAAGCAGAGGTACTTCCCGAAGAACCCAGTCATGCAGAAGATCATCAACGAGCAAGTGGACGAATTATTGCGCGACGGTCGCATCGAACCTTCCAGGAGTCCTCACAGCGCACCCATCGCGCCACGTAGGGAAAAAGACAGGAGGTATGCGTATGTGCATGGACTATCTTCCACTAGAATGTAATGCCGTTTGGCTTGCACTCAGCCCCAGCGACATTCCAAATGGACCTGGAGTGGCGCGCAAAAACACGCCGAGGCTCACGGAAGCACCAGTGCTGGCCTGGCCGGACTTGAACTTCAAGCTTCAACTCCAAACAGACGCGAGCGACTTTGGCCTTGGAGCAGTACAATTCAACATGTCGAATGTACCGAACGGTTTATCTCCTACACCAATAGAAGGTTGCTTAAGGCAGGAGGAGAACTACTCGGCCACGGAGATGGGGTGTCTCGCGATTCTCTTGGCAATTAGGAAGATGAGGAGCTATTTTAGAGGGTACAGGCGTAGACTCGGAGTACCGAAATGGTTCATCTGCGACAACGGGACGCAATTTACAATTTGGGTCTCCAAAACTTCTTGGAAAACTGCAGGAATCCAGTTACAGCATACAGCCTCATACTCACCAAAACACTACGGATCAGGAAAACCGGCCAATCAAAACCATGATCTCACAATACGTCAATGAGGACCAAAGGACATGGGATCAACTGCTACCAGAAATCATTCCGGCCATCAATACAAGCGTCTCAACAGTACCGCATTTAGTCCGGCGTACCTCGTACAGGGCCGGGAACCCCGGATACCCGGAAGATTGTTTGACGAAGTCACTCCCGGAACAGGGGAAACACCACGCTAACCCCAGAGCAAAGCAGACCATCTGAAAGACATCTTTCGATCCGCACGGGAAAATATGAAGATGGCCACGAGGGAACAGATTCGATACTACAAACTGCGTCCACTGCGAGTGGAGACCTAACATTGGGGCTTTGGTATGGGTCCGGACTCATCGCCCCTCAAAGGCGTAAACGTCGCAACGCGAACATAAGCGATTTAAATCCTTTTCTGGGAACAATGGCTGCGACGACCCAGAAGCAAACGCCGAGGGAGGTGCGAATCCCGACCCAGTCTTTTCTCTCTCCCGGATCACCGACACAACGACGTCATAAGACTAAGAAGACCTAGCGTAGCGAAAGGCCCTCCCTCCTTACCACAACAGGGAGATTCAGTGGGATTTCTTGAGCCTCCTCCGCCAGCGCCAACGCCCCAACACTCTACACAAGGGGGAGGGTGAAACTCCTCATACATTCCCAGTCCTAGGAAGCCCGCATAGAAAAAAAATTCACGTTAAGAGAGCAAGGAAGGGATTTTTTTCTTAACTCGACCATCAGACACCTCCCAACAGCATATGCGCTAACCAAGTTTCTTTCTTCCCAGACAATCCAGCGACACCAGCGGCTATTGCTCCTCTTCTACGGCGATGTCAGCAAGCTCGGCCACCCAGTGTGCGCCGAGTACCCACTCAGTGCGGTCCAGGGAACCCCCGCACATGGCCAAATTCAGCAAGCACTATTCTGCGCTCCCCAACTAGGACACCGGACCTCAGCTACGACGACGCCAATCAGAGGACCACGAGGCTAGGAGAACTTCATATGGACACAAGAACCGCCGACCCGATGGTGGTCACAACCGAACGCACGAATTTCCCGAGGGAAAAACCTATTTGGCACAGCGAGGGCCCTTCATAGGGCAACCCCTCTCAACCGCTGGTAAATTTTCCACCGGCCACAGATATCCAGAAATAGTTGCGGGTGTAAACAGGGTATATCCCGAGCAGTGGAGCCTGTAACTAGTTTTGCCTTCGGTGTCGGCCGGGATTTCTGGACAGTGGGGTCAGCGTAGTTAGGCAGGCGACCCTGAACAGGCTTAGAAGCTAGAAGAAGCAAAAGGACGTTTTCGGACACACGAAAGTGAAGGATTGGGACTCAACAAGGTAGAACACTCGATCCAGTTAGTTAAAGGAGCCGTACCCGTTAAGGAGAGATTATTTCTAGTTTCTCTTGATTTGTTATTCATAGATCAAACAAAACCACCTTTTAACGAGGTAAAAATATATAAAAATATATATGACTGCATCTTCAACAATTAAAAGTTC
This sequence comes from Drosophila biarmipes, assembly GCF_025231255.1. Lineage (NCBI taxonomy): Eukaryota > Metazoa > Arthropoda > Insecta > Diptera > Drosophilidae > Drosophila > Drosophila biarmipes. The sequence goes on along the minus strand of NW_026114543.1, from coordinate 37,163 downwards.
TGATATCAACTTCTGTGATGAAAATGTAAAATACGATCTAGTAAATAAGTGGTAGAACTAATGTTTTTATATTGAGCTGTTTAACATCATCTAGAATTTTCAGAACTCTAAAATAACGTTATGGTACAAAGTGGCTGAGATTTGCATTCACTTCGGTCGCTTGTGTTTTCTTAACGCTCCGGAAAAACAATTATTCACTCAGTCGAAAACGGTAGAAAATGTTATAAGCGCGAGGTTTTGCGTTTCGCGATGCTAATCTTAAATCGTAAACTAAAGTTCTTATTAATTAATTAATAAATCTTTACGCACTACCAATAAACAAATGATTAAGAACGTGGATCACAGCACTCAACGCCAAAAACAACAAGAAGAAGTCCGTGAAAAAATTCAGAGAAAGGAAGACAAACGTCGACTCTTTTTGGCCCGTAACAATGCTTATTTCTCTGCCACGAGTGATACTCTAGAACCGAAAGTGCAAGTTTACTGACCGCCGAAAACCAGAGAGCTATTTCTTGCTTTCCCGCCCTGCGGGAACCGAGCATCTGCCACCTAGTGCAACAACAACAGCAACTACTACGTCACCTACAATGGTCCCTATCGCCAACAATACGGTAGAAGAAATGACAATTCCGCAAGCGAGTTCGGCCATACAGACAGGCATGGATCGCTACATAAATATTTATAAGTGCAAGCTAAAACCCCCAAAAAATCTGACGGTAATAAGCCCAAAGTAAACTGAAACATAAAGACCCTGAAAATCTTGGGCCATTAAATAAAAATAGATTTTCCATTCAGGCGGAGCTCGAAACAGAGTCTGAACAATTAGCCCTAAGGAAACTTAGGCCGCTACCCATTTTTATTCGGGTAAGATCTTGAATAGTTTGGCTACTCGGAAAAGATAACTTTCATATTATTCCGCTTATGAAAGGGAATATAAGCGAAACTAAACTGCAAACCAAATTTTAAGACGATTTCCGAGCAGTGTCAAAGTACTTAAACGATGCCAAAAAGAAAGAAGAAGAATAAGTACCAGCTAAAAAGCTGCAAAGGCTTGCGAGTTGTGCTTAAGGGAATAGAACCCGATGTGACCCCTCAGAAATTAATAAGGCTTTTAAAGAAAACGGGTTTTGTGCAAAATATGTTATAAACATTTTGAACAAAAACAAGAAGCCGCAACCACTATTCAAGGTCAAGCTGGAGCCAGACAGCAAAACATTGGAAAAAAAAACGTAGTGCACTACAAGTTGCAGTACCTTCTGCATCGTAGTATCACAAACGGAAAGGCCAGTGCAATACAAAAATTGCAAAGAATACGGACACACCAGGGCTTACTGCACCCTCAGATCAGTATGTGTAGCTAGAAACTGCTACGGCTTTGAACCCTGCCCTGACAACCAGGAAGGCTCTATCACAAAAAAGTGTGTAAACTTCCGAGGAAACCACACAGCAAGCTACAGAGGCTGTCCAGTAAGGAGATGAAAAGTCGGATGCAACGAGCGACAACGGCACGCTCCCAGATCACTCAGAACATACACATGAGATGACAAACGATACCGGAAGACTTCTTCGCAAAAGCAACCAGGTCATCATTTATCCCTCAATTACCACCAACGGCATTTCTTACGCCAGTGCTCTAAGATCAGGCACAGCTCACCTAGAGCCGAAAATTGATTACATCCAGCAGGCCATCCAGCAGGACAGTTACAAAGTATCATGGAAACTATGATGATCACTTTGCAAACAAATATGATTGAATTTATGTCCTTCATGAAAACCACCAAGCAAACCCCTATGCAAAACCAAAACATCTTGTTACAAATGCTTGCAGCTCAGCAGTCCAATAAAACTATGCCTAGTCCTCGAATAACTCTGTGAAACGCATCAAAGCATCAAATACATTTTCAACAAAGGTTTGCAAAAAATCATTTGCAAGCTACATCGATAAAATTACAGTTGCGGAACTGCAACCTTGCCGCTGTTTACTGTCCACCAATTCATGGACTTCTACAATTCACTTGGAGAGCGATTCATAGCAGCAGGAAATTACAACGCCAAGGACAAACACTGGGAATCCCGCCTTGTGTCCCCCAAAGGAAGGCAACTATATAATGCACTTCTCAAAACATGCAGCAAACTGGACTACGTTTCACCAGGCAGCCCTACATACTGGCCTACAGTTCCTAGAAAACTACCTGACTTAATTAATTAATATCTGCAAAATCGCTTTTGTGCTAATAACTCTTCTTTAAAGCCCGGAATCAATCGAGCACCCTTGCAGGCTGACGTCGCATCGAACCAACTGGCTGAAGTTTAAAAAGTACGTAAGTTCCCGCATTGAACTAACTCCACAGCTCAACATCAAGGAGGACATCGACTGCTATGCCGATGCACTAGAGTCTGTACTCGTCGCAGCAGCCAAAGTCTCTACACCGCAAGGAAGGGATGGGCACACACACCTACACAAAACTAACCTTGAAATCGAAGAGCTTGTTTTGGTGAAAAGACGTATTATGCGTGCTTGGCAAACCAGCATCCTCAAAACAAAGTTTTATGGAAGCTGGTCGCAGATTTACCGGGGCTCTAAGGTACGAAGAAGTAAAAGCACAACGCCAGTATATTGAGAAACTTTCACCCACCAGCACCAAGCATCCCTTATGGAGGGCCCACCCAAATCTAAGTGCGCCGGCTGAAACATAAGAGACTCTTCAGGCAGCTGGGCCAGAAGACAGAGATTGCATTTGCTTTACACCTTCGAAATGTCTTTTAGCCAAGCCCAGCAACAAATTCAGTGGCACTGCGTCGCCTTAAATTCGAATTGAAACTGGGACGGAGCCAATTGTGTTTCAACCAACCGAAGTTTATGTCAAAGATGATCTAATAACTCCCAAAATGCCAGTTGAACTCCTAAACTGTGCAGTTGAGGTCATTTGTAAACTTTTTACGGGATAACACCTCTTGGCTACTTCCCAAAAAAAATGGAAAAAATTGGCAATCATAATGATCCCAAAGCCAGGAAAGGATCACACAATACCAGCTTCCTGCAGACCGATAAGATTACCCTTTTGACGCGAATATTCCCATATCTGAAAGAGCGCAACGTTATTCCCGCACATCGAAAGCCATGGAACAATAGAGCATGTCAACAGATGAACAACAGAAGTACGGTCTGCATTCGAATATCGGGAATGCTGCAGTGAATAGAATCTTTACAACATTGAATTCGCCGTGAGATGCAAAACTACAACATCTGACGATTACACTATAGAGGCTGGCGTTCCCCAAGGTAGCGCTCTTGGCCCAACTCTATTTCTCCTTTACACCGCAGATATTCCCACGAATATACATTCGCAGCCGATACCGCGATCATTAGTCGGTCCAAATGACCAATTCAGGAAACAGCACTACTAGCTGATCATCTCGTGGTAGTGGAGAAGTGGTTATCAGACATTACTTTTACTCTTAACAGGCAAACGTGTCCCCCGCTAACTCTAAATAACGCGCCACTTCCTCAAGCTGACGGTGTAACATACCTTGGCGTTCACCTAGACAGGATACTTACATGGCGGAGATATACCGAAGCTAAGAAAATTCATCTAAAACTAAAATCCACTTCTATTAGATTTGTTTAATCTCTTAGAATTGTTAGTGTAACTTACGCTCTCTAAACTTGCTAAAACTCTTTTACTCCCTCTCAATCTCCCTTACTCTATTTGATTACTGTAATTTACCCTCTCTTAAACCTTCTAAATATGTGGTTGACTTTTTCGGTTCTATTTTAGTAACTCTCTCTCTCTTTCTCTCTTGCTTGATTTCCATTGAATTTGTTAGAGCTTAAAGTCATTAGTGTCGCACAAGCCACGCTTAGTCGATAGAATATTTTTTCTCTCGTGCTCTCTTACGTTTGATTAATTTTCGTGATCTCGCGATTTTATTTTTTTTTTGTGTTTTGTGCCTTTGTGATTCTTTAAATTTGATCCAAGTGCCAAATTTACTTTAAGGTATTTTTCACATTTTATTTTATTGGCTCTGTTCTAAGAGAAATTGTACACTTGCGTCTTCAAGACCCTTTTATTTTTTTCTAGCTCTGCGATTCGACAATGCAAGTTGTATGACACATTATTTAGGGGCTCTTACCCAATTTACAAACAACTTTAAACCGAGAGCTAATTTCCAGTTAACTCTGACAGACCGGATAAAAGTCCGTGGTCAGCTATTTCTGTCAACCAGGCCTCCAAATCATTCCCACCCAGATCAATTTCACGCAGTCCGCAACAAAGGGAATGTTTAAACATCCAAGCCGATATTGTCCGCTAGCGTAAACAAAAAGATCCCTAAAGCGGTCCCTAAACGCCAATTTCCGGCCAAGATTGGACTTCAAATTTAATTGGAATCTTGCATCATCCTATTTTCCGACTCTCTTGAGGCTTTCTCTTTATCAATTTTTGGAGATAAATCTCTTAAGCCGATCTTGATCATGAGAGCAGGCAGTCCGTTTTTGAAATCCGAATCGAAAAAATTTTAAAACAAAGCTTTAAAATAAAAGTTAAAAAAGTTTAAAAGTGAAAAAGGAACTTTGCGCGGCCAAAAACTCAATACAACCAACGAATATATAAAGTCTGTGTTGATTAAAATAAAGTGGAAATTAATAAATGCAATAATCTCCTTTAATCCTATACAACCGAAAAAAAAACATTTAATTAAAACTAATAACAGAAATTAACAAATCTGCGAAATCATCAACAAAAGACATTCAAAGAAAAAAAGGGCAATCCCTCGCCAAAAATAAACTCTAAATAAGAAGGAAGACCCCAATTTAAAAACCGAACAAGGAAGGACGTCCCCAAGCAATATTATCTTCCATGACAGGAACGACCCCAACAGGATCAAAAAACAACGAGAAGAAAAATAAGGAGGACGATTCGTGAGCGATTTTAACTTTTTTTTATTATTATTACTATTTAAAAAAAAATATGTAAAAAATCAAGTATAAAAACAAAGTAGAAGACTTAATTTTTGATTTCGAAAAAATTCTCGTAATGCTAGAACCTTCAACAAGCCAGATTGGAGCAAACAAAAGACTCCACATGAATCAGCCTAAAGAATATACAAACCATTAGGCAATAACAAACAATACAACTTTAAATGTAGGAGATTTAATTAAACAAATTGTAAATCTTGAATAAAATCCATCGTAAATTTAAGATCGCAGCTTTCTCATATAATAAAATCGGTTGACTATTATCAGATAGAGATTATAGACCCAAATATCAAATGCGACACATCTTATGAGATCATCAAATTTGTTAGGGAATATAAAGGTGAAAAATATAAATTTGTAAGATGGAGAGGTAGTATGCCAGAGGTAGTGAGAGGATTTATTTTACCTTATCTATATTAAGAAACAAAATAACGGGAATGGCAAATGATGCCTTAACCCATAATGGTACGGTATTAAATTTGGATATCAGAATGACCAGACTTCACTTCGTCTTTAGCGACAAACGTCCAATTCATATTATTGAACTGGAATTAAGTGTATTGAGTCAGGGAAAATTATCCATAATGGATTATTATGGTACAGTTAATAGAAAATTAACTCTGCTAATTAATAAAACTATTATGACCTACGGTAGAAACAAACCTATAACAGCGGAAATGAATGAGAAACATAGGAAGACAGCTCTACTATACTATTTTCTTACCTGATACACCTGACATACCAAATGCAATGGTCATAGTTCATGAATTAAAAAGCAACAACATGAGGGCTCATTTCGCAAACAGTTTCTCATCTACTCGGTGAAAACATAGTGAAATGGGCAAACAAATTTCAAGCACAAGCCAAGACAACAAAACAACAATTACAATTACCAGCGAAACAATAATAATTTAGGGTTTAAGGGTTTTTTGAATACCCAGCAAGGACAAGCCCAAAATAAAAGAGTACCAACTGGAACCAATTGGCTAACAAGACGATGAGTTTAAATAGCATCGAGAAAAACCAGGTAAAAATCAGGAGTAGGCTTACCCTACTTAATTAGAAATGACCCTAAAGTAAATAAAAATTTTAAAATGTTAATTGACACTGGAGCACCCTCGTGTTATATTAGAACAGGAATTTATAAAAATAAGAATGAGCTTCCAATATACGAAAGAGTATCCATAGTAAATGGATATTCAATAAGTAAATATTACTATATGATAACTATTTTTTATTCAAGATATGCTTTTAATGAAATAGAAGGGCTAGACTCAGATCTGGTCGGCTATTACCTATTGAAAAAAGGAGCTGTAATTAACACAGCTAGGGGAGTTTTTAAATATAATGGAAAAGAAAAAAAATTAATTTATGATAACGGAAACAACTTAAACTTATTTAACAGAAAAAGACACCGTTAGAATTTATTTTCCAAAATATTTCATGAACATGCTTAAATCAGATCCGAATCTGAAATGGGTAATCAAAGCGAAGTAAGTTTGGGATGCATAAATCCTGTACACACCGTCGTTAAAAAAAAATTCGACAAAAATAAAGGTCGGGAAATAAAAATTTTGAACACGCCGTCGTTAAAATATCCGACAAAAATAAAGTTTCGGGAATTAAAAAACTGAACATGTCGTCGTTGAAAAATCCGACCAAATATAAAAGGTTGGAAGTTAAAAATCCTGAACGAGTCGCTGTTGAAAAAGGTCTGGAATTTTAAAATTCAGAACACGACGTTGTTGACTTATCCGACAAACAAAAAATAAAAAACTTAAAAATATCTTCTGAAGATCAATGAAAAGATCTGGGGAACGAAATATTAAATATTATCATTAAAGAACATTAAAAAATTAATATGCAGATTCCATTTAGGACAGATATACGAGGTGAAATAAACACCGTAAATGATAGGGCTATTTACAGCAAACAATAACCTTATGCTCTATCAGCTTCAGATTTTGTAAATTCTGAAATAAGACGAATGCTAAAAGAAGAATTTATAAGGCCAAGTTGAAGTCCTAATAGTTCCCCTGTACTAGTGGTACCAAAAAAGGGTTTCATTGAAGGTGGAACTCCAACGCTCAGACTCGTAATAGATTATAAAAAACTTAATGAAAGTACTATACCTGATAGGTATCCAATGCAGGAAAGGCCAAATACTTTTAAGCAATTGACTTGGATTCAGGATTTCATCAGATTCTCATGAACGAATCGGACATTCAGAAAACCTCATTCTCAATAAACAACGGGAATTACGAATTCCTAAGAATGCTTTACGGTTTGACAAACGCTCCAAGAATTTTCCAACGAGCGATGGATGATATTTTAAGAAAACAAGTGGATAAAACATGTCATGTTTATATGGATGACAAAATTATATTTATAAAAACAATTGAGCGACATTATAAAGATTTAATTGTCATTATTAAAATTTTGCTGAACGCAATCATGAAAATATCAATAGAAAAATCAAAGTTATTTAAATTACAAACAAACTTTCTCGGGTACGTTGTTTCCGATCCCGAAAAAGTTCTACAATTGTAAAATATCCGATCCCAAGAAAAATTCGAGAGCTTAGAAGCTTTCTAGGCCTTACAGGACATTACAGAAAATTTGTGCAACATTTTTCAAAGATAGCTAAACCTTTAATAAAGTATTTAGAAGGCCAAAACGGCCAAGTATCTAAAACAGCATCACGTAGAACTTAAATACAGTTTGATGATTCAGCTGTAAGAGCTTTTAACGAGCTCAAAAAAAATTAAATTTCACAAGTAGAACTTGTATAACCGGACTATAATAAAAAATTTATCCTAACAACTGACGCGTCTGACTCAGCATTTGGTGCTGTTCTTTCTCAGGAAGGAAACCCAAATACCTTTATTTCAAAAACTTGTACCAAAATTGAACAATTATACGCAACAAAAAAGGAACTTTAAGCCATAGTATGGGCCTTTAAAAACCTTCGATATTACTTATTTGGTGTTAACAACATCGAAATCTATACCGATCACCAACCTCTTTCATTCTCCATTTCCCAACAAAATCCCAATACTGAAATGAAAAGATGGTATAAATTTATTGAAAGCTATTCCCCCCAAAATTTTTTTTAAGCCAGGAGCAACAAATGTTGTTGCGGACGCTTTATCAAGGATCCAAATTAATAACTTAACGGAAAGTAACGAATCGGTCTCTGATCATTCAGCAGAGAGTAGTTTGAGAATGTCATACAAGAAACCCGAAAACCCTTAAGTGTAATTGCACAATCTTCAATCAAAACAAATACAACAGGCACCCAATACAGATTCCTATTACGCTCAAAATCTTATATACATTACTTATATAGATTCCTATTCGAAATAATTGGTCGTAAAAGAAGTCTCTAGTAAACTAAATATAGAAAAAAAAGTTTCAGAAAACTTTGATGATAGAAAACGAACCAAGTTTTTTTCATCCCAATTCAAATCTTTTGCTCAGAGAAATGGGATAAATCTACTTTTTGCAGACACAATCAACGTAAATAGAAATTGCTCGCTGTATTAAAGATGAGCTTAACTTAATTAATTATTCTGAAATAATAAATAGAGCAGCACAAAAATATAATTTTACATTTCAACCAATAACCAACCAACGACCTTTAGATATACTATTTAATAAAATCAAACAAGAAGATACCCCTAAATTATTGCAACAAGCTCAAGAGAAAATGTTGCATTTTCACAATAAAGATAGACAAAATAAGAATTATCAAGTAGGAGAGGTAATTTATGAAAAGAAACTCGGAGTAAAAAACAAGCTTAATTCTAGATATAAAAAACCAGTAGTTAAGGAAAATCTCCCTTATAAAGTTATTATAAATAACAGAAACCGTTAGATTCATAAAGGAAATAATAAATAATATATTTCAAAGTACAGATAATGATTTCAATAATGCACTTATTATTGCTGGTAGCTACAACCAAATCCAAAAATTTGGATTAAACGAACCATGATTTCCTTCTTTACAAGGATAACAAAGATGTTCTTATTTATGAATCATACGCAGATTTATTTCATGTAGCTAATATAAGTCTTTATAGAGATATAATTAATCTGGACACAGAATTCCTAAAGAGTCACGACAGAAAGAAGATTCTTTGGAAATATTCCACGATTTTAAAATTATCAAAATGCCCATCTCTCAAATTATACACAGTAGATCGGAAAGAGGCATTAATGAAATGGGCACTATTTGGAAATGGATAGCGAGAAAATCAGAACACGATGATTTCATAACTGTCCAATATGAATTTGATGAACACAATTACACTCGCTAAAATTGATGTATTTAATACTAAAATTCTAAACAATGGCGATATACAAGAAATTTAAAAACACGAAAATAGACCTGTAATTAAACAGACCATTAGGCACATCTTTTAGCACAAAGATCTTTTTAAAATTTACATAAAATACCCTATTGCTATCGATCGTTGTGACGTTTACAATTCAAGATCCATTTCACATGTTGATGGAAAATTATTAATTGATAATCACGTCGCAAAATGTAGAAATAAGTACTATGTAATGTCTAATTTTAAGGCAGAAATATTTAATAATTATTGCACACTTAACTTAGAAGGCTCTTGTTTCACTAGATTACTAAATGGAGAAAAATCCTTTTGCATCAAAATCCGAGAAAAAAATAAAAATGTAGATGTAATCCAAGATGGAGCCATTTTTGTAAATGGAGAAAATACAGTTAATAACACTTTTTTAAATGGGTCAAATTTAATAACTTTTAATGGCACCACTAAAATTAATAATATTTCCTACACCAATGTAGACAATAAGATATTGGAATACATCACAGCTCGAAAATATACAGATTTTTGAATATCCGAATATATTATATCTAATGATTCGGAACTCACATTCGATAATATTAACATACTAATAATATTAACATACTAAATTGAACCAGAAAATAATATTTCCGATAATGAAATAAATAATATACCCGACAATGAAAATACCCTAGAAGAAAATATCATTGTCGAATTAACCCAACAATTACATTCAATATACCCATCAGTTCCAATGAATCGGGACGATTCAATTTAGCTGCCAACTTTGATGCACTTCGAACAGTACAAACAAGTTTCCCAACGACACCAAGCACGTGCTTGTTACGCGCGGGCCGATAAATTTGGGCAAAAAATACGAGTTCGCGAGGAAGATACATACATAAAACAAATAGAGACGGGACACAAATGAAAATAAAAGCCACAACTAAGAATGAAGCAAATTAGATTAAATATTAATTAAATATTAGTTTTTAATAGCGGGATAGAAGTTGAAATGCAATTAAATGATAAAGTTTATTATAGTTATTACATAAAACGCGAAAGGGCTCGTGCAGACAAAAATTTGATGTTAGTCAAACAGAAACATTGAATGTTATGCGGTTTAAAAGATCTGCAGAATCAATGTCACCTCTTATAAGATTTTGTATAAAAATAGTACCAAGCATTGTTCTACGATTTACAAGTGTAGGTAAATTAAGCAATTGTAATCTACTCTGTTAGAAAGGTAGCCTTAAGTTTTGATCCCAGTTCAAACTACGCAGGGCAAATAAGAGACATTTCTTTGTACCGACTCAATACGGTCGATGTGGACTTGACTCCAAACCGACGAACAATATTCTAAAATAGGACGGATAAGGGAGGTAAATAATAATTTGGTCGTATAAGGGTCATCAAATTCTTTTGACCAACGCTTTATAAGCCAAAGAACACTCATGGCTTTGTTAACAGTGGACATAATGTGGCAGTCAAATTTATGTTTAGGGTCACGAAGAACACCTAAACCGTTAAATGAATGTATACGGTCAAGTGGCGTATTTTTAAGAAAGTAACTGATAAACGTAGGAATACCCCTATAAAAAGTCATAAAGTTGCATTTAAGGCAGCTAAAATTTAAAAAGTTCCACTCACATCATGTATTAAAACAATCAATATCTCACTGTAATTTAAATCCCGACGCTATATCAATATATGATAAACAAAGCTTTACATCATCAGCATACATTAGTACACGAGAATGTGTTATGATTGAGGGAAGATCGTTCATAAACAAAGTAAACAGCAAAGGGCCCAAATGACTACCCTGAGCCACTCCGGATGTCTCGTAGATCAATTTAGAAATATCATTATTGAATATAACCCTCTGAGTCCTACCATTCAAGTAACTTGCTGATCTAATTAAAATAAAAGAAGTGAGTGGTTAACGGAGTCAAAGGCCTTACTAAAATTCAAGAAGGTTGGTGGTGTTCGATCTTCGCTTAACAAAACCATGCTGACACGGTGATATAATAAAAAGTGATAATACGTTTAAATCTTATTTAGATGACCGTATTTATAGAGTAGAATGCAAAGGTGTATTTTCACACCCTTACGAGATAACTTCTGGCATACCTTATACATGATTTAAGCTATTGCATAAAAACTCTGAATTCTTGTTATTTGTCTATCATGTTAAATTATTAAGGTCTCTAAATTCTATCTCTGATAGTGAACTTCTTTAAAATGACTCAGGGAGAGTAGGAAATTGGTGCTCTCGAATTGCCCTCATTGTGAAAATGTTTTAACGTTAGTTATAGCAAACACAAATTAATGTCCCCTGCTTGTATTCCATTAGGGCCCATATTCTTTCCTTTAGAAATGAATCCCTGGACCTAGGAATTATGTTTGATACCAAATTTACTTTCATTGAACATATAGATTACATAATTCGAAAGGCATACACTATGTATGGGTTGGTCAAACGAAATTCATTAAATTTAATGATCCGGAAATGATTATTAGGTCCAGATAGCAAAATGCTTCGTTTATCTGGAGTCCGACCGGTTTTACGCACATCAATCTGTTTGAGCGTATTTAAAAATATATATATAAACGTTGATGCACTTCGAACAGTACAAACAAGTTGCCCAACGACACCAAGCACGTGCTTGTTACGCGCGATAAATTTGGGCAAAAAATACGAGTTCGAGAGGAAGATACATACATAAAACAAATAGAGACGGCACACAAATGAAAATAAAAGGCAAAGAATGAAGCAAATTAGATTATTAATTATTATTAATTAAATAATAGTTTTTAATACCGGGATAGAAGTTGAAATGCAAATTAAATGGTAAATGTTGTTGTAGTTATTATATAGAACACGAAAGGGCTCGCACAAGCCCAAATTTGATGTTCATCGTGACAAATTTAAAGCATAATAATTTCGTGTTAGTCTTACAGAAACATTGAATATTAAGCGGTTTAAAAGTTCTGCAGAATCAAAATCACCTTTTATAGATTTTGTGTTTTTTGTACCTACTCAATACGGTCGATGTCCACTTGATATTGTGGACTCCAAACCGGCAAACAATATTCCAAAATAGACGGACAAGGGAGGTAAATTATAATTTGGTCGTATAAGGGTCATCAAATTCTTTTGACCAACGCTTTAAAAACACTTTTAAGAACACTCATGGCTTGCACTCCTATAAAAAGTCATAACGTTGCGTTTAAGGCAGTTCAAATTTAAATGGTTGTACTCACACCATCCATAAAATCAATCAATATCTGTCTGTAAGTTAAATACGGACACTATATCATTATATGATAAACAAAGCTCAACATCATCAGCATACATTAGTACACGAGAATGTGTTATGGTAGAGGGAAGATCGTTAATAAACAAAGCAAACAGCAAAGGATTTGGATCCTACCCTGAGGAACTCCAGATGTCTCGTAGATCAATTTAGAAATAGCATTATTGAATATAACCCTCTGAGTCCTGAAATCCATGTTAATAGATTACCAGGAAACCCAAGCTGATCTAATTTGAGTAAAGAAGAGAGTGGTTGACGATATCAAAGGCCTTACTAAAATCTTTATATACAACGTCAGTCTGCATTTTTTTCCTAAATCCATTTATTATAATAGATGTCAATTCAAGAGGGTTGGTAGTGATCGATCTTTGCATAAAAAAACAATGCTGACACGGTGATATAAGCGATGAACATTAATGTTGCAAATGAGAAGTGATAATACGGTCAAATGCCGACAAATAAAAAATAGCTCTATAAATTTGGGCATCCGTCTTTGCACCGAAAAACTGATGATAAAAGAGACAAATTAAATCATATAGAATGGGTTTACAAATGTACTTCGCACCAAACTTAAGCACACATCCAGGAAGTCCATCTGGACCGTTGTCGTTTCTAAATCTATTAAGGAAGAGCTTTCGGTGATTACAGGGGAAAAAATATAATGTGCCCTATTTAAGGGATTAGGGTAGTTAGAATTTGACCAAGCTGTCGAACTATAAGTAGTTTGGAAAAACTCTGCAAATAAATCAGCAATTTCAGAATCCATCGATGCCTCCATTGATTTTAGACGTACCGATGAAGGCAAAGCCGATGAGTTACGCTTGGCTTAACAAAGTTGGAATCATTTAAAAAATTCCAATTTACGAGTACATCGATTTAGATACATTAAAACGCAATGACTGTTGAGAACATTCAAATCCGTTCGAGCCACCACATATTTAGAAAAATCTGCTAACCTTCCTGATTTTTTATACTTTTTATAAATGTTTGACTTAAGGTTTTTAAGTCTTTGAAGCGCATTGGCATACCAAGGAGGCCTGTTTAGGTTTGAAGGAAACTTATCACGAACGCATTCATTAAAAAAAGTATTTAACAATTTATAGAATAGTTCAGTGGCATTTTCAATGTCTGTACAATTGTACAACTCTGTCCAATTATAATGAGAAATCATATCGTTTAGTTTATTATAGTCACATTTTCGAAAACATCACATTTAAGTTGGAGAAACTAAGGAAGAGAGAATATCAGAGCAGGGGAGGCAAATTGTCAATTCCAAGGTAGGATGATATCGGTTTTCCGTTAAAACAAGAGCGTCAATTCTACATATTGTGACTTCAGACACAAAATCGAATTGTCTATTTAAAGAATTTTATATAAAGGTTTTTTGATGTTACGATAATTCTAAAAGGCCATCAACAAAATCCTGATCGGAAAAAGGCATAGTGAAATATGAGTCAGTAGGAGGAGATCAAGAAATATGAGGAAGATAAAGTCAACTAAAACAATCAATAGGTCTCTGTTGGAAAGAAGGTATATAACAGATTTTATTGCAGACAAATGCTGCTCATAAATTACTAGATCAGAGCCAGGTGGAATATAAGAGCACCTACATTTCTTTGACTTACTGTGAGGTGCTAATATAATAATTAATTTGACATTAATTTTGTCTTGCTGAAGTTAGTCTCTTATCTGGTTTAAAACCATCGATTAAATTATAAAATGAGAATTCCATTCGCTTTTGCTATAATACTCAAATTTTAAGGTTTGGTAATAGCATTACATGATATTTTTTTTGGCTTTTTTTATAGATCTCATGGGATTACAATTTTAAAATAATATTTTTGATGTTTATCTATAACCTTTTACGATAGGAAATAACACATTTTATTTAGTTCTTAATTTCGAATTAAATGTTATCAAAATCGGACGACTACTTCATAAAGCTGCCATAGGAAGATATTGGTGGGAAAATAATATAAAAACATTATGTCTTTGGTGTTTCTTAACATACAAGTATAACCTCCTAAGCTTGGAAATAACATTTTGTAAAAAGTTCTGAATTTTGAATTAAATAAAATTTTGGAATTAAATTTCGAATAGACAAGTTCTAGGCCAGATGTAACCTCAAGAGGCCAGCGCACGTGACAAAATTCTTTCCGGCTCTGCCTCTTCGGCTATGGGTGTGTTGTTACTGCCAGCCTCTCGGAATGCCTATTTTCAATAAATCACGAATAATAGCGTGCATCACCGAACTATCCGGTACAGAGAACAAACACATGACATCGTTGCGGGTCTTTTCCCACTTACTCCCTTTCTACCTGATCCGCCCCTCTCGCCTCCTTTTATGTTCTGAAGGCTTGTGTCCTCCCACCCTACCGATTTTCGCTCTGAATTTCCATTCTTACTAGCTTAAGCGACCCCTTTTTCAAAGTGCACATATACATCGCAAGCCAGTGCCAGCCGCGGCTGAAAAAATCACCTTTACCACATTACAAACATTTTACTTAAATAAAAATACAAACATACCTTAACCTACAGTACAAAATATAAAATTTCTTAAACTTAGATGACAAGTTCAAAATTATGAAAACTACAGATATTACGAAAAAAAACTATCGATGTACTGTACAGTCTTACGCGGCAGACTTTGCTGGAATTAAAAATTGAATAATTTGCCGTTCTTGCAGATATTGGGGCTCCATTAAAAAAAATTAAATTTCAAATTTCAATAAAAGTCAGACAAATATGTCGACTGCCAAACAAAAATGCAATACAAAACAAATTAAGAGCTTGGGACTCACGCGATCGAGCTTTTAGCTCCATCTTTCCCGGTTCGCTCATAAGATATATCGTAACTTTTTTTCCTCTCGCTCTCTCGGCCGTCTCTCCTATTTTCTCTTTTTTATACCCTTGTAGAGGGTTTAATGATTTCAGTGAGCAATACAAAACAAATAAAGAACTTGGGATCCACGCGATCGACCTTTTAGATCAAGCTTAAATATATATCGTACCTTTTCTTCCTCTCGCTCTCTCGGCCGTCTCTCCTATTTTCTAATTTTTTTACCGTTGCAGAGGGTTTAATGATTTCAGTCAGAAGATTGCAATAAAGTGAAGGAGACGTTTCCAGCCCTATAAAGTATATATATTCTTGATCAGCATCACTAGACGAGTCGATCTAGCCATGTCGATCTGTCCGTAGTTTCTACGCAAGCTAGTCTTTCAGTTTTAAAGCTATCGGGCTGAAACATTCCCAAAGGTCTTCTTTCTTTTGTAGGTATTACATAAGTCGGAACCAGCCAAGTCGAACAACTATAAATATCTTTGATGATTTTTAATATAATACGCTTAGAAAAGCTATTTCATATAGCTGCCATATGAAGAATTAGATATTGATAAAAAATAAAATGAAAACATAATATCTTAGGTCCTTTTTAACATATATAAGTTCTAAATTTCGAACACAATTTTATGAAAGTCTGACGACTATATCATATAGCTGCCATAGGAAGAATCGTATATTGGTGGGGTCATTAAAAGTGACACTGAATTTTTTCTATATAGTGTTAAATACTTTTTGTAGTGAATGCATCCATAATAGGTTTCCTTCAAACATAAACAGTCCTACTTAGTTACCAATGCGCTTCAAAGACTTAAAAACCTTAAGTCAAACACTTATAAAAAGTATAAAAAATCGGGTAAGCTTTTAGATTTTTTTTTTAATATGTGATGGCTTGATTGGATTTAATTTTTCTCAACAGTCTTTGCTATTCTATGGATCTAATCGTTGTGAATTTGAATTTTCAAATGATCAAGAATATATATACTTTATGGGGTCGGAAACGTCTCCTTCACTGCGTTGCAAGCTTCTGACTGAAATCATTATACCCTCTGCAAGGGTATAAAAACACAAAAGATATAATTTTTATTTCATGTTTTCCTACTAATTTTCCGATCGTTCTTATTGCGGCTATTTGATAAAATTTTATTCGAAATTCAAAAACAAATAAAAAATGTTATTTCCAAGCGTAGGAGGTTATAAGATATAAAACACCGAAAATATTATTTTTCAATATTATTTTACCACTAATTTTCCGATTGTTCCTATAGGAGCTATATGATATAGTCGTTCGATTTTAATAAAATTTAATTCGAAATTCAGAACTAATTTAAAAATGGTATATCCAAGCTTAAAAAGGTATATGTTAACAAAGACAAAAAAAATAATTTTTTTTTATATAGTTCCTTTGGGAGCTATAAGATATAGTTGTCCGATCCGGCTGGTTCCGACTTATATACTACCAGCAATAGCAAGAAGACTTTTGGGAAAGTTTCAGCCCGATAGCTTTAAAACTGAGAGACTAGTTTGCGTACTTGACGCTGATCAAGAATATATATACTTTATGGGGTTGCAAACGTCTCTTTCACTGCGTTGCAAACTTCTGACTGAAATCATTATACCAAGCCCAGAAGACTTTTGGGAAAGTTTCAGACCGATAGCTTTAAAACTGAGAGACTAGTTTGCGTAGAAACGGACGGACAGAATTTCAAATTCAATTTAATAAAATTATTGATTATTTTTTATAACAGCAATGGTATTACTTCCTTTCTTGAATTCGAAATTTTTAAAAATATACAATTTTATTTTATACAGACAGATAGACGGCCAGACGGACATGTCTGGATCGACTCGTCTTGTGACGCTGATCAAGAATATATATACTTTATGGGGTCGGAAACGTGTCCTTGACTGCGTTGCTAGCTTCTAACTGAATTCATTGTACCCTCTGCAAGGGTATATAGAACAAATGGTGCTTATCACTGTGGACGGCAGTCGACGTAGTGACGAAGCGCACGAGGAGGAACGCTTGCTGAAAACTACTTCAGACGCCTTGGCTCTCATTTTAACACCCTGGCCATGAGGCTAATTTGGAGACCAACGAGAAGAAGTCTTAAAAAATACCACCGACAAGAAATTCCATTAAGATAAATTTAACACCCTCGAAGTCCGCTGTAACTTAAATTGTACATGAATAGAAATATTGTATAACCTTTTATACCAACATTTTGTTATGCCCTAATTTAAAACTACTCAAGGTGCCCAGTAGCAGTATTCCTGTTAATTTCTGAAAAAAATAAAAACTGTTTTACAAAAACAAGAAATGAAGTTAACTTCGGCAAGCCGAAGTTTGTATACCCTTGCAGTTATAAAAAATAATCAATAATTTTATTAAATTGAATTCGAAATTTTAAAAATATAAAAATTTATATTCCCAATATTATAAGATAATATGTCAAAAAGCCCCATAGCTATAATTTGTTTCACATTATTTCCCACCAATTATCCGATCGTTCCTACGAAAGCTATATGATAAAGTGGTCCGATTTTAATAAAATTTAATTCGAAATTCAAAACTAATTAAAACATGTTATTTTAAAGCTTATAAAGTTATATGTTAAACAAGAAAGGAAGTTAACTTCGTCAAGCCGAAGTTTGTATACCCTTGCAGCTATAAAAAATAATAATAAAAAAGATATAATTTTTCAATATTATTTTACCACTAATTTTCCGATTGTTCTTATAGGAGCTATGATATAGTCGTCCGATTTTAATAAAAATTCAGAAAAATTCGAAATTCAGAACTAATTTAAAAATGTTATATCCAAGCTTAGAAAGGTATATGGTAAAAAACAGGAAAGAAATATTTTTTTTTAATATAGTTCCTATGGGAGCTATAAGATATAGTGGTCCGATCCGGCTGGTTCCGACTTATAGAAAGAAGACTTTTGGGAAAGTTTCAGCCCCGATAGCTTTAAAACTGAGAGACTAGATTGCATAGAAACGGACGGACAGACGGACGGACAGACGGACATGACTAGATCGACTCGTCTTGTGACGCAAATCAAGTACTTATGGGGTCGGAAACGTCTCCTTCACTGCGTTGCAAACTTCTGACTGAATTCAATATACGCTCTGCAGTGGTATAAAAATGAAATATTAATTTACAACAAGGAAGAACGCTATAGTCGAGTGCCTCGAGTATCAGATACCCCTTACTCAGCTTGAGGGAGCAAATTAAAATTGAGATATATAAGCAGCAAAGCAAAATTATGCAGCAGACAGTTTTAAGCGTTTTAACCGTTTGGGAGCGTTAGAGTGGGCACATTTTGTTTCGGTCAATCGATAGTTATTGATGAGACAAATAAATTTAAGTTAACATTTTGTTCATGTCATAAAAATTTATAAATCTTTATCACTTTATAAATATATTTGAATCAAGGTATTTGTTCTATGAAATAGAACGATTGGAATCAGTAGGTCAGAATTAGAAAAGTGAGTGTTGGATTATAAAGGGCAGACAGAAAGGGTAATATATTATATTATATATTCCCTCTGCAAGAGTATTAAAAGCGTACTAACCGTCAGCCCCTCAGAATGGGCTTCGATCGATGGATGTAACACAGCTAAACGCTGTTTGCTAAAACTGTAAGAAATTTTTATGAATAGAGGACCAGTATACGAGAGCATACGAGTATAAGGGAAAGATTTGAACTAGTTGGTCGGATATGACTAGTTGGCCGGATATGACTTATTGGCCATTGTTTTAATGTACAGTCTGTCAGACACCATTGAAACGCGATGAAAGCAAGGGACCACGCCCAGACTTCTTAAAAGTAACAAGAAAGAAAGTTAACTTCGGCAAGCCGAAGTTTGTATTCCTTTGCAGTTATAAGAAATAATCAACGTAAGTAACACCAAGTGCAATGTTTAAGGATTGTTGCTCGCTTCAGTGATATTTCTTTCTTTGACAGCTGTATATGTATGTCAGAACCGTCGGATTTTTATTAATTTTAATTTAAAATTTTTTAAACATAAAGAATTTGATTTTCAATATTATAGAATATTACTGCTGTGGGCAAAGAGTAAGGTGAATTTTTAATTTAAGTTCGCGGGCATAAGATGACGGACTAGTTCTTTTTTTCTTTAGTTGGCAGGACTGTTAATGACATCGGTAATGGCGATAATTTAGGCTTGTGTTTACTAAACGATCAAGAATCAATTTGTCGATTTTTACAAGGTCTGATTTAATTTAGCAAAAAGGTGCCATCAAATCTTGTTTGGGGATTGCGGAAGGGGTTTGGTGATTCTACCAAGTCCCAAAAAAATGTTTATAAGTGGTACAAAGACTTCAAAGAGGGTCGGGAACGTGTTGATGACTTGGAGCGCTCCGGACGACCATCGACGTAAACAGAAGACCAATACGTCAGTGAAGTGAAGGAATTAGTGCTCAAAAATCGTCGGTTGTCTGTTAGAGACCTTACTGATATGATCGGAATATTAGAAGCATCTGTGAAAAACATTTTGAAAGACCAAAAGTCATATCTCGTTTGGTACAAACAAACAACAGACTAATCAAGCGAATATCGTGCTAAAGGCGAGGCCAGAACGAAAAGAGCACATCAAAGTCGTTCAAAAATCAAGGTTATGATGACAGTTTTTTTCGATTTTCGTGGTGTGGTGCACTATGAATTTCTTCCACCTGGCCAAACTGTTAATATGGAATATTATTTGAGCGTTATGCGATGTTTGCGTGAAGCTATTCGTTAAAAAGGATAACAATTATTGGCCAACAACTATTGACTTTTGCATCCCGATAATGCACCGTCATACACGGCACTCGTTCTTCGTGAACATTTCGCCAAGAATTCGACGCATATTATTCCGCAACCACCGTATTCTCCTGATTTGGCTAAGTGTATTTTATCGGGAGGGGATTACTTTGAAGGGGGTGAAATTGATTCAGGAGAATAAATAAAGAATTTTCACTTTACAAACAATTTTACCTTAGTTTTTGCCCACAGTAGGATGTATACTTTATGGGGTCGAAAACGCTTCCTTCTACCTGTTATTTACTTTCCGACGAATCTAGTAGACCCTTTACTCTACGAGTGACCGGTATGAATATTTTACGTTGGGCGCTCTTGGAAAGGCTCGACAGGACCAGTGAGGCCTGCACAGGCTTCCTTTAATGTCCGTGGCCTCTGGGCTCAGTCGACGCCCGACTATAAGATACCCTTTACTCAGCTCTAAGGAGCAAAAGGGAAATGGAGATATATAAATGTAGACGTTGCGCTGCGCAGGAACCCCAGGAATCTGCATGCCAAGTCGGACTGATCTAGCACTCCGAGATCTCTGTGTTCATACGGACAGACAGTCTGACATGGCAAGATTAGCTTGGCTAGTGATCCAGATCAAGAATACCACTATGCGCATGAATACTACTGTGAATTTTCTATTCAAAATTCGCGGGCTTAAGATGGCGGACTAGTTTTTTTTTCTTTTTTTTCTAAGTGGTACGAAGACTTCAAAGAGGATCGGGAACTTGTTGATGACTTGGAGCGCTCCGGACGACCATCGACGTAAACAGATGACCAATACGTCAATGAAATGAAGGAATTAGTGCTCAAAAATCGTCGGTTGTCTGTTAGAGACCTTACTGATGTGATCGGAATATTAGAAGCATCTGTGAAAAACATTTTGAAAGACCAAAGGTCATATCTCGTTTGGTACAAACAAACAACAGACTAATGAAGCGAATATCGTGCTAAAGGCGAGGCCAGAACGAAAAGAGCACGTCAAAGTCGTTCAAAAATCAAAATTTAGATGACAGTTTTTTTCGATTTTCGTGGTGTGGTGCACTATGAATTTCTTCCTTCTGGCCAAACTGTTAATAAGGAATATTATTTGAGCGTTATGCGATGTTTGCTTGAAGCTATTCTTTAAAAAAGATAACAATTATTGACCAACAACTATTGGTTTTTGCATCACGATAATGCACCGTCATACACTTCGCTCGTTTTTCGTAAACATTTCGCCAAAAATTCGACGCATATCATTCCGCAACCACCGTATTCTCCTGATTTGGCTTCGTGTAACTTCTGGCTATTCCCAAAACTCAAAAGACCACTTCGGGGAACGCGTTTCGAGTCGATTGAAGAGATAAAAGCGGAATCGACGAAAGAATTTTCACCTTACAAACAAATTAATCTTTTTTTTGCTTACAGTAGCATGTATTTTTTATGGGGTCTAAAACGCTTCCTTCTACCTGTTACTTACTTTCCGAAGAATCTAGTAGACCCTTTACTCTACGAGTAACCGATATGAATATTTAACGTTGGGCGCTCTTAGAAAGGCTCGACAGGACCAGTGAGGGCTGCACAGGCTTCTTCTTATAGTGTCCGGGGCCCCTGGGTTCGGTCGGCGCCGGTGCGGGCTTCAGACAGGCTTTCTATATTGTTCTTTTTATTGTATGTATGTGTTTTCGTATGCTGGTGTCCACGGACCTCCGGAGCAAGGACCGGAATTTCTTTTTGTTGTTGCATTTTATTAGTTTATATTATCGCTTTAATTTTTCCCATTACATTTCCAGTGCATAACTTTTTTTGTGAAAATTTGTGCCTTTTGGAAATCTTATTCTTTCTAAAGCTCTTGATTCGACAATCAATTACCCATCGCTTATGAGTAGTTGTGTTTATCCTGTGCTCTGTGATTTTTTTAAATTTGTGTATTTTGTATTTTGATTTTAGCAGTGGTATTCTGTAAGTTCTGTACGCTGTGGTCCATTTTTTGCAGTTGCTTTTGTAATCTCGCGCTGTTTTTCTTGTCTAAATTTGTACTTTGTTTGGCCCCAGTGTCAAATTAGTGAGGTATTTATAAGTCTTTTGACTCTCATAATTAAATAATTTTTGCATTTTATTTTTTTTTAGGAATCTTAAAAAATTTTTAATTTTTATTCGGTAACTCCGGCTATGTCGGCACCCACCTGCGCTGGGGTGTCAAAAGCTTAACTGCCAGCAGTACCCATAGGTAGCGAAAGCTAATCAGTTTGCTCTATAGTTGTACCTGGTCTTGATAATCAAATGAACGATGTTCTTATTGTTGGTGAAGGAAAAAAGAGACTCTCTGTTGTTCTTTACAGGAAGCAGCTATTTGTGTCTCGTTCAAGCGCCACATCTTCAAGAAAACACATCTGCAGATACAGCAAGAATTCCCATCTCACAACATGACAGTGGAAGAGTTTAGATTCGTAGAATATCTTCTTTTATCTTTTATATCTTTTAATGTATCAGCTCCTCATAAATGTACGCAATTATTAAGTTTTTGGCATAAGCCTCCTACTGAACCTAACAAAAACAAAAAAAAAAAAAACTGCTTTCAGATCAATATTTCTTATCTGCGTATAAATTGAAAACAAATAAAAATATGTTTTGATCTTATAGAAAGAATAAAAACGAATTGTTTTACACAACTACTCTTTTCACAGCATTATTTATTAAGGAAAAAGAAAATAAAGGACTTAGACCTTGATGAATTCATCCTTTTTTTCCAATGCATAAAGAAAGGATGAATTTTAACGGATGCAAAATGTGCAAAACGAATGTAGACAACATTTTAAATATATGGTTTCAGCTTTCCCTTGCCCGGTGTCGCCTTTTGTTTGAGCGTTAAAAAATTCTGCAAAAAGAATCTTTCAAAAATCATTTTTTATGTATTTTCAAAATGACAATGTCACACAAAATATGTTTGAAAATTAGAGAAATAAATAAGAGTTGCGGATTCAGTATCGACCCCATTTATAAGTTTTTCTGCACTACCTCAAGCACTGCCCTGGTTATGCAGTAGGTCAGGGAGTTAAACTTGACGATGTTCGAGAGGCCACCATCCGTGTCTACGAGATTTGAAATGCATTAGTGAAACGTTTATAGCTTGCGCATTTTCCGTCGAAACACGCAAACTTTAGATTTTGCAGATGATTGTGATGAATGACTGACGAATTGAGTAAACTATTCAACGTTATGCATCCTGTAAAGCTTAACCGACGTTCTTGTTTGGCCAACATCGTTTTTTTTTTTTTTTGTAACAAACAGCTAATCTAAGCTGCTTCGTTCGGTGTCGGTACTATATAGATTCTCAATTTCGCCTTTAGTTGTGTATAGTTGACAAGCTCAAGCGCATATTTCTATACTTTTTAAAAAAATAATATTAGTTCATTTCAGTTTTGCTTTTTGCAGAAATTTAAGTTTTTAAGGCGAGGGAAAAGGACAAAATGTAGGTTTTTACACAAATTTTAAACAGGTACTGAATGGGTTTAGAGTATATAAAGTATATAAAAGTATGATATCATTAAAAAGATAATTAAATTACCTTTCTATTGAAGAATGTCACATAACCTCTAATGTAAATAAAAATATTTGTGATCTGGGTTTATAATGCGTAAGTCAAAAGAATTTGATGAACCATTCACTACTAAATTATTATTTACTTCCCTTGTCGTCCTACTTAAGTATACTGGTTTGGAGTCCTCAATATCAAGTACACTTTGACAGAAACGTTGTTTGAAATGGGATCAAAAAGTCAGGTTGCCTTCATCGAGTAGATTGATATTGATTAATTTGCTTTCTTTAGCAAAGCGTAGAATAAAGCTTAGTACTATTTTTATGCGTAATAATATCAGAGACAATATTGATTATGTAGTTTTGGTAAGCCGACTAAACTTTAACGTTAGAGTAAATCCCTACTATTCATCTCTTAACTTGCCCCGACTTACATTAAATTTGAGTCTGCACGAGCCTTTTCACGTTCTTTCTAATAATTATAACGCACTATACCATTAAATTAACTGTTCCTGAATTAAAAATTAAATTCTAAACTAACTTGCATCCTAATTAATTAATGTTTTGTTCTGTCTTTATTTGTCCTATGTAGCTTCCTCGCGAACCGTATTTTCCCGAATTGAAAATGGGCCAACGCGTAACAAGCACATGATTGGTGTCGTTGAACTATTTGTTTGTACAGCTCTTAGCGCATGAACGTTCAACAAATTATTCTTCAGAATATTTTTTTCCGCAAACCGCCCCTTTTGTGGGATTTCAATTATTTAATTTTGTTTTTACTTCAATAGCAAGTCTGCACTCTACATACTCTTTTGAGATATCCGTACGTTTTGTAAAAATATACTAGATTTGTTAAATTTCCAAGAAAACATTTAGAAGACGATCTATTCAACTATGTTAAGTCTTGGGATCCAACATACTTCCGGTCTTGATTATACAAAAAGAAGTCTAACGATTTTATGCATCGTCCTTCCCAGCTTTAGTTGCCAGTGGTCAGTTTTTGGAAGCTTCGTTGTCCCAGCTTGATATTGGGTTGTGGACTAGTCCATTTGGCTCGTTGCTGGAGCGTGTGTTGGTAGTCTCGACGAAACAAATTTCAAAAATGTTATTTAGGAAAAATAATGCGCTTCCATCGATCTAGGTAGTAAAAGTTTTACTTCTCTTCAAATTGTTCTACGTAAGCTTAAATTAAATAAGAGATCCAATACGGAAGTGAGCTGGAGAGACCAGTTCTCCATGATTTGGATCAGCTGACGCTGGAGTATTTGGACGCTAATTGAGTGTAACCTCTATTTACGTTAGAATCTTTTGTAGCTCCTCGTACGTTATGTTGGCTTTGGCCATGTTTTTCACCAGTAAAGTTTTAGCGAACTTAACCGCAGCTTTCCACAAAACCTCTTATGATGGCGCACGAGGTGGAATACCTTCGGACCTTCGAAGGCACAGCAAGAATGCGTTTGCTGAGAACTCTGAAACTGGTTCGCTATGTATAGCCTTCGATTAAACGTACAAACGTTGATGCTGGAGATATGGCTCTCTGTGGATGATCCACAGATCAAGAAGCGGTCTTCGGAGACAAAAAATCGTACGTACACTTAAAAGAGAGAAAAGAACCTTGGTTCTTCGTGGATAAAAACTCGACATACAGTTGGTTGAATCGATGCTCTTGGGTCGTACGGAAAATCTCCATAACAAAACTTCGTTAAGCTATTGCGATGAAACGTTGACTACTAATGCAATAGTTCGCAATGACACAACGATGAGTTTTCAAAGATTTGGTCAATGGCTGACAATTACTGCAGCCTTGATTGCATCCATAACGTTTAGTGCTGATCCAAGTAAGAGTTGCGGATTCAGTATCGACCCCATTTATAAGTTTTTCTGCACTACCTCAAGCACTGCCCTGGTTATGCAGTAGGTCAGGGAGTTAAACTTGACGATGTTCGAGAGGCCACCATCCGTGTCTACGAGATTTGAAATGCATTAGTGAAACGTTTATAGCTTGCGCATTTTCCGTCGAAACACGCAAACTTTAGATTTTGCAGACGATTGTGATGAATGACTGACGAATTGAGTAAACTATTCAACGTTATGCATCCTGTATAGCTTAACCGACGTTCTTGTTTGGCCAACATCGTTTTTTTTTTTTGTAACAAACAGCTAATCTAAGCTGCTTCGTTCGGTGTCGGTACCATATAGATTCTCAATTTCGCCTTTAGTTGTGTATAGTTGACAAAAGTAACCTTCTGTTTCATGAAGATAACATTCCAAGGCTGGCATGCATAAAGTCTCCTTCTCCAGGTCGATTTTGGTCTTTAAATTGGTCATGCTGCCGTTGATGCTGGAGAGATGCCAATTTGTTGGTGTTGACTTCTGTACGAGTGGCAGCATCGAATATTTGTTGAGTTACAATGATTTATTGAAGTAAGGAACATTGAAGTCATGTCGTAAGTCTCGAGGTTATGCGGCTTTATGGTTTCTCACTGCAATCCCATGTATATGTAAGTGTGTATTAGTTGGAGTACCAGTCCACTTGGATGATCCGTGTTTTGTACGAGCTTTGGATGTGGCTTCGCTGCAAGACGTTTTAGTGGTCTTGTGACCTTTCACCGCCACCAAATAATGTTCAGGCCTTTCTCTGAATAAATCAGCCGAATTTCTTCTAAAAACAGTGCCTGGGTTGTTGTAAGAAAAAAGGCCTTTGGTTCACGGTCTTGAGCTTTAGTTTATTTTCGCGTCGTTTTCTTCTTCATGTTATGACACACTAACAATTATCAAAAAAAAGCCTTCTTCCAGGTAGTCTTTTGAGGTGGCCGTACGAACTATAGAAATATCCTAGATTTGTTAAGATTCCAAGAAAAAACATTGAAAACGATTAATTCAACTATGTTAGGATTTGGGCTCTAACAGTATATCTTGAGCCTGGTTGGTCGAGCATTAGGCAGCAGCGGGAAAAAAATGCTGACAACGCAATTGTGCAATTAAACCGAAGCACGGCCCTTAAGGCGGCTTGTGCTGAATAGGCAGTAAAATTACCAACTAAACTACTTTTTGCCAAGAACACACGAATATATTTATTTTCGTTATTTAAGCAAAAGGGGTAAGCAGTGGGTACGACATTTAAATCGTTGTAACGAACTGATATTTGTGTGGCTCGATACGAGGTTCGTGCGGATAGCTCAGTAGTTTGTGTATTCGTCCCACTTAATTAATATAAACTTGACAGTAGGGCTGTAAAACGAAGAGACAATAATTGCCCACAAACTTTCCGACTGAACAACTTGCAGACTAAAGTTTTGTGGGCTTTAACTCATCTTTTTAATTATTATTTGCAGGTGAAAGAACGTCCGAATAAATACGTCTTTCTTTGTTGAGTTGATATTTCAAAACTTTTTTTATTTAAGAATATGTTCTACTTAAATAGCTAACATGAGATTTACAACTATTCTTATCTTTAAGGGCGATAGAGGAGATAGCAATTACTCCGATCGCACTTATCCCTAAACATGTGGTGACCACTCGCAGGGGGTCATTTTACAACCTTTTTATCTCGTTGTTTTAGGTATGCACACATGTGAGACATTTGGTGCGGCTACAATTCCGCTACCTAAATATACATTTGTATATATGCGTGTTCATGTTTGAACATACTGCCAAAGGCCGGCAAGAATGATATATTTTTAATATATGAATAGTTATGATTTAACGATTTAGTGGACTGTAATTATTTATTCAATTTTATTTTTTAAACTCAAATCTTGCTCTTTTTGTGCATATATATTTTTCAGCTTAGACATGTAATTCTCTTATAGCTTAACTCTAACATTGGTTTGATTTATTCTTTCTTAAATAATAAAATACTTCGTGTTCTGATGAACATTCTGCCAAAGGCCCGGCAAGCTTTACAATTATTTTTGACAATTGTGCAAACAACGGTTTAGTGGACTGTAAATTTATTATTTTTCAATACACATTTTTTTTTTTTTTAACTTAACTATTTTACTTTAAATTCCTTGCAACGGGCCTGCGAAAGTTATGGCTTGTAATCTTTGCCTAACAAAACATTTTTTCACAAGGTATATTATAAAAATTCCCAAAACTATTAATGACAATATAAGACCAGCATGTCCGGAAATATGATGGAAATGTAAATCCTTTAATTGTGGATGGTTTTCTTTAAGCTCTTTAATTTCTTTCTTTAATTTATCAATTTCAATTGTATGATTTAATGGCGTTAACTTTAACGGATCCCACATTATTTTCGGAACTTCACTAACCTCTCCTATGTATGGTGTTGACAGTGTCTCTTCACTTTCCGATTGAATATTATGATGGGCTATAAACATTTTGTCATCCGTTCTTGCTGTACAATACGGTGCAATACTTAAAATCGCTTGCTCAGGCAGTTCAGACAACTCCATTTGAGACCCAGAACATTTTACTCTTATTTTAGTACCTATCGGAACCTTAAACAACCAACTACTTTTCTTTTCCAACTCTACCCAGTAATTTGTGGCATCCACTACTGTTTTGTATACACAATTCGAAGCTCTATTTGGTTTTAACGGCTGAACTTCACATGCGTTGTCATTCGCGGAGTTCCAGGGCCAACTTCCTTGGCATATCCTTTTATTTTGTTGCCATTTTTGACATTGATTTAAAGTTGCTTCGCTCATTATGTGATACGAATCGATTTCAAAATTATAAATTAAAAATTCGGAAGTTATGTGTACCATTATTATTTTATCTACATTCCTAATAGGCAACGGAATTAGTCTAAACAATTTAGAGGGATGCCTACTGAACAAAGGCACTTTTGCAGTGATGATTAATTTATTCTCTATAAACAATCCTCTCGCTGTTAATAAGGTATATACCTCCTTTAGTTCCGTTCCTGATCTTTTCCCTGGAATTATAAGATTTTCCGACAGATTTTCCTGAATCTTGGCAATCTCAATTTTTAGCTGATTTGGCCTAAGTATGTTTGTGTTTAGTCTGCCGTGATTAATATCAATTAAAAGGCTTATAATCCCTGATTGAACTTTTTCACCTTCTTCAATCAAGGAGTGAAGCTGTTTAGTTATCATAAAGAATTTTATCGATTCTTTGTAAACATAGTAACTCTCTTTAAGAACTTCTGTCATGTTTTCAATTCTTACTTGCATACTTTTAAAATTAGCGTTAACATCCTCGGTTGTTCTTTTTAATAAATTAGTAGTTGAATCAACAACTGACGTTTGCTTTTGAACCAATTTATCCATGTTCCTCTGATTATCTAATAAGTTTTTCATATCTTCCTCTAACTGTTCCCTGTCATCTTCATCCATTATACCAAATAAAATATGATACAACGAACCTATAAACTCTAAGGGAGCACGTTTGGTTCTGGATCTTGGTTCCATCATAAATAATTTATTATTCTCTTCTAGTTCCATTAATTGGCTTTGCATATTATCCAAAACTAGATTGCATTGATCTTCGAAGCCATGAAGTTTTTCACAAACTCTTCTCATTTCCTTTATCAACGCTTTACCTTTATAAATCATTTAAAAATATGCCTCCATGTTATAATAAATCACCAAATTCCAAGACGTACTTACAATTTCTACATCTCCTAGGGGATCTAAATATATTGCCGCAGTGCTATTAATTCCTTGTACCTCAAACCCATCCTTTTTTGTTTTTATCGCTGCGGCACTTGACATCTGGCACAACAAAGCAAGCAAAACCAATATTACCATGCTACTAAGCTTAGATAACCTAGGGGAAACTCTTTTTATGGTCGGAGTTGCAGTTGCATCCTCTGCTTGCTGTACACCAATTAAAGGACAAATCTTGGTAATTGGTCTTGTAAATGATGCTTCTGAGGTTTTTACTTTGACAACCCTAACTTTATCGTCTCTACCTTTATGAACTTCCTCTACTTTTGCCATTGGCCATCTAGCTGGGTGACAATTTTCATCTTTTAAGAGCACTACCTGCCCCTTTTCTATATTTTGACTACCTTTTTTCCATTTATACCTCTGCTGCAACGTATATAAATAATCCTCCTTCCATTTGACCCAAAAATCTCTTCTCATTTTGCGAATTAACCTCCACCTATCCAGACTAGGAACCTTTTCATCATCATCTATTGACTCCACTATGTCCAACGTAGGTCGACCTATTAAGAAATGTCCGGGCGTTAGCACCTCATTATCATAGACATCTTCTCCCGTCGTATATAGCGGTCTAGAGTTTAGTACTGCTTCGATTTGGCATAATAAGGTTGACATTTCTTCGTATGTCAATATACTATCTCCAATGACTCTTTTTAAATGATATTTAACCGACTTAACACCTGCTTCCCAAATACCTCCAAAGTGAGGTCCTGCCGGCGGGATAAAATGCCATTGAATTTTTTCGGTTTCCTTTTCTGCAGCTACTCTGGAATTATATTGTATGGCTTTTAGTAATTTTTCATCTAATTTTCGTGCAGCTCCTACAAAATTAGTACCATTATCCGAATATATATTGGCACATTTTCCTCTTCTAGCTATAAATCTTTGTAATGCTGCTAGAAATGCATCAAAAGTTAAATCACTCACAACTTCTAAATGAATTGCCTTAGTTGCCATGCATACAAACACTGAAATATAACCTTTAAAAGTTTTTTGACCTCGATTTTTCGAACATTTTAGGTGATACGGCCCTGCATAGTCTATACCTGTATTTAAAAATGGGTATGCTACATTCACTCTGCACTTCGGCAGGTTACCCATTATTTGTTTACCTGTACATTGCCTATATCTCGCACAAGTGACACATTCTCTCAATACTTTCTTCAGAGAATCCCTTAACCTAAATATCCAATACTTCCTTTGGATTTGGTTTCTCATTAAATTGATTCCACCATGCATTGTCTCCTTATGAGCCTTTTCAATTAAAAGTCGTGACACGTGGCATTTATCTAATATTATCGGGTGCTTCACATCAAATCGTAACTTGCTATTTTGCAACCTACCACCTACCCTTAGAATACCATCTTTGTCTAAGAACGGATTCAGCCCTATAACCTTACTTTTCTGCTCTATTTCCTTATCGGCTCGTAAGCATAATATCTCTGCAATAAAATGTCGTTCCTGCTGTTTTTTAATAATTAATAATCGGGCCTTTTTTAATTCATTTATAGTCAGCCAATGTGGGTATGACATCTTCTTGACTTTCATGGCGATAAATCGTAATATCCAAGCTACGACCCGTTCCAACTTTTGAAAACTTGAATATTTATCCAGCAACTTAGAAATGGTGTCTTCGGATTTTACTATCACCGTATTTACTCTTACTTTATCATCTATTTGTAACTTGGGCCAGTTGTCCTCCGGTGTTGAGAGCCATTTGGGCCCATTCCACCACAGCGAACAATCTTTTAATTTTGTAGCACAGATGCCTCTTGAGGCAATATCTGCTGGGTTATCCTCAGATCTTACATGATTCCATGCTGTATCTTTTACTTTTAAAATTTCGTCAGTTCTACGTCTAATAAATTTATCCTTGCAGTTCTTATTTCGTATCCATCCTAATGTAATGGTAGAATCACTCCATGCAAAACTCGTTGTTATGCCAGGAATAGCTTCTTTCGTTCTACTCATCAATAGGCTCAAAAGATGGGCTGCGCAAAGTTCTAACTTAGGGATTGTCTTCCTATTTTTCTTAGGATTTACTTTACTTTTGCTTGCTATTAATGTAACGGATTCTCCTACTTTTGCATATACGACTGCTGCATACGCCTTTTCGGAAGCATCAGCGAATCCGTGTAGCTGAACCGTTATGCTAGTCTGCGTTTTTAACCACCTGGGAACCCTAATGTCTTCTAATGATTTTAAATTTTTCTCGTACAGATTCCACTCAGCTAAATCGTTAGTAGATAATTCTTTATCCCAATCGTTTTCTTCTAGCCAAAGCCTTTGCATAAATAATTTTCCCACTATAGTCACTGGCGACAACCATCCTAATGGATCATATATTCTTGCGAGGTTTGATAACACTAACCTCTTATTTATTTTTTTATTGTTTTTCAACTTAACTGCAAATTTAAACTCATCTTTAAAAGGTTCCCATTGAAGACCCAAAGTTTTAACTGATTCCGTTTCCTCTATGCTCAGTACTTTATTTTCACTCGCATTTTCAACTGTATCAATAATTTCTTTCTCATTGGAGATCCATTTTCTTAAATTCATTCCTACTTTCTCCAGCTCCATTGAAATCAGGCATACTATTTTCTTGGACTCTTCAATGCTGTCTGATCCAGTCATTAAATCATCCATATAGAAATCGTTTATAATCACATCTTTAATTGACTGATCCTGACATCGATTTCCTATCTCAGCTAACACCCTGGTTGCTAAATACGGAGCTGATGCCGTACCATATGTAACTGTGGTTAGCTTAAAATCTTTTATTTTGTTTTTGGGGAAATTTCTCCAAAGTATATGCAAATATTCTTGATCTTTTTCTGAAATATTAATTTGTCTGTACATTTTTTCAATGTCTGCTGAAACAACATACTGCCATTTACGCCATTTTAAAATGATATCGAAAATATCTTTTTGAACTCGAGGTCCAATCCACATAATGTCGTTAAGGCTTTTATTATTTGTTGTTTTTGCAGACGCATCAAAAACCACTCTTAACTTTGTTGTTAAGCTCTCATCCCTAATTACGGCTTGATGCGGCAAGTAATACTTTCCTTCAGACTTAGATTCGATCATATGACCTAAGTCTATATATTCAGTAATAAAGTTAGAATATTGTTGTTTTAGATTTTCATTTTTGCTTAATTTCTTCTCTAAATTTAAAAATCGTGCCATTGCTTGGTTTTTTGAGTCCCCTAAAACCTTATCGTCTTTAAAGGGCATTGATACTATATATCGACCTGATGAATCATTTTTTGTTGTTTTTATAAAATTTTCTTCGCATATCTGAAATTCTAAATCCTCTTTACTTTCTTCTTCTAATTCCCAAAACCTTTCCAAATCTGTACACTCGATCACAGTTGCCACTATTGTGTTACTGCCTTTTGATTTTGTGCAGCCTGACACTATCCACCCGAACTCAGTATTTTGACCTAGGAGTCCGTCTATTTTCTTAACTCCTCTTTTAAAAATGTGCGCGTTTAGATCTGCACCTATTATTAGGTCTACTCTACTTGGCTTATGAAATTCGGGATCAGCAAGTCGGTATTTGTCCCACTTTGTCGTGTCAATCTTAACCGCTTGTACTGGTAGTGCCTTCATTAATTTTGGAAGAATAATTGCATCTACTTTCAAATTATTTTTATTCTCTTGATTTGTTTTTATTTGCAAGCTAACTTTGTGCCTTGAACTGCATGTTTTTACTGAGGAAACTCCACTAATCTCCGTATAATTTTTAATTTTTGGTAATTGGAGAATTTGTGAAGCTTCCTCTGAAATTATAGTACTTTGAGACCCACTGTCAATCAAAGCCCTTAATTTTTCATAGCCTCCATTTTTTGATTTGACCTCAATTATGGCTGTGGCTAATAATACGTTCTCCGTTGTCCTGCATGTGTTCACTTTTTCTGGAACTTTAACATGAAGCAACGTATGGTGAGGTTTGTTGCAAGTCAAGCAAAGCTGCTCGCTTGTGCATCTCTTAAAACTCTTATGTTTTAAACATTTTGTACAAATTTGATTTTTTCTTGCCCAGTCAGTTCTCTCTGCTGGGTTCATTCTTTTAAATTTGAAGCACTGGACTAAATAATGTCCCGGTAATTTACAACACGCACAATTTTCGCTGTTATTATTCTGCGTTGTATTTACCACTTTCTTTACAGGTTTCTCTCCCTGTGACAATGATGATATGGAATTGAGTCTTTGCTCTAAAAATTCCATCACATCCGAAAGCGCTTGGATTTCTTTTGTCTTTTTGACATGACTTTCATATAAATTTAATGATTCTTTATTAAATTTCCGAAGGATTATGTGGGCGAAAATGGCATCCACCTCTTCGGACAATTGTGCCTTCAATTTCATAATATATATTGACTCATTAATTGAGTCAATGAACTTTTTAATCTGCCTATCCGATTCTAAATTTAAATTGGGCATATCCAAAAGCCTATTCATATGTTCCGAGAATATCTTTCTTTTATTCTCGAAACGCTTGGTTAAAAATTCCCAAGTGGCTTCATAATTTTCGCCCCCGCCTAACAATAAATGAGTGACAACACTCCTGGCTTCACCTTTTAAGGCTGACTTTAAATAATTAAATTTAAGAGATGGACTTAAATCCTCTCTTGAGTGGATTAGCTCTGTGAAAAGTTCGTAAAACAGATCCCACTCTTTGGAATCACCAAAAAATGTGGGAATCTGTATTTTAGGCAGGGTTGGTAATTCCTCTGCCTTCACCACCATCGACACGTCAGCATGTCTATTGACTACGCTGGATCGATTTTTAATGGCCGTTAGTATATTTTGCGTATCAAACTCGATATCGCTTATTATGTCGTCAAACACAGAACTCTCTAAATAGGTATTACCCTGTTCAATTAGGTTCTGTATCTTACTCCATAGAAACTCAATTTTGTTTTTCCTTATCGTAAGGAAATCTGGACTATTGTCTATGAGAGTAGACGTTTCATCTAAGTATGCTTTCAAAATGCCTACCTGACTTCGAAATGTCTGCTCTATCCTGGACGCGTTTGAAGTGCCTGGCAACTCGATCTCTATTTCCATATTTTTGGTCTTTGAAACGTTTGCCGTGGGAATAACCTGTCCCTCTGGCTTATTTGTCTGAGACTCTTTTTCAACCCTTAATTTTATCTGAGCCAACACCATCATAATGATATCATACTGCTTGGTATTAAA